>NC_067284.1:57606000-58297667 GCF_020740795.1 Apus apus | reverse complement strand
GGCTCTCTGTAGGGCTGTGCAAAGAGGTCTCCATTGGCTCTTCAAGTTCAGCCCATCATTATAGATATGTCTGAATTCGTCTTTGAGTTATTCTTCATCTTTGCATGAGGAGGTAGGGAAGCTTGGAGATTTATAGAATTAAGGGAAACAAAAGGGCAGCTTTGATATCATGGCTTTTGACAAGGAAAAGAACTAAAGAGAATTATGATGACCTGAAGTTGCCACACAGTCTGCTTTGACTCAGGATTTGTTTGGCAGGCTGGGAGGAAAAAAAGAATCAATATTCTATTCTAGATGGCAAATATTATATGGTTTTGTCTTATCCATTATTTCTAAGGCATGAATTCAGCATGTAATAGAGCAACCTTTGTCTTGAAATCAGACATTTTGGAGGAAAGTTCATCTCTTGTGAAGAAAAAGGGGAAAAGTAATTTCCCTCCTAGTTTCCTGTTATTGCTCTCCCCTCCCTTCCCTTCCAGGATCTGAAACATTCCACTGTTGCAGAAATCATTTTTACTGCTTCACATGATTTGTCTGATGATTGTAATCTTCTCTGAATTCTTTCCATAATTCCTCCTGGAGAGGATGCCTGTCTACCCTCCCAGGACTTTACTGAGGAAGGAAGGTGGGAGAAACAGCAAAGGCTGAACTGACTTTAGCACTGATGAGATCTTGAGGTTGACAGTTTGAAGCTTTTTTCCTCCTTTGTAATAACATTTGCTGCTATTGGAACTGTCAGTAAAGTGGGAAAAAGCAATTAATATTTTTTGCCTCTGTCTTTCACAAAACCCTTGCTTTCCTGCAAGCAAAGCTCTTGAAAGAAATCATAGTTCACCTTGAGGAATGATAAGAGAGAAAAGAACTATAAGAACTTTCTATGCGTCCTTTGCTCATTAGCAATGACAGACTGTGGAAGAAAGATCACAGAATCACAGAATTACAGAATTTTTTGAGTTGGAAGGGACCTTAAAGATCATCGAGTTCCAACTCCCCTGCATAGGCAGAGACAGTTTCCACTAGAATAGGCTGCTCAGAGCCCCATCCAACCTGCCCTTGAACACCTCCAGGGTTGGAGCCCCCACAGCATCTCTGGGCAGCCTCTTCCAGTGTCTCACCACCCATACGTGGAAGAATTTACACCTGATCTCTAACCTAAATCTCTCTTCTTTCAGCTTAAAACGATTACCCCTAGTCCTCTCGCTGCAAGCCCCTGTAAAAAGACTTTCACTAGCTTTCCTTTTTTACTCCCTTCAGGTACTGGAAGGCCACTGGAGCCTTCTCTTTTTCAGACTGAACAACCTCAACTCCCTCAGCCTGTCCTCATAAAAGAGGTGCTCCAGCCCTTGGATCATTTTTGTGACCCTTCTCTGGACATGTTCCAACAGGTCCACATCTTTTCCACAGCACAAGTCTTGTAAATACAATTGCAATAAAATGTAATTTCTGGACAAATAAAAATCAGAAAAGGAACTGGACGTTTCTTTCAAAAGCTATTTTACCTTCAACTTCATGTCTTAACAATTGTAGCCAAAAATTTTGGCAGTCTGAAATTGTAACACAGGGAAGAATTATTGCACTTTGTGTCAATTAGGTGGAATGCTTTCTAACTAAATATATATGCCCTTTTTGCAGATTTTGCTTAGGAAGATGGGAATCTGTTCCTATGAGTGACTCTCCAAAGTCCCATTGCCTGTACATTAATTCTGCTACTTGCATCACTGACACATGCTGAGACAAAAGGGAAGCAGTAGGAAGCCATGACCTCTGCTCTGAGAGGTCACATCAGACCAGGTGGTCTTATTTTCACAAGGTGATGAGCTGATTTTGCTCCCACTGGAGTCTCAAGTTGTCTTTCTCTAGTACCCAAGCAGACAGGAGACTGCTGTCCTCAGCAAACCCCCAGCTATGTGCCCTGGGAGTAGAGGTTTCTCCAAGTATCTGCTGGCCCTGTGCCTCCATTTGGAGCTGGTATTGCATTTGAGTTATCTTACATCTCCCAGAACCTGCAGAAAACCACTCCTTATGTGCAGCAAGAGACAGGTACAAATAAATTGCCAGTGACCATAATGAACATACAACAAAAAATGGCCTCTACCCTGTACCATGTGTAGTAGAGAGACTTCCATTTGCAGTCTGACCACCTCTGTAGGACTCTTGCTATCCACAGAGCACCACTTCAATTCTGCTATTCAAAATGTGAGTTGCACACCTATATCCTCTTGTAGCTCATAGAAATTATGTATCTAAATACCTCTGAAGTGAAAAGCTTTAAGAAAGTTACCAAACTCTTTGGGGGGATTAGTTTTTAATTTTCCTCTGCAATGGAATTGCCAAGGGTGCAACTCACACTGATATAACTAGAATTTTTCAATGTAGTTATTTAAGAACACAAGGGGCAGTGCCTGGAATGTCAAGTTGGGTTCATGATCCCATTTTCCTAAAGCATGAAGTAGGTACCTAATGAAAACTCAACCCCTCCAAGGATTGTGTGAGTGTTCAGTGAGACTCTGAACTGCTTTCATTACAGATGATGTGCATCACCCAATTAATTTACAAGGGTGTTAATGTATCACAGAACCATAGAACAGTTCAGGTTGGAAAAGACCCTTGGGATCACCGAGTGCAACCATCATCCCTACTCTACAAAGTTCTCCCCTAAACCATATCCACCAACACCACATCCAAACGACCCTTAAACACATCCAGGGATTGTGACTCAACCACCTCCCTGGGCAGCCTATTCCAGTGTCGAACCACTCCTTCTGTGAAAATTTTTTTCCTCATGTCCAGTCTAAACCTCCCCTGTTGCAGCTTGAAGCCATTCCCTCTTGTTCTGTTGCTAATTACCTGTGAGAAGAGACCAGCACCAACCTCTCTACAATGACCTTTCAGGTAGTTGTAGAGACTGATGAATTCTCTCCTCAGCCTCCTCCTTCTCAAACTAAACATTCCCAGCTCCTTCAAGTGTTCTTCGTAAGATTTTTTTCTCTAGGCCCTTCACCAGCTTTATTGCCCTCCTCTGTACTTGCTCCAGCACCTCAATAACTCTCTTGAATTGAGGTGCCCAAAACTGGACACAACAGTCCAGGTGTGGCCTCACCAGTGCTGAGGACAGGGGGACAGTCACGTCTCTACTTCTGCTGGTCACACTATTTCTATTACAAGCCAGGATGCCTTTGGCTTTCCTGGCCACCTGGGCACACTGCTGGCTCATATTCAGCCACTTGTCAATGAGAACCCCTAGGTCCTTTTCTGCCAGACAGCTTTCCAGCCACACTTCCCCAAGCCTGTAGCACTGCCTGGGATTGTTGTGGCCCAAGTGCAGGACCTGGCACTTGGCCTTGTTGAAGCCCAGACCATTAACATTAGCTCAATGATCTAATCTATCCAAGTCTCTCTGTAGAACCTCTCTGTCTTCATGCAGATCAACACTCCTGCCTAGCTTGGTGTCATCTGCAAACTTACTGATAATACACTCTATGTCCTTCTCAAGATCATCAATAAAGATGTTAAACAGAAACGGTCCCAACACTGAGCCCTGAGGAACAGTCACTTGTGACTGGCCCCAGCTGGGTTTGACTCCATTGACACCACTCTTTGGGTCCGACTGTCCAGCCAGTGCTTGATCCAACAGATCATGTGCTCATCCAGGCCATAAGCAGCTGTTTTTTTTATGAGAGTTCTATGGGGAACTGTGTCAAATGCTTTTTGGAGGTCCAGATAGGCAATATCCACAGCCTTTCCCTTGTCCAATAGTCAGGTCATCAGGTTATAAAAGGAGATCCGGTTGATCAGGCAGGACCTGCCTTTCATAAACCCATGCTGACTGGGCCTGAACCCCTGGTTATCCTCTAGATGTCTTCCAATAACACTCAAGATGATCAGCTCCATGACTTTCCCTGGTACTGAGGTCAGACTGAGAGGTCTATAGTTTCCCCGATCCTCCTTTCTGCCTTTCTTATAGATGGGTGTTACATTTGCTACCCTCCAGTCCATTGGGACCTCCCCAGTTTGCCAGGACTTCAGGTAAATAATGGAAAGTGGCTTGGCCGTCACGTCTGCCAACTCTTTCAGCACCCTTGGATGTAGCCCATCCGGTCCCATAGACTTGAGTGTGTCTAAGTGGTGCAGTAGGTCTCTGACCACTTCCTCTTTAATTGTGATGACCTCATTCTGCATCCCCTTCCTGTCTTCTAGCTCATGTGGCTGTATATCCATGGAACAACTAGTTCCACTGCTAAAGACTGAGGCAAAGTAGGTGTTGAGCACCTCAGCCTTTTCCTCATCCTTTGTTACTAGGATGTAAATTTCTTTGAAATGACCACATGCTTTAAATCTATCTTAAGTCTTTGGGACAGTTCATAAGCAGCATGTGTCTTTGAGATGGAAATATTTCCTTTCTCAGTGAAAGGCCAGCTGTCACTGCAAAGTCTACACATGGGTTGGATAATGGTGCTTAAAAGCTTCAGCAGAGTGTTAATAAAGGGAAAGCATTTTCTGTAGCTGGCTCAGTTTCGTAGAGCATCTGCAACTACATCCAGCCTGTACAAACACTAGCTTTAGTAATGATTCTTCAGTCAACGACCGGTGAGAATGAATGGAGTGACAATGTTCAGGGAGTCAGAGCTTTTTTATTCTATTCCGAGCCCTTCCTCAAACATCAGCTTTCCTCCTCTCACCTAGCTCTGGCTACTCCTATAAGTAGAAGTGGGAATATGTGAGCCTCTGCAGCATTTGCTGCAGTTAGGTAAGTCTGTTCATGAGGGTGCCTCTTGGTGAAATGGTGTTCAGTGGGCTCATGCCCTGACGTCAGGCTCAGTGTGTGACCTGATCTATGCCTACCCCTATATCACTGTCCAGCATATCCAATGAGCATGCTTCTGTCCATGGCTATCTATGGCAGCTGATACCTAGTGATTCTGGCAAGCAGAGAGCTCTCCAATTTTCCGTTGGCTGCTTCTGAATAAAGCATGTGATCAACATAATTTATGTAAAAAAAACAACCTGGCAAAGTGCTGAACTTTTAGTGTTCCAATTGAATCTAAAGGGAGCAGGAAGGTTTCAGAGATAATCTATTTATGTCTGTTGGCTGTGGTTTCTTTCTATGCTAAATGCCCCTGTGCTCATAGGACCATCTTGAGATTAATTTATTTGAAAGTAAAGTTCAGTGAGACTGTGGAGTGGAAAATTCTGTAGGAATTTGGAGTATCTTTCAGTCTTAGACCAGATAGTCTCATGTCTTCAAGTACATAGGAGAGATGAGAATGCTAGAGGTATGTAGGTTTCTTCGGTTGTGAGATTCCTTGTGGACTTACTGGACCATGTCTCTGAAATAGGCTTCAGATGGAGACTAGTAGGAGTTGAGGGTTACAATGTGCTTTCCAAGCTGGGGGACCATATGTTGCAGTAATCTTGATTAATTTTTTTTCACCCTAGTAATTATTTATGTTTAGCTGAGTGACAGGTATAATTAAAATATTTTTCTCAAGAACATATTTTTAAACAAACTAAAGGATGAATATAATATATTTTTCTAACAATAATTCTTAGGTTTTTCAACAAAGGAAAAAACCAAAAAGGATAATTATCTAAAAGCAAGAATAGATTCTGAAAACGCAGTTGCATGTCTGTTGCTGAGGAATTCCTTGAAAATGTGTAGGGGATAGAGGTATGACAAGGACTTGAGTGAAGACAGTTTGCCTTTTTCATCTGGCTGTAATCCAGACTGTGATCTCTTTTTTTTCATGAGTTCCTCAGTCTGTGGAACTTGCAAATTTGAAGAGAGCAGGTCTGCAAGAGGGTTTAATCTGGTTTGTGTTTTCCCATTGAATTATTAGCAGTTTAACTATTCTTTGCAGCATCTGCTATTTGTTTCATGCTGCTTGATTACAAACCTGCATCAGGGTAAAGCCGCTCACCGCATTCTATCCCTCCAGCTTCCCCAGGGCTCAGGATTTTGGACAGCACAGCTCCCCTGGGGCACTGCTCAGCAGAGGAGCTTGGTGAGGTTCCTGTCGCTCCTCCCTGGGGCTGGAGGACACTGCCCTGTGCCGGCAGAGAATGCCAGAGCCCTGTTCCTATACATAAGAGCCAGGAGGAAACATGGAAGGAGCAATAGTATGGAGAGGTTTGCTGCCATAGCACATTAGACCTCTGCTTGAGGCTGTGCCTAAGAAGTTGCTATTTAGTCTTTCCATTTGATAGCAAGCCTTTGTATAAGACCTACATTAACTGAATTATGGATCTCTTGCTTGCTGAACTCCCTGCTATAAAATCTGTGACAGTACTGGTATCACAAACAATCACTGAGTGTCATTTTGTTCAATATTCTGTAGCATTTATGTTTACATATAGGATTTTTGTAGGTATAGCTCAAAAGAACCTACTGAATTAATTGGATTTTCCTTGTCTAAGTAGGAGAGCTAAGAACATCTCTGTTTCAGTTCTGCAGAATGAATGTGAGTTATCATAGAAGCATAGAATTGTTTAGGTTGGAAGGGACCTTAAAGATCACCTAGTTCCTACTCCCCTGTATGGGCAGGGACACCTCACACTAGACCAGGTTGCCCAAAGCCTCATCCAGTCTGGCCTTGAACACTTCCAGGGAGAGGACATCCACAACTTCCCTGGGCAACCTATTCCCATGTCTCAGCACTGTTCCACTAAAGATCTTCCTAATATCTAATCTAAATCTACCCTCTTTCAGCTTAAAACCATTCCCCTTGGTCTTAACACTACATGTGCTTGTAAAAAGTCCATCTCCAATTTTCTTGCAAGCCCCCTTCAGGCCCCCCTGAGTTGCAGATGCATTTTCTTCTACTTCCACATTGTATAAATTTGAACCTGAGACCTTCTATACACAAGGTGAGAACTTGCCTTATTTGTCACTACACAACTCAGTTCTGTAATTTTCACCATTAATGGGATTTTGTGACTGAGTGACCTTGTTAATACAGCAGTATGTTGCCTGTCATATCATCAATAACGATGCTCCACATAATAAAAGGGAGGGAAAATGCCGACTGAAAAAATAGTGAAAAAATTTCTTAGTTCCTTCCTCTTCTTTTCCAGGAAAGGAAAGAAGCCTCCATTATCTTAAAAAAATTGTATTACTTTAGAATACTAGTTAATGTGATGAAATAGTTAAAGCACTGCTCTTCTTTGGCACAATTTGATAAAATAGCTCTTTAAAGATCATCTTGTGGGAAAAAGGGACATAAATACGGAGTGGATCCTTTCAACGCAACAAAGGCCATCAGTAGAGTGGGAGGATATTATGACACTGGTTACCAAGAGAAAAATTTCTGTGTATGGACTTCATGATAAAATCATGTTTTTTCAGATATTTGTAATCTTCTCATGTTATTTAGTCCAGCATTTATTATTATCTTAATGATAAATATTGTTCATGTTGAAGTAATACTATTTTATGCATGTGAAGCTGATATGCATAATACATAGTAAAGAGTGACTTGATGACTTTATGAACAAAATAAATAAGGAAAGGGAGATGTATATAGGGAAATAAAGTGACAACCAAGTCTCCTGAGTCCCTGTCCAGTGCTAAATTTACCAGACCACAGTCCCCTCTTAATTTATGACTAATATCTCCAAGGAAGGTTTATATTGCCTCCCGTTGGAAGGATATATGAAATTACGTTGGAATCACATTCATCATAGCTCTGTGCCTGACACAGTGAAGATCTGAGGACCTGCAGATGTGAGCAGGATCTTATAGGCCAAATTGCAACGAAAATTCTTCTAATTATCACTCTTTCATTAACAAGCCCAGACCAATGTCTTCAGAAAGTCAACAGATTAATTCAAAGGCAGACTTTTCTGGAAAGGACGCAAGCGAATTTATGGGATTAGTGGCCTGTGGGGGAATGGCAGTGTCAATGATCAAGTCTCCACTGCTTAATGAAGCATCATGGTGACTCACTCAAGATGGAGCTTTTCTCTGCGGAGTCCTCCCAATGGCACTGTGCAGTGTAATGCTGAGGTGTTGGCTCCTATCAAAAAGCAGGGTAGCTGCACTGATAGCTAGTGAAGTTAGTGCAACAGTTTGCTTTGTGCTGCCTTTGGAACTATGGACATATCCACAGAAAATAATTTTCTAACCCCTGAGGTAGTATTTTCTGTTGGATTTGAAAACCTCTGTAGTGCCGGAGCCTTTGGTTTTTCCCCTGTGGAGGTAGACAAGAAGAAGATATACAGAGGATTTATACATTTACAGGCATTTCCAAAAGTGAATAAGTTCAAACATTTGAATCCAAGCTGAATTCTTGCATGGTGTGAAAATATCCTGCCCAGTTGGTTCACCTTGAGTTTTCTACTGGGTACAGTACTTAGAGTTGTTGACACATAATTAGCAGCAATTCAAGGAAGGAAGAAGCAGGCATACTAGTTATTACTGGACCATCTTTTTCATATGCTTACAGCTTTTATGTAGGAATACATAACAAACTATAATCAACTGATGAGTATCCATGAAGCTCCTAGACAGACATTAAAAATAATAGCTAAAAAAATAATGGTCAACCAGCTTTTGAAAAGTCCTTCTTAGATTATGTATTCAATGCCTGGAAGAGCAAATAGTCTATAGAGAAGCACAGCAGCACATTGCCTAGAGAAATTGTGGAGTCTCTATCCTTGGAGATTTTCAAAACCTGATGGCCCTGAGCTGTAGCTGACCTTTCTGTGAGTAAGGGCATAGAGAAAGTGATTTCCAGAGGTGGAAATTTCTCACCCATTCTAGGACTCTTGAGTATTCTTCAAGAATTCATCCTCCATGGAAAATGGCAGACTTACATTAGGAAAAGAAAAATAACACAGTCTGCTTTCCTGGGCAAACCCCAGTCCACTGAAATATGTTTAAATTTAGGCATAGAAAATGTGTAGCTCATAAAGCAGGCTCTCTGCTTAGCCTTAAAGTAAATGGGGTACTCATGCTTGAATCTAACATTCTTAATTGCTTTTTTGAAACTCAAGAAAGAAAATAAGGACTCTTTAATAGAAAACATACAAAATTTCCCCACATTAAATGTGTATTAAGCATTGCTTATGTATATAAGTCTTGGAGTAAATTTATGCAGAAGCTACTATAGCATCACTCATCTTTTGTTTTTTTTCACTAATAAGAAAAAATGAAGAAGAAAATCTCATCAGTCTTTAGCTTGTGGTTTTCATTGGTTTGAATTCCTGGGTTCCCATAAATAAGATTAAAGAATCAGTCTTTATAGGCTAAGTCTTAACTAAAATTTGGATTACATGGGGTTTTGCTGGGGATGGGGGGGTGTATGTGAGAGGGTTGGGGTTTTTTTTCTTTTTTATTTAAGTCAAAACAGTTTATGATAAACAGCTTAGTTTGTCAACCATCATTTGGGCCAAGGATTGCTGTCAAAGAGTTGTTTAATGCACAGGACTCACCAAGTGCACAGCTTTCTCAGCAGACAGCTCTAATCCTTTATGGTCCACCAAGTTTACCTTTATGATTTCTTTTCATTGATAATTGAGAGAATAAATCTTTGAAGAACTTACATAAATACAAAAATTAAATGCTATTAATATTCAAGCAATAAAACACGTTCTGGCATATTTTATATTGTACCTTTTCAGTCCTCTACCATTTAAATTCATTTTACCAAAGATTCAAGATTGGCATCCAGCTATCCAGTTGTTTTCTTATTCATTGTCATCTACATCCTCTATATTTTAACCTTTAATACCACCAGAGTAAATGAATTGTTCCAAGAGCCAGATTGTTAATTATGATAATGGAAGGAGTGAGCTCTCACTTGGTATAGAGGAGTCAGCTCTGAGCAAGCCTTCTTATAAAATCAAGAAAGCAAACTGGGAGCACTTGCTCCTGCTACCTACCTGCTAGGAGTTTATTAGCCCAATAGACATAAGCTGCCTTCTGTTCATTTGCTTTTCAACTTGTCAGTCAAGTCAGCAGTAGTTCCTGGGGAAAAAGCAGCTCAGCAAAGAGGAAAGTTCAACTGAAAGCCCTAAAAGTTATCTTCACCTTTTCCAAAGGCAAACATTTATAGTCTGTTGTGTACAGCTCAGCCACTGTAGGTTTGCTTACTGGTAGGAACAATTATTTCAACATGGCTTGTTAGCTTAAACATAACCTCATCCATAGGAGGATAAAGACTTGACCTCACTAGATTTGGACACCGCTTGGCTTTGTGGTACCAGGTTATGAATTTGTAATTCCTCCTCTTACATGTGCCTGTTATAAGATGAACAAAACCACATACAAAAGGGGAAAAGTGGGATTTTTTATTGAAATATTTTGAGGTATTTCTCAACAAACTGTGGACCCTTTGTATTTTTAATGCATTTATGTAACAGTTATAAAAGTAGTGCTGTAGCAGTGCATCTGTAATGGTGCACTATTCAAAAGGCTGTGTCAGAGCAGCTACTATGTAGGTAGACAAAAGTTTAATTTCCCAACAGATACCCTGCTCACCCTGGCTTGTGGCTGTAAAATTTGTGCAAATTGCATATTTGCTTTACAAAGCAAAGTTCTGTTTATTCAAGCTAATTTACTCAGTGACCATTCTCTAATATACAAGGTAAGATACAACTACTATAGAAACAGCCATGTTGGTGCTGTTTAGTTCATTGCTGTCTTTGATATTCAATAGGTCATAATCTGTTTTGCAGAGTAAGTGAAATAAGAATGGCAGGCTTTATTTTTATCTGCTGAAACTGTAGGTAGCATTAAACAATATTCAAATGCATCCCCTGTGGCAAGATGGTAATTTTCCAAACGTAACTCTAAATAAATAATCAGGGCTCTTAAGCACTGAACAGGTAAGCTAGGTTATGGCAAGAGGATTTAGGTTATAGTTGGACTTTATCATCTTTAAGGTCCCTTCCAACCAGGATCATTCTATGATTTTATGATAGGGCTAAAACTTAAAAGGGGAACTACTATTCCCATTTCTGTGCATGGAAGTCCAGGCATGGACCAGAGGGAAGTTGTCATGATTCATACTTGAGTAATTGAATAAGCAATAATTGGTAGGACTTCTTAAATTCTTTTGGCAAAAACCTATCATATGTTCCTAGATCTTGTGTGTTCAGTGCTTCATAAATCAAAAGCCAGGAGATTAAAGTCCTGGCTTAATCCATAGAGATCCATGATACTGAATCAGGGGTATCTTTTACTTCTGTTCTTCAAGGAACTGAATACCCATAAAAATGTCAAGGTAGTAGTCTTGAAGAACAAAAGGTTTTATCTGGCCAAAACCAGCTTATGCAGCAAGTCCTGTCTTGCCACATCACCATCTGCTACTCTGCACAAAGAGAGAGATCATCGGGGGTGTTCATAGGATGTGACCTGGCTGTCAGGCCGATAATGGCATGTTCACTCTCATTGACAGAAGCTGCAGCCAGTAGGGCTTTGATAAAATAGAATTTAAGGAGAGATTCATCCCAAATCCTAAATCTTGCAAAAAGTTGCATGATGTAAATAAGTCAAAACTTTGTTTCAGTCCTCATGTCAAACTTTCACTCCAAATGAATGCCACGTTTGGCTTATTTAATCTTTCCTGCACTCCAGTGCATTGTCAAAGCCTACTTCATTGTGTCAAAACCAAGAATTTGGAGACAGTGAGGATACCATGAGATGACACTCATGAAAAAGCTGTGCTGGCATTCTTAACAGGAGCTTTAGTGCGGTCTTGAAACCCTCTATGTCCAGCTTCCCGATTGTCTACCTTCCAATGTGACAATTGCAAAAAATATTTGCCTGAAGATTATATTTTTGTAAAGCAGTAGTTTTAGCTATATTTAACATCACACCTAGACCTTTTAAATAATTTGTATTATTATTTCACTTTGCTTGATGTCTGTCTGCCCTGATCTCATGTTCCCATCATCTTTCACGTTCTTCCTTTCCAGCCTGAACTTTTCCCTGCTTTCCATTTCTACCATATGACTCCCTCTGTTTCCTATAACTCCTGTTTCCTCTGGAAATGCTGTGCAGCTTCACTGTCTTCTTCTTCTCCCTTAGACATAATTTACTGCCTTACTGAGCATTCCCACCTACTACTGTCTGGAAGTGACATGGGTGATCCGGGAGTGTTTTTTTCTCCTTAAGTCGTAGCAGCATTCCCTAAGAGAGACAACGGTAATGGCTCTTACATTTTGTATTAAACTCTTCTTTAATAAGGACAGTTATGCTGGCAAGCTTTGTTCTGTACAGACATGTATGTGGTTAACACAATACATCTCGTATAAGTTTTCAGGTTGTCATGAGAGATGTGACAACTCCACAGTAGTTGTTCCCACTGTCTCTAACCAGGGAATGAAAAGAGCAGCAGCTTTTTAAAAAATTCCTTGCTAGAGTAGGGCATTATTTCTAGGACTGCTATGTATTTAAAATGTATATATTTATTATTAGAAATTACATTGTAGGTAAGTGCAGTCACATCATCAGTACTGCATTCATTTCTGTGTATATCTAAGATAAGGAGGGCAGATGTTGTGCCTTTAAATGCCTTTGCCATTTAAGGTGTAGGAGAAAAACTAGTCAGAGTAAACTTAAATCTCAACATTATTTCAGCCCACCCATTCTTAAGGCCTTAAACATTATGATGGTGGCCAGGTTTGTCTTACACTGTGTGTCAAATTCAGTAGTTTGGATGATCCTGGGACAGAAGGGAGGAAGAGCCAGATCAGGTCTTTCAGGTAGCTAGTGACCATACCCCAGTCCAAGGGATGGTGATGGATGGAGTGCAGTATTTTTCTGAGCAAAGAAGGGGTTAACTATGAGGGCTGGAAATCCAAATCCAATCAGTTCTTCTCTGCCTGATGCACACAGTCTGTCACATATGGCCTACCTGCCCGTAATTCATCTTAGAATTAACATCCCATCCCCAGTGACATATGATGGGCGCTCTGGGCACTGTGGCTTCAAGGCACATGCACATTTGGACAGGTGTCACTGTGGCAATTATTCTTGGGCAACATGTTGAGCTTTTTAAATTTAATTTAATTCTTAATAGAGCTTGACATATTGCAAATGACAATCAGTGCAGTGACATCTGCCTGAGCCCTGGCTCCACAGGTCCTGTCTAGTTCTAGGCCTTATTCCCAACCCTCATTTAACTAACTAATATGCATATTTAATGATGTGCACACAATTTCTTGATCTTGGAATGCAGTATCATGTCTGGCTGGAATTATTTCAAGTTTTTATTGCCTTGTTATTGTCTCAGAACGGTCGAGACTATGTAGTGCTGCAATGTTAACTTTTCTCTGGCCCCAGCCTCTGAGAAAAAACATTATAATTTTTATTTACAAGTATAAATTAAACATTTTTAGAATAAATAAAATAACAGATTAAATTTTCATGTTCTATGACCTTCTCCTTGTTAGGTACATATTTTTCCTTTCCTTTTAGGTCACCAATTATGCTGTCTGGAAGGTGAGAATGGATTTTGTCTTGTTAATGTTATTTTTTTTGTCTTTCATATTAAATCAAATACTAGGTCAAACATATATATTTATAAAATATAAGTGTTGTGTAGAATTTCCAAGCCCCCTTTTTGTCCATCTCCCCGTAATCACTACAACAGCTGGGTCCATGGGAACTATTTCCCTGAAGTGCATTTAACAATAGTAACAGATAGTCCCTGCTTGGTTCACTGACAATTCTTTAAAAATTATTACTTTCACTTAACACCTTAATGAAAACTAATGTAGGAGATAAAACTTGAAATTAGAGTAAAAGTTATCCTATATTATAATTGGTATTTACCTTACCTACTACATGTAATAAGAATTAAAATTTTGTGTATTTTAATTGTACATTTAATAAGAGAAGAATATATCATGTCTGTTAAATGTACAAGGATTTGTTTAGTTATAGGATTAAGTTCTTAATTTTATGGAATTAAATTACCAGCATAGGGAGAGAGACTGTATTATGGCAAAAAAAAAAAAAAAAAAAAAAAAAATTACAAATATTATTTCTTAACCACTTTCCTTCTAATAATTTGTCACAGTTTGACCCCAATAAAGAAAAAATATATATAAGCTCAAAACAATTAGTTATCCCTTTCTGTTAAAAGCATATGAAGGACATGTTCCAGGGAGTATGTGCAGGCAAACTTTTAATACTCTCTGGCATATAAACCCATAACTGGAAAGAGTTCATATTTATAGTCCTGATGGAGGCTGAGCATGAGGTTTGAAAAATGTCTGGTATCAGAAGCTCCATTTTGCTCTCTGTGTTATTCCTGAATCTTACTGGTAATTCATGAACTCACAAAAAGTGAGTACTACATGCTGATGTGGTACACGAGTCAGTCTCTGGGTGGGAGACATAATATCCACCCAGCCTGAACTATGTTGCTTTTCTAAAGGGAGAAGGCTGTTCTTACACATTTAGGAAAATAATTGAGATTTGACTTTGAGGTGCACATCTGGAAATCCCTAATCTCCCTCCTGTTCTGGCAGTTGCAAGTGCCAGATGGGCATAACACCTGGCTTCCTCTCCAGGTCTGGAGCTTTGGACTTGTCCAGTTGCCTTTCTTGTAGGAGTTGTGAGAGGCTGTGGCACCCTTTATTACTATGTGCTTTTATCACTCCATGCTCCCCAAACACAGAAACAAGTTGCCCTGGGACTACAAAATAGCAGGGATTGCAAGGAATCAGCAAGCAGGGAAATTTTTCTAAAAGGAAGAAGGGTCATACCAAGTATGGATAGGTGAGATGGTGTCCTTTTCAATTTTGTGTTGCCTGCCAGTCTGCCTGGATGAAGAAACAAGACAGTGGCTGTGCTTCCAATTAGCAATTCCCCTAGCAAATTCTGACTTGACATAAGTAACATGGCATAATGTGATACCCATGTCAGGCAACTTCATTTGCTATTAGCAAATGGATACTAGGATGCTGAATGATGATTCATGATCAGGACACTGGGGGAAATCTCTTGTCAAATGCAATATGGCCAGTCCCACTTTATTATGTAGGCAATGATGCAAAAGTCTGAGGGAATGACGTTGGCAAGTTTGGAGAGCAAAACATTTGGAAAAAGAGAGGGAAAACCTTGGCCCTGGTGACATCAATAAAAGCCTTTACATTGGTTTCCACTGGACCTGGGTTTTACTCTGATTTTTACAGACAAAAGATAGGAATAACAATAATAACAACAATAATAATAAAAATCAGAAATATGTTCCAGGACATGTTTGAGCTTAGACATCTGCTGGATAAGCTGTACTACTGGAAGGCTCCTTGGTTCTGCAGGAAGTATCTTCCACATCTCTCCAGCTCTGAACCAAACCCTGTGCTGATCCTCCTTCTAGCTTGAAATGCAATTACTATTGTATGAAGGAGACACACAGCACATTTTTAGTGTCATATTTCCTGCCCTTTCTTATCAGGGTCCTTCATGATTATGTAATGTTTTTCTTTACCTCATCTTCCCCTCTACTCTGCTCTCATGAGACCTCCACATGGAGTACTTTGTCCTGTTCTGGAGCCCTCAACACAAGTGGGACATGAAGCTGTTGGAATGAGTCCAGAGAAGGGCCACAAAAGTTATCAGAGGGCTGGAGCACCTGTCCTAATAAGACAGACTGAGAGAGGTGGGGTTGTTCAGCCTAGAGAGGAGAAGGCTTTCAGGACACCTCATAACGTCCTTCCAGTACATGAAGGGGGCCTACAGGAAAGCTGGAGAGGGACTGTTTACAAGGGCTTGTAGTCAGAGGACAAGAGGCAATGGCCCTGAACTAAAGCAGGGTAGATTTAGAATCATAGCATCATAGAATGGTTTGGGTTGGAAGGAACATTAAAGATCATCTAGTTCAATCTAGTCATCTGCCTCTGCTTGGGCAGAGACACCTCCCACTAGATGAGGTTTCTCAGAGCCCCATCTAACCTGTTGAACACTTCCAGAGATGGGACTTCCACAACTTCCCTGGGCAAACTGTTCCAGTTCCTCACCACCCTCACACTTAAGAATTTCTTCTTAATGCCTAACCTAAATCTCCCCTCCTCCATTTTTAATCCGTTATCCCTTGTTCCAGTTTTGATGCCACGATGTTGTGCAGGACAGTGTCAAAGGCTTTCCAGAGGTCCAGGCAGGTGATGTTGATTGCTCTTCCTTTGTCCACTAATACATGACCCCATTGTAGAAGGCCACCAAATTAGTCAGGTAGGATTTGCCCTTGGTAAGGCCCTGTTGGATGTCACAAATCACCCTTTTATTTTCCACATGCCTTAGCAGAGCCTTCAGGAGGATCTGCTTCATGATCTTGCTGGGCACAGGGGTGAGTCTGACTGCTCTGTAATTCCCCTGGTTTTCCTTTTTTCACTTTTTGAAAATGGGAGTTATGTTTCCCTTTTTCTGATCAGCAGGAACTCCTCCAGACTGCCAATACTTTTCTAATATGATGGACAATTTCATTGCAAATGAAGTTTGCCAGTTCATTGCAGCTTCATTGGCCAGTTCTTTCAGGACCTGTGGATTAACCCATGAGGTCACATGGACTTGTGCACCTTCAGGTCCTTCAGATGATCATGAACCTGTTCTTCTTGCCTGATCTCTTCTTCTTGCCAGAGTTCAAGAAGCATTTGGATGATGGACTTGCTGATCCTCATGGGTCCCTTCCAACTCAGCATATTCTATGATTCGATGATTCTATGATTCTCCTACAGTGGGGACATCTTCTTTTTCACAGTCCATGTCTTTGCCTTCTCTAACTTGGATGGTGTGACCAGAGCCCTTGCCAGTGAAGACTGAGGGAACACAGTCATTGAGTACCTCAGCCTTGTCTGTCCTGCTGACCAGGTCATGTTTAGATTGGATATTAGGAAGAAGTGCTTTATTATGAGTGTGGTGAAGCACTGAATTGGTTACCCAGAGAGGTGGTGGAGACCCCATCCCTGGAGACATTCAAGGTCAGGTCAGTGAGGGCTCTGAGCAACCTGATCTAATTAAAAAGGTTCCTGCGCACTGCAGGGTGTACTGGACTAGGTGACCTTTAGAGGTCCCTTTCAACCCCACACATTCTATGATTTTATGATCCTTTAGCAGAGCTGCAGGACTGACAAGAATTGTTGTGTTTTGGCTTTGATGGAACCAAAAGCCAGGTCTGCCCCACACTCGGTCGTGATTTCACCTGTGCTCCCATGAAATAAAAGCCTCCTTCAGTGACAAGTCTTCAAACTGTCCCTCTCCTGCCCCTAAGTGCAGTCATGTACAAAAGTGTTTAGCAGAATTCTCTCCCAAGACACGCAAGGACCATAACGTACTTAACCCTGCTGGGGTTAAGATGCAGCCACTGAGTATTATTCATCCTTCCTAACATCCAAGAACTAGTCATCCTATGGAATATTTTTTTTTTTTCTTCTTGTAGCTTCCAGCTGCAGCTGAACAATTGTGCAGTGCCACTTTGAAATCTGGGGCCACTGACATTTAAACAGTTACCAAATTGTTACACACTTTTCAGCCTGAAAAAGCAAAGCGTAGGGGGAAGCATCTGAAATCAGTACGGTTTGGTATTCCTTACAATATTAAATTGGATATTAGAACTGGTTTATCATAGGGTTTCTGGACTGCTACATCAATCCCTGCAATAAGAATAGATCCTTGTCATACTCCACAGGATATTTTTATTATTTAGGTTGGGAGATGTGCAGTGACATCTGTAAGGATTTCAAAGACAATTGGCAACTCAGCAAACAGCTAGGTATTGTCTTGCAAGGTGGAAACAAAATATGCGCGGGTCTTGAAATGAGGAGAAGTGTGGAAACCTACACTCAGGATTTGCTTTCTGCAGGTAGTTTTTCAACGTATCTCTGTACCCTAGCTATTATAATACTCACCTTGCTTTTCAAAGGAGATGCTATCTCACCATTTCTTTTTTTTGTCTCTTTCTGCGTTGACTACATGATAGTAGAAAGATGGCAGGTGAGGCAGGAATGAAACAGGTAGATCTTTTATTCTGTGCCGAGACTCTTGTATAAAGAGTTAGAATGATGACTGATGACTGCTGATGGATGGGAGTTTACATTTATGCTTCTGTCATATGTATTGTATTGTACCATAAACTCATCTCCTTGCTTATGTTCTTGAGAGCACTGGCCTCACCTTTTTGTCACACCACTTTTCCTAGAGGTTAAAAAAATAAGGCACTTCTAAAAGGTCCTTTTAAAATCTTTTTTTCCCCCGCCATTAATTTCCATCTTTACCTTCTGCCACACATGGTGCTCTGGCCTTCCTCGCCCTTCCAATGCATGAATGAAGCTGGTCTGGAAAAGTGGGAAACGGGCCCTGCAGTTTAACGGGCAGTTTCTCACCCCTGAGCCCACGCTTGTGAGTGAGTATGTAAGGCAGTGCTTAAGACAGGTCTTCACAGTGTGGTGGGAACCACTGAGTAGTGTAGGAGGTCTGAGATGGAGGTTAGAGCAGCTGGGGAGTGTGCTTTGAGGATCTGCAAGTGGGGTGAGGGCATCAGCTGAGCAAGGCCTGGAACCTGATGGATTCTCTCATCATATCTGACCTTTGAGGTCTTGCAGACCCAACTGAGCTGCCCTCCATATTTCTAATTCACATTCACCTCTGTCTTTTTGTTCAGCCCAAGACAAGAGTGAGGTTTGGCTCTGGTGTGTTGGCACAGGACAGGTTTCAGGAGCATGTTGCAGTGAACTGTCAATTGGCTTGGTGGCCAAGCAATGCTTTGCTGCTAGGCCTATTAAAAAAAAAAAAGCCAAAAAAAAGCACCTGTGTATGTTTACGACGATGTGCCTTGCTGCTTTTCTGGACGAAGCTCTGCATTCCCTTTGAATTTAGGTTGCTGGTCAAAATAACCATTGGCACGAAATCGCATACTAGATGAAATGTGCTTAACCCTTGGTTTATTTGGCAGCCATTTGCCTATGCAGTTTTATTTATAGTGGTTATTTCAAAGATTGATGGCACCTGACAGGAGGTACTGAAACAATTGATAAAGGCAACTGACATTTTGTCAGCTGTCTAGGTGACAGGAATATACTGCTTGCATTTAAACTGTTCTGTGCGAATGAATCATCTGTGATGCCAAAGTTCACCTTTGGTCCTTTCCAGCTGGTTCTTGAAAAGTGGCTGGGAAAGGTGTCTGCTTAAGCAGTGAGCAACTTGCCTTAAGAAGCAGATGCTTACCCTCAATAAAATTTTCCTTGGCAATACTATTTAACTATTTTAAGCATTATTGAAGTAGTTCAGCTCTGTTCAAGATGAAGTTAAGGACAAACGTGTTCTTCTCTTTCAACCTTCTAACTATGTGGTTAAGACCTGTGGAGCAGCTTTTATTATGTATGAAAAGGAAGGCTCTGTGTGGTGTATTTTAGTTACCCTTTTCTCTTTGAAAACGTGCTAGCCATCTTTGAAAGCTCTTGTACCTGCCAAGGCTTTCCACCTGTCTCTGATTCTACAAGTGACGCAAATTCCAGTCCCACAATGTTATGCAAAGGATCAGTTTGATGTGTTTTGGTCTCCTTGTTTCTTCACTGCATCTCAAAGTCAATGTAAATACCTAAATGGCTAAGAGCTCTCAGGTATAAATAGTGCATAGGTAAACTTCATTAGGGTAAGCCTTCTGTATGTATGCAAAAACCAAGTCAGGGTGAGTCTCTTTGAATTACAGAGGATCAGTACTACTCTTCAGAGAATTGCCTTCTGCTACTACAGGTGTGCTGTCTGTAGGGCTTCTATTTGCCACACTCCTTCCCAAATAAGGCAACAGTTTAGTCAAGAACAGGCATGATGGAGTGCCCCTTACTTGTCCCTGTACAGATCCTTATATATGTCTCTATAAGGCATTGAGGTCACAATTGAAAGCGACGGAACATAGCCAAGCCCTTTATCAAACCGTTCAAATGAGCAATGGCAGGAGTCTTTTCCAAGACTTGACAATTCAGTGGCATGTGTTGGAATTTTTTACATGGTAAAAAGAACATCATTGTTACTGTAGTTGCCAGTCCACGCACTGACAGGGCCAGTGAACCCCGTTGTTTTTCAGGCTGATATGCTGTTGAGCTGTCTTCCCCCCTCCAGTGTATTTTTCCCTTCTTGGTACTCTTCTTTCCATCTGAATCTGATGCTGCTGTGTAACAATAAGAAGGCACCTCTCAGAAATGTAAATGCAGAAAGAGACTGAATTAGTTCATTTCCTCAGGCTAGATCTTGGGTATGCTGCACAAGGGTAGACCAAGTTGAAAGGTCATACCCAAACACAGTCTATATCTCTGCAGGTTTTGTGTTACTAAGATGTACCCAAACAAACCCTTGGATGCTAATGGAGAAACAGTGATGAGTAACAGAAACAGGGATGGGGGAGAAGAGAAAGTAATCTTAATCTTAAGTACAGCTGATCAGTTATTTTCACTGTGAAAGTTACTGCGGAGCTGCATGGGATTGTTTTAACAATCTTGGAAATAAAGTCATCCAACATACTGAGTTTTCTTAATTCATAGGGTCTCTACATCATGCTTAGTAGCCCTGGATATGAATGCCACTAGATGTCTGCTTTTGCAGAATGTTTTTTATTAATTTTTTTTACCATATCTCTCTCTCTGGAACTCTACAGCTTTCCATGACTGGTATTTTTGCAGAGCTGGAGGCTAAAGCCCTATCTGGGTCTTGCTGTGCACCAGCACATGTGGTGTATTTGTTGAAAATGGCTTGGCATTTAGGCTTTTTCGATTGGCACTAATGTGCACCATGTCAGGTTGTATCAGGCTGTGTGTTACATCATATAACTTGATGAGACTTGACATGACCTGACATAGGACGATGTGTGTGTCATCTTACATCAGAGACTAACAGAAATACAGCTTAATAAGGGGTAAAAATGCACAAAACACAAGGACTTCATTGCTGCCTCTGGTCAGAGGCAGGTAGCATGTATTCAGTTTCTGGTACACATTTAATCATGAGTTTTTCACAGTAAACTTCTGTCATGATATTTGTAGCCTTATGTACCTATAGATCTGTTGCTAGGTCAAACAGCAATTTTTATCTTTCCCTCTTGCAAATGTATTGAGATTGCAATAATGTAATAGTTCAAGCATTTTGCCACCCTAAGTGATTCAGTTTATCGTTTTGGCCCTTAATGTTCTCGTTTTCCCCTTCCCTGATCTCTTAATTTGTAGTCTCAGAAAAAAGTTTTGTATTTAGCATGGCTTTTCAACTTCTATTTTCAAAGTTTCCTTTTGCATCTGTATTCTATTTTCAAAGTTTCTTTTCGCATCTCTAATGCTATCTTTTATCTGCTCTGCCATCTTGTAATCTGTCCAATACTCAATTTAAAAAGGTGCTTAAGTATTTTTGAGTGACCTCTTTTGAAACTCTATCAGTAACTCCATTCTGATTTCTGTGGTTTTACTGAATGGTTGCTTAAGTATTTGTTTGAAAAGCGACAGTCTTAAAGAAAGCTATGCTCATGTCTTGCAGGAAACTCTCCGTTGCTTTTGTGGAAGAAAACACTACCACTGTAATTTAGTAAAAAGCTTTTGGGGACAAAGGAGGCAAGTCCTCCACCTCTGTAAATGAGGCAGGAATTAAGTAGTTTTTGTGGGTTGTTTTTTTTCCACATATATGAAATTCCTTTAAAAATTTCAGCAGATCAGTTTTTCTAACATAGAGTTTATGAAACTGCTGCCTGATGTTGCAGCAGTTTTTTTGGCCACTATGGTTTTGCCCACTCCGAGGTTTGGTAAATTTGGTTAAGGGTTAGGGCATACCCATGCTGCATGCCCAGCTCTTCTGTTCTCTAGAAGACCAGGACTGTGGCGAGTCTCGCAGGGCTCATTCTATCCCAACAAGTATTGCATGCTCAAGGTAGTGCAGAGTATTTCTTGAATTTAAGGATCCTTAACCAAGCTGACATATTGCAGCTGAGTATTCAGGCTGAATCATTAGTTGGACTTAAGCTGAGATGCTTCAGAGAAAGTGCAAGATTGCAGTAATCAACTGTAGGTTAACATTCTGGTGGGGTCAAGCCATGAATATTTGTCCATGTTCCATATCTTAGCATTGACTTGGTTTTGTTAGTTACATATATACCTAATCTCTGTTTAAATTCTGTTCAGATCTCTTCATTTGAAGAACAAAAAGTATGAGAGAAAATAAATGTCAAGAAATGGGAATTAAAAGCACAAAACCATCATTGCTTCCTCATATTTGGAGTAAAACATAACCATGAAAAGTTAAGTGATGACTATAGTTGTGACAGTGATGGAACAAGCATGGTATCTACAACTATTGATAGCGAGTGAATGAGTAAAAACACTAGCTGCATCAACTGAATAAAATCTGGGACTGTCTAAACTACTCAAGAAATATCTTATTATTCTTATGAATATACAAGCCAAAAATATTACCATTTTCAGGTTTATGAATTTTAAATAACCCTAAAATTAATACATGTATCACAGGGAAAAAAAAGTCTATATTTCAAAGAATCAAAGGAAGTAAAACACAAAGCTGATCTTATTGACTGCTTCATAAAGAAATGGAGAAACTCACTTTACTTTTTGACATCTTTAAATGGTAATTTCATCTTTCAAATGTCTTTTCATTCTGTGTCTTCATCTTTCTTCTTCAAAACTCCCTTTCAAGCTTCTGAAGATAGGTGACTTTTCTTTAGTATCCGGGAAAATGGTTTTGAGCATTATCAGTTAAATATGTAGAAGTCAGGCTTCCTCTATTGAGTTGGGGGGTGTAGAGGGGGGAAAAAACATTTAAAGTCAATTACAGCAAAGTGATTTTAAGCTGGCATTTTGGAAGTCTGAAATTCTGTAATTTTATCCATACGATTCCTTTAGTCCTCTTATGTTAGCATACTCCTTATCTTACAAGTACATCTTAGCATAATGGAGACTTCTGAATGATTCTTCACTTTAAAAAAAACACAGCAGTTTCTGCCCGCTGACTATTTAAGGCAGCTTCTTCTAAAATTCATTTCAAAGGGGAATTGTAATGTAGCTTTACACTCCAAATAGATTGTGAGGCATCTAACAATGGTTCTTTCCTCCAGAAGGTCTGGTATCCAGAATGACCAGCAGAAGCAGAGAGGTGATTGTCCCCCTGTACTCAGCACTGGTGAGGCTACACCTGGAGTGTTGTGTCCAGTTTTGGGCACTTCAATTCAAGAGAGTTATCGAGGTGCTGGAGCGAGTACAGAAGAGGGCAACAAAGCTGGTGAAGGGCCTAGAGAAAAAAATCTTACGAAGAACACTTGAAGGAGCTGGGAATGTTTAGTTTGAGGAGGAGGAGGCTGAGGAGAGACCTCATCAGTCTCTACAACTACCTGAAAGGTCATTGTAGAGAGGTTGGTGCTGGTCTCTTCTCACAGGTAATTAGCAACAGAACAAGAGGGAATGGCTTCAAGCTGCAACAGGGGAGGTTTAGACTGGACATGAGGAAAAAAATTTCACAGAAGGAGTGGTTCGACACTGGAATAGGCTGCCCAGGGAGGTGGTTGAGTCACCATCCCTGGATGTGTTTAAGGGTCATTTGGATGTGGTGTTGGTGGATATGGTTTAGGGGAGAACTTTGTAGAGTAGGGATGATGGTTGCACTCGGTGATCCCAAGGGTCTTTTCCAACCTGAATTGTTCTATGGTTCTGTGATTCTGTGACAGCACCCAGCTATGGGAAACTGCTGAAGCCCACAGTTACAATGCAAAAGGATTTCTGTATTTCAAAATATATGTGCTGGATTTCAGATTATATTCCTTCAATATGGTTTTAATCCTCTGTATGATAATATGATTGTTTCCTCATACTCTACTCTTCAGCCTTTCACCAAGGAAAGCCAAATAAGTAATTTTGTTTTTCCTTTCAGAATTATTCAGGTCCAACCTACCACCCTCTGCAATACAAAGGTCTGCTGTGGGTGTTGCCCCCTGCCCCCCATCTGCATCTTTAAGGCCATTATTTTGTGTTAACCCATGGAGCAAAAAATTACTTTTTTCTCTACTAGAACAGGTCAAGGGCAGCTGTGGCAATTAGGTCTGAGATATTTGGCAGCAGTGGAGTGTTTTGGGTAACTGCAGTGCCAGCTGCTAGACTGTGCCATACCAGCTGTGGAATACTGCAGTATGGGATCTGAACTTAGGAAATTTTGAGGTAGGTACTGTTTTTGTCTGAAATCTGAATAGCTGCAATTATGTTGTGACAAGTGATAGGAATTTTCTATTTTGGGAAGCATTTGTTTACACTTAGGATGTGTTGATCAAAAGCTCTGGGATGACTCACAGTCCTCTTTCAGGAATAATTCTTGTCTAGACAGCAGGGAATCCCTTGTGCCCAGCACAGAGTACAACATACTTAATATTATCAGATTTTGAATTAAAATGAATGGTTCAAGTCATAATTATTGATGCCCCATTCTTTCTTGTCTGAATAAACATTATGTTATTTCCTATTTAGAGTATATCTTAATTGTAGAAACTCTACATTCTACTAATCTTACCTCTGCTTCAATATTTTAAAGATGGGCATGGAGCTGGAATAGGAGCCTTTGAGCAATTCTTTCTTGCTAATTGTCAAACGGCCAGTGGCTACAATGGAGGTACACAGCTACCCTGTGGAGCATATAGATTTGAGGAGTAAATAACTTTTAGATGTTTTAGTGTTTTTCCCCACAGTTAGCTAAAATATTGCCTTGCCCTTTCCCAGTGTCAACGAAAGGGGCTGTTCAGAACTTCTTATCTTAAGTAACTTGGTCAAAATACGTGTATGTACGAGAAGAAGTATAAATCATAATTACCATCTTATAGTAATTAAAAAAAAAAACCCCCAACCCTTGAATATTACTAAGAGTAACATGGTAATTTAAAGTGAACCTTATATTCACTGTCAGCATCCAATAAAAAATTGGATCTAAACAAGTATCTCTTTCTACTCTGACTTGACCTATTCCAAATTGTATTGCTATCCATCAGCCTCTCCCCAAACTATGTTCTCTCTAATGTCATAATGTCTGTATCTCTGGTGCAAACTTTGTTGTAAGTCTTAACTTCCCTGTCACAGTTTTATGGTTTCCCAAGGACACTTGTAACCACTCAGTTAATGAAAAATGCCTCTGTTAAACAGAATGGTGTGATGGAAGTAAATTAATCTTTCCATTGGTTTTCATCAGTTGAAAGAAGCAATCTTATTTTACTTTCAAACTTCTGCAGATAGAATCAAAGAATCATCAAGGTTGAAAAAGACCTTCAAGGTCATCAAGTCCAACCGGCCATCCTACAACCCCTAACCATTAAACCATCTCCCAAAATACCATGTCTGCCCGTTTTTTGAACACTTCCAAGGACGGTGCCTCCACCACCTCCCTGGGCAGCCTGTTCTAAAGCCTCAACACTCTTTCTGTGAAGAAATTTTTCCTAATATCCAATCTGAACCTCTCACGGCACAACTTGACCCCATTTCCTCTTGTTCTATCACTAGTCACCAGGGAGAAGAGGCCAACACCCGCCTCACCACAGCCTTCTCTCAGGTAGTCGTAGAAAGCAGTGAGGTCTCCCCTCAGTCTCATCTTCTTCAGGCTGAACAGCCCCAGCTTTCTCAGGCTCTCCTCATAAAACCGGTTCTCCAGACCCCTAATAAGCCTACTTGCCCTTCTCTGCACCCTCTCCAGCACTTCAATGTCCTTATACCGCAGTGCCTGAAACTGCACACAGTTCTCGAGGTGCAGCCTCACCAAGGCCAAGTAGAGGGGCAGGATCACCTCCCTATTCCTGCTGATAACACTATTCCTGATGCAGGTCAGGAAGCTGCTGGCCCTCTTGGCCACCTGGGCACACTGCTGGCTCATGTTCAGATGGCTGTCAATCAACACCCCCAGGTCCCTCTCTGCTGGGCAGCTCTCCAGCCACTCCTCCCCAAGCTGGTAGTGCTTGTGGCCAAAGTGCAGGACCTGACATTTGGCCTTCTTGAAACTAATACAATTGGCCTCGGTCCATCAGTCAAGCCTGTCCAGATCCCTCTGCAGGGCCTCCCTGCCCTCAAGCAGATGAACAGTTCTGCTTAGCTTAGTGTCATCTGCAAACTTAGAGGGTGCACTCTATCCTTTCATCCAAATCATCAATAAAGATGTGAAACAGGAGTGGCCCCATCACTGAGCTCAGGGGACCACCACTCCTGACTGGCCACCAACTGGATTTAACTCCATTGAACACAGCTCTTTGGACCCAGCTGTCAAACCAGTTCTTAATCCAGCAAAGCATATGTGCATCCAAGCCATGAACAGCCAGCTTCTCCAGGGGAATGCTGTGGGAAATCATGTCAAAGGCCTTGCTAAACAAGTTAGACAACATCCACAGGCCTTCCGTCATCCAATAAGCAGGTCTCCCTGTCACAGAAGCAGGTGAGGTTAGTCAAACACAACATACCCTTCATGAACCCATGCTGGCTGGGCCTGATGACCTGATTGTTCTGCATATACTGCATAATGGTACTCATGATAATCTGCTCCATCAGCTTCCCTGGTACTGAAGTCAGACTAACAGGCCTGTAATTTCCCAGATCATCCTTCTGTCCCTTCATATATATAGAGGTTACATTGGCTGATTTCCAGTCTGCTGGTACCTCCCCAGTCAGCCAGCTCTGCCTGAATCTGTAATGTGGTATGGTAATGTACATTATTAATATTCAGAATAAGCCACATTATATCCTTACATGGTCATCTAATTTTAAGGGATACTATAAAGCTGTATTGGATCTCATTGTGCCATGCCTTCAGTCAGAACACTTTCCATTCACAATTTTTTTCTGTACATGTGTAGGAAAGGGCTTTATAAAGTCATGGTGTAAAGAGTGATGTAATTGTTTCCAGTCAAATTACCATTTATTTATTTATTTATTTAATCCTCTGCTTTTTGAAAAAAAACCACCCTGCTGTTCTGGTCAACAGTTTCACCTACTTGAAGTATAAAGCTACTGTGTTTCAGAGATTGCTATCTCCTGTTTCCAGATAGGAGCCCATTTATGTAGCGCACTTGTTTTCTGGGCTGTGCTAAAGATTGACACAACTAATAAGTGGTCCTTCACATATACAAATCTTGAAGAATAGTGGCATGTGCCATTCCAGCTACAAAAGAGCATCTGTTTATTTGCACTGGTGATAGCAGATGTATAGTCTGCTTCCCAGGACAATAATCGTAAAGGAAAAAGCACGTTCGTAAATGCTGTGAAATGTTTTTTGATTCTTTGCAGTCAATTGTAGTGGAAATGAAGGCACAAGTTTGTGACTCTGCTGTTCTGAAGACACTCCAGAGGAGGGTACGAAGCAAAATCCAGTGAAATTATCAGGAGTTTTTTCATGGGTCTCATCAGTCACCATTGGGTCAGCCCCTAAAGCTGAGTTTTCTTTTCCTGGGGAAAACCAAATTTCTAACAACACAACATGGGAATAAGATTGCTTTTTCACTAGTTTTAGTCATTTTGGTTTAAAAGTTTAAGGAAATAGAGTAGATTGGTGATTATCCATATATCCACTTAATCTACTTCACAATGAATTTTAAAATAATTTGGAGAGCTACCATGACAAATACTTTACCTCTTCAGAGAGACCTACCTAATGAATTTTCAGGATTAATAAATAGAGCTTGCACTTTTTGACATCAGTCTATTCCCTTGAGTGAATTTTAAGTTGCATTGTATTCACTATGGGGCCATCTTCTGGTCAGTTTGCTGTTATAAATAAGCTCATTATTTATAACTGCATATAATAGAAAGTGTGCATTAGAAACATTTATGGTATCTACTATAAGTGCTAATTAAATTACATGGTGAATGTGTGCTTCACCAATTTAAATATGTTGAACACAATATTATTATAAATAAATTAACATATGCTCTCTTCTCCCTTGTTACCACTCTATCTCATTATCCTGTTAAGCCCCTTAATTTTCTTTGACAGGGAAGGGATAAAAAAATACTAAAATTCATAGGTCCAACCAGAATCTGAGGCATTATCATCTTGTGTAATCTCTCCTTTTTTTCCTGATCAATTTGACCCATTGCAAAAATTATATGTTGCATACAATGCAAAGAGTAATAGATCATATGTGCAAAAATTTCAACAAGAACTTGTATTTAAATCAGTAATTTTTTTTTCCCCCTATCTACCTATTTTTTTTTTCTTTTAGTTTTCATGAATCGAGAGCTATTTAATTAAATGAAGTTATTTCTATGTTACTGTGCAGAGAAGAATGTTCCTTTGGTCTTATAAGCTACTTGTAAGATTTTAGAAGGTCACAGACAAGTCAGTTACAATCCATTACCCCTCTTTACCATCCATGGAAAATATCTAACTGCAAAGCTATTTTCAGTCTTGTAGTATGTTCTATGCTATGTTCTGTCTGATTTCTATCTCACAACAGTTGCTTTTTGTTTGCAACACCAACAGGGAATAATCTCACAAAACTCAGGAGCCAGGATACAGACTGAAGTATTCATACTTGTTGAAGGCACAGCATTTTTTTTCCAAGCACATGCAATAGCTGTCACCTATTATTTCTTCCCATATATTGTCATCTGTGCAGTTTCAGCAGCACAAATAATTCTTCTGCATGACAACTGTCTACAGGTTAAGATGTTTATTAATTCCCTGTAGCTTGTAGTGGAGCCACAGCAACTTGATGGAGTGATTCCTACTCACTCTGTGAACCCACCCAATCATGGGTTGAGACATGATTGCCAAGATGTCACTGTTTGACTCAGGTTTGACAACAATGCTCTCGATCCCCTCCCCCTCCCACCCAGGTAGGGAAGGAAAGAGAGAAAAAGAGAGAAACTTGGCTGGATTGAAAACTAAACTGCACAGCTTTAATTAAACACTAATGATAAAAGAAAATATATACAGTCATGTACAAATATGTTCAGATATGTGCAAAAGCCTCTCACCTCCCCCCACCCCCAGCAACTCCCTGAGCACTCCCCTGAGCTGGAACAGTCCCAAAAAATCCTGGAGCTGCTGCTGGAGAAAGTGGAGAGTGATGAGGTTCAGGAGAGCTCGAGCCTAACGGTCGACAGTGATGGGTGGACGGAGTCTTCCCCAGATGCCAGCCACAGATGGAAGAGAAGGGAAGAAGCAGCAGGAAGGAAGTTGTCTTCTGTGATCTCTGACCTTCCTTTGAGCTTTCATAGATATATAGAATGGAATATCTCTGGCCAATTTTGCTGTCTGTCTAACTCAGGCTCCTGCGAGGGGTCATAGATCTCCCCATAGTGTCTGAGCTGGCAGAGTAAAGGTGTGACCTTGAAGACCCAGCAGTTAGAAAAACGTTCAACCGTTTGTTATCATTCCTAGCTTGCACACTCTGGTGCTAGTTAAAAGAAAGCTTACTGAAGGGAAAAAAAAATCAGTAAAAGGAAAATTGGCTTCATCCTGGCCCAAACCAGGACACAAGGCTATCTGAAAGAAGTTTAAGGTTGAGGCTAACTATATAGGCAAATGGCTTCAAGACTATTGCTATTATTAGCTGTAATTAAAAGTGTTAATTCAGTAACGATATCACAGGTGATATTCTCCCCCCTTGGCCCAAGAAAATACTGGTAGAGCACAAACAGTAAAATCTCTTTAGTCATTGTTTGAAGAAGCATCAAAATGAGGTTGATTCCAAATGTTCAGACCTAGTCACTAGGGACTGTATGCTGACGTTTAAGCCTAGAGGAAATCCCTTATGGATTGGTTTGTATCTTGGCTGGAGACTACTCTAAACACAACTGGAAATTTACTGCAGGAGGCAGAAGGTGGCAAAACCCTATACAGCTGGACAGGGACCAGCTATATTTGAAAGTTTCTGCTTTTCTGTTGCTTTCATGATCCATTTTCCTTTGCAGTTCTCTTGAGTACTGCTCCTTCTCTCCTGGTGTATTCCTCATGTCAGAGCTCTATTTTCTTGGCCTTGTTTCTCTGTCCTTTCACATCTTCTTCTGTCTCTGCCTGATGGCTAAGAAGCTGCAATCCAGACTGCCACCCCAGTCATTTCTAGGAGAGTTGTGCTTTTATTTCAGATGTCTTCCCCAGTACGTCTGAGGTCAATTGTCTTGGTTATTGTTTCTTTCCATCACTCACTCTTGTGCTCTCTTGGGCATTTGGGACGTCTAGAAGTGACTGCCTACTGGCATCATCTGACTTGTCTTCTAATTGTATTTCTAACTCATATTGAGAGGAGATCCCACAGTGGGAAGATCTAAAGTGTGCTGTGTTACCTGAGCAGGAGTCAAGTCCTGAAAGGTGTAATCTCTTGGTTGCTTAGGTCTCCATCTATCCTAAGAGCTCATGCCTCCAAGTGTCAGTCGCAAAGGTTTGCTTTATGGGTAGCAGAAACATGCTGTATTCTGAAGGCAGCTGCTATCAACAGGTTTGCTTCTGTTACAGGAACAACAGGAGCCAAAGGAACTGCTCCATGACTACAGATGAAGGAGCACAGATCTCTGGCAACATATTTCCAGTCCTTTTTATCAGGCATGAAGTGCTGGAAAAGGGGGGCAACAGAGTGAAGTGCTGGTCTCTTATACCTTCAAAACATTCTGAATGGCCCAGACCAAGAAAATACAGATGCATTCTGGAGTTTTGAGTGAATTTTCTTGGTCAGAATTTGATTTTACTAACTGATCAGGTGAAATTCTTGATATGTCATTAACAAAATGACAGGAACTACAAAGCTATGCAGAAGGAACATGAGATTTTAGTGTGAAAATCAATGTTCCCTGTGTCCTCAGTTTCACACTTCTTTAAAAAAGGTGAAAACTCTGTTCTTATCTGCTACAGGCTGGTCCTGCTGTAAAGGGAAGACCTGTTTTTTTGCTGCCTGTAACAATAATTTTGCAGGGTTAAAAAAAATTGTTACCATCCCAGCTTTCATTTCCCCACTGTGTTCTGTAGCTAGAGTCTGAGAAGCACCAACGATCACATTATCTGTTAGGCTCAATTAACAAAACAGCTGAGTTCCAAAATAAGCACGACAAAACTGCTGTACTTGATTGTTCAGTAATGGAATAATACTGTGGAGATGCAGATTATAATAATCAAGACCACCGAAAAATTGTGAGGATCATGGTTGTCTTCCAGTGATGTCTGCATGCATTTTGCATTTCATGTCATCACTTTTTGTGCTCCATCATTACTTTGGGTTTGCTCGAGTTTTACCATTTAATGGAATTCTGGGTTTGAGATTTCTTTCAGATTCCAAGTTCTCCAGCCGGATGGATCCCAGTCTGAACTGTGCTCCTGGGTTATATGTTCCCAGATGCAAGCCCTTACTCTTCATGAGTTTTGAACTTCATAAGGTTTCTGCTAGCCCACTCCTCCAGTCTGTCCAGGTCATCCTGGAGGGTGGCTCTCCCTTCTGGAGTGTCAACCTCTCCACTCATCTCTGTGTCATCAGCAAACTTGATCACAACATCCAGGTCACTTATGAAGATGTTAAACAGCATTGGGCCCAATATCGATCCCTCGGGGACCCCACTTGTGACTGGTTGACCGTTTGAGGAGGAACTATTTACTATCACCCTCTCGGTACAATCTGTCAGCCAGTTCCGCACCCACCTCACAGACTGTTTGTCAATGCCCTATCGAGTCAGTTTCTCCAGGAGGAGGCTTTGGAGGACTGTATCAAAAGCCTTGGAGAAGTCCAGGTAGATGACGTCCAATGCCCTTGTCATTTTCAACAGGTAATGTTCCATTTTCCACCTCTGGTACACTTCCCTTTTGGTTCTGAGCAGACCCAGAATCTCACAGTTAAGCCAAGGGGGTCTCTTGCTCAGCCTACTTCCCCTGCCTTTAGAGGGGATGAACTGTTTTTTCTTATCTAGAAGAGTGTTTGAAAAACTCCCAGAACTCACTAGCTCCTTTACCCACCATGGAAGCTTCCCACAGGATCCCTTGCAACTGAGCCCTGAGCAATCTGAAGTTTGTTCTTCTAAAATCTAAAGCCTTTTTCCTGGAATTAACCATCATGCTCAGCAGTATCCCAAATTCCACAATATTGTGGTCACTGCAGCCAAGTCTGTCACTTCACCGAGATATTACAGAGCAGGTTTTCTTGGTTAGTGAGTAGTAAGTCCAGTTGTATCCCTTTCCAGGTTGCACATCCAACATTTGTGTGAGGAAGCACTCTTCTACACATTCCAGGAAGTTTATGCATGTCATGTTAAATGCAGTGTTGTTCCTCCAGCAAATGTCTGCATAGTTAAAAGTCGCCCATAAGGACCAGGTTTTGGTGACGCGAAGCTTGCCTGAGCAACTCGAGTATCGCTTCATTTGTCACATTGTCTTGATTTGTGGGTTGGTAACAGATGCCTACTGTAAGGTCTCCCTTGGAGACAACCACTCTGATTTTAACCCAGAGGTGTTCAGTAGGTCTACCACAAATACCATAGCTGATTTCTATACATTCAAGGTTTTCCTTAACATAGAGTGCAACTCCTCTACCTCTTCTCCCCTGCCTGTCTTTACAAAGCAGCCTATAGCCATTTATCATAGTCCTCTAGTCGTGTGAATCATCCCGCCATGTTTCAGTTATCCTTATAATATCATAACTGACTGGGCAAGGAGCTCCAGTTCCTCCAGTTTATTTCCCAGACTGCATGTGTTTGTATACATACATTTAAGGTGGCTGATCTTTTGGTTCTCATTTTGGGAGACAGCCCAGGCATATTTTACACTACTCTGGTTGGCCTGGTTTATTCCCCAATTGGTTGTAGTGGTGATGGTGATGTGATCACTGCCATTTTGGATCCCTCCCCCTGGTAGTGCTGTGCCACTCCAAGGCTCCTCTCCAGTAAGCTCAGTTTTACCCCCACCTCCTTCGAGCCTAGTTTAAAGATCTTTCTATGAGTGCTCCTAGCTTCTGATCCAGGATCCTTTTCCCCCTTTGGGATAGTTGTACTCCATCTTTTGCCAGCAGCCACAGTGTCCTGTAAAGCAGCCTATGGTCATAGAACCTGAAGTCCTACCAACGACACCAGTCACATAGCCAGGAGCCTTGTAAGCTCCTTGTGTTTATCCCCTCATCCTTGCAACAGGTGGGATAGAAGCAAAGACTACTTGTGCTCCCGATGCCCTAACCAGCTGTCCAAGGGCCCTGAACTCTTTCTTCATTGCCCTTGGACTTCTCGCAGCAATCACATCACTGCCTACTTGAAAAACCGCTAATGGGTAGTAGTATGAGGGTTGAACTAGGGTAGGGAGTTTTTCCTGTACATCCTTGTGGAGACAATCCTTGACCCTTGCCCCAGGGAAGCAGAAAACCTCTCTATGTAGTAGGTCTGGTCTGCATATCAAACCTTTCAGTCCCTTCAGAATCAAGCATCTATTTCCCTCTCACATTCCCTAATTGCTCTCAGCCTTCCTACCTCCTCCCAGAGCTCCAGCACTAGGCGAAGGTGTTCCTCCACCTGGGCACAACTCCCACAGGTGTGCTCACCTGTATCATCCAACAATGGTGTGGGAGTTGGGCACAACCTGCAGCCTGACACCTGGCGTTTTCCCAGAAGAATTCAGTCTGGGAAGCTGCATCAAACTTAGAGTGTGCAGAGCTGAGAGATGCCATTGTCTTCTGCTGGGTAGATACCATTGTTACGTGGTCGATAGTTAGCAATCTCTCAGCGCCCTGAGAACTTCCTGAGCAAGCTGCTGCGCCAGTCCTGCTTGCCTGCCACCTTTTGCTGTGTCCTGGGTCACTCATGCTCCCTGGGGCAGCTTTTTGTGAGAGTATGAGAGGCCGTGGAGCTGCTGACTCCACCGACGCTGCTCCAGCAGCCCACCCACAAGCTGCTGGCCTTGGGACCAGGCTAGCCACTCTTCTGCCTTTGAAAACCCTTTGAAAACCCCAGAAAGAGCCATTTGCTGCTTTCTTTTTTTTTCCCCCCACAAATCTCTCCCCCAGTGAGGGCTTACCTTCACTGGAGTTGGGCTTCTTGGTGTGAGCATCAGACAAGCAGTAACAGAGTAAAACTGGTCTGTGCATTGATGCCTATGACCCTTTTATATTGAAGCAAAGTTCACCCAACAGTCTAAGTCCTATTAAGTCGGTATTCTTTATTCACAGCGCCGGACACACAGGGGGTAGCTCCTCCAAAATGTGTGTGCCCTACAGGGTAAGGTGAGAGATATATATACAGCTGATACTTAATTATGTGTAATATTTCTAAGAAACAGTTTACATATTCATTACTTTCCTGAGAAATCATTTACGTAAGTGTCTGCCCATTATCGCATGTGTAAGTCCATTAGGGTCTCCTGGGGGTCGTTTACTTCATCCTTGAGTCTTCCTCACAGGAACCTTTGGCTGAGTTCTGTCTCTTCTCCCATTTATCTCTGCTCACTCCGAAGTAGAATTGGTTACAGTGGGCATCCCTAGTAGCAGTTGAATGGCTTCTTTCTTCTTCAAGGACCTTTGTATTTCTTCCCTAATATTACAGATAAGCTCACACAAAAGGCTTTTGCATCTCACTAGCAGTAGGCCCAGATGAGAGATTTACGCCCTACAAGCAGTTAACTATTTGAAGTCAGAGTCTGGTTAATGCTCTGTTTCAATATTATTTCTGTTATTCCCACAAATACCTTGCAGCAAACAAAACAGCAATGCTTAAAGCAAGGTAAAGTTTTTAACATGCATTTAGGCAGCTTACAGTAGACATGGCAAATGCAAGAGAGCTGATAAGACAGAAACATCTGAAGAGGTAGTTTGTTTCCAAATGAAGACACTTTGTTCTTCTATTTTTTTTATTTTTTTTTTTAATTTTCTGGCTAGAATAATAAAATGGCATGAAAGGCATTTAAAAATTTATTATTCTTAATTTCATGTACTTACATCCAGCGTGCCCTATACTATGGTACCAGTAGGTTGCAAAACACTGTAGTTCAATTGTTTGCTTCCCACTGGAGGTGAGACTGGGATCCAGAGGCCCTTTAACGTTGTTCTATAAATCCTTGTCTGTGACCTAGTGGAAAAATCTTGGGTTACATCAATGCACACCCTGATGAATGCAGCTTAGAGACACTTGCCCATAGGTGCCTAGGGGCTGAATCTGGTAATAGAAGTAAATAAGTATGAATCTTAAAGAATTTAGATCTTTAGTTGAAGAAAACTATATGGAGTTCCAAAAGTGGAAAAAAAAATGAGATTACAGTGTTCACTATTTAATTTACAGTCTGCTTTTAATAGGCCAGTGTTGTTGACATCCTTCTTACATGCCTGGAAGCAGCAAAGGCTGAAAACAACAGAATAAAGTTGAAGAATTACTTCCCTGCTGGTATCTCTGTTCCTCCTCCCCGCCCGGCCCAACCTGGCTGAGAAGATGTGGATCAGCATTGCTACCTTTTTTTATCTCCTCCAAAGCAGCGAAATACTGGGGTCCTCGCTTGTCACAGACTTCTGGATCTGACACAGTACCCGCTTCTGCAGCACCCGAGCCTTTCAGCAGCATGTTGAGAGGTGTCACTGATGCCTGTTACACAGCCTTCTCCCTCTGTTTTCTCTGCTTGCCTGGACTTTATTACATTTCTGTATGGTATACATATGTCCAGTTAATTAAGGCAGGTTGAAATATGGTTTTCTCTTGGAAGTCTGCAGAAAGTGTTGAAGCTTGTGAAGTGTTGATGCTGCAGGGTTGTATTTCACAGTTTTGTAAAGTCCCTCAAGGAAGTCTGTCTCCTGCACAAATGAGATTTACCCTTTCCAAAGACAGTTTTTTTGTGCTTGAAAAGTCACACTGCCTGTGATCCTCGTCTCAAGTTTTACATGCTACCACCACTCCTCAGTATCTCTCTAAATGAGCTCCTATTTGCATCCATGGCCTAGTGAATCTCATATCTTCGTATAGTACCTTGCAAGTGCTGAGACAGTGGAGGATGACTGCTGCAGGGCATAATTTCCTCTACATATGTAAAACAGGTGAGCAGCCTCCAGCCACACTGAAAATGTACTACAAAAAATCTTCAGCAGTGAGAGCACTTACCTGTTCCTAGTGCCAGAGGCACCTGGTGCCACAATCAGTTACCTCTTGTTTCTAGAAACAATGCACCTTCTTTCGTAACAAGTGTGAAAATTGGCCTTTTTAATGTGTTGGGGGTAGAAACAAGACCCAAAATGTAATATTCTTTATAGTTTCAACAATGTGATGCAGAACACTGAGAACCATTTTAAAGTTTTACAGTCTGTATAAATTCAGTATAGTCCCAAGTCTTTCATAGAGTCATAGAATCATAGAATCCTAGGGGTTGTAAGGGACCTCAAAAGATCATCTAGTCCAACCCCCCTGCCAGAGCAGGGTCACCTAGAGTACATCACACAGGAAGGCGTCCAGGCGGGTTTTGAATGTCTCCAGAGAAGGAGACTCCACAACCTCTCTGGGCAGCCTGTTCCAGTGCTCTGTCACTCTCACAGTAAAAAATTTTTTTCGAATATTCACCTTGAACCTTCTATGCTCCAATTTGATCCCATTACCCCTTGTCCTATCACTGGTCAACACTGAGAAAAGCCTAACTCCATCTCCCTGACACTCACCCTTTATGTATTTGTAAACATTGATGAGGTCACCCCTCAGTCTCCTTTTCTCCAAACTAAAGAGACCCAGCTCCCTCAGCCTTTCCTCATGAGGGAGATGTTCCACTCCCTTAATCATCTTTGTAGCTCTGCACTGGACTCTTTCAAGCAGTTCCCTGTCCTTCTTGAACTGAGGGGCCCAGAACTGGACACAATACTCCAGATGCGGCCTCACCAATGCACAATAGAGGGGGAGGAGAACCTCTCTTGACCTACTCACCACACCCTTTCTAATGCACCCCAGGATGCCATTGGCCTTCTTGGCCACAAGGGCACATTGCTGGCTCATGGTCATCCTCCTGTCTACCAGGACCCCCAGGTCCCTTTCACCTACACTGCTCTCCAGCAGGTCAGCCCCCAACCTGTACTGGTACATGGGGTTTCTCTTCCCCAAATGCAAAACTCTACACTTGCCCTTGTTGAACTTCATCAGATTTCTCCCCGTCCAACTCTCCAGCCTGTCCAAGTCCCTCTGAATGGCAGCACAGCCCTCCAGTGTGTCAGCCACTCCACCCAGCTTTGTGTCATCATCTAGCTTAGGATGTTAAAATTATAGCTGTAACATATATGGAAACATTTATTCATATTTTTTTTTTAATGTACATCTGTTTCCCAAGAGAAAAGATTTTAGAGAAGGCTTCACAGATCACCTTGATTCAGCCCTAACTACATTAATTTAAAAATCTGGGCTGAACATTTCAGCTTCCTACAGTCTGGGTTTGCTTGCTGTGGATATTGCTCTGGCTGCGTGGATCATTGAACACAGAACAGATATGCCCTTCCTTGCTCTCCTCTAATAATCAGCAGGGCAGTTGCAACTTATGTTTCCTTGTAATGAGGTTCTCAAAAAACAGGCAAGCAAGCAAACAAAAAACCTCTTTGTAGGAGGGAATAGATGCTTGCTGAAATGTCTTGCTCAGCCATTGTCATTGTAAGTGCTTATGATTTGAGTCTCAGGGTGTTTGATAGAGGAATGGGTTCACATTTAAAATTTGCATTTCTGCTGTTTTCATTTACTTATCACTGGGTGTTTCTTTTTCCATTTGAAACCTGAGACTCCAATTTTCATGCCTAAGAAAAGAAAATACGTGGAAAACCAAGGCTAGTACACTTGCACACTTAAACCTCTGAATGTCAAAACTCTGATACTTCTTTTTGCACCCAGCATTGTCCCTCTCCCTCAATACCTTCATATAGGCATGGTGGCTCTGATGACAATATCTTAAACAGCAAAAATTACCTAATAGCTCTAATGAGATCTCATCAAACAACAGATCCCTGAAAGATACGTTATTTGGTAAGTGCATGTAAAAATACTCAAGTTATAAATCATACAAATTAGTTGCTATCTCTTCCTTTGATGTTATTGTGCTACTGATAAACAGAAAATCCACAAGGACTAGCAGGTCATTTTAGGTCTGTGTTTTCTATTTGAAAGGAGCTACATCTGACTTATTTGAAATGCTGAAGAAAGGTTGTTTTTATGGGCGTCTTTGTGGTGTTGTATGGCAGCATTGTATGAGTGATACAAGATACCTTGGTTTTCATTCAGATCCATACAGAATACATCCCTGGCCTCCTCTGTAATTGATGTTGCTGTAATACTAGAGTATCTGCTCAAAAATAACCTCAGACAGGACAAATGAAACCTTAATATGAGATCACATGAGAAATCACTGGTGCAACTGTCAGTAGGCAGCCTATGTTTCTACCTGTCATGTGTTTCTCCTTTTCAGCTAATAGCACAATTCAGCTCAGACTATCCATACAAAATTGCAGTAGAGTCTGTCAGTATTTCTGTGTCTTCAGAGTGAGGCATTTTTGGTAGCTATAGAGCTCTAGGATGAAGTTGGAACTGCTCTGGATGGGCAAGTGCAGAACCCACCCACCCATAGCAAATTAGGTAGATGGTAGCTTTAACTTTTGAGGCCACTCCCAAAACTTTCTCCTTCAAGGATGTGTTCCTTGGTCTTGCTTAGCTTTAGAATCAGTCTCAAAACCCACATCAGTTTGAGCTATACAAACGGCTTCTTATAGCGGTAACCTTTTTTCACTTGAGGACTGAAGGAGCTTTTTCTTCGTAAGAGTTTCCATGGCTTTTTAAAGGGCTACCAGTGGCAATTTTACACCATTGGACTTTAAGGTGTCATTCCATGCTCAAGTTGCTAAATAAATAGACCTGGCATTTTTCTCCCTGGGAAGACTAATTTCTGGGGTCACTGTTAGACGCAACCTCCTCCATGTTTCATGTTTGTACTGAAGAGCAGTATCATCTCCCAATTCTTTCTTGCTGAGAGGGACTGACAAACTTGTCTGGCTCTAGGAAGCTTTATCTTTCATATACTTCAGGTACAAATAAATAAAATCAGGTAAAATCCCTGCCACAAAAAAGGCTTCTAGAGGAACTATGGTATTGGTCAGTGTGGAATTAATGAGCATGCCAGCTCTGATACTGAAGTAAACTTTGGTTTATGGAGATTTTTACCTGCAAGTGCCTAGTCCAATCTGCTAGGCCTCAAAGTGCTCTCTGTTCTGGGGTCTTGAACTGAAAGACAGGGTTTTTTCTTTTTTTCCTTTTTGATTGTGTCCCCCATCTCCCTGTCCCACCTCCATTTTTCAGTAATTAAGAATCTTACCAGGAGAACAGCATGTGTAGAATGAAGAACAGCACAGGATGTGTGACATGGCCAGAAGGCTGGAACACCTCTCCTATGAAGACAGGCTGAGAGAGTTGTGGTTGTTTGTACCTGAAGGGGCTACAGAAAAGCCGGGGAGGAACTTTTTACAAAGGCAGGTAGAGATCAGATGAGGGAGCATGGCTTCAAACTTGAAGAGGATAAATTTAGGTTAGACATTAGAAAGAAATTCTTTAGCATTTAGACACTGGCAGAGGTTGCCCAGGGAAGTTGTGGATGCCCCATCCTTGGAAGTGTTCAAGGCCAGGCTGGATGGGGCTCTGAGCAACCTGGTCTAGTGGAAAGTTTCCCTGCCCATGCAGGGAGCTAGATGGTCTAGATGAAGGTGCTTTCCAGTCCAATCTGTTATATGATTCTATAACATGAAAGCTGAATGTCCATTTCCATGAAAGTGGTAGCCAAGGTCACCATGAAGCAATCCAAGTTTGCACTCAAGACTGCAGTGCTTCTATGCCAGTAGAAACTGTGCAAGAAATGAGGGTATAATCTAGTCTGAAAATGTGTAACTACCTCACCATGGCTAATAGTAGTTAGAGCTGCAGTTAGTGCAAACGTACTGATTAGGATAGTTTGGAGCCTGTCATTGATGCATGGAGATTTATCCACCAGTTCCATTAGGATTAATCGCCTGCCCGTTGATCCTTAGCTACCCTCCTCCTGCTTCACCTGATTTAACTTTCGCTTAGTTCAGATAAATACTATTGCTGGCTGAAATAGGATTTGCTTTCCTTCTCACCTTTCCAGAAGGCCATCCTCAACTGTATTTTCTGAACAAAACTTCTTTTTTCCAACATTGCATAAAGGAATACAAAATGTTTTGCTGCTTTTTTTCCAGTAATCATGTGAGAGTTAGTACATAATTCAGTGCTGTTTCAATACTACAAAGTCCAACATTTAGATGTGAATTGTATTTTTGTAATGACTTTCACAAATGTAAGCCTCTGGTGTGCTTTCTGAACAGCACATTGTGGTGGTTACTACTTTTGTGTATGATGTTTTAAATTAAGGACCTTGAAGTGGTGTAATTTTAATTGCTGCATAATGAATCCAGTATGCAGGTATATTTATGTAGAGGGAAAAACTTTTGTGTGAGGGCCACCTTTTCTGTGGCTGTGCCATAGCATACAGTGCTGTTCAAACAAACCTGAACCTTTTGCACAGTCCTATAATCTACCCAGCCAGGGCCACCCCTGTCTTGGGAGGCAGGAATTGGCCACTCTGAGCTCAACGTGTTCCTGTACAAACTAATTCATTTTCCATTGTGGCCCTTAAAGCAGTGAAGCATGAGAAGTAAATGTCCTGGTTGTGGTCACTGCAGCCCTTCCATAACCCTCAAGCCTTTTGACAGCAAGTTGTTAACTGGGATGTCTGGTCATTAGAGGACAGGAAGCCAGCAAAAGCAGCTACACATGATGCTGTACCTGGGGAGCAGAGCCGGAATATGCTGTTTGCAAAGACAGTTTTCTGGTTTGGAAACAGAAGAAGGAAGAAAACTGTAGAGAAAAATTAAAAGTCAGGCATAATGTGGAAGAATAACTGAAGTAAGAAAGTGGATATTGCAGCCAAATATGCCCTACAGGATTTCTGTCCTATGGTGGCTCATAAGCTGAGCTGAATTTTTTTTTCTCAGTTTGTAAAGCCTGTACTGTGGTAGAGCCCCCAGAGCCCAGGATGGTGATGGCTGCTCCCAGTTTTCTTTCCAGATGCAGTGGGTGGTTGGAGAGGCGATGGCTTTGATCTTGTGCCTGTTCTATTCCCTTTGCCATCCAAATTCTTGGTCATTACATGACAGCTACAACTAATGCACAAGTGGTGCAAGGGCCATCACTCCGACTGCTTTCTGTAGATGTGCAAAAACTGATCCTCCCTCCCCTGCTACTACCTTCCTTCTGATGGGATCTATAATCTGGCCCTGATTATGTATGGATTACGTACACATCCTTTAAATAACTCCAACAGTCGGGAAGTGGTGGCAGATTTTTATCATGGTAGACTCAATATTAAGACTCTCCTCCAATTGACATAACTTTAAAAATAGGGTAAAATGTAATTACCTAGTTGGCCTTTATCCAAATCTCATGCTTATTTTCTGGCAAAGAGAGTTTATGTAATACATCTGGAGGAAAGGATCATCCCTGACAGTTTTAACACAGTGGCCCTGGTACTTAACTTGAGCACCGAGTTTTGCTTGCTGCTCAGCACCTCTTTTCCTAACCTGTTCTCATCTGTGACTGACAAGGATACACTGAAGCTTAAAACATGAGAAGCAGTAAGGGTCTGTATCAAACGATGCCGCCAGCTACAGCCCAGATATGGCATTTGCATCCATCAAGGCTTTTGCCATGCAGGTCAGGGAGAACCAGGGTTGGTTTTGCCCTGAAAATGTTGTGTCTAGTGACATAATGGTTAGACCTTCCTAGGAAAAAGTTCTATTTTTTAATTTTATTCTTCTCCTCTCTGCCAGCCTGCTGTACATTCTTCATTAACAGTAAAACAGAGAAAGGAAGAACAAAGAAATCACAATCCAAAAGGGCTAAGCTTTTATGGTTGTCTTACTAAAGTCATTAAATTACTACAGCACTGTGTCTGGCCAAATGATGCCAAGGCTGAGGCTGTGGTGTTCCAGTTTCTTTTGGAAGTGAAAGCTAGAAACCTAATGCTTGTTGAGGGAAGAGTTCAAGACATCACTATCTGTCCATTGTCACAGATGAAATGGGCTTAGCAAAACTGTTGATATATATTTCAGCTTAAGGTCTTCCTAGTTTAAAGGTTCCTGACTTATTCTACTTTAAATGTTCTCTGAAAACAATAAAACAAAAGAATGATAAAAAGAAAAACCTCTAAGCAAGGTACAGGACATTATGACAGGATGTCATTTGTTCCATTTACACTTTAAGTCAAATTTTCACTGCAATTAATTTCATTAAAATTCTCTTAAAATTTTCTAAGAAATCAAGGATTCCTTACATTTAAATTTATATTGGAAATCTTCGAAAGAATGAAATAATACTGAATAATTCACATAGGGACAGTAGCAGTCAGAACCTATTCCCAGCTGGAGCTTTTGGGTACTAATTCCATACAAATAAAAAATGAAAACAAAGAATGCCATTTTTGCAATCGGAGTATCAGTTTGTCCATCAATCATCAAATTCAGATTTCAGTCACCAATTGGGTAGAGTAGGGAATTGACTTAAGCATGACTTGAGATGCAAAATAAGAGAAATTCAATTTAAATTATTATGTACCAAACATACCTGCCAGGTTCAGCGCACAGCCTGACCAATTAGGCCCTGATTTCTGCAGCTCTGGCACCTATCTCACAAGTTTATAGTTTAACAGATTGCCCGGAGAGGCAAAACCTGAGGTTTCTTCACACCTAAACACTTCTCTCTCAAGGAATGCACTAAATTAAAAATATTTGTCCCCTATGTGTATAATCATTGTCAGGTTTTGAAATTGTCTAAGCATTTGCTAGATCCCAAGGTTTGGTAAGAAAAAACTGGATGAGAATAAGTGTTTGTCTGCCTCTTTTCTTTTGTTTTTCATCAGTTCCTCTTTGCTTTCTACCTGGGAAAATTCTACAATTTTAAGTTTCTTCTCATTTCTGAGGCAGATCACTCAGTCACAGTGAATTTTTGGTTTTGATTTTCTTCCTTCATCTTTAAAAATATTTATGTTACAAGCATTGTTGGACATATGCCTCAATTGTGTTGTATAAATAATGAGACTTCTCCCAGAGAGGAAAACATAATGCACCAAATAAATGTACTTGCATATTTTCACCTAAGGGCTGCATTTGATCCACACAATTGTGACAACTGCACTGGCAACAGTTGTGACAACCAGCTAAATTAATCTCCTCATCCTATAATGCTAAATCCTTGCTAGTCATTTCAAGATACAGCAAATACCAGCCACAATTGTGTAAAGAATATATATTGTTTTAACATGACTTGTGTGCAATGTGTGGTCCTAACAATCTGCACAGGTTAGAGGAGCGTAGTATCAAGGAAGTATCAAGAGCAGAAAGGAGTAAGTGGCAGCCCAGAGCATTCACAATTTCAACCAAAGGACTTGTCATCATCCCACGTGCATGGGGAGATGGGGGAATGCAGCACAGAAGAACGTGCCTGGGGAGAGCAGAAATAGGGAAGGCATCTGCAAGAGCTCCAGTACTACTCCAGACTGAAAAGTACACACCTGCCAGGAAGGAACTGCTTGGTCTTACTGAAACTGAGGATGGCAGATACCAGGTCAGTCTTACCATCCATCAAGCCAGATGCACAGTAGGAGGCTTGGAAGTGCTTTGAATCTTCAGTAGCATTTCTGAGAGTCATATATTCTGGGACAAACCCAACTCCTTTGTTGCAGTAAAGTCTTTATAATTTATTGTTTTGTTTTGTTTTTTTTTTTCTTTTTTTAACACCACCTGTGGTTCCTAGCACTTGAGGCAACGCTGGTTGTCAAGTGAAACCTGGTCCCAAGGGGGAGTGCAGGACAGGGACAGACCCCAGAAGAGCCCATCACATCCCTCAGCACCACATGTGATTCTTCTGTGCCTTTTTTTCTTCCTCTTTCCCATCACAGACCTTGCTCCTCTATTGTTATTTTGGCAAAGTGATATAGAGGTATTTTGGGGACATTTTTTTAATCAAGTTCCTGCAGGCAGGTAAGAGCTTCAAACCTTTCCAGTTCATATTGTCAAGGTTGTTTGCAATGATCATGGCCCAAAATTTTTAATGGTATTGTGTTGAAAGGGAGCTCCTGCTCTGGTTGTGCCATTGGGTCAGCAGGCACTCCATGAAGCCGGTGCCTGTCTGCCACCACAGAGAGGTTTCTCTTGGACAGGGAGGGACATGAAGTACATGAGGCCCTCAGAAGAGTTTCTGTCAATCTCAGCAGGGTGGTTTCCTTGCCACTGCACACCTGCTTCCTAGTCCAGGGGAAGCGCAACATCAGTAGAGACTCCCAGTTGTTCACAGGATTTCTTTAGAAAGCAGGAAATAAAAACACTCTTATAAAATGCACCACTTCTTAAAGTCTGAAACCATGTTCAGTCACTAACTTTCCCCATTCTCTGCTTGTTTGATGTCAAATGTTCAACCTGCACTTTCTCATCTGTGGGAAATATGTTAAAGTTTTAGAAGAGCGCCCATCTTCATATTCCACTCAAGAGGTTTCATCTGTCTCTGTTTCTCTCTGCACTTTTGAAAGCATGGATGTGTTCTTAAAAGCCACCCTAATGCAAGGTTCATTGGTATGCTGTGTGTTTCTAATAACTTATTTCTGGTAAATTACAGTAGGTTTGTGATCACAGTGGAATGGGGAATGAATAAAGTATAACACAGGGAAGGTTTTTAGTTCCAGCTTTTATATCTGGATAGACTTGCCGGAAGTACAAGGCTTAAAAAGATGAGGAACATTGATCTTTAGTGTATGGTCTCTGAAAAAAATCAATCTCATTTATGACTTGTGGAAATCGCCGAAGCTGAAAAACACACAAATAAAGGGAGAGATCTCTCCAACCTTGCTTTGCTGAAAGAACACATGGGAAGAATTTTGGAGGGTTCTTTCTTGGTTGGTTTCTTTTTTTTAACTTCCCCTTGCATCTACAAAACCATTGGGACATATTGTTGTCATGTGGTTGATCTTCTCATCTACATGAGAAATTTCATGCAAGTCAAACTCAAATAAGATAAAAGTGACCGCTGATTTGACCTGCTTGTTAGGTTTTGGTTGACTCTAGTGACTGAGAAATGCTTGAAGAAAGTGTGTTAAGATGACTTGCCTTTGCATTTAAAATTAATATCATTATCAGTACTGAAAATGTTAGCATCCCTCAACAGTAATGGAAATGGCAGTGTCAGTATTGCAGATGTATCTGAACAGGAAGGGACTCAAACACCTTTATTCCTTAACCCTGCTGCCTCTTTTTCAAGTGCACTCGTCTTTTATTTCTCAGTTAAATCAAATTTATCAGAATGTCTATTAAATGAATTGTTGGCACACACACATGGTATTACAGGGTGTTTCTGCTTTGTTGTTAAACTTACATTTGCACTCCTGGTGGACCCTAGTTTTCTGTACCTGTGCACATGCCAGGTTATTTTCCCATACTGCTGAGTGGGAAAAAGTGTATTGTGGTTGTGCATGAGCCCTCATGTTTCAGCATCACTGAACTCCAAGCATCTCATTGGGGACTTTGAACACTAAGTAAAAAAAATAATTGTATTTTTAACTGTAGAAAATGTGTCATCTATCTCAAAGCCAAGACTTGGATGCTTTCTTATTAATATCCACCTTTCTTGGTATTATTACATAAAGTATTATTTTGTTATTTAAATGAAATTGAATTTTATTATTGGGTGGAAAAAAACCTTGCTAAAATGGCATTGAAGAAAGCAGTGCTGAACGTAGCATTTTATTTCATAGAATCATGGAATGGTTTGGGTTGGAAGGGACCTTAAAGATCATCTAGATCCAACCCCTTCACATTAGCTGGGACACCCTCCACTGTATTATCTTGCTCAGAGCCCCATCTAACCTGGCCTTGAACACCTCCAGTCCTCCATGACTTCCCTGGGCAGTCTGTCTCAGTGTCTCACCACCATCATAGTGAAGAATTTCCTCCTAATGGCTAAGGGAAAGGAAGAGCAAGGAAGTGCAAGGAGGAGCAAGGAGGGGAAAGGAGGGCAAAGCAAGGGCAAGAAAAAGCAAGGAAGGGCACTGAAGGGAAAGTTAGGGAAAGGAAGCTCTAGGACGGAGAAAGAAGGAAAAGGAAGGGCAAACAGGGGAAATGAATAGACTCAATTACCCCCGTTTCACAGGTGCAGAAGCAAAAGTAACTGAAGAGACCTGAGTAGTGCCACTAAGCATCAGGGGTAGGAAAGGGACACAAGCAGCATCTGTCACTTTGGTCTCTCAACAACACTAATGTTGAACAGGGGTAACATGCCGAGGCACAACTTTTGCAGAAACATCTTCTCCCACAGCCACCTTCTGATTTTTGGAGACGTGTCTTCCATGTGCATTCAAGTAATTCAAGAGAAGCTTTGAATAAACTAGTTCTTTGGATGCAAAAACTACAATGCATGATGTTTGCACAGAAAACTGATCTCCATGCAGACTTCTACACTGTTAGTAAAAAGTTAATCCAGAGCCTTGCAAACTGTTACAGCACTGCTCCAAGTCCAGCAAGGAAGAAACATGCCTGAAAGACATGCCTGAGGTCAGAAAATAGGTAGTGTGTATTTCAGTGACCTATGGAAAAGAAAAATATAAATCCTTAAAACTGTCCAAAACACACCCCTAATTTTATAAAGGAATGCTTTTGAAGGAAAGATACCAAAGAGCTGAAAGGCAACAAGTCCAGAAACTGGCCCAAACTCTCAAAATACATTTGAGTGTCTGAAATCCATGCAGAACTGAAAACTCTGAGAATATATTTGTTTAACCGTGAAGCCTAAAAGGTGCCTTATCAGGAAAGGGACCAGAATTACTATTTTGGAGTTTTCCTTTTTATTTACAATATAAATCTTTCCTTAACTTAGACTATTCTGGCTTAGACTACCTGGTTCACGCGAAGCAGGAGACACAAGCACGTATGGAATCCTTACGGCACCTCCTGGTCAGCCCCTCCTTTGCTAAGGAGTACAAGTGCATGGGAGCAGATATTTTGGGCTCACTCCATGCCAAGGAGACCCTTTCAATAGCTGAAGGATCTGACCCACCTTCATTCCTTTTACTTCCCATTTTGGTTTTGCCGTGTTGCTCATTCTCTTCTGTTCACGCACTTAGAATGAAAAATTAAGAAAAAAACAACTTTTCCTAAGCGTTCATATTTTAAGCTCCCTACTATGGCATCACATGTTTGTCAGGTAATATGGTAATGCTAAGATATTAGTCTGCTTGATCCTTCAGCCTGAAGATCACATCTGAAGTCATCTTACACGTTATTGTGAACCATAAGTATATAATCAGATTGGACCAAGTGTGTTGTAACCACAGACATAGATCTTGTAGTGAACTAGCCCTGCAGATATCTGTTACTAATCTAATATATTCAAATTTTATTGCAGGTGCTATAACTTTGCTCACAGATTGACACTTGCTATTCAAAAATGAAGACCACAGACCCATTTTCATGAATCATAATGTGTGGCCCACAGAATCTTTTCTGGTGGTCAGCAGAGCTGGCAGATTAACAGAGTATTCTTTATCTTGGTATTACATTCTCCATAAGCAGATGTAGTTAATGCCATAGAGAGATTAAGCTGTCACTGAAAGGAAACACTGAAAGATGGATTCAGGAAACACATTCTAAAGGTAAGGTTCATACTACAATAGCTGTGTTATCTCCAGCATGGGTAAACACAAGCATTCCTGTAAACCACACACATAGTCCCCTCTTACTCAAGATCTGGAATTAAACTGTCTTGCACAACCATTAGAAGATCCCAGGTACTGTTCAAGTACCAACAAACTACGTTTGGCAGCTGGGTTTCCCTTCCCTTCCCTTCCCTTCCCTTCCCTTCCCTTCCCTTCCCTTCCCTTCCCTTCCCTTCCTTTTTCCCTTTTTTCCCTTTTTCCCTTTTACTTCTCTTCTCTTCTCTTTGTGTAGCTCTGGGTGATACACTTACTAGTTAAAATTTAAAAAGCTATTAATTTTTACCTAATTTATTTGTACCTTTGCAAGCTCTGACATACTTATAGGAAAGAAGGGCTCTTAATGGCCTTTACTGGGTTGTAATATTTGTATTTTCTTTTTTTATTGTTTTTTTTGTTCCCCAAACCTGCTGAAGATCTAGAGATTGGATATGGATCCTTACTCTGTACCTAGACTGTCCCATTTATCATTACAAGCTCATATAAGTCTCAAGAAACTTTTTTTATTGGTCTGATATACACATTAGTAATGCATTTTTTAAACAGCGAAACCAGGTGAAGAAAATCTTTTTTTCTGGTAAAATATCTGACCCAAGGAAAATGAAAATCAGGTCTCTTCTGAGCACTTTGGTTTTCCTCTTTTACAGCTGTAGCATTTACTCCCTAAACTAGGTTAACTGCTGTGGGGACCTCTTATTATGAACAGCTGCTGCTTCCCAATGGCAAACGCAAGCAGCTCAAAGACTGCTAAAGGCAAAATATACAAAATATTTTATACAGAATATAAAAACCACAATAAATATTGTTGTAGTCCAGTATTTGGATGTTCACTTGAGACAAAGTACAGAGGCTTTTATTTAACATAATTAAATGTATTCTTGTGTCTGTCATACTGTACACAAATCCCACAAGGTTCTTCCTTTCTTTCCTATTCATTGGGCTAGGAAAATGTGATTTATTTATGTATTTTTCTCCCAAACAGAAGAGGGTGTAGCAGTTGTGAAGGCTTGTGGAAGATGATAATGTGTCTATTACAGCAATCCTGTATCTTCTGTTAGCCTTACGTGACCACAGTGGGCATGATGGTGAGCAACCTGCTCCCCTGTGGGCATGAGTGCCTAGGGAGGACGGGGCAAAAGAGAAGAAGACTTGGCATTCAGATTCTTTTACTCTGATGTTTTCACATGTCAAGGAAACAAACCAAGACACTCAATATCTGCACTTCTGGGAAGAACTAAAATTAATTTGATCACGTAGTTCAGATGAAAAAGACTGGAGAGCGGTTGCAGTGTTGCTGCTTCAGCACTTCTGCAAAGAGATGTGAAAACACCCCTTCTGCTTATTCTGGGCTGCTTAGCAATGCCAGCAAAAGGTATTGCTGCAGCTGTTGTAACATCGGTGTGATGTTGCTTGCATGGGCTGGGCTTGTTGCTGAGAATATGCTGGTGTTGCTTGTGGTGCACACTGTATCCTTGGTGAGCATCTCTGCCAGTGCCACTCAAGAGACCAAGACAGTACTCCTGTGAAGAGCATTATCCACTGATTTGAATAAGCATCTAGGCTTTGGTTAGAGACTATATTTTGTTTTATTCTGCTCTTAGAAATTAAGAGGCAGCCTACCTGAGGTAATTTGGAGTAACATGGAAACATGGATGAGACAAATTCATGCTCAGATTTTTCCCTCTAATATTTTCTTTAAAAAGGCTATTGATCAATACATCATTGATCACTAGAGTTTATTAGCAAATATACTTTTTCTTAAAACCCAGGTCAGCCTCTCTGCAATACACGGTTGGTGGGTTCCCAGCATGATTCTGTCTGAATGAGAGGTAATTCCAGCAGCTATCCTGGGACATGTACAGGCAGAAAAGTTCATGAATCCAAGGCAGGCATAACAGAAGTAATGGTTAGCAAGCTTTATTATCCCAGCTTTGTAACGTGCAACTGACATTATTTGAGACAGGTTACTTATTTCCATTGTCACTAATGGGTGAGCAGACACTGGCAAGTTGAGTTCTCTGCATGGGTCAATCTCCCACCCAGTGGAGATCCCAAGGCCAGCTCTCTCACATTTTCTCTGTCTTATTTCTGTAGCATTCCTAAATTGGTTGCCTTTTTAGGGATGTTTTTGGGCGTACTCATCACCAGAAGCTCTTGATCACACTGGGCAAAATTCATCCAACACATTTTGAAACCATGATGTTGGTGGATGGCTGAGTCTAAAGTACTGTAAACATCTATGAGAAATGCATACTGGCAAATACAGGAGATGGTTGATTGCTGCTTGGCAGGCACAGTGTGTTGATACTCAAGAATATGTGAAGAACAGATTTCAAAGCTAAAATGGTATCATTAATAAAAATAAGTTGCTCATCTCCCTGTAGTATCTCATGCGTGTGACACCAAGTTCTTGATGTCAGGCATTACCCTTATGTCCTGGGAGACAATTATTGTACAAGGATTTGTACATTTTGAAGGATGCTAATTTCCTAAGAAAAGTCCTGCCTTTAACATAAGGGTTAAAGGAAAAAGAGGAGGATGTCTAAATGCTTGTCATGTCTTTAACAATGTAATTGTCGTGGCCTGTTTGTATATCAGATACCTCTTGCTTCAGAACATGGTGTGTTTAAACTCAGAGAACATTGGTGCTCCCTATTAATTTTAATTCACATTCAACTTATTTTGCTTTTAATTAACAATTCAAATAATAAGCATCCAAACAAGGTCAACAACAAGAATTATTTATTTATTCCACCAGGTTTACTAGTATTTTCTCAGGTTCCTTTTAGATGCTATCCTGCAGTTCACATGCCTTCACCAAAAACTCACCACAAGAAAAATTTAGCTGGGTTCTGACCATGGTTTTTCCCCACGGTGAAGCAGCTTATGTTAGAAGCAGACAAACATGTGCCTTTGCTTTAAGTGCTTCCAATCAGGGAGTGAAAGGAGAGCTGTGTGTGTGAGGCAGCCAGTGATGAATGGCATACACCTGGTGGTCTCTCAGGTACTTTACTGCTTGACCAAATCAACACCCTGTACTAAATCAAAGCCAAAGAATTACCAATCACTTTCCTACCTAGGACTGTAGTATACAAACAATGTTATAATTGAGCACAGTGCTTTATTCAAAATTCATTTGTATTTATTTTTCTAGAAGCTGAGCTCCAACTTGCAGTTGGATTTACTCTCACTAACTATTCTCAGCTGTCTCCAACTAGCCAGCAAGCAAAAAGGTCTCTACTAGGGGTTTTGTTTGAGAAACAGCTTGTTTAGTCATAGAGAGCTGATGTTTTATGTTGTGGTAGCATATTGCATTATTCATAGTATCATTTTAATCTAGCAACACCTTTACTTTTTTCCTTTTTTTTTATTGTTATTTTTTGTTGTTATTGTAGCTGTTTTATTTCCCCGGTAACTGATTAAGCATATACTTGTTCTAATTTTCAGTGTCTGCAGGTGGTAGTGAGCAGAGCTGTCTCTAGCCCTGCTCTGTAAACAATATGGGTATTATTCTTCCTGAAAATCACTGTATAGCTTTCTGTAGCACAGGAAGTAGCTCTAGGCTTTAAGCTTTGAATTGTGAAATAACTTTATAATTTAAATGTAGGCTCACATTAATAAAAAGAAGTACTACAGTCAAGCTGGCTACTATAGCATGAATATGTTCATTTTGGCCAAGAAGGTAAGTTGGCATTTCCTAGGCTGATAAATTCAGGTGATCAATACCTGAAAATGTACTTGGATCACCAACTTTTTTTCTGTATGTCTCCTATGAAATTCTGTTTCTGGGGTTGCAGGGGATGGCAGAAGGGCCCTGTGTTGCTACTTTGGTTCTGCTCACCAGCTTTCGTCCAAATACAAAGGTTTCAGAGAAATACCGTGTATACTTCAGGGTTGCACTGCTGTACTTTGTATTGGGAACAAATGAAGAAAGCATATTTGAACCTGATACTATCTCTTAAGTGCTTGGTAAGCCTGCATAGATGGTTATAATTAAACCGTGCCACAATTCCAGTAATTAGATATAATACTAATAAAAAGAGCTTAATTCAGATAGTATTTGTCTTCGTGAATGGTTTTTTAAACTGGTGCTTCAGAGTTGGGATGCCAGCTTTTCAGTGGTTAAATAAGAAGTATAAAACATACACCCTAGACTATGAATGAGCCTAAACAGGGATAGTTTGCTGGGCAGCAAGCAGATGAGCAGATAATCGCTATCTTGTGTATAACAGCACTTCTGTATTTTCTAGCTAAGGCCTGATAAGCACTAAAAGGTGAGATTTGGTTTGATGAGACAGCTGAAATTACAATTTTATCTGTAACAAAACAAGTAATGGTATAAAATGAAACTCAGTAACTATATACATCAATTCAGCTCAAATTGAGATGTGTGCGGTCCAGATTATCTTTTTATTGGCATGTCTGTAATCAGGGGTTGTAACTACAGTGTCATCAGCATATAGGAGTCTGAATGACAGGACAGGGTAGAGGTTTGCAGTGCCACTGCTTTGTGTTCAGTAGATGACTGTTCATCTGGCAATATACATGGGTATTCATTCCACAAGGTTAAATTGTTCCTTTGCAGCATGCATTTATTTATCACCATAGAAATGGTGCCCATTCTAAAAAAAAAAAAAAAAAAAAAAAAAAAGCGAATAAAAAAGCAGCAGTGCTTTGCCACTACTAACTGGCCTTCCTCTACCACAAAATAGTAGGCATCTCGAGAGAAATTATCCTGTTGTAAAATAATTGAAGTATTAATCTCATTTTTTACCTTTCAAGAGGTTGTGGGAGGGAGAAATATTAAAAACAAAATTTCAAAATGCCTGTGCAAACATTTTGTTAATAGAACAGGAGCTTGTCGTTGTATTTGGTATAGTAACTTTGTACTCTCAGTCCTTGCTTCTGTTAATGTTCATTAATCCACACATGAATTACTGAATCTGACAGTGGGACATATGAACAGTGAATGCAAATTGTGAACAGATCAAAGTGGAATTATCAGTGGTGTATTTTCAGGTGAGTAATAAATGCTTAGGAGTTGAATAGGTTTATCTTTTCACAGGGTGTCAAAAATGAGGCCAAAAGGCTTTTTATCACAATGCTTTAAAGAAAGCAAACTGATGTATAGTAAGATTCCACTTTCAAAAGGAAATTGCTGTGACACTGAGACAACAGATCAGCAAATCATTGGAAACAAGCAACGCAAATTCATCAACAAACTTGTAATTAACTGCAATTTCAGCACTATCTTTATAGCACAAAGTTATCTCCACACATTTCTTCAATACTGTTAAGTGTCTTTATAACAAAACTAAAGAAACTACGCTCTCTTAGTCAATTTTTTTACCTTAGTGCAGAATAATACAATCCATTTTCCACCCAGTCTTATGTTACCTGTCTGTTATACACACACACACATACACACATAGTGTTACTGTTTCAAACAGCAGAGGTTTTCCTTAAGATAGTTGGTCTGATCGTTCCGCCTTGAGTATTAAGAGAGGAAGACTTCATATGATTTGTAGCTATTCAATTGGGTATGCAGATAGAAATGAAAAAGAGCCATAGTCTCATTGTGTGCTGCCTCCTCTCGCTCATGTATGCTCAGTCTACAAGAGTGCTGCCTCTCCTGTCTTGGGGTAGTTGCAGAAAAGAGCTCATCTGTCCTCTTTATTTCTTTAACATCTTTATTACAGAAATAAGATTTTAAACCTTACTTTAAAATTTAAAAGCCATGACATATCTAATTACTAAGGCAGGTCAGGGATATTTTGTGATCAACTAAGAAATAGCACTCTGTAATCCAAAGGAGTAAGAATCAGGAGGAAGTCAAAGTTTGTAAATTTCCCTGCTCACCAAACTGCTTGCTTGGGATGGAATAAAGTATTTAATTTCTGTATGAGTGAGTCAGATATTTCCATCTTTTATTGGCTAATCCCAAAATGCATACAAATCTTACCTCATTTAAAGAGGGTGGGGAAGAGGAGAGAAGGGTCTTAACGCTGTTAGAAAATTGTGGGCAACATAAAATGAAGTTTGAATGGAAATTCTGCAGGCACTGTAAAATCCAAGCAAGGCACATCATTCACTAATCAAGTCTAAAAAGACTTGTTAACTAAAATATGTTGGTGTTTCCCTTTACAGTGACCTTTTTTAGACCTGGAATGGCAGTACTTCATTCCTGTCCACAGCCCACCGGGCAGTTACTGAAATGCATTGTTATTTGAGATGTGTTGCAGTTATCCTTCGAGGAATTAAATACTGCTTAAGAAACTTGGTAGAGGTAAGGCCTTTCACCATTTTTCAAGAGCCTTTTGAATATCTGTATTTGACATAACATGCTATTACATAGAAAACGTGATTGAAGTTTACAAGGTGCAGGAATGAGGATTACAAAAATGACAAAGGGATTAGCCCACAGAGAGAACTGTTGAAAGCCAGTATTTCTATAATGGGACTAAGTAACAAGTTTACAAAATCTGTTGCTACTAATTTTCTGTTGTTTTGTAGCAACTGAAACTCCTGGCAGCTCAGCAGAGGTATTGACTATGTTCAGTTTGGTTTACATTGAAGTAGTGTCGCAAACCAGGCTGTTCTCCACAGGTAGTTATGCTCTTTCTCCTTATCCCATTCTTCTTTTTTTTTTTTTTTTAGATTTTTGTTTTGTTTTGTTGTGTGGTTTGTTGTTTATTGTTTGCTTTTTTTGCATTAGGGACTGGCAGAAGGACATCATGAAGGTCCACAGCAATGAGCTATCTCCAGCTGCTGATCCATTAGAGTAAAAAGCAGATTGTTAATAACTTGCTGCCTGTATGTAGGTTTGGCAGGCTGTATGATTTGGCTTTGTGAGACACTTTCCTGGACTACATCAGAACTTGTAGCCTTATCCTTAAAGGCCAAAACATGCGGATCAGATGAGTATGTTCACAGAATAACAGAATCATTATGGCTGGAAAAGACCTCCAACATCACTGAGTCCAACCGTCCATCCAGGGGGAAAAGACTCAACCAACCAAACAAAATCACAAAAAAAAAGCCAAACCAAAAGCACAACACAAAGCCACCAAACAAGCAACAACATAACACCCACCATTCCCAGTAGAGCATGCCCTGAGGTGCCATGTCTGCATGTTTTTAATATCTCTAGGGATGGTGACTCCACCACTTCCCTGGGCAGCTGTTCCAGTGCCTGACTTCTCTTTCAGTAAAAAAATTCTTCCTAATATCTAGTCTTAACCTCCCCTGGGACTTCAGGCCATTTCCTCACATTCCTGAAGCAAATTAAGGAAAGTGGTGGTAAATGGCCTGTTTGGTGTACAGTAACAAAACTGTAGGCTGGGTCTCATTCATTATCATTTGTAAGTGCTTATTGTTGAATTTAAATACAATATGTCATGGTTGTATGACCAGACTCCTTGCTCTTTTCCATTACACACCTGCAGCATGTGGACAGATAACCATTACACTCCAGCTCTATCAGATAGATATTGCCTGGGTCAAGACGGGATTGCTATGATGTGACCTTTAAATAAGTGTACTGACCCACAGCAGGTGCATTAATCCCAAAAGCAAATACACTTGTGCTTCTCTGCAATGGCAGTATTTATGACTAAGCATCCATAGGAAGGCTCCCTGGGCTGTGTAACTCCCTGAGCTAGGTAACTCTCATTAATTCATGAGTTTAATACTGTCTTGCTTGTAAGAGAGGCACTGAAGATGAAATCCAGCCTTTGCAGAGGTGAGCATAGTGCTCCCTGTGGTAAGGTATCCACAGTGAAATACATACCTGTCTTGGCAGAAGCCATTTGTGCATCTAGGCTGCTGTGGTAGTCCCCAGTGCATATTTTTAGTATTAATGTAGCAGTTTTAAAGGTCTCCTCTCTCTGAAGCAACTTTTCTTTATCCTAGAAATGTTTTTTTAGGGGGGTTGTCAATCTCTTACCTCTGCATAGTGCAAGCTCTTCAACCCAGGAATACATATGTTACAGTAACTGAAATCTTCTGACCTTTGAAAGTCCCACTTGTAAAATATAATATCAGGAAGTTGTTGTGATATTTTCATTATTTGGATTAAAATCTCGCTTGTCTAGTAAGAGTACTGCCTCAGTAAGAACCAAAGAAGTGCCCATTTGTTCCCTCCAGCATACAGTGTATCTGAGGGAGGAGTAAAGACACAGTTGGCATCTTTACTAATGCTATAACATTTCATAAACAGCACAACACCTCCAGGATCATAGCTGGGCTCATCTCATCTTCTTCTAGACCAGAATAAGTAGAGAGTGCATTAATAGTAAAGCAGGAAAAAAAACCTAGAGGAAAAGGAGAGGAGGAAAAAGGATCCTGCAAAAGATTGATCAGATGGGAGGAAGTTTCATGGATAACATCTTCATGGCAAAACTGAGCCTTCCCAAGGTCAGCAGCTAGTGCCTAGTGTTATATGTAGCCCCACTGCAGGCTTTGAAGCTGTGTTTTGCTTTAGGCAGGAAAGACAATTTAGAAACCTCATGATTCTCTCTGGAAGAAAGTGTTCAGCCAGCAGAAGGCTTGATTGTGAGAAAGCATTCCAATAACTGTACTGACTGCAAAGTTGTTAGGTTAGCAGATTGATATTGAAAGCTGGCTCGTATGAAATATAGCTGTACCTAGTGGATGATGATAACAATGCTTATTGATGTTACTTGCAGCTAAACAGGGGCTGATTGGGCTAGGTCTGTATTGGAAGGTCTACTTTGCTTGGCACCTTACCAGGTAAGAAAAAATTAGATTCCTGGACCAATTAGGTCCTCGATTTCTGTGTCATGTTACCTACCAAAACTCGCTGAATTGTCCACATCTTCAAGTTTCAAGAGCCACTGAAGTATCTTTCATTTCATCAGAGCTTCTGTGCCAAAAGAACATCAGACTTCTAGTAAACCAGTGCTTACCCTCTATTACTAAAATATCCTCTGAAATTAATAATTCAGGAGACAGCTACATTGCTTGATATAAAAGAATCAATGTCTCTTGAATTATTTTCTTACATTTTTAGTAATAAAGAAACTGGCTTAGGAGAGAGGATGGAAAAGAAGGAATGCTGCTGAAGTTTATATGCAGTACTCTTAAGTTTCATCAGCAGCAAACAAACCTTGTCAAGTACCCTGAAAATTCACCAACTCTTTGTGAGCAACTTCACTGAAACCCACACTGTCTATACCATTTTGATTTGGGTTTTTTCATTCATGTACACTTCAGACAAATTAAAACTCCCCTATGTCAAACAGACATGAAGAGACTATGACCAAAAAAAATCTTGCCTTTTTTTATCTTTTTTTTTTTTCTTCTTTGTTTTAGAAATATAGCTGAGTTCCTTTCAGCTACACTTTGAACATCTCAGTATAAATGCAGATGACTGCTGAAAACATCATAACAAACCTGGCACATGAAGACAGGCTTTAACACCCTAGACAGTTTTTGAAAGGTATTAATTTCAGCTTATGTAGCTTAAGGAGACAAATGTGATGATACATTATAGAAGATGCAGAAAAAATAAACAAGCTTTTGTTAGTGCTCTGTGTAATATCCGTGTTTGTGTTCTTTGTTTGCCTTTGGCTGTTAAGACAAATGAGTAGTTAAATCGGTATGTGGGTATTTAAATCAGTCTGTGGGTCCAGTCATCTAGTGAATGCTAGGAGAAAACTGCATGTATTGGTTTGCTGAGTTCAAGAAACCAGACAAAAAAACCAACAACAACAAAAGTGACCAAGAAAGGGTTTTAAGAGCCTGTCCTGACATGTGGTGAGTGAAGACTAACAAGGAGGTGCAGGCTTGAATGCAGAGAGCAGGTCTGTATAAATCAGGATACCTAGTGGATTATGATAGCTGGTAAATGCAGCATATCTGTGAGTTCTTTGGGTTCTTCATGATGTACTTCTCTTTTAACCCTTTGTCCATAACACAGAAAAACACAGCTTTCTGAAAGCTAGTGTTTGTCCAGTTGCCTCCTCATTGTTGCTCCTCAGAGAGAATGCAAAGGCAAGTGCTTGTGCCAAGATCAGCTCCTTGGGGCCATGGCAGTGAATCACCATGGACTTGGAAGCCCAAAATCATAGTCCTGGTGGGAAAGGAGAGAGGTGATCCTGACACCTGGATTCTTATACCTGGATATGTTAATGGGAGGGAGTCAAAGAATTTAACCATAAATTATGGTACTAAGGTTTTATTTTAAAACAATAGTGAACTGCAGTTTTACTCTAAACTCAAAGATTATGAAAGGAAGCCTATAATAATAATTCATTTTATTCAAAGTGTGGTAATTTATGCCAAGTGAGCATAAAATTTAGACATTGAATCACACCTTCACTTCAGTAGGAGAGGATGCTTCATCTAGTCAGGGCAAGTCCATGCATGAGTTGATAGGGCCCAAAATATTCCTCTTGAACAGTGTATCTCATTATTTTTAACTACACAACAATGCACGTCTATTGAAGAACAAAAATTGGTCTCAGAGGTGTAACATCTTTGTTTGATACTTCAGCCTTTAGAAGCTGCAAGATCTAGACTAGCAGATTAATCCTTCTCGGTGTTTAAAACATAGCAACACAAGTGTAGGCATTTAGCTTCTTGCAGCTAATCTTATTATTACTCTCATGGAGCATCTAAACAATGTAAAAAGCAAGACCACATTGCCTGTGGCTAAGTGCTTTCCTACAGATGGACTTCACAGCACTGGACTCTCACTCTCAGAAATAAAGCAGCATGAAATTGCCCTAACCTCTTCACTTTTGAAACTCAGTGGATGAACTGAATAAAACAGGTCTCACAAGTATGGTAAGAGTAATTCCTACATAAATTGGCCTGTAAGCTTAATGTTTAACATTTTGGTGCCTGTTTCCTTGAGTGTGATCCTTTAGTGAAAGCTGAGTACAGATAAGAACAAGCATCATCAAATCAGCAGACAACATTTACAGTTTAAATGAAATATGTTGCATTCAAATTATCTTTGATTTTGAGATTACTTTTTTAAAACATGATCAGCTGCCACTTTAAATATTGTTATCAGCTAAAGACTACTATAAAAATCCTCTTATCCTTTCTTCAGCATCCTTTTTTTTAATCAAACACAGAAAAAACAAAACATTAATAGAAATTTTGTGTCCTTGATTGTAGAACATACAGTGAAACAGACTTAAACACAGAATATTGGAAGGCAAATTATTTTCTGCACCCTAATAAAATAAAAATAGATTAAATATACAGAATGTTTTTGGCGTATATGCATGCATATGCTAAGAGGCACTTATCTACTGAAAATCCTGTGTTTAAATGGAAGGCATGTTACATTGCTTCCATATTGTCTCCTGTAAAGCTCCTTTTTTTTTCAATTGGCCAACTTAGACCCTCATGATTTCCATTGCTTTCCAACACGTTCTTACATGTTATGCATATTTCTCTATTAATTCTTCAAAGGAATTAGTCTTTTTAAAATAAAATGCCAAAAAACCTGATCAGTAAAATGTGTGAAAGCAGCCAAATTTGTCTAGCCAAAATGTGTCACATAGGTGATGCTTTGTGATGTTATTGTTATACTTGAATTTAGAAAAAGAACAGCCTGTTCTTAAAAACAAAATTAGGAAAATTGCAGTTTATGCCTTCGCAACTGGCAAAGTGCTGCATTTGAGTACCTGAAACAATAAGCAGTGTAAAAATTTAGAAATATCAAGGTGTCCCTTAATCCTATTCTTGTATCATTTCTCTGCAGATAGGCAAATCACTATTGTCCTCTTAGCAGGCCTCTAAGTTTCCATTTGAACAGAATCAGGATCTGATTCTGGTTGTGAGCTCTGGGTGCCAATCTCTTATAAAAATGCTTTGCCTTATTTGAGGTTTCAGTACAAGGCTCTTGCCAAGTAGTCTGGTCTAATAAGCCCTTTCTAAAAGCCTAGTCAAGGCCAGACGTGCCTTTTTTTGTGTTGAGCTGGTTGATTTAAAGCCTTGTAAGGACGGTACAGTCACTTTCAACCAACTCCACTATATGGTAAAATCACAGATTTTCCTTAGCAAAAGCAAAACTTTGAGCTGCTCCTGTTCCCCCAGTAAGATGGTGCTGACTACTTGAAATGCCGTGGAAGAGCAGCACAAACCTACTGCTGCCCTCACAAAGGGCAGTGGGAGAAGCAGCATGACACTGATACTTCCCAACCAGTTCTGCTAACGAAGTCAAAGGCTCAATTTTCTGTCTTCCTTATTCTGGGGGAGTGACCCCAACCCATTGAGCACTGCAAGTCTCTGCATGAAGGAACTTGCCAGACCCTGAGGAAGGGAAGCTGTGGCAGTCTGGCCTGCCTTTGCCCTCTTCCAAAGTTAGCTTAACTGGTGTTAGTCCCCCAGTTCACAAGTTTCTCTCCTTGAGAGGGTTGATGTGTCCATCACTGCCCACTGCCAGTGAGTTGAAACTCAGCTGACAGACACCCATTGAGGGTATGTCTGATGGATTGGTTGCAACTTAATTAACTGTCAAGTGTGTTTGGCTATACACAGGAGCAAGACAGAGATGTTTAAATGGTTAAAGACCTCTAGAGATATTCTCCTTCAAGAGCATCTGACTCTGAGTACAGGCTGAATTTAATTAACACTAAAAAAGGGTTGCCAAAGGATGCAAGTTTGTAGTGTTTTTTCCAGTTTCTCAGCTATTTCAACGGATTTCCTTGCAGGGCTAGCACACTACTTGTGCTCCATGCATGTATGAATGCCTTCTGAAACACCTACAGCAATTCTTTTTCAGTTCCCCAGCCCAACCTTTCCTGATGTTTCCTCAGCTCCTTCCTGCGGTGGGTTGTTTGGAAAGATCTTCCAGCCCCTGTGTACTGGCTTATTCAGCCACTACATCTAGCAAGCTTTCTACATCTAGCTGCTTCCACTTGCTGGACACTCCTGTGAGCCAGAGCTCTTCTGGAGATGTAGCAAAGTGATGGCTTTTCTCTTTTTGGTCAGCAACCTTCTCTCTCTTTACTTGCTGAAAGTCAGTACTGATAATACCTAATATGATAGGACTGGTTTGTTTCTTGAGTGTAGTGATAGGCTTCATACAACCGGGAATTTGGGACACAATTTCCACCAGTGCAGCTGGAATGTTTAATTCACATATGGATAGAACCCAGTGATGTTGCCTGTAAGAGATATTCCCCAAGAGCCAGTTAGCACCCACCAAAAATACAAACCTTGTGCTTCAAAGCACAGATCAGGAAAGGATTAATCTTTTTGTCTGGTTTTGGGACAAAATTGTCTATGTCCACCAAATGAACTGCATTTTGCTGTAACTAAATACATCATACTCTGGGAAGAGGTACATAACTTTAACTGATCTGGGTGCAGATCCAGAGTTGTGAAAACCCAGGCACCTTGATTCTATGGCCAGAGATTTCTGCCTGGTAGAATTTCACCAAGCCAGTATGTTTTCAGTAGTTTGGGCTTTTCCTGCTGATGTCTCTTGATGAGTGGTACAGCAAGGATATGAGCTACTTCTGCTGCTGCTGCCAAGTGAAGCACTGAATAAATGTCAAAATATTTGCATCCTAAATAAGCTGTCCATTCTTATTTTTTTCCTGTAGGGCATAATCATCTTTATTCCAGACAGATTCTCTCTCTCAGTCAAGATCAACCTGGCCTACTTCATCTGTAAACTTTCTTTTGCCCAGCTAGATTCTAATATATTTTTATTTTAAAACCAAATTGGAAAACCTAAGCAGAGTGAATATTGTGGGGTCTGATTGTCCTCTTCTTTCTCGTGTGCTTGCTTGGTTCTGTAGTAGGACCATAAAGTAGGCATGAGCTCTGCCAGACTGATCTGAAGAGTGTTTGCAGACACACAGATGAAGGCTCACAAAAGTTACAGGCAAATCAAGATGCCTTTTCAGCAAGAAATTGCCATCGTACTTTAATCTCAGAGAATGTTGCCTTCATCCCCAGATGTGATCAGTCCTTAGCAAGTCTACCCTCCATAATTGTTAAATGCAACCATGGCTGTTATTGTGTTCTGAATTATTTCCTAATTTTCATTATTTTGCTGTTTGTACTAATCCAGATGAACTGGATGCTGTGGAATTGCTCCTGGTTTCTATGTGAATATGTTGTCTTAATGTCTCAATCAATCTCATTGGAAAGAGTAAATAAAACTGTATTTTTTTCTGACAAACAGATGTTACATTTCAGCTAATGTTCTCTGGTAACTAGATGTTATAAAAATGATCAAAGAGAGGGTGAAATATTAAGTAGTTACTTTCATTGCCTCAAGGACAAACCCAATGAAGCTTTAGTGAGCAGCTGGAATGAGTTGTGTTACTGGATCTGCAGTTTAGTGTTTACCAGTTACTGTTCAATCAGATATCTTTATGAGAGGTAGCCTGTACACCTTAAAACCATTGTTGGGTTGAAATGAATGGCTAGCATGACATCATGTGATAATTTCCATTGGACTCTTTGACAGGGGGAAAAAAATGAAACAAGACCAACTGATGAAATCAGGTAAGAGTGGAGATATAGATTTATGGTTAAGAAAATCAGATGCAGGAGGGATGTAATTTATTCGGCAATTCTTCAGCATTAGGAGAAGGAATCAGTAGAATCTCCTTCGAGAGGATGTACATGATGTTTGAGCAAAGTGACCTTGCCATCCAAAAGCCATTAATTTGATAGCACATAACATGATCGCCACCCTGTGGTTTCTGGTAGAATTAGGCTGATGTAGTATGTTCCCTCATTAAAAAGTAATTAATCCTTCCTGCTGCCTGCAGCAAAGGTTTTTGCATGCACTTTTGGATGCAACTGGGAGCTTGGAGAGGACAGAACAATGCTGGTTGCTCCCTTCAGAGTGGAGGAACTCAGGTTCCTGAGTTGTTGGAATTTCACTTGATTTTCACAGGATGACAAAAGACACACTCCAAACAAAAGCCACCCAACGAAGGTGTATTTTCCTGTAATTGTACACCAGAAATTGCCCAAATATTTTTCTTGACATTTCCCATGAAAAAATGAGCCCTGGAGGGGACTATCCACAATTTTGATAATATTCATATCCACAATATTAGTTTGATTAGAACATAGCCTTACACTTCCTTAGAAGTTTTCTGAGAGTTTTCTTAGCTGAGTTTTCTTAGCTCTGCCTCCAGAGGACAATTCTGAACAGGAAGCTCTCCATATGCAGGCTACTTTGGCTGAGAAGCCTTTCTCCTTTTGCAGAGAAAGACTGAGAAGATTAAGCCCCCTACTCTTAAACCATCTTATATGAGCATCATCTTATTTTAAAACTTCTGCTGTTTAACAAAATTGCAAGCAACATAAAATACAAGACTCTAGTGGGAAGTATCAAGTGATGTTTTTAATAAGCCTGGCTGCTAATCCTATCTGTATTTTTGTGAACATAATCTTCATGAAAGGTGCTCACCAACAAAGGCCAATGAAGCCAAGTAGAGAAGCAGCCTTCTCCAGAGCAGTAGCACTGTATCCCTCTGCATGGGTACTTTGAGCTTTGTGTGGGACCGTTGGGCTAACTGGGGCCAGCTGGGAACAGTTTCCAGGTCTCATAGCCTTAATGTGCAGGATAGCTTTAATGTAGCAAGGACTTCAACTTTGATGAGGAAGGTTTTGTAGAGCATAAAGATCTGGTTGATGCTTCCTGGTTGATTTTCTGCATCTTTGTGTTGGATGATGAATCCCTCATTGGAGCTGGAGCATCTTTTCTCAGGATCATAGAATCATAGAATGGTTTGGATTGGAAGGGACCTTAAAGATCACCTAGTTCCAACTTTCCTGCATGGACAGGGGCACCTCCCACTAGACCAGGTTGCTCAGAGCCCTGTCCAACCTGGCCTTGAACACTTCCAAGGATGGGGCTTCCACAGCTTTCCTGGACAACCTGTTCCAGGGTCTCACTACCCTCCCACTAAAGGATTTCCTCCTAATGTTTAACCTAAATTTCCCCTCTTCCAGTTTTGATCCATTACCCCTTGTCCTCTCACTACAAGTGCTTGTAAAAAGTCCCTCCCTAGCTTTCCTGTAGGCCCTTCAGATACTGGAAGGCTGCCATGTGATCCCCTTGGAGTCTTCTCTTCGCCTGGCAGAACAACCCCAACTCTTTCAGCCTGTCCTCATAGGAGAGGTGTTCCAGTCCTCAGATCATCATTGTGGCCCTCCTTTGAACTTTATCCAGGAGCTCCATGTCCTTCTTATGTTGGGAGCTCCAGAGCTGGACACAGTACCCCAGGTGAGGTCTCACGAGAGCTGAATAAAGGGGGAGAATCGCCTCCTTTGAATACATCTGCACTGCCATACTGTTTCTAAGTGATTCAGAAAGGATATCCAAGGTTGACAAGCACAAACTTTACTCAGCTCTAATTTAATTTCATTTAGAACTTAAAGCCCTGAAGAGTTAAGTGAATGCATTTAACTCACAGCATGCTGTATCTTCAGCACAAATTAACAAGTATGGACTGCCCACCTTACAGTGGGAGTTTATGCTAGCATTTTTCTTCTAGCAGATGCGTTTCCTTCACACTGAGATCCTGTAAAGGACAGGAATAAATATAACCAGTCACCTCAAAATCAAGATTGGAGGTGAAGAAATATAACTGCAGAGCAGGTTACTATAGTAACAAAAGCTCTAAAGTGATCTAATCTACTGTTAAATTCCAGCTCAGAGATGAACAAAATCAACGGAACAGAATAAATGTTACATTAAAAAGGGAATAAGGACATTTTGAGAGTGCTATTATGTTTCTGTCCCAAAATATAGGATAAAAACTGTTTTTGAAAAAAGAGGAAAATTTAGGCATTTAAGTTGCACATTTGTCATATTTGTCTCTTAATTTGGACTCCCATGAGGTTAGCCATTGGGTGACTTTTTAGCATAGTGCCTGAGTTTACTCATACAGATGTTTTGCTTTCACACTGTTCCCCTCCTTTCACTCCAGTTGTGCAGATGGATAATGGTGTGCACTACATCCCAGATTTTTCAAGCCATTAAAGTCTTGCAGCTGTTACAGGATCTAAATTAGTTTGAATGCCGAAATCTCCTCTAAAAATTGGGTTAGACCATGAGGAGTCTATAAAGGGGCTTGTATTGCTAGGCAGAGCTGTTTTAAGCTTGTGTTTCACTTTGTGGTGAATGTTGGTATGTCAATAACTATTTTCATTCTGTTTCAAAAAAGAAGCATGTCTTTAAAACTTCACATGAAATTCCTTCCTCCTAAAAAAATATTGGTTTTTAGAAAAATTGAAGTCCTGAAACATGAAAGTTTCTTGCTTCATTTCATGGTATATCACCGAATATGACCTCCATGCATTACCTGATCAGTGGGATAGTGCCAATTTTCTTTTGAGTTTTGTTTTGATATCATTAAGGACACTGGAGCTTCAACTGTCATTGCAGATTAGCTGGGATTGTGGTTTTGGTGACTGGAGGCTGTTGTTGGTTTGGTTTTGATTTTTTTAATGTTAAGCAGCCTCTGCTTTAGCATTAAGTTTGAGATTTTATATAGCTGCTATTTTAGCGTTTCTAAAGTAGATATGATGAGTAATTCATATTAGTAGTCTAGCTGAGTTTGATAAAATTTTGACATATGCATAGTAATGTAAAAGCAAAAAGAAAATAGTTAAACTAGTACCAATACATTTAAAATATTTTCCAAAGGAATTTGATAGGAGACCTTTTAAAATGTTTGATATAAAGAAAAATAATTTTGGTGACAGGGTTTGACCAAAAATCCCAGTCCCTCTGTATCTAAGCATCTGGCATATATGTTACTATAAGGTATGTCTTCATGGTAAAAGACACCCCAGATTTTCTCTTTGCTTCATACTGAAGAATAAATTACCTTTGTGTGTGTTTTAAAAGTAGGTCTTCAGCTGTATTTCATCAGCAAGAAACAGGTGAAAATAGGATTTGCAGAGCATGTCTTTTTTTTTACCTTAGTAACTTTTAAACAGCATGTGAACAGCATGCTTTAGAGCTTTCCTTTTCCAATGGGAGGAGATGTGCATTTAGAAAATGACAACTCATTTGCATGCAACTTACACACTGCATTTTTGCAGGAATGCATTTGACTTTTTGCACTGTTCTCTGGCAGTTGCATTCAATTTCTTCAGTGCTGAAGAGAAACATCAAGTTCAGATTTTAAAAGACAGATCCTACGTTCCTTTGCATATGTAGCCTTAAGAACACTCTTTGCACTCTTTCTAGCCCTCCCTTCCACACCGTATAAAATCTGACTATCTTTTCTGGTATCAAATCACATATGTTTTTCTTTCTCTTTTATGCCGTGCTGATCACTGTGGTATCTTCCATAAAGTTCTTGCATCATTATTGTAATGTAGGGAAAGTAGAGCTATTTCTGAAGCAATAATCCTTGTTTTTATGGTCTATTCTCCTTCACATTGATTGCTTGAATTTGAAATTCTGATGACATTTTTCAGGCAATAAAAACCAAAAGGAAGAATGGGTTTTGTGCAGGTTGTTTTTTTTGTTTTGTTTTGTTTTGTGGTGTTTTTTGTTTGTTTGTTTGTTTTTGTGGGTTTTGTTTTGTTTTGTTTTGTTTTTTCCTGGAGTGTTCTCATTAAGCCAGGCAGAGCTTCTTGCAAACTTGGTGAAGTCACTGTTACCAAGTTAATGTGAATGAGTAAAAGGAGCAATTACCATGAAGGATGGAGCAGGAGCTTCCTCCAGCTGTTTTACAGGAATCCTTTGCTTTTTCAGCTCAATTTGTCCTTATTCTGTTTGAACCTTCACTGAACTTGAATGGATGAAGTTCTCTGGGGAGTAAGAAGCACTGTCATTCTCCTCTCTCAAACTAAGCACTAAAAAATAGTCTGTAGTGCAGAGCAGTTTCCAAAGGGACTGGGGTAACCAGAGTTTCTGCCTCCCAAATATGTTAGGATGAGTTACACTGTAATTGACATTTTTGTAATGGACATGTTTGCCTCACATTAATGTAATCAAGAAAATGGTGCAAGGTTATATGTATGGATATGGAGGAACTTAGGATTCAGTTTTTCAGGTGTGTCTCCTCAGCAGGGTTAAGATCCTTGTTGCATGTAGAAGACACCAAAGAATGCAAATGAATATTTATTTTGTTTCATTTCTTACTTAATATATATTTTTATGGTTAGCTTCAGGTAAATATAGCAACATGAAGAGAATCCTGTAGGTGAGTACCACTTTGACATCTCTTTGTCAAATGTGAATTATCATTTTAGTTACATTTAGACATTCCAGTCGGGGTTTCAATCCCTATATTTCTTGCATTATGCAACCATATTTTAAATAGACCAAACATCTTATAATTTAGTTTTTTGTACCTGGGAAAGGGTAGATCTGAGTGAGAGCAAAGTGGTTTGGACTTTTTACAGAGGAAGTAGGTGGTTTATAATGCCATTATAGGATAGGAATGTTAAAAATTTTAAATTCCAAGTCATCATTGGACTCTGTGCAATTTTGAGTAGATTTTTGTAATCCCGAGAGTTTAACTATTAAAAACCCTTAGGTTATCTTTTTCCTTGACAGTCTATCCAGCTGCCTAGAGCATACTCAGCCAAATTCAGACTTAGAATAAGAAGGTGCAACTTCTCAGAAGTATGAGGCCTAAGTACAGTAGGGAAGCCATCACGTCATGGATGAAGAGGCAAATAAGAACAGTGTCAAATTTTACAGATCTAGAGTACAAAATGAGTGAGATGTAAATGTCTAAATGAGCAGGAGACAAAACCAAGCAAAGCTGGTAAAAAGAAAATAGAGGTACAAAAAGCAGGAACTGGCTATCCTTTTATGTTAAGTCTATATCGCTTCTCTTGGTGTTTCTTATTACTAACAGCTTTGCAGACAGGAAACACAAGAATGTCTCCTACTAGGGTTGACCAGTGGTCTGGGTAGCCCCATGTCTTGTTTCCAATATTGGCCAGGAGCAGATACTTGTTAAAAGAAAGTAAGAGCAGAGCAAGTGCGTGGTTACACTGCTGCCAGCATGACTACACTTCTTCCTCAACTTCTGGCAGTCTGTGGCTGTTGACCTAAAGATCAAGCCTGCTGTTGCAGTCACATCTTTCTGGTCATTCCTTCCACTATTTTATCTATTGGTTTTGTGGGTTTTGTTCGTTTTTTTCTCTAAACTGGTTTATACAGCTGGCTCCCACAGCATCTTTGGCAATGAGTTGACATTTAATTATTATTTTTATTTTAGTTATTATTTAGTTGTATTGTGGTCAAAAAGATAAACCTGCTTTCTTTCTTGTCCTAGTTTTAAAACTGCTGCCTGGTAATACAGAAATTAAGAAGCATCAAATCAAACTGGGACATAATAAGTTGTTCTCTAGACTCCTTTGCAATGGCAGTCCTTATTTTTGTATGATGCTATCTCATCTTTTCTTCGTCATTGTTTTCCAAGTTTAGAAAGTCATAGTCTGTATGATCCTTCTTTGTATGGATGCTGTATTGTTTCTTGGATCATTTGGTTGCCCTTATCTGTTTTCTTCTGCTGCTCTATCCTTCTAGAGGTGAGGTACCTAGAAAGGCATGCAGTATTCAAGCTGTGGGAACACCATGGGTTGATAAAGTGGCATAATGTTGTTTTTCATTCTTTGTTAATGATTCTTACCATTATGTTTTCCTTGCTGACTGCCCCTGAGCATGAACTGATGTTTTCAAAAAACAATCCATAATGACTCCAAGGTCTTTCCTGAATTTTGATATAAAATTTAGAGTACATCAATAAATATATCTATTTAGATAATTTTTTCTGTAAATGCTGTGCTTTAAATTTCATCTGATATTGATTTTTTTTCTCATCAGTCAGTATTGTGAGAGCATTCTGCTACTTGTAGTCAGTTTTCGTTTTTAGTACTCTGAAAAATTTTGAATCATGAATAAATGTTGTCACTCATTCCTTTCCTGAGCTTTGAATATGTTGAGGAGAACTCATATGTTCCCACAGTGTAACTTTCTTATGTTATGACAAATTACTATTTACTCTTATGCTTTACATTCTACCTTTTAATAAGTCATTTATCCTGGTAAAGACCTTCCTTGTATTTCTATACAGTTTAATTTTTTTAAGAGCCTTTGGTGAAAAGCCTTGTTGAAACCCTATTGGAAATCCAAGTATAGCAGATCAATTGCAATGGTCTCATTCTCATTTATCATCTCTTTCAGAGAGCCTGAATACCCTCATGAGACATGACTTTGTGTCTTGGCATTTCTATGTTGTATTTATTTGTGCCTGCTACTTCTTTCTTTATTAAAGTTTTTATCAATTCACTTGGTATAAAATCTCATACTTGTTTCTCTGAACTTTCCCCTGTTTTCCATCATTCCCCTTAAGAAAAACTCAAAAGTCAGTGTGTCTCTACTGAAGCCTGTTTAAGTGAATACTTTCAGATGGGATTTCTTTCAGGACTCTTACTGGAATGTTACTATTTTTGTTATTAAACCTTTCCTGTTTACATTTTGGTTTAATGCAGTCACTCTGACTTTTCTCCTGTAAAGAAATTATGTGCTACCTCTTTATTATTTCATCACAAACATTGAAATAATTGGTTTCGGTTCTCTGATAATGCACAATTCTTTTGAATAATTGTTGCTTCTAGAAACTCTTTGCAGACAAACCACTAGAGATACATTATTTTGAAAAAATATCTTTGCTTTTTGCAATTTGATCTGTAAAATGCCTTCTGCCTGTCCGTTTTAGGGTTTACAGACTTGGCTTCCTAATGTGCCCATTCCCATTTTTTTTCTGCTAAATATAGCTTCCCATTCTTGATTTCTTGGTTTGCTGGACATTTGAATGTGGCTTCCAACATGATTTTTATCCTCCTTTCCTTCCTTCACAAGAAAAAATGAAATGGTTAACACGTATTTTTCCTATTGTAGACCATGTCTAACCCATGGACATCCCAGTCTAGGATATTGCCAAGATGTTAATAATATGCATGATACCTTATTTTCATTATTTCACTGTATCTTTTTCATGTATTTGTTGACAAATTGTCAGTATGGGTGCTTATACATCGGATCTTACATATTCTCCTTAACAATCAGAGTGTAAATTAATATTTTCTGTAATGTTTTTAACACTGTTTTTTTTCTACATCAGCCACTTCTAGTTTAGTCTTTGGGCTGGAACGCTGGTTTGTGTTTGCTGTTGATCTTGAGGATAACTTTTATTTTTATAAGTTACTTTATTTGACTTGCACCTCCAAAATTTGGTCTGCCTATTCACAAAATTCATTCATTTCTCATAGTTTTAAGATTTGTAGGCCAAATATTGAGCATGGAGTAGGGGAGGGGGGGTTAGCTTTACTTGAATATTGTTTTCAAATGTCTTTCCTTTAAACTCCGTTTCTACCGATCTCTTACATATTTATATACAATAATCAAGTATGTTTTTGAAATGTAAAAGATTCTCAAAAAACTTTGGAATTCTTTCCTTTAACATGAAGGTACCTGAAACACACACTGCTGGTGTTTTTCTCAGCCAGGGTTTTTCTCAGTTCTGGAATGTGGAACTTTGATACTTTTCTTTTGCTACATCTAAAGCAGCTCTCTGCCCGTGCACCAGCAGAGCAGTAGATGAATATCAATGTTGATTTCTGTGATGCAAATGTCATAAAAAGTAGCACTAAAAGCTAGCACAAAAACTACTAGAGCAGTAGAAATTTTCCATCAATTTGTTTTAGTAATTACCTTTGTGGGTAATTAAGCTGTTAACCTGTCAGCTTAATATGAAACATTTTTAGCAATTTGCATCTTGTCTCTTACCCACAGAAGACATAATACCAGTAATGATTTAAAGGCCAGCCTTAAGATGATACCACCACAATGTTTCTCGTACTGTACCCTTTTCCATAAAGTTAACAGGCACTTTTGTGAATCTGAAGTTCTACATAATGGCTTTCAGCATAATGCAAGTAAGTGTATGATTCACCCCCATTAAGTGAGAGAAAATCAGACAGGTTATGCTTACCCTTGTTCCTCTATTGGGAATACAGAGTGGGTTGATTGCACTTCTTTTTTCCAAAATAAGCCAAAATTTCTGTTTAACACTGAATTAAAGGGTTACTCTGAGTGTTTAGATACAACAGAACAAGCATTGTGTATTTCAGGAAGATGTAAATCCTAGTGATGGACTGAGAATCAACTCATGGGAATGGAGCCTTGCCTGGCAGTGTCTCTTTGGGCTGACAGTTCCTCTTCTCAGAGAGAAGGGGCAAACAATTTCCAGTGTTTTTCCTCTGGTTTTAAACTGTGGGGTTAGTTAGTATGCTGCAGCTGTGCATATTTTCATTTCTGATAAAACTTAGCCTGAGAGGTATTTGCTGATGATTGTCAACAATCAAATGAATTATAGATGATGTTAGTAAACAAAATGCTGCCTTGATGAATTATGATTTGGCTATACTATGACATGACTGCTAAGTCATTCAAAGCACTGATTAAACCCATTACAGTAAAATAATCACCATCCATTACCTTTAATGTCGTGAACTGACAACCTAGTTAAGGCAGCTGATGGTGTCAGCAAAATGATTTGTTGGTCCTCATGTCAATGACAATAAATCACTTTGATAAATCAATGAACAGAAGCAATAAACCAATATATTTTCATTTTTCTTGACATTCAATGACAGTGTGTGTATACAGACTTATTCTTAAACATTCAGTGATATGGCAGGATCCAGCATCTACCAGCAACTAATACATAGAGTTGTTGAGATCTTGTTTTGTCCAACCATGTTTTTCCCTGAGTTTTGTTTTCTGCTGCATCTACTCTTATGATACATCACATGTCTCACAGAGCCAGAAATATTCTCAGGTATAAAAGGCAAAATTTTTATATTTTACTACATCTGAAGCTTCTTCTTCTAAAAAAGTTTCTATAGATTTGCATTTCTTTCAAAACTTCAAGGACAATGGTAGCATTCCTGGTTTTTTCCTTGCTGGTAAATCATCTAGGCTAATAAAATCTGTAATTTGGCTTGCAGGTTAAACAAGAAGTGAACTTAAGTATTTGATCAGCCAGAACTGAGTTCAGACTCCTGCACTGCTCGCAAATGAGCAGTTGATGATGCTGCTAAAACCCAACTCAGCCATCAGCCATCGTCCTCTCTCTGTTCCACTGTCATCAGGGATGTGCTAAACACCAGCCCGGGCAGGCAAAGAAAGAGGATCCGGAGGATCAGTTTTTATTTTAGAAGCATACATCTGTATTTACCTTTTTCTCTCTCTTGCCGTAGCTTTGTTCATGTGTGTTTCTGTTGTTATCAAATTTAGGGCATGCATCTAAGTACCAATTGCTGCAAGTCAATTATAAGCTCCCTGGAAATTATGAAAGGGAAGACACCTCCCAAATAATTGAAATTATTGTATATTTTTATTAGTTAAGGCCATATGCTTTTTATCTGAAGACTTAACAACGCCAAAATCCTTTTTTATTTTTTATTTTTTCACTTTGTCTAAAAAAAAGTTTGGAGTATTAAAACATTTTTGCTAGATTCCTTCCTCTCACCCACCCATGCACAGGAATTCTGCCAGGGTCTTAAAATACCATGAAGAATTCATAGGGCATAATTTTTAAACACAATTCAGGTAACAGGTTATCCATGTGAGTAATACAAAGACAGAGCTGGAAAACCAAATGCCTTTGGATCCTCTATACTGAGCCCTCTTAACATTTATGAGCCCTGAGTCTCTACTTGGCTGGAGTTGATTTGGTTGCATCACACTTGTGTTGTAGGAAGTTTGCTACCAGCTTTAACAGGCCTCTTCCACAAAGAGAAGAAGGAGGATCTATGGTGGTTTTTTTCCCAGTATTGTCCCAGAGATTGAGAGGAAGCAGGTGATGCACATCACATATACATTGGCTAATGCTTAGAGGTACAGCTTAAGTTACTTCAACATACAGGGCCTTGCTTTCAATAATTATGTTAAACAAAATAGGAAGTTCTAAAGATATATGTCAAGTGTTAGATTTCTAATCTTTCCTTCACTAATGTAAGTTTGCAAATCATGTCCACTGTGCTTTTCTGCACCACTAACCTGGAGAGGTCATCCCAATTGCCACATGGGGTTGCATGGGCTCCCAGTGTCAGCTCCTGGGCAGTACACCAAATCTCCTCTGAAAATATGATTCAGTTTTGATTTGCTTCTAGACATAGCTCAGTCCAAGGCAGCAATTTAACATGGGATCTGTGTCCTTGAGCACTTGCCTGCTGAAGCCAGAAAGACTGTCCTGGAGATGGGACTTTTCTGATGTGGCTATATCGCATGGCATATAAAAGATTTTCTCATTTCTTTCTTAAAATGAATCTGTCAATAGAGAAATGATCAGTCTCCCTGGACTTGTGGGCAGTTAGAACTAGAAAAGCTGAAAGTCACTAAGGGATGGTAAAAGTGAAATGTTTGAGAATTATTTTTTATGTCATATTTAGATTAAAATGTAGAAAATGTAACTAGTCAAAATCAGTTATGGAGCAGACACCAGAATGTGTCAAGAAACGCCCTGTTTTTTTACGAAAGTGAGCTATGATGAAGACCTTGCACTAACTTGTTGATACTTACTGCAAAATAATATCTGCAGCAAACACTTCTGAAATCATAGCTTTCAGAATTTTGTGGAATATTTGCTGTGTAAAGGTTATTAAGAGATCACTTGAGATAACTGTCTTCAGTTTGGTTCTGGAAAACCTCAACGATCACTCTGAAAACAGGCAGTAAGCAGACTACTGTATCGAATCACCTGCCTGTGAGATCTACTCAGGCAGTTAAAGCCTGTAAAGGGAAAATTCACAGAGCTTTTATGAAAAAGTTGAGTTTTCTAGGACTTCCTACTAAATGCAGGGGATTATTTGTGTTATCACCAGTGAGAACTTGTTTCTTTTCTATGACAGTGATTCATTTAGTTGACATATATCCCACCCTCCAAACTTTGCCTGTGTCTGTATGTTCAACGTCCTTGCCTTTTCCAGGGACTTTTTGGCATACTGGTACCATACCTGACAAAGTCTTTTATCACTAGTCATGCTTTCACCTAGAAGCTTCCTATTTTGGCTGGTTCATACGTGGTCTTACTTGATCAAGCCAGCTTCAGAATGTTCAGAACAGGGCTGGGAGCATTGCCTGGAGACTGAGCTTCCTTTTCTGCTGGTACTTAAGCATCGTGGATCAGTTGGTGCTCCCTTCCCGTGTCATGCTGCTGTCCTGCTATTGAAAGGACAGGAGGGGAACAGGCCCTCCAGCAGCCTTCACTTCCCTTGCCTTAAGCAAACCAAAACCTGGGGGACAGCAGGCTCAGGTGTTCCCTCGTCCCAGCCTCAAGTGAGGTGCAATGCCAGTGGCCTCTGGCAAGATAGGTATTTTTTAAGTCAGGGGTGAAATCAAACAATTCTGCAAGTGTTGAGCTCAGTGCTTTACACTCCTCACCTGAGGCTTACAAATCTTTGTTTTCCAAGCTTTGGAGAGAAGTTAAGATGAAATTTAATTTTAATCTGAATCAGTTTGTCCATCTCTAAATTTGAGTCAGTCACATGCTATTTCAGTTGGTAGACACTCAGACTATTTTACAGGCAGTCTGCCTGTGGGGAACACAAGCATGTGTAGAGCATTTTTCAGGTTATGTTGTTCCATACCTTGCTTGAAACTGCAGAGCACAATAAGAAAATGGGTGATGCACAGTACATAAACTTTAAAAATAACATTCAGCTGGTAATTATTCATAGGATCCTAACTCCATCTGAGAAGTTGTGTAATGCGTCTTTTCAAAAAGTGAAGCAATCACTGCTTGTACTTTCAATAGCTAAACAATGCAATTATTTTACTATAGTAGTACTTATGACCTGTACCTTTGGAAAGCTGTACTGTGTGCTGTGTATGTCTGAGAACATCTACTTGAAAGGACTGCAAGATTGAAGCAAAAAGTCAAGTAGTTACAAAAATTGCTTTCCTTCTCTACATTTTATTATTTTTAGAGATCTGGTCCCTATTTTCCTGTTATCATCGTCTTAAAGTTAACAAGAATATGACACAACATATTGTTTTAAAATGTGTATTTTTAGTTAAATATTAACATTTTAAATTGTTTTAAAGTTTTCTGTCAAAATTACTTTCATTCCATATATATAAGCAGACCCTATTACTTGAGTCTGCGGTTCTCCTTGACTTAGAAAAGGATGAATATATTAACCTTTTAAAATGTCATCTATAAAATCTGTGCAATGAAATAGTTAAGTATGTAAGCTCCATCTCAATCAATATTTATTTCTTGGTAAAAGTGGCTCTGAAGAATATAACATTTCTATAGGAATCTTAACAATTGTGTCTATTCCTTTTCAAATCTGCTGTTGATTTTTTGAAGGTGTCCTAATTTGTTAATAGCACAAATATTGGAAGTTGACCCTAAAGTTGGCTTCCCAAAGTGCTTCTGGTCTTGTCCACAGCTGCATAAAATGACAAATGAAAGACTGAAAACACATAGCTCCTTTCATCCCTCTTGAAAATTATAACAAACCCTGGCAATCCCAGCAGTATTGCCACCTGTGACTCAGAGAAGACTGGGCAGATTTGGCTCACTATGGCAAGTGTGATTTGAGGGCATGTTACAAAACAAGGGTAAAAAAAGAAAACAGTGCAAGCATCATCAGCAGATAGAGAGAGGTTTAAATAATAATAATTATATGAAGCCAAAAAAAAAAAAAAACAACAGTTAACAGCACCTAAATTTTAGTTAGAATTAGGATTTTGGTAACATTCTCTTTCCTGGCGGGCCACCGCCACCATCAGAGCAGCAGCATGTGAAGTGACTTGTGACACAGCTGGGTCTCAGCAGCATCTTGGGGCTCAGGCCAGTGGAAACACTGGCTACTGAAGCATCCTCTGCTCCTCAGAGAAAATGCATCTCCATGGACTAGGACAAAGATCCATATAAGGGCAGTAAGGGAAGAAGAAGCTGGGAGAGGAGTTCAAGTACATCCAATTTTCATAACTCTCAGAAATGCTTTTCCTTTGTCTTTAACACCTGCCCTAGAGTACATGCAGCACACTGCTAAATAACATCTTGTCACAAAGACCAAAGCAGTGATTGCACGCTGACTAGGTTATTAAGGCAGTTTGATTTCACTCTTGTCAGTTAAGGTAAGTAAGTAGCCACACGGCAGAGATGATCTTTTGGAAAGGGAATGAGAGGTTTTTTTAATTTTCCGGGTTTCTCAATATCTTGACATTGAAACTACCAGAATACTGTGCTGTAATCATATAATTAAACAAGCAAACAAAACAAAACAGAAAAAAGCAACAAACAAAACAACCCCCACACATACACCTTTCTCTCTGTTAGGAATGCATTCTGTGTCAGTGCTAGCAGCAGTTTATCAAATAGATTTTCCGTTTTGTCAGCTCGGTATATGGTGTTCAAAATTTGATTTTTTTTTTTTTTTTTTAGAGGGTGGGTAGTAGGAGGTAAACAGCTGTTAAAAGCATAGTTTCCATGACTTGCTGAAAAAAACCCAACTTACATGTCAGCAGTAAGTTTATGTTTTGATTAAAAGGTAGAAACCGTTCATTTTATTTCCTTGTAAGGCTCCCCCGCTTGTCAATAATCTCAGTATGTCTGTATTTCTCCCATAAGAAGAATGTATTCAGGACTGGGAATCTTGTACATACTGAGAATATACTTGTATTTGAATTTTGATATTGGTAAATTACAGAAATTTACCAAAATGTCAGCAAAATTCAGAGCAAATTAATTATAAAGAGAAAATACTGGTATAACCAAATTAATGTAGGTTTATATAGATCTTGTCCTGCAGAATGTCCTCCAGAATAGCTTTTATATTAGATCTGTATTGGACTATATTTGTTAATGGAGCTGAGGAGGCTCCATTTACTTTTCTCATGGCTGTAGCCAATTGGTCACCCACAGTCTCTGGGAAGTCTTTTAAATTCTCATTATTTGCGCAAGTCCTAGCAGCTTTAACATCATTTAATTTAAGGAGAAGTGGAAGGAGGATAGTTTCTGACTCTGTGGTGACCAAGCTCTATAAAAAACATCCTCCAGGAAAGCTAGTTATATCAGTGTAGGTGTTCCTGGCATCTGCAGGATCTCTGTATCTGTGGTCATAGGTCAATGTGACATAGACATCTCCAATTTGCATTTGTTGCACCACTTGATCTTTGTGGTTGGGAAATTAAATTCAGCAGTAAGTTAGTAAACCAGTGCTGCTGTGGCATGAAAACACATTCTGAGCCAGCCCTGCATCTGGTTAGTTACTTTTAGGAGAGGGACGTTTATGTGGCACCTTCAATGAGCGAGTTTCATTTCCCAGAGCCTGGAGCCTGTCTTTGCTCTGGCTCAGTCCTCAGAAAAATTATTTCTGTGACAGAGCCTGAGGAACAGTTGTTACCAGCGTGAGTGTGCCATGAGGCTCTGCTTACAACCTGTGGTTACAGAAAGCATTTTGCTAACATTGAACAAATTGCCAAAAGAAGCAGACTGAAAAAATAGCTCTATGTTTTTATTTTACCTAGGGAAAAATTTCATGCGGCAGGACTGTAAAGTGCTGGGATAGAGAATAGTTCAGCATCTCTGTCTTGCCTTGTTTTGTAACTCCATGGGAGGTGGTGGCCCCTGACTTAAAAAAACCACTGCTTTCCGCAACATAATGAACAAACTCCTTCATACTGTGCTGACCCAGCACTTGGGGTTGTGTGTGTGAAAATCTCAAATTGAATATGTTGTCAATGTTCCTGAAGTGAAAGGGAAGAAAAGATTTTGTTCTTGAGATATAAGACTCTAATATTTTCAACTCCTATTTTGTTGTCCCCAGAAAGGGATCTGATTCCTCTTGTCTGAAGAACATTGTGATCAGTAGTAGGTTTTGTCAAGAAAGGCATCTTTGCATTAACCGGTAAACAGTCTGGTCTTGTTCAATGTGTTCATCAATGATCCGGATGAGAGGAGAGAGTGTATGTTCAGTAGGTTTGCTGATGATACCAAACTGGGAGGGGTGGCTGACACTGCAGAGGGCTGTGCTGCCATCCAGCATGACCTGGACAGGCTGGAGAGTTGGGCAGAGAAGAACTCAATGAGGTTCAACAAGGGCTATTGCAGGGTCCTTCACCTGGGAAGAAGGAACCCCAATCACCAACATAGGTTAGTGGTGGATTTGCTGGGATGCAGTTTGGAGGAGAAGGATCTTGGACTCCTGACAGACAGTAAATTATCCATGAGCCAGCAATATGCCCTTGCTGCCAAGAACACCAGTGGAATCCTAGGTTGCATAAAGAATAATGTGGCCAATAGGTCGAGGGAGGTAATTCTCCCCCTCTACTCTGCCCTGGTGAGGCCACATCTGGAATACTGCATCGAGTTCTGGGCTCTCCAGTTCAAGGGAGACAAGGAGCTACTGGAGAGAGTTCAGAGGAGGGTGACTAAGATGATTGGGGGATTGGAGCATCTCCCTTATGAGGAAAGACTGAAAGAGCTGGGACTCTTTAGGCTGGAGAGGAGAAGACTGAGGAGAGACCTTATCAATGTATACAAGTGCCTAAAGAGTGCAAGGAAGATGGAGCCAGGCTCTTCTCAGTAGTTCCCAGTGTCAGAACGAGGGGCAATGGGTACAAGTTGGAACATAGGAAGTTCCATTTAAATATGAGGAAAAACTTATTTACAGTGAGGGTGATGGATCACTGGAACAGGCTGCCCAGGGAGGTTGTGGAGTCTCCATCTCTGGAGATACTAAAAACCAGCCTGGATACAGTCCTGTGTAAAGTGCTCTAGGTGATCCTACTTCAGTGGGACAGTTGAACCAGATGACCTCTAGAGGTGCCTTCCAACTCCAGCAGTTCTGTGATTCTGTGATTTTGTGAAAAATATTTAAGCTTTCTTCTTTCTTGACATCTGAATTTCAGTGTTTTTTCTCTACAGTAACAGCATTATTTACAATATTTCTCTTATTATGTCATTTCTTACTCATCATTCCTTGCATAGCTTATAAACACCTAGAAATCATCAAAACCGAGCCAAATGCTTATTTTACACAGAGAGCCACATTGTCTGTCTCAATTCACACAAGTTGTGTTTTCTTTTTTCTGGTGGCCATTCTGTCATACCACACCAATAGCAGGGAGTAGCAAACAGCCAAAGCAAAAGGCTTCACAGGTCAAACACAAGTAATCTTTTAATATATTTTATTCCAAGGTAGCTGTCAAATATTTGCAAACACACTAAAAGACAGACAGGTTTGATTAGGAACACTGGTTATCTCCAGACTCTGACATGCCATGGTTGTGGGTTGGGAAATGCAATACAGATGTGGACCAAATATCCAACAGGTTTGTTTGATGACAAAAACCTTTGGTTTGGGGGTTTTTTTTATGATCATGAATTGCATTAACACAAAGGAAAACCATTTGTACCTCCCTTCACTCCCTCTGACCCTGTTCCTATTTTCTGTAATAAGAGAAATTTTCAGATAACAATCAAATGCATTCATGGCTGGAAAGAAGCATAATGGTTGAGGAAAGTAAAAAAGATTTATCTTTATTTTTTAATTGATAACATATATTATTCTTTACCTTTGCCTTGCTCTGATGGTAAACGAGACGTATTTGGCTCCAAGGAACTGAAAAAGAGTAGATGGGTTTGTCTATGACATCCTTACTACTATTGACTCAGGAGAAGTCCACAGGTCTCCAAGCAGAACATCATGGTAATACCAAGTTTTTTCATATATATTTGTTTCATGTTGTTGTTTCATATATATTTGAAGTCATCATTGTGCTAATGCTTAGTTATTGAGGGTTACTATGTTAAGCTAGGAAGGATAGCTCTTCAAATTGAATTTTAAATATATTTCTTTTATAACTGCTAGAAACAAGTTAGTGCATGGTAATGGGAACCACACGTCACACCATGAGGAGGAGTTCAAAATCAGTCAGAGTAAAAGCAGAGTTCTGAGAGACTCTTGGCTTCCCATGTTCTCTGAAATATCTCCTGTCAAGCAAAACCACTGGCATGACACCTACCCAGCATTGCTTCATTGTGATGAAGTAACAATTAAGTACAGGAATCTGTGATTTGATAAACTTGTTAAAACAAATCTGTAGTGTGCAAACATAAAATGTGATGTAAAGCCAAAGTAAAAGAGGATTTGAATTCAAACACAGATTCACAAAGAAAATTCTTGAGTATTCTGATTGAAGGTGCTTATTTGACTATCTTGAAAAATAACTGCATGTTTATGACCTATCCCAATACTGACACCAGAATCGGCTGAATCCTGCTTCAGGAATTGCAAAGATGCTCTAGAAACCTAGTATTATCATTTATGCTTGTACTTACTGGATTATGGTTAAACATACTGTCTTTGTCTTTATCGTTAAGTTTTGAAGCCTCTTTAACCAAAGAAAATCAGTGAAGTGCTTTCACCATCCTTCTTAAGTGACACCGTACTAGGTCCCCCATACATTTGAGATTTAATTAATGGTTCCCTTAATTACCATTCTGGGAAAGTCCTCAAGTTTGTTTATAACATATGCAGTCACTGTGGTTATTAATCAACTAAGAATTACGTCTGAAAATACATAAATAAAAAACATAGAGTGATTTTTTTCTGCAGTTATAGTTCAAAAGTAAGACAGTCAAAAAGCCAATGAATGCTAGAAGACACTTCATTATGAATGTAACTTTGAAATCTCTGGAATCCTAGTAAGATTACACCTCATTCCATTATAAAAGGGATTTAGTACCATTGAAAGACACACTGCAAAATGTCGCCGCCTTCATGCAAGATCAATGTGCAGTATCAGCAGTGAGCACTCCTGCTCTATTTAGGTATCAAATGGCCTGTAGTTTTGTAAAACTAAATGGGTCGTTTGTGAAAAAATCTGTTTGTGAAGGGGCCACAACTGTAAGTTGTGGCCAAGTAAGTCAGCCTAGGAATGACTCTGATGCCTTTCCTATTGCCTCCAGGAAACTTTTATGCAGAAAACAGTTGTAAATTTCTCCTTACTGCCCTACATCTTTGTTCTCCACAGAACAAAGCTGTGTAAGTTTTGTACAAGCTTTGTAAATTTTGAAGGAGTTGTTTCTTGCCTTTTTCTAATTGCTGACATGAAGATTACTAGTTCCTAAGCCACACTATGGAGACAGCCTTTTTTGGCATGCCATCAGATCACACTGTCTCTTAAGCCTGTGATGGGAGTACGTGAATTACTTCCACACTGTAAGTGGGCAGGGTCACTGCTTAGTCCTTTGACGGTATCCTCTTGGTCCTGTAGATTGTTCACATCCTTCTTTAGTAATTCCTTTATCCAGGCTAAAGTTCTTTCATGCTTTCTTGCCACTGGCAACATTTGCTTAAACATTTATCTCAGGGAGACTATGGAGTCCTAAAGCCTCCACTGCTGCTCAGAGACCATAGCTGCCTCACATAGACTAATCCCATTGCAGTTTACCTTTTGCCGTTGTCTTGAGCAGTTATTTGTACCAGACCTGACCTCTGCACACAGTGTCTCCCAGCCATTGACATCTACATAACAAGCTGTTTGCTCTAAACGATACTTCTGTAAGCTAATGTAAACTCTAACCAAGATCACGTTTAATTTTGTGCAGCTCTTAGCCACAGTCTACTCCTGCCAGCTGGCCTCAGAAAACTTACTTTCCATGACCTGCGGTTGCCCGGTCTAAGATTGCTTCTTATCATTGTTGTTCTAATTATGTTGCATCTGGCACCGCAATCCAGCTGGAATCAAAGCAGTGAGTCATTTAATAGTATAGCTGCAAATATGGCAGCTGAGTGATAGGTGACTGGTTTTGGCTGTGCCTACACTTTGAGAGTCCTTGCTTTTACTCAAATTGTACCTCAGACACCATCCTCTGAACTGAAGCCATCTGCAGCCTTGGTCCTTCTTCTTGAAATAGCTGTAACATTGGGAGTAACAGATGGCCTCATTTCACATCCTTCAGCGTTGTCTTTAGCTTAAACTCATTTATTTGTGTCTGCGTTGGTTTTTTATTTTCTTTTTTTCCCCAAACTGTGGTTTGCTGATTCCTCTGATCACTTGGATGGCCCAAGTGGCATGGTGATATTTGGGTTTGCCTCCCTGGATTTGATCTCTCAGCAAACTCGTTACTGGGATTCATGGTTAGTAATGAGTAACCTCCAAAACTGCATATAGGTTAGAAAGTTTTCAGTTCTGAAGTTTAAAATTTCTGCTACTTGTTTTTTTATCTAGGTATATGGTAAGTCTCTTCTGGCTTTGTTTGTTTGGTGTCACAGTGCTTCTTCAACATTTCTATCTGACCTCTGGTGTTTCAGTTATTGTTCTTGGCAATGGTGTTTATCTTACTTTTCCTTTCTTCATTCCCAAAATGATGTCTAAACAACCACCCTTCCCTCCCCATTTCAGTTCTTTATCTTTCAGCAGCGTCTCTAGATCTGTATACAGACTTTGTTTTCCTGAATTTATGTTTGTGCCAGATTCTTTGTTAGAAATCCAGCATGGCCAAAGTTCTGAGTCACTCTATGCTAATCATCTTCCCTGCCTCACTAGACTGCCTCCACCACTTTTCACATACCACATGCTGGCTCTTATAACAAGAGAGTTTCATGCTGGTAAATCTAAGCTGCTCTTTATTTAGTGGATTACTTCAGAGGTGCTGCAAATGCAGCATAGACGCCACCTATGATATATAAATATATATATGTTCATGTCATGGTTCTTCCCTGAGATTCTTCCTTCTTTTACATTTTATACGTTTCAGCTCTTAACAGGGAGAATATCTCTAGGGCAGGGAATAGTTTAAATTCTATTTTCTGGGAACATTTAGTACTTTTGGGAAGAGCATGCTTACTCTTTCTAAGAAAGGCTGTTCACTACCCACTCAGATAACTTTCTGTTCTAGCAAGACAGTCATCCTGAGGAATGTCACACCAGTGCAAGTGTGCTGCTAGAGTTGTATGAGTGTTTTGCATTATTTTTCTGTTCTGGGAAAATTTTCCTTCTCTTTTCCCACCTACTGAAAACAACCCACCTTTTTAACAGCAATAAGATTTTAAAATCTGTTTGATAAGAGGGAGTCTGGATGTTGGACTGAAATGTGAGAAGCCTGCAAACTTCAGTGACCTTATGCAAGACACGTATTACCATCACTAAGTAGATATCTTCTGAAAGGTGATTCCTAGATATTGTTATCTGCCTTACCTATTGTAAGTGGTTGGGACTAGGTAGTGCCAATCTTTTGCTGCTTGAGTAGCAAAGCCTCAATACTGGCCCCTCCAGCTTTGTATTAAATGTGCCCATAATGAAAAAAGCTTGCCCAAACTGAGGAGGGAACATTTTTATCAGATGAGCTTGGAGCTTGATAGAACACAGAGGACTGAGCTTTCCCCATGGAGAAGTTTTGCTGTTCAGGTTGTGCAAAAAATGATGACTGCTCGTTTGACCTTGTTTCTTTTGTGCACATCAATACTGCTCAGCCTCAAATGTGAATGCTGTAAGTCTAAAACAGTATTTTTAAAATGCACTTTAGATATGCCAGACAACGTAGCAAAGCCCAAAAATGTTTGAAGAACTTGGAAGTATTGCACTTTTTCACCACAAGTTTCAAGGACGCAGTTGAAACACAACTATAATACTTATGTGCGCAATAAAATATTAATTTATCTCAGGGCCTCAGTAAATGAGTGCCACACAAAAATAAAATGGTTTTGTGCTGGTTGTGTAAATGAGAATACTCTTCTTCCCATTTTAAGCCCTAGAAGTTAAAATACACATGGGTATGAAGGTTATGTAGAAGGTCTGTGAGAGATTTATTATTCTGCATCTTACTCAGAAACCTAAGCCGAACAGGAGGGAAAAGGATAAATAAAACCCTTGTATGATGAATTGAGAGCAGTTAATAGAAACAAAATATTGAAGAATTTAAAGGTGGGGGTTTTTTAACTCAAAGGTGAATTTGTTATACTGCTCGTGCATTTTTTAATTGCAATTATGGAGTTTATGTACATCTTAAAATGAGAACTTTAAAAGAGGTTCAACAAAAATGACAGCTCATGTTGAGTTTTTTAGCATACTTGAATACACTTTTTTGGTATACTTATATATATACAGTGTTCTGTTGAGTTGCCTGTGTTTAGTTATTTGCAACTTTTCTTTGACTGCTTGGAGAATTCTCATGCTTTATTCAACCTTTTACTCTGTTTTTTGGTTTTGACTATTAAACTGCTATCACAGAAATATATACAATATAGCAAATTATGAACATTTAACTTGTTGTGCCAAAGTAGCACAGACTGTCAGACCTGCATCAGGTCTGACAGAATATAAGGGAGGTGGGTGTAGCCATATGTAGGGAGCTGGTTGGGATTCATCATCCTGAACAATTCACATCACTTGTCTTTATTGTGGATAATCAAAGGGGGGGAAATAAATTATGCAGTTTTATTTGACAGAAATGTTTTGAAGATGTATGGAATTCTTTGTGAATAATTCAGGCTCTTTAAGATCAGAAGTGCTGAAACAAAAAAAGAAAGGTGGGGAATTCTGCTGGGACACATGTAGCATCACTCTTGCTACATGTGAATGCAGTGGAAACAGGACAGCTGTAACATCAGGGAAAAAATCTTTTCTAAAAAGTCTGTAGCAATATAAATAATCTCTTCTTCAGAAAGTAAATTATTCACTTTGTCCTTGATCAATTCCAGTTAACATGTATTTTTGGCTCAAAACTGTCTCTCTAAAATATAAAAATGACTCACAGGGGAAAAGAAAAGTCACGCTCGGCGAGAAGAGCATCAAGAAAATCATATGACAATGTAGCCCTTCCTATCTTATGCCTCTGCCAGGCATCTCTGATGAAATAACCCTTTCATTGACTGTGGCACTAACAACTAATTTAAATTTTCCTTCCATTTATCACTACATCACTCTACTTACTTTTTTATCAGATGAGACACAAAATTGAAATGAAAAAGAAAAAGAAAAATTGGAATGTACCTTGAATTTGGGGCAGTTGAACAGCAGTGGGAGTTATGTGGACTGCCTGGTAGAGCCTGGGAGGGCTGTGTGACAGCTCTGCCACCTCGTACAAACATTTGTATGTTCCTTTCTGTAAGCCTGCATCAGCACCATAATGTAGGCATTAATGATTTTATTTTTTTGCTATATCTGCAAGTAAGCTTCCCAGTCTTGAAGTCCAAACTGAAATCAATGGGAATCTGCTGGTGCTTATAAATAAATTCATCTTGTTTGAAGAACTGAGACTTGGTGACATGCACAAATTGTCCCCTGGTAGCTTTCTGCAGGGTATGCTGAGCAGCTTCTTCCTTCCGCGGAGCCTTACAGCACTTGTCATGTTCTACCAATGCTTTCTGTTCTCTCCATTACATGGAATGCATGAAGCAAAGGGTTCTCCAGAATTGGTATCTCTGTGTGTTTCTCATGATGCTTTGCTGACTTCTGGATAATCTGTGACTCCCTTTCATTTGATATTTTTAGTTTCTTTGAAAATTGGATGCAAACTGTTTATTTTCAGTCTCCAGAAAGCGACATACTTTTGTAAATGTTCCCAAATACAAGCAGAGTCCTTCCCTTACTTGTGCTGGCTGTCTCCTCTGGTTCTCAGGGTTGAACTCTTTGAACACTCAGGACAGGACACCTTTGCTTGTGTAGGTCACTCATAGACACAGGAGAGACACATAATGTGTCAGGTTTCACTAGCTAGGTTATAAAATGACATTTGGCTGAGAAGCAAAATACAGACGAAATGTGTCACTCTTTTAAAATATTGCTTTACCACCTGTTTGCTACTTTTTCCCAAACATAAATAAATAAAACCATAGTTCAGTGGTAAGGTTTGTGTAAATCAGACTGTCTGAATACTGAGCTGTTTTTGGAGCCGCCTCAGCTTGCTCTGCACCACTTCTTTTCCATTTTACATGCAAGCAGAGAAGGTCAAGCAGTGAATTAGCAGACAGCTTTGATGGTGCCAAAGACAACAACCTGCTTCAATATATTATCAAATAATAGACGATAAATTATGTAAGCACTGAAATGCCAAGCAGCAAACAGCATTTCCACTGGTAAAGAGAATCACTGAATTAATTAGAAATGGCTAACCCTGATAATGTATTTATTTTAAGGAGTCTCAACATTAACCCTTTGCCATCATCCTTCCTTTTCTTTCTGCTTCTCTATCAAATGTGTTCAATTTTTGATTATGTTCCCTCATTATGTGATTCTCTGTCAAGCCCTGTCTCCAGCATGCAGAAACTGTGTTTTGATTCATATTCAGACCAATTCCATCACCTGACAGATGTCTAAGGCAGCTAGCTCCACATAAGAGAAAAAATGTTGAGTATGCAAAGCTTGTGAGTAAAATGGAGCTGGCAACATTCATCTTTGATCCATTTTGTGCTGCTTGGCTCCAGACTTTCCATAAGCAGATGATGGAGAGGTGACAAAGTGAGAGGCTGTGTACACATCTGTGTATTACTTCCTGAGACAGATCCCTTAGCCTTTGGGAGATGGAAACTCCAGCTGGCCAGGGCTTTGAGCATCTGCGGTAGTGAAAAGGCCTCAGAGGAGATGGAAACAAACATATTGACAATCTAAAATGCAGATTTTATTAGAAATAAAATTGTGAATTATTTTTCATAGAGAAACATCGAGGTAAAAATGATGGACGTAAAAGACATTTTAGAAGTTTGAACACAGTTCTTCAATGCCCTTTAAACTTACAAATTGATCTGTATTTCTAGGCTTGGTTTCTATTACTTTATAAGCAGCAAACTCTGTCCAGCCTCTTCTGTTTCCTGGGGGTCTTTCCACCCCTTCTGGTGCTGGACTGGTTGCTTCTCAACTCCTGCTGCATACTCTGTCTGCTGCCAGCCTCCAGCTTCTTCTCTGCTGCTTCTACCAAGCCTTGCATGGTCACAGCCTTCTCTCCTGGAGCATACCCAGATCTTCCCCAGGAAAGACATCATCTCACTTCCCTTCAAAGGTCTCTTAATGTCCTGTCTCCTTACAAGATCATAAAACATAGCTGAAAACAACAAGACAGATGCTTACCAAACAATGTATTCTTGTCTGCATTAGCTTTTTTTCTGATATCTCCCACCAGGAGTGACATTGCTTGCAGTATCTGGCATACTTTAATTCAAGTGAACCAGCTTGTGACAGTGGGCATTAGAGTCCTAGGAAAAAGAAATGTAATCCTATGCAAAATAATTTCATCCAGTTCCCTTAGGAGCATGTACAGCTGCACTAAATTGGAACTTCCCATTCCCAATGACACATCTTCAACACCTTTGTTTCAGGGAACAAAACCACCTCATTAGTAAGAGCTTGATGTATTCAAGTCAAGGCAGTCTTCTAGAAGTTGAAACATCCTTAAAAACGGTAGAATTTTATCCATAAATTTTTTTATAGTTTCCCAGAGGCTGTGGCCAGATATTGTTCTGCTAACACAGTTCTTTGACACCTAGGACGAGGAGTGCCACATATGCAAAATATAATGATCCTTTATTGACAAAATGCCTCATAGACACAATGGACTAAGCCAAAATCAGGCTAAAAAAACCCAAACAACAACAAATAAAAAACTCAGAGTAAATATTAATGAACAAAAAATCTGTAGTCTAGCAGAGTAGCTTGTCCCTGTTTAGGTTTGGTAAGTGGCATCAATGTTAGGTACATAGCAGGACTCAGAGGAAATTGCAGAGCTCTATAGGGAAATGTTTCTGTATAGACTGCTCTCGGTACATTATTTTGCAGAAGCACTAAAATTCAGTGAATCATTATCAACAGATAAAAAGCATAAAGTTAAAATGCATCAGAAGTATTGCACTGAGTCATTTGCCTCTGAACATATTACTTGTTAAGCCTTTATCTTTCAGGGAACTCTGCAGTTCCTGAAAACATCTCTCCTCTTTCTGACCACATATAGCTTACATAGCTTTTAGGACAAACAAGTTCTTCCAAAAAAAAGCAGGTTTTTTGGTGGGGTTTTTTTGTTGTTTGTTTGTTTTGTGGGGTTTTATGCGTTTTATCTCAATTTGTCACTGAACAGAGAAATTTTGTTAAAGCCTCCAAAGCAAAGACAATTTGAAAATTAATTTCTCTACCAGTCTGAAAAAAAGCCATGTCAAAAGAGCATGCCATGTCCTGTAGCACTGTGTTTCTGTAAGAGAACCTAGGGCAAGGGACACATATGGTGATGTGTTTCATGGCTATTTGCTCTGATGATTGTGATAGTTTGCTAGAATTTTTGCTTAAGACAAGACACATCTTAGTTGAGCTGTTCTTTTTTCCTCCTTCAAGTGAACTTGTCATGAATGGTCAAAGAAACATCTTTTTTCCTTTGTTTACTCCATGCACCAAGAGGCCAGATGTGGTCTTTCAGTTGCAGGTGCTCAGAAATATATCAGCTTAACAAAGGAGAAAGGAAAATGTTTTGATGCATTTCTTCAAAACAGAGGCAGCCATTCCTGGCCAGTGGAAGGCCCTAACTGAGGAATATTCTCAAGTTAGTATCCAAGTTTTGGCATGAGTTGTCATTTTGATATGCATTAAACAATTCAAATACATAAAATTAGACATGTACTTGGCAAATAATGACTTCAGCTCTTAGTAATGCACCACTGTCCTTATGTTAATCTGGAGGCAGTAGGGATAGATGACTCAAGAGCTAACTATTAGAAAGTTTCTGCCATTTCTAGTACCAGCTTGCAAAAATCAGTATCAGCACATTTCAGTGTTGTAACTTCTATATCAGATAGTGAGAAATCAAGGAGAAAGCTCAGAAGATTAATGTCAATAAAGTATCTCAATTAACATAGTGGAAGGCTCTTGGCTATTGTAGAAAGATAACTATGTTTAAGTCAGGATTGGCTGTTGTAGGGTCTCACATGCCTAAAACTGGTGACAACGTTCACACCAAGAATCCTCCATTTTGTGTCCCAGAGATGTCATAAATGGACACCTAAAGTAGAGGAAAAGTGGGCAAACTTTCCCTAGCCTCCAACTTTATACAACTCTGGAGATTTCCTAAGTTTCTTGTTGCTTGTCCATTTAGAAACTGTAAATCAACTCTCTCCCAGTTCATCATCCGATCTTCCCTTGAGTCAGCATCCACTATGGCACCCACAATATACTTTAAGAAGGGATTACACACATCTGCTATCTGTTGTGTTAAAAAATAATACAGTTCACATAGCTTCATTTGATGCCTCTTAGCTGTTGTAATGAAAGAGATGGTAAAAAAGTTGATTCCCATCCAAACTTCCATGTCACTCCTTATTTTGTAGGCTCGTACCAAATTCTTTTAAACCAGCTCTTTTTTACAGCCCCTTCACCCCTGTGTCTTACCTAGTTTTATGTCCAGGTCAGAATTGTTGCATTTCTCCCACAGGACGACTCTGTCAAAAGCCTTTTGGAAATACAAATAGACCACATCAAGTAGATCCCCCTTTTCTGCAAGCACCTGTAAGGCAGGATTTCCCTTTGCAGTTCCTCACAACTCTGTTATTTTTCCATGCTCTGCATCCTTTATTGTAGCTTCTGCTAATTCGTCCTGTGTTGCCATCCTGATTATAGGCCTGTGATTCCCCAGGTCTCCCTGGCATCTTTTCTTGAGGGTTGACATTACATCCATTCTTTAGATTCATTAGGTTGGAGGACATTTTAAGTGGTTAATATGTTTATATATTGCCATTAGTAACTCAACTACTCTTGAGTTCTCATAGGCCTCCTGAGTGGGTGGCATTTGGTTTTTGCAATAGGTTATTACTCACCTGGAGCTGAGGTTAACCAGTGTAATTGTATTTTCTGCCACCACTGCCTTTTTGATTCCTCTCAGCATGGAGCAGTCACTGTCACCAGCCTCATAGGACAGTCACTAACAGAGAGGCTTCCTAAGGAATACCCTTATTGCTAGAGTGTCCTTGTATGTGGCCCAGTGTGAACATTTCCCCTTCTACTTTTCCTGATGATGTTTCTGGAGCTAATAATCCTCTACAAGCCTGTCCCCATCCTCTTCCTGAGAAGAAACATTTAAAAATAAACAGAAGAAAAGATGAATGTTGGACCTTTCTCTGCATACTATGCTATAGTTGGTCCCAGAAACGTGCCACATTGCCCCCTGACAGATCAGTTGGAGACAAAGAAGAAGAAAAGGGATGAAACAGAGCTAATTACAGATGCAAAGCTTAACTTTGGTGCTGTCACCATACATGGCAGAGATGTCACCTTCTCCTACACAAGTTGGAGAATGCTCCCTACGACAGCTGTGGTCTGTCAGTGACAAAAGCCAGTGTTTGTAGTAGGATGTGAAAATGTGAATATTGGCCATGATCAGCCTTGGGAACTTTTTTCTGACAGAGCTGGCATGCTTTCTGTCCAGAAGCTGGATGACTTTTTGATGCTCTGTCAGCTGATACTAGCTTTAGATTTGGCCAAGTATCGTGTCAGAAGGCTATATTTGGGCTGGTCTTCTGTTTCCCCCAAAACTTTATACAGCTTTAAAGTGGCTCATGCACTTTGATTGTTATTACTCTTCTTTTTCTTTAGGTATAGGTGTGCCTTCTATTATGCCAGCACAGCAGGGTTGTATAACAGCCATGCAAAGGCTAAACATTTTAATTCTTGAAGTGTTCTTTTTCCTCTGAGTCTTTTTTAGTAATTTTCTTCTCCATTCAAAATTCACTCCTCTTCCCACAGTTCAGTGTCACTGCTACAATTTGGTAAAATCACTCCTATAATGAATTTGAATTGAGATATATTAAGGTGACCAGTGGCTTAATGGCTCAGCTGTGACTACTCATTGAATCAGCTCCTGGGTAATAAGTGAGGTAAGAACAGCTCCTCATCTGTGTGCTGCACTACCTGAGGTTCCTGTGGGCAATCATTATTATGTGCTACTTCATACACTGTTTGGCCAGATAATGCCTTGCAATTAGGCCTTAAGAGCAAGCGATGGAAAGCTCTCCATAAAAGCTGATTATATTAGAGCCCAGCAGCACATCTGTACCACCGTTCTCTGAAATTTGTTTCCTTTTTAATGCCTCACTGTTGCTGTTCTGATCCAGAGCAAGCTGTTTATCCAGACTTCTGCAGGCCAAATCTTCAGCAGTGGTGCCCTTACATAGCTGCACGGAAGCAAAGGAAAATACTGCCTGGCTCCTTCTAATTTGTATCCCTTCATATTCCATCGTGTCAGTAAAATCTTATTGGTACTTTTCCATTTCTTTGATTGTCACTTTCATCTTCAACTAGTATAAATAGGGTGTCAGCATTAGCTCAATGGGTCTGTTGGTGGAATCAGGTCTGCTTAATGGCTTTTGCATAGGTAATGGAACATTTATAGGGGCTGTGGGAGATTACGCCAAAATAGAAAACCTTGAGAGTTCAGTGAATGTCAATACAGTTTAGGAATAAATCTTCACTAACTCTTACTGTTACACTGCCATGCATGGAGGGGATGAACAACTTAAATTAACAATTTGTGCTTCACCTTTGCAGTCCATCTTGAAAACAGCAAAGGAAGGTGATAATGGAAGGTAAAATAGTCTTGCAGCCTTCTACAGGCAGTTTGGGTTTGGATTGTTGTGCCTAATTTGTGTCAGCTCTGTCCAAAAGGTACTTGTTTTTTTCATCTCAGACAGATGTAGTACTATAGAATGTGTCATTTGTTGATAAATTATATCATGGTAAACCATATCATGGGAGTGAAAAGGAAAATCGTAGTAGAAGTAAGAAAAATGAACCATGGAGGTGTAGTATGCATTTTCTTTCTGCTTTGAGTTTGTACTTTTAAATAGATTTAAACCCTCTTTTGATACCTAGCACTTTTCTCCTTTAACCCACCAGTAAACCAAATCCAGCATCATCACAACGACGGTAGTTGTCAGAAGAGCCTTTCTGAGTGGAAGACTTGTAATCTGTCAGAGTGTGAGAGCTAAAATAGATCTGTTTTTTACCTACACAGGTCAAGATCTTCAAGTACACTGGCCCAGTTTCAATTTATAGCTATACGTCTGTTGGGACATTTAACTGTGGCTTGTAAAGTTTGCTTGAATCCTTTGAATAGCAAGTAAACTCTATGTAAATGTCAGGTGTGAGGGAGTTCTAGAGACAAGGGGAAGCCGAGGTACTGATTAGGTCGTGAGGAGGAACCTCAGTGCATCTCTGTCCTTCCCCAGGCTTCCCTGATGGATGCCAGCAAGTTCCCCAGGGCACAGGCAGAATTGCTGCTTCTCTATTGCCAGGTTGCAGTTGGATGCACAGAGAAGCATAGTGCATGTGCCAAAAGGGGCTGCTGGTGGGCCAGTGGGAGGTCAGTAGTCCTGTGTCTGGGTTTGGAGTTGAGATCCCAAAGCACAGCTTCCCAGGTGAGGCTCAGTGCTGTGGGGACACACTTGTATTGCACAGACCTGTGCCTTCCTAGGATCTCTCTCTGGGAATCTCTGCTTGGCACCCAGGTGCATCCATCCACCAATGTGGATGTGCCATTAATTCCCCATACACTTTCCTAACAGCATCTGTAAAATTATGCTAGATGTCTGTCTGTGCTATAGAGGTGGGGACAAAAATGAGTCTTAGAGTTGCAAGGTGCTTTGTGAACATGGTAATGAGAACTATGAAGTACCTGAGAGAGATGGAGAAGCTTCTTTTTCATCATCTGCAGAATCTTATTAGCCTACCTGCCTTTTCTTTCTTTGCTTTAAGAGCAGTAGCAGCACCTTATTCTTCTCCTCCCTATGCAGAGAGCTGTGACTGATCTGCTCCATGTGCACTGAGAGCACTTGCAGGCAGATCAAGAATCAGAGGCTCCTCTGTCACCTTCTGTGCAACACCCTGCTTCCTGGCAGAAAACCTTTCAAAGGAAAACTATTCTGAGGAGGAATATATCACTGGACAGTTCTACAGCACCAGTTCAAGGCTGATGAAGCAGCTGGAAGCCACTCCTTTATTTTGCCAGAACTCTGGTTGCATAAAGACTTAGACATATCCAGCTTTCCATTCAGGGCTCATTTGCTTACATTTAAGTGCATGTGTAATTTTTCATAATTTTATACACTAAGGGGTAAATTCTGAATTTTTAAGTAATGTATGGCAGAACCTTGTTCCATAAATAATCTTGTTAACTGAAGTGCATATGCTTGTGGAAAAGCATACTGTTCAGCAGCAGCTGGGGAGTCCCAGTGGGAAGAGCAGGGAAGAGCGGAAGAGGAAAATGGCTGCTAGAGGTGGGATCAATATTTAGGTTTTAATGTAACTGCACATCAGTCACTGAACATAGGAAATTATTTTTTTTCATTCACTTTAAAGCTTCAGGAAGAGTAGGTAAAACCTTGGATACTCTTCTAGGGGTGCTTTAAAACAGAGGTGCAATATTCATTCTCACTGTATAGTGTTAAAAAAAGACTCTCTGACTCTTTGGCTCCTCATTATCACCTCAGGCAGCTTATTTAGCCACCTGTGTGGAAGGTAAGAAGTACACATTGCACTGTAACTCTTGCAAAGGAATTGAGCCACTTTTTTGGCCTTCCTCTATCAATATTAATAACCTACACTAATTGCACAATCCTTTCATTTTTTTCTTCTCCTTTTTCTTCAATCTGCTACAAGGATTAGTTAGTCATTTGCATCTTCTTTAGGGGCCTTAACAAATGTTAATTTGTCATTCTTACCTCTCTCTTTTTTTTTTTTTAATTAGGTGTCAGAATGAAATTAATTTCCCGAAAGGATATTTAGTCTTTCATGTATCAATCAGGGCTGAGCTCTTCCTTTTCTCATGCAGAGATGGTTTCTCCTGAGCTGTATGAGGTCAAGAAAAGAGAAGATACAGTTCTATGAATTGCAGAGTACCTTGAAAATAAAGACATAAGAAGTAGAAATTAAGTGACCTGTGGTATGCTGTAAAGATATTTCCATTTCAGACCGCTTTAATGTATTCCAATGCCTGAAATGCTCAAACTAAATGAATTTCAGCAAATTCAGTTGCTCTGGCTAAACAAAAGGCTGTTAGCACTGTCTAAGGGCAGGTTGTAAGTACTAAAGGAAGTAAAAAAAAAAAAAAAAATCTTTGCAGTTACCTCTATATTTCAATCCTTGAAATTCTTCATGTATGCTCTGCTAGACGTCTCTCTCTTTAATAGGAGATGCTAATTATGTGAAATGTTATGGAATCATCATTTGGGTAGTGTTTCTTTAATTCATTTTATTTCATAATAAATTGTACTTGAAAGTATTAATGGCCTCTTGAATTTAAATTAGCAAAAAGTTAAGGTTTGCTGCTAAACTGCATAGCTTCCTCAATGGCAGGCTCATAAACTTGGGAATGGTGGACAGGAAGCATTGCCAGCCTATTTTTTCATGCTGACGAGCATTTATTTATTTATGGATTAAAAGACTAATAGCCGAGTAGTATATTGTTACCATACTGAAAAGCAAATTACACTGAGGTTTTGAGGGAAAAAGAAAAAAGAATAGTCAGTCTCTATTTTAAACATCTTATGGAGACTTCTTTCTGAGCCATAAGTAGAATTCAGGTGGAAAAGGGACCTCAAGAGGTCTCTGGTCCCACCTCCTGCTCAAAGGGAGGGCAGCTGTGAAGTCAGACCATGTTACTCAGGACCTTATTCAGTCTGGTCTGGTCTTTTAAATGGCCTTTAAACCTCCATGGAGGGACCCAGCACAACCTGTCTAGATACCTGTGCCACTGCTTGACTGTTTTCAAGGTGAAAAAATTATCTCCTTGTAGCCAGTCTGAATGCTGCTTATTTCACAACTGTTACCTTTTGTTGTCCCACCCTGCACCACTGTAATGAGCCTGGATTCACCTCTTGATCACCTCCTCATAGGCTCTGGGGGCTACTGTTAGGTCCCCACAGGCCATCCCTTCCCCAGGCTGAACAAGACCTGGTGTTGTAGCTTCAGCTCTTGCTACCCTGACCATCTTGGTGGCCTTCCCTGACCTCTCCACAGTTAAATCATGTCTTTCTACTACTGGAGGTCCCAGACTGGATGCAGTGCTGTTAATGTACTCTAAAAAGTGCTGAGTAAGAAGGAATAATTACTTCCCTCGCTTTACCAGCAGAGCTGCTCCTTGGCCAGGCAGTGCCCAGCATGTATCCCTGCAGGTGGTTTGTCCCTCCTGGATTTGGGGCTTTACATTTGTCCCGGTTAGATTTCATGAGGTTCTCCTTGTGTTCATGTGAACAGTGGGTGGTTATTGTTGTCCGTAGGCAGATCTCCTTGACACTGCCATTAGGCAAGGTTTCTCTTGGCTCTCATGTCTGGCCTTCAGCTACATTTTGGAGGTTAGCAAAGGCATCAGGGAAGAATACAAGATACAAACAGTGATTCTAGGCAGGCTTCGGTGTCTCTTGTGCATTAGCATGATTTTGCTCTAGTCAAACCCACTCACGGACGGTGCAAAGAAAAAGTACTTCTATAAGTGTGCTTCTGCAGACATGTGATAGAAACCTAGCAGATGGGATGTGTCTTTTATTATCTACTGGGGATGAACAGACCTGAACCTGGGGACCAGTACTAGTTGGAGAGGCAAAGACTGTTCTCTGACTTCAGTGTTTCTCTTGCATATGTTTCCCATGGTCCAAAAATACATGAGGTGCTTATATCCTCCAATTGCCTATGAAAAATCATATAGATAAAGGGCTCAGTGGGAGCTTGTCAGCCATCAACGCCAGAAAATATTGAGGGAGAGTGACATAAAAAACATTGAAATTCTCTTGCTCCCCCAGATCATAACACAAGCACATACTGCTGAGAAGTGTCAGCATAAACCTTAGAAACGTCCAAGGCCCTTCTCCACTGGTCAGTGTCCTTCCCTACTCAAGCAGATAGACAGCCGTTTACAGCAGGTGCTAATTAGGTTTTAAGGAGCAGGGATTGGGGGTTACCAGGAAGGACAGTGCAGTTGGTTATTGCTGCGTGATGCACAATGCCCTGTGGCGATTCGCTTTGCCGTCTGCAGAGGTGCCACGTAATAAGGGAACTAATCACGGCCAAGGTTTGAAGTCAAAAGCCAGACAGTCACAGGAAAGCTGCGTGAGCATAATTCCATACGGTGTTTAATCCCTTCCTCATACCAGTGTGTTTTCAAGAGTGAAGGCACTCCCTCTGGTGGCTAATTTATTATCTTCCTTTCACTCTTTTGTTAGAACCAAGGCTGCATGAGAGCAGCTGGCCGAAATAACTGAGAGAGCAATAAGCTACTGCTTTTGTCAGGCTAGTTTAATGTTTTATGGTCTCAACGCTGAGGACAGAGATAAATTCTGGCCATTCAAAAGTATTGAAAAATAATCCCTATTCATGGGAAAATGATGAAGCTAAAAACCAAACCTCTTCAGAAATATTATTTCTTGAAGTCAACCTAAACCATTATTTTTTTATCAAATAAATAGTCTATTCACTTCAGTGACCTGCTGTTTTAAAATCCAAGTTTGTCTTTCACAAAAAATAAATCAATGAAGTTTCAAACTTCCACTTATTCATTTCCTCTTAGATATCTATCTGTTATGTCTTACATTGCAAGCTTTTCTGGACAGAAAGCACCTTTTTCTGATCATAGCATGATAGCCAGGACAACAGGTGCTACTGCTGGTTTTAAACCTACAGGAAGAACATAAAAAAAGTTTAAAATCTCAGCTTTGAAGGAGTTCCTCCAGCTCAGTGCTTGCAGAATAAGACCAATGGTAACAGAGGCCAATGCTAACTTTAGAGGCCAGTCCTATCTACCAGACTGCTTTACTACTGTCTTGAAAAAGATTCCCCAGTGACCATATAACCTTGAATTAGCTGTCTGTCCCAGAAGCTATCTAATTACATAATCTCCAGAATCGTTGTTGAATTTCTGTCATAACTTGCTTAATTGCATGTCTGTTGCTGCAGTGCTTCAATTTGGGGAAATTCCTGTTTCCTTACTCAGGAACACAGTTTACACTCTCAAGATCAATTTGCCAGCTGGAGCACAGTTCTTCCGCAAAGGGATGCAAAAATAAGGCTGTTATATATCTGGAAGCATCATCATTTACATACTTTCAACAGTATGTATCTCAATGGCGTCAGCCATCTCCAAGAGGCAGCTTCTTGCTCCTAGCACATGATGCTCTGAAGGTGGCAGAATGCATAGCTGGGAGAGGTCAGTGGAAGAATGAGTTTGCCCTCTGTGTTGCTTTGAATAAGCTACTGAGAAAAAAGTATGAAACCCTGTGATGTCACAAAGACATGAGGCATATTTATTACTAGCTTTAAGTAGCTCTCTCGGATCCCCTGCAACAGGTCCTTAGGGTTTTCAGGCATGATGCTCAACCTGGTGCTCAAGAAGGTCTTGTGAGCACTTTTCTTCACCTTCCTGTGCATAGATTTTCTTCCTGAGAGGAGACAGTTGTGTCTCTGAACAGGCAACACAGCTGTTAAGTGAGGATCATCATCTGGGTAATCCATCCAGGGGATTGTAGTGATGTGGTTGTGTCATTTGGCAGTCATGAAGAGAAATCAGGAGAGAGATTCCCAGTTCACAGAATTAATAGACACCAGAGTGTATTCTTCAAAACCTTAGATTATCTATAAAACAACTTGGAAATCCTTTTCAATCTCCATTGTCACCGTTTGACTCAGGTCCAATGACAATGCTCTTGCTCCCCTCCCCCTCCCACTCAGGTAGGGAAGGAGAGAGAGAAAAAGAGAGAGACTTGGCTGGATTGAAAACTAAACTACACAGCTTTAATTAAGACTCTAATGAATGATATAAGAGAATATATACAATTATATACAGGTGTGGGCAAAAGCCCCTCACCTCCCCCCACCTCCAGCAACTCCCACAGCACTCCCCTCAGATGGGACAGTCCCAAAGAATCCCAGAGCTGCTGCTGGAGAAAAGTGGAGAGTGATGAGGGTCAGGAGAGCTGGAGCCTGAGGGTCGACGGTGATGGATGAACGGAGTCCTCCCCAGACGCCGGCCATGGACAGAAGAGAAGGGAAGAAGGAAGAAAGTTGTCTTCTGTGATCTCCGACCTTCCCCCAAGCCTACGTAGATACATGGAATGGAATACCTCTGGCCCATTTTGCTGTCCGTCTAAGCCAGCCTCCCACGGGGGGGCAACAGATCTCCCCACAGTGTCTGAGCCAGCAGAGCGAAGGCGCGACCTTGAAGGCCCAGCAATTACAGAACCATTCCAGTGTCTTATCAACCTAGCAGAACACACAGTTGCTAGTTAAAAGAAAGCTCACTGAAGGAAAAAGAAAAAAAAAAAATCAGCAAAAGAAAAACTGGCTTAATCCTGGCTCAAACCAGGACATCCATTTATCCTCAAACGGTTTTAATGCAGTCCTGAATTAGTGCTTGCTCTAATATGAGTGAAATGTCAGTTTGGTTTTGCATACTAGTCTGATTTTATTGAGTCAACTGGAGATTTCCTTAAAAATCCTATCTCCATAGTATTTCAAGAGAATCTTGGGGTTTTCATTATTTATTTATTTTTTAGTTTAATAATTGTTGTAGTTGGGTATATGAAACCTAAACTTAATCAAATTACAGTGTCTTTGTATTGGTGCAAATTATTGTGACATTCAGAGAATGTTACCTTTTTAAACTATGTCATAAAAGCTGCTATCCATTTCACCAATATAACATGACATATATTGATGTATTTTAGAATGAAGAGCTATGACTTACACTCATTTACAAGCAAATGTCCTTGTGCCCTATATATTCCTCACCTTTTGTTTTTGCATTTTTTTTTCAGCCTACTTTCAGTCTTCTTCTGTAGAAACTAGAAACATGATATTGAAAAGGCAAAATGAGAATTGCCTCAAATGAGTTGTCTGCCCAGTGTTTCTTTCAATCCCGAAGCAACTAGTTAGTCCAGCTTGCAGGGGACTCTAGCAATTTCTTACTATATGAGAATTTATTTGACCACAGGATGTACTTTTGCAGTACTCATCTCGTTGAGTGTGAAGGAAAGTAAAGGTGGTATTCATTTCAAGTGAACTTGTAGATCTAAGATCTTTCACGGGAAATTATACATATATATGTGTGTGTATATATATATGGGGAAAAAATGACTAATATTTTAGAAAGCCTTTTTTTCTGGCAGTCACTGTCATTCTCATGAAACTTATTTAGCAAAACCGACTGTTTTACACCTACAGCTAAATGAATACTCTTACCATTCATTACAAGCCTACCATTGTTAAGATTGTAATTTTAAAATTTTTTTGTACAATTATAATGTAAATATGACTGTTCTCACCTTGACTATGTTTAAGTGAGTGTGGAAAAATAACAAATATTTGGTGAGATTTGGTAAAATTATGATAACTCTTAGGGCAACTTAAAGAATCAGTTGAATTATTTTTGAAAATCAGAATTAGCTCCTTTCAGAAACACCTACATTATTATGCTTATTTTAAAGGTGAAAGTGGTAGATTCCTTTGGCCAATGCATTTCAGAGATGTCGTCTTATGTCTCATTATGTTTACTTATGCTTTTTTATTATGGAAGAAGAAAAAAAATAAAATAAAAAGAAAAAAACCCATCAACCTAACAGCTCCTTTTAACAAGATTAAAATCCTTTAGAACAATGTGATGGATTGAATATGGGTCAACTTCAGTAGAATTACCAATGGCAATTCACCTCCAGTGCTGACTTAAAATGCATATGAATTAAAATTTTGTGTGTCTGAAATAGCTTTTTACAGATTAAAAACAAACAAACAAACAAACAACCCCCCCAAAAAAAACCTAAACAAAAAAACCCAAACCAAACAAACAAACAAAAAAACCCCAATAAAACACCTTTATATCTCAAGATTCTCCTTTCAGATGTCTTGTAGAAAAAACCCTGGTTTCAGATTACAGCCTTTGCAGAATGACTCAGTTACAGGAAAGAATTAGCAAGGTCCCCTCCCAAGGATTAATATTTTTAACAAGGAAGTTATTTTAGCTCAGACAAAAAGTAAATAAATAAGGACTCAAAGATGGGATTCAGCATCCAGGCCTTATGATGTTGTTCATGACGCTGTTTTCCTCCTGTTTTTTTCACAAATAGACATTCTGTATATTTTTGGGTTTTTTTCCAGATGGTTAAATTAGTTTACCAGTCCACAGGGACTATCGGGACTGTGGCATTTTCTCTTGTTTGGGTTCCTATAAAAGTACCAAAGAAAAGAGGAGATGAATTGGCAAGGGCATGAGGAATAATCACAGTTTAAAATGAAGGTGTGTTATTTAGCTCTGGCTTTAGGACTGTATGGCTTTTTACCTATCAAATAGATTATATACCCTATAAAAAACATAACATTTCTTTTGCCTAGGAGAAACATAAAAGTGGGGGCTCTTGGATCCATGAAGGGGAGCATAAATAGTGCCTCTCCTTCAGGGACAAAAGTGCCTAGACTGTAGAAAGTAAAAGTGCTGTATTGTCCTTTGGTCATACCAAAGGAGACATGCAAAACAGCATAGCTGAGAAGAGAGGACCTTTTCCCAGTGCAGGTACCCAGTGCATTAAAAGTGTCCCATGATTTCAACACCGCTTTAAATAATGAATACTTTTTAAATGGAAAATTAGTATTGCTCATCTTTATCCCTGCTCTAAGGCTATAAAGGATCTGGGGCCATTAACAAAAACTTGCTGAGAAATCATCCCCCAAAAGCTACATGGTTTGTCCCAGCTTTTTGGGGCGGATCTTCCATTCAGGGAATTGGACTGGGAGGTCTCTTCACTCCTCCCTTTGAGATGAAGGAGACTCGGACAGATGTGAAGGCAGAGATGTCTCCAGTCCTCACCTGTTTGCTGCTTTTCCTAGCTGGCTGCTCAGGATGCCAGCACCATGCCTGCTGCTGCATGGGCAGGGTCTTCGTTTGTCAGGAGAGCAAGGTGGTCCAAGTTCCCCGGGACATCCCTGCCAACACCACCGAGCTGTAAGTAGGGAAAGGGAATGGTTGTGAGCAGCAGCCTTGTTGCTGGCTCTCAAAAGAAACTGCTGCTTGGCAAGCCAAGGGTTGTGTTTGTAGGGAGTCACTAGGGAGATTTGTGCCAGCTATTTGGGAAGCACAGCCCTTCCTCCAACACTCATTTAATTACATCTTGAAGCTCCTCTCCATTACTCTGATCGTGCTCATTTTAAGATCTTTCTTAAGAAAAGATATGATACAATATAATGCAAAGTGAAGACTAAACTTTAAACAAACTTCCTTGGTGCTGTGACAGTAATTTGAAGCATAAAGTCTAAGCTTTCTTTACGGCTTGCTTTAGCATTGTTGAAACGCACAGTGTAACTTGTCTGCCCGGAACAACTCGACGAGCATTTGTGTTCATGCTGTGGGAGCTTTCCAAAGGTTTGTGCTTGCTTGCCAGGAAGCAACTTAATGTTCTCTTTTTGAAATCACGAAGGCATTACAGAAAGGACTCTGATAACCGTTCAGAGAGGGATCCTCCTCCATCAGAGGAGCAGCACAACTGCACAACATAAGGATACCGTACTGCGTTACTCAAGGAAGGGTTTTATCTATCTTACAGCTTCTCCTTGTTTTCCATGAAGTATTATGAGTAATTCTGTATGACAGCTGTTTTCTGTGTCAGTAGTACAGGCGAGCAAAGGAGCTTACGCAAGAGCAAGCATAATACCACTGCAAGTGATTGGTTTTATTTTAATTTTTTTAAGCAAATTATGTTACCTCTTGTCTATACCCACAGATATCTGACATCGTTACAGCCTAAAGCCAAAAGAAAGTGTATAGTCCTGGATAAACTCTGTTATTAATAAGTGGAGTGGTTTGGAGGGAGCATACAATGAAGAATGCTATGCCACTACCTGGAAGAATATACCCCTATCCCGATTTTACACACTAGAATACATCCAGGGTCACTATCCCATGGTTTTCCTAGGGCAGAAGTTTTGTTTCATTTAGAAGGAGCAGTTATGTCCTCTGAATAAGTAGACTGCTATGAAAACTTGAGAAAAATGTCTGAATTGACCACAGAAGGTCAGTAAAAGTTTAAATCATTCTTGTGACTAGAGGGAAAAATAATCTGTCTGTGATTTAGGTCATCTAAGTCCTGAGTGAACCATGCTCCAGGCCTATACTCCTAATTTTGTTTAACTTTGCTTGGATTGTTTCTTTAGATTTCACAGTTAAGATCTGCCTTCTAGGGATTAAGGAAAAACACTAATTATTTCTGTGAATAAGTCAAGTTTTCTATCACCAAAAAGCACCTGTTAGAAAATATTTTTTTTTTACAGCAGATCTCACGGTTTTGTCATGGATGCTAATTTGTGGGTTCCTCAGCATGTGTAAGTATTCTCTGAAACAGGCAGACTACAATATTACTGCAACTGAGAACAGTTAATTAATCCTTTCTTCTGGTAGTGCTGTGCAAATATTGGAGTTAGAATCTCTTCACTTGACTCTCTTCTCACTTACACCAACTTTCAGTTTCTCAGGAAGTAGTCCTGCTGCTATTAAATCAGTGTAGCTCTAGGACTGATTTCAGCGTGGCTTAAAAATTTGTCCATGAAAAGTATGTAGAGCTGCTTTGAATACACCCAATATTAATGTTACTAAAGCCTGATACAGTAGCTGAAGAGCTCTTAAGTGTCAGCTAAACCTTAGATTTTTTCTTCAGTGTCAAAGGGGGACCCCAGAAAGGTGCCTTCCTATGCATCTCTCCACTGAGTGCCCAGCGGGGTGATTGATGTGACTAAAATAGACTCTACTGCTCCAGGTGCTGTTGCAAATACACTCTTGGTAACACCAAAAGCTTGCTTTATGTTTCTTAAAAAAACCTCAATGAGTCAAAAGGGGTTTAAAATCAGTGTTGGCAACTTCAACATAGATGGCCGTGGTGTCTAAGGACCCTGTATAGGACACCAGCAGAGATTCTTCTTGCTAAGTACAGCTCCTTCCAGGTACTTTTTCTGCTTAAGAGCTCGATCCAAGTGCTGGGTGCAGTTTATTTTAATTTGATGTAAAGAAGGACGGTTTCTTCAGTACTCTTACAGCTCTTCACCTTCTCTTATGTGGTCTTGATAACTTTCCTAAGCAATCTTAGCATCTTTTCCTAGTACCTTGTAGATGTTGAATAGTAAAAGCCTGGGAGAGAGAACAGGAGCCTGGTAAGCCTCCAGCACTTTTGCTGGTGCTGTGTGTTTCTGTTCCAGTACAGCTGTTTCTGAATTTGGGACACTGGTATGTGGCAGCCAGCTCTATTACTTAGTAAGAAAACTCAGGATAAAGGTAAAAATGTTGCCCTCAACAACCATTATCCCTACTCTTTGCCATGGCTGATTTTTTAAATAATGTTTCATGTTTGAGTGTTGGCCACTGACACATGCTGCTGTGATGGGTTTCGTTGTGGTTGGCCTCTTGACAGTTGAGACCTTACACTTCATAGCAAGTACGAGTTCTGCAGCACAGTACAAGACACAGGGTTTTGCTCCTGGAATGATTAGCATCTGCTTTAGCAAGTGTGTTGCAAAGGGGAGGGCTGGCAGCCTCTTAGAGTGAGGGAATTTGCTTTGTACTTAACATGTGGAAACAGAGCAGGGATCAGAAAACATGGGTTTTCATTACTCTTCTTGCTGCCACATCTACTTTTTCACTTACAGGAGAAAATCTCATGAGACTATAGTTACAGCTTGGGTTGTATGTTGCTGCTTGTAGATTTACAAGCACTCCGCAGCTGGCATGCCCCAAATGTTTGCAGAGGAGGCTGTGATTAGCTGTTTTGCTTTATAACCTTTGTCTAGAAGAGGAGTTGGATAGAAGAATTTTGGACATTTTTTAATAGATACCAAAATGCCCGTGAGAAATACAGATTTACAACTCTGGAGGTAATCCATGAGAAACCAGAGGCCAAAAGTTCAGATGAGAAATGTAGGTTCATCTGTGTCAAAGTATTAACTATTAATTGCCTTGCAGAGTGAGAGGGGGGAGCAACTCAGTAGTCACCCAAGGCAGTTTATTTTTTTAATATTTCAGTTTTAAAATCCAGTATCAAGCTTTGCCATCCCTAGTATTCTCTAAGATCTCATTCAATTATTATAGGTCTTGCTTTGAGAAAGTAATGCAAACAAAAATAACAGAATAGAAGGGATCCTTCTTAAGATTTAGCAAACTACTGTAAGCAGAAACATGAATATCAACCAGGAGTACAACTCAAAATGCTACAAAAAGTTTACTCATTGTCTTAAAATACCCTTGCTTGCTTTTGGGTTTCTCATCTCTGCAGTGCTCGACACCACTCTTGTGGTATCCCAGGGAAGTGGAGAGCTCTACCCCTGCAGCTGGGGACAACCATTTGGGCAATAAACTACACCTCTGATTTGACAAAATGAAGCAACAGTAAAAGGCAGCTTAAGAAAGTGAAAAAGGCTGCTTGGTCCAATTCTGCTTGCAGTCTTGCTAAGTTACATGAGTGAAATGTTAATATCAGCATTTTACCTACATCCTGAGATGCAGGTAAATGCATCTCTCTTTTCATCTCTATTTTATCACTAATGCTGTGAGAAAAACCTATCAGGACATCAAATCCAGTCATCTTGTATTTGCTATAAGGAGAAACTGCATCCAACTTAATTACTTTCCTAATTTTCTCCTCCTCCTAAACTTTACTCCCTTGATGTTTAATCCTCCTTAGCTGGCATACAAGTGCAGCAGCCAGCCATGGTGTGCAGACAGTGAGCAGTTGGTTCCTTCTGCGTAGCTGTTTCTGCACCATAGAGATGATGTAAGAGACATCTCTTGGGAAGGGAAGCTCCATGAAGAAGCCTGCACACTTGAACACGTGGCTCAGCATATTCAGAGGAACTGCTTAACGTGTCAGCTTGCCAGAGGCTTCAGCAGGAGAGTGGTGCCAGTTTTAGAATGGAGCAGCTAGGACAACTGAAATAATTGATAACAGAGTCAGTCCATCAGTTGGCCCCCAACTGTCAAAGTGCTATGTAAGTAGAAACTTCAGGTAAAATAAGGAAGGCCTAGGCTCGATTGTGTGGTGTTTTGTATTTTAAAAAACATTCTCTGGCTTCACTAGCTAGTTTAGCCGTTGTCAGAGCAATTTAGGTATGTTGAGTGTTTTCTCCCAAGCATCTGTGAACTATAAACAGCAGAATTTTTTTACTTGCTCTCTGCATAGGTGTTTTTGTACAATTGCTCAAGGATATTTTTTTTAGACTATCAAGTCAAGGCTGAGTAGATGTCTGCCCACTAAAACAGTGGCTGCCTTGAAATAGCAAGTTCTGTGTTATGTACTGTGAGTCAGATGTGCTTCCCCCAGACAGAAGCTGTAAATGATGTGAACAGTAGCTGCAACACTGTTACTGACAGCTGAAATTAGGAATTTTTTTTACGCTTTCACACTTAAAGTTGAAATTACATTGAAACCTTCAAAACATTACAGTTCTTGCTCAGGTGTTTATACTGGCGGCTTGACCTTAATATAAGAAAGACAGGGTGTGGAAAGGATAAAGTAAGCTAACAAAATGAAGGTTCCTGAAGCTTCCAAGTCTATTTTATGGGGGCTAATCAGACAGTTAATCACTAAACTCATATATTATCAGAAGAGGATAAGAGTATTTGTACAGCAGAGGATATTGAGAACATTTTATATGCTATCTAAAGCTTGTTGGGTTGTTGGGTTTTGGGTTGTCTTTTTTTACTTAATTTAAACCAGCTTTGCTTCTGTTAGGTAGAAAAAAGTCTGCAGTTGGTGCTACACTCATCTCTTCCTGAATTTAGATCAGTTTATGTTTTGAAGCAGGAAGCTATAGAGGTTCCTGTGTGATCACTGGCTGTATATGGGTGGAGTGGTGCAGTGCTTCTGCTGGAATCTGTATTTGACATTTTCATTGGGAGGATGAAAAGAAATATGCAGAGCATAAGAGAGAAAAAAAGAAAAGGAATAAATTTACGCTAAAAGATAATAAACTCTTGAGGGCAAATCCTCAGTTAGTAAAAATTACCAAGTATATATCACTCTAGAAACATGCAGTTTCCAAAGCTTCAGGAGCTTTTCAGCGTGCTGCACACAATAGGAGTTGTTTTGCAGTGCAGTACATTCTTCTGGCTTACTTGTGATGCTGCAGCAATAAATACATACACGTGACTGTCACCTGACTTAGAAGGACTGCAGCTTGATGCATCTATGAGAGATCTATGATTGAGTATAAAGATGTATAGATGTGTGCATATACATCTAAAGTATCTTCAAAATGAAAGTGCATTCACTTAAAATTTAATGGCAGTTATATGACTTCTTAAATCACTAAGCCTTTTGCAGGGAAACACAGGGAAAACCAAGAGTTGATTTTGTTTGCATGCAGCATTGAGAGGGTACCAAGGTCTATGCCAGGTAATGTCCTTTGCTGGAATCAGCTACAGAGAGATACTCTTGATGTACAAGTTCTGACTTTTCCAGCAACCTCTGTCTCATGCAGACACACACAAAAACCAGAGGGTCTGTGTCACTTCCCCTCATGTCTGACACCAGGTAAAATAGGCTCCTGGGGTTGGTCAGCTCCATGTCCCAAAATTAAGCCTGTTAGCCATTTTAGGTATATTCTGCTTCATTTCCTACAAAGAATCAAAACTTGCCTATTGAATGAGGTTATAATCAATGTTTTTCTAAAGCATTTGTAAGATTAGCCCAGACATTTGTAAGTGTTACATTTACATCTCAAATACGGTGTCTTCATCTTGAGTGTCTCCCCATTTAAATTGTGTTTCGTATAATTATAAACTAGGAGAGCTTGACAGTATTGTTATTCATAAGGTGTGAGCTGGTAAATACCAATGTTTAGCAATGAGGCACAGCAAAAGAGAAAAGCCCTAGAAAGATCAGAAATAAGTAGTTTTAAAGTAAAATGTGGTTAAAATGAGGAAGTTGATAAGCCTTCTATTTTCTAGTATTAAACTGTATTAACTTCATCTTCCATCCCACCTGGAGAGGCTAAGACACTGGCACAGGGAATCCAGTTGACACTCAAAGGTGACTATCACCAGCTGGGAGAACAGAGCATAGTCAGAGCTCTAGGGAAAATTCTAAAGTGTGCTTCTGTCTCAGTTTGCCTAAATTGCCCCTTCCTCCCCATTTCTCCCTGCCCCCATACCTTCCATAGGGAGATCAGAGTATTTGTCATAGAATCATAGAATGGTTTGGGTTGGAAGGGACCTTAAAGATCATCTAGATCCAACTCCCCCTGCATGGGTAGGGACACCTCCCACTAAAACCTGTTGCTCAGAGCCCCATCCAACCTGGCCTTGAACACTGCCATGGAGGGGGTATCCACAGCTTCCCTGGGCAACTTGTTCCAGTGTCTCACCTCCCTCACACCAAAGAATTTCCTCCTAATGTCTAACCTAAATCTCCTCTCCTCCAGTTTTAATCTATTACCCCTTGTCCTCCTGCTACAAGCCCTTGTAAAAAGTCTCTCCCCAGCTTTAATCCAGGGAGGGATGTAGAAAGGTGTGTGTGTGTTATTTGTGGTCTGATCCAGAATGGTACAAGCTGCTGTCCTGGAAGAGCCACCAAGCCAGGACAACTCATTCATTATCCTTGTATCTGCATTTGTCCATTCAAACTGCTTTTAGCTCCTCTGTCAGGTTTACAAATGACAGCTTGGGAATTTGAGTTAATAGTTTCCTGGATCTGGTCCTTAGCAAAGTCATATCAGCATTGCAGCTCTGAAGAATAAAGCTTATTATCACCCTCAAAATGCAGGCTGTGCCTCTTAAATAAGTAAAAATGATTCTCAAATACTTGATCTTCCCAGCAGCATTGATGAGATGTAACAGAGAAGAGATCTCCAATGGAAGATGTTTTTAAAATCTCCAAATTGAATTAGTTCGGAAGAGTATCACACACAAAATGTGTAGCCTGATAAGCCAGCAGGAAAAAGTCTGTTGTGCAGCTCAGGGGTTTCCTTTGCATATGCCAAGAGGGTCTCATCGGGCTGGCAGGTGACTGAAAATACTGGATATGGGGAGAGTTTAACACTGGTGATATGGATGAGGAATGATGCAAGAGCAGAGAGAACAGTTGCACAAAAGAGGGATGCCAAGTGAATACCCACCCCAAAGGGGATGGCTGCTCTCACTGCCAGTAGTTTGTGTGCAGGAGGAATTATCTAGCAAAGAAAAATAGACAAACCTGATAGACACCTCACTGAGGAGCAAAATAAATTAATGTAAAGTTCAACATCCCTCACTCTTTGCTAACTTGGTGGCATTTTAGTTAGCTCTGCTTAACTTCCCAGAATGTCCTAGTGAAGGTAAGCTAAAAAATAATTGGGGTATGTTCTCAGATAATTTAAATTGTCATAGCTTCATTAACTTCACTGGAAAGAACTAAGTTCATTTTCCTTGTCTGGCGATGTGGACCTCTGTCAGCCATGTGTTGTTAATTTTATCTGGGCTGATTGGTAATTAATGTGTGTATGTTCGGTAAACAAGATACACTGGGCACAGAAGACAGGTATTATTTTTCACAGTGGTCTATTAGTTTTACACAGCGAGGTGCAAGCACTTTGGTGGGAAAAGTCACTTTTCTTTAAGATCTTGACCTTTTCAGACAAAACCTGTGAATTTTTTCACACTTCTTGCCTGCAGTTTGATTGGACTGCTCTTATTAGCAGTAAAATTTAAGTCATTAAAATGAAGCCTACTTCAAGTTATAGGTCAGAGTCTATCCTGGATTTCATTTAAGAGTATAGAAAATTATCTATTTTAATTGTCTTGCATGCACTGTAATAAGGACCCCAATTTCTGCCTTTACTCAGGTGCAGCTTTCTTGATTTTGGGGGTCTAGGGTCAGAATAGCTTGTGATTTGTTTGCTTTTGCTTTATGTTTTCCTCCAAATGTTCTTAGTTATTTCAGTATCTGAGCCTAGAAGGTAGGGATGCTTCATATCTTCCATTACCTTATCAAGTCACTCAGATGCATTTGCTCCTGGTTAACCTACAGGAGAAATTAGAGACTACTATCATATGCAGAGGGAAATACGTTTCTGAGTGAACTGAAAACAGCCTTCAACTTAACTCAGATTAACCAGTCTTTGTTTTTTATAAGTATACTGAGCTTTCTGAGCCTCTGTCTTTGTCTGGACTAGCTAAATAGTGCTTTATCCTTGACTGTAACATATTCAGAACTTGATATAGATAGGACAGCTTCAATTTTAAACATATACCCACGTGGTGAGCTGTGGGCTGAAGCTTTCACCTCTGTCCACTCTCTTACCTACTCAAGAATGTGGTTACTAGCCAGTATTTTAGCATATTTGCCTGGAAATCCTGTTCAGTGAACATCTATGGAGCATTGCTCTGGTAATGGTCATGCTGACATAAAGTTTCCCCATAGCACACATGAGGATGCAGCTTCTGATATGAAATCTTGCCCAAATACAGTCAGTTAATCACAATTAATTTGGAAATATTTCTTTGTAAGAAATCTGTGAATCTTCAGGGATGTTTTGAAAAACACTGCGTTCATAAATATGAAGTGGGGAAAACTTCCAAGTTTTCAGTGTTTCTTTCATCTTTTGTTTAATAGTGGAGCAAGGAGAGAATATACTGTCAAATGATGATCAACAGATTATTTTTTTTTAATTTGGAATAGTATTGTGCAATGAAAAACTGGACTGACTGTGTGAAGACTGGAAAAGAAAGCGGTGCTTGTTTTCTCTGGGGTTTCTGGTGTCCTGTATTTATGTACTGAACCTAAAACTGTGGCACATAGCAGGATACTCATAAAGCAACTTTCCCTTCCCCTGAGTGCAGAAGCAGATCCTGCCCAAAGAAGCAAAGGAATAGCATGTGCACACATACTTGCCTGTGTGCATGGGGTATCTATGTGTTAAACCCCTTCCTTCATCAGTTTGGTTCCAGACAAAGATGAGAATGGGAAACAGTAGCATGGTTATGTAGCCATAACTGATAAAATGGCCAAGGCTCAGGTGGGACAGCAATGAAAGGAGGGTCTGTCTGCCTGTCCCATTTTCCCAAAACCAGGAACATGGAATGGGAAGAAGTGATATGTAGTTATTTGTGGTTAGTCTTCTTTACCGAAAAGTACTGGCACATGGACAGGCTAAGGATTATAATGGCTTTCTCTAAACACCTTTTAATTGTTTCATATTCTGTGCTATGCCTTGTGCTTAGAAATTATCCCTGGTATAACATTTTTGCCCACCCTTGGCTTTGAGAGGTTTGGATTTCAGTGCTAACTTCAGAGTAAGTTTTGATTTCTTATTTCACTTATCCGATCACATGATATGAATATATTTGGCTGTTGCCTTAGGTATCCCAATAAGCATTTCTGAGGAAAGAGTCTTTGTCAGATGGCATCCTGGTCAGGGGGAATCCCTCATGTTTGTGAGAGCCACAGACACTGAGGTAAGACAGCAGATCTGTCTGCAGCAGTGGCAACACTGCCTGTGCTGTTTTCACTGGTGTCTCCAGACTCTTCACAGATGGGGAAAAAAAAAAACACAAAACCAAAACCAAAACCAACAAACAAACAAACAAACAAACGGCACACAGATCAGCCAAATAATTTTGTTTCTCCTTTTTGTAAACTACTGGAAGGTGATCAATTTTGAAGAGCCTTTCCTCAGAATCAAGTCTCCCAGCAGGAATACTTGTAGATTTGAACAAGCAAGGTATAAGAAGAGGGGTTATTAATCCCTGTGACACAGGAAGAGAGTGGGTTGATGCCAAAAATTCTCACCTTGTCCCCAAAATTTTCTTTGTCCTGCTATGGAAATGTTTGCTTTTCTTTTTTTGCCTAGCAGAGAGTCATAAAAGAAGTACAGACTTTGTCAGAAAATGACAGCAAAACAAGAAAAGCCCTGGCAGAACAACAACTCTCTCTCTAGATGGAATAACTGCTTTGGGGAAATATTCACTGTGTCCAAATCCCAGGAGCTGTAATTTCCTTTCTGTAGTATATTGTTGCATGGCAGATGAAGCCCAGGCCTCATTCTTTAGTCCTTTAAAATTGGCACTAGTGGCCCCTATGAGGGAATACCCTACCAGAAAACCTAAGGTTTGATTCTGCAGGCATTCCTACACATTCTAATTACTTGCCCAAGCAGCTCTGCTGCCTTCCAGTGGGACACATCGCAGGTGCAAAACTACCCATCTGTACCTATTTGCAGATTCAGGGCTTTGTGCTGCTGCAGTAGGCAAGAAACTACTCTACGGGAAAATAAAGCAGGTGTTGAAAGCACAAATGAAGCAGGTAGCCAACTGTTTAAATTTATTTTAAATTATTAGGGGAGATTTAATTGTTTTAATGAACCATATGGAAATAAGATTTTCTTGGGGCTCACAAAGTTTTCTATAAATATTAGCATATTTCACAACATTCCTGGTACATATGTAAACATAATTTTATCCATTACAGAAATGGCAAAGTTGTAGGATGCAAAGAATGAGCAGTTTCCCAAGACTAGACCTTATTTACCAGACTGTGAATTGCCACTAGTGTGGCAATATATTTCCTTGTTTAAAAAAAAATATTAAAAAATCACCTCTTGCACATTCATATTCCTTTCTAAGGACTATTGCTCATCACTGGATGACTTTATGCTCAGCAGCATGAAGTACAGGCCTGCTGCATTGAACCTCCTAAATACAGCAGTATGAAGTCATAGCTATACTATTTTTTAATGTTCAAGTGATGCATATACTGTTTCAGGGTTTCTTCCCCTCTAATATATTTTTGCTAATGTGGTACCTCTGCATCATCACCTTTTCCATTTTCTTCATTTCTGTACTTTTCTTGTATCAATTTCTGTCAGTGTGTTAGAAGAGCAGCATTTCATTGTAGTGTTACAGTCAGTAATTTAAAGAAAGCTGAGATGGAGATTGTTGTGGATATTTCAATTAGGGCTAAATGTTGACTCTGTTATGGTCAGTAGGGCTGCCTATGGAACACTAATTGGAAGGTTTTCACCCATTTATGAGTTTAACTTATGTCCTTAGATAAAGACATTCATAATATGGTGCATCTACAGGATTATTTTTTTATATACAGTATTACTGTAGCAAACAATATTACTTTGACTTCCTTCATTTCTGTACTTGTTATTGCCATGTTATATCAGTGTGGCTGAGCACACTGCATGGCCCACACCCCAGAAATCAGATTGGTTTTTTGAGCACTTTACCTTAGAAGTTGGAGGGTGTCCATCCAAGGCTGGACAGGAGCACCATACAGGCCAGACATGCAGCTATGAGTCTCCAAAAAGTGCCCATTGAGGAGTGCTTTCTCTTGGATGTACTTATGCCCAGTCTGCTGGGAACAATCTTGTTGCTCCAGGGCTGTGAAACAGCAGCAGCTAGGGCTTTGCCATTTTGTTTATACGTCAAGAGGCATAAACGCTGTCTGGAAGAAACTCTCCAGTGACTCTAGAAAACAGGAAAACTGGCTCTTTGTTTAAGGCTTTGAAAGACTTCATTTTTCTTTCCCCTCCACATCAGGCTGCCAAGAGGTGGCCTTGGTTCTAGGTGTAGATTCATCTGTTTAGTGTTCTCTAGGCTGAGTGCACATAGTGGTGGTTATCAGCTAAAACAGGGAATGAGGCAGGGGGTGCTTCTTCTAGAAGTTCCTGCGTGAGTCTCCTTGGAGATTTTCTGCATTCCACAGAAAGCTTAAGCTCTGCTTTGAGAGATGAGTTTATACATTTCTGTAAAACACCTTATGTTACTACTATATTTTTATGAACAGCAGTTTTGGGCTTCAGCCTATGCTGTATAGAATTACTCAGGAGTTCATTAGTCTGAACTCAACTGATTCAGGCTGGCTCTCGATCCTGGAAGCCCACTAGTCCTAGAAGCCTTAATCTTCAATGTGATGTCACCTGTTTGTTTTTTTTTAAAAAAAGCTCCAAAGAAGGAAAAATGTGCATCTAAACTATATGGAGGTCTAAATTTCACCTACAGGATCAAATATAGCATCAGTGTAGGAGTTTCCATGGAGTGGAGTTCCCCCCAGCTGGAAAGTTCTCCAAAACCAGTTCTTGTATTTCAGCAGCTGCTGCAACAGAACCATGCTTCTCTGCTAGCCTGTTTAGCAGCTCGTTTCCACGTTATTCTTGGCTTGCATGGTCATCTAAATTATCTCCCCCTTTGCTGATCTTACTTAAGAGGTGATGATGGAAAATCCTTTTGGTTTGACACTATATTTTTTCCCAATCACTAATCATTCTCTGCTATCTCAATGCTGAAATGGCAATACCCACTATGTCAGAGGCTACTTCTGCCAGATAAAGGGATAATCAGCTGAAACATCTGTGTGTTTAAGAGGATTATCCTTGAGTGAAGGAGTCAAGAAAATAAAAAAACATACACAAAGGCAGATATTATGTTGGTTGTGGCTTTCTGTACTTTTGTTGCATGCTCTTTGCTCTTCTGTAACTCAATATATGGACCCTAACTATTGCTTTTGTGAACAATAATAACAGTAGCACTTACAGAAACTGCAACTTTTGCCAAAAACAACCTTTTAAACATTGCAGTCTTATAAACAAATCCCTAGGAAATAAACATCCTTTAAGACTGTAAAACTCAGAGCAAATGTTCATTTTCTGTTTGCCAAAAGTGTGCCTTAATTTGAAAAAGTGAGAGAGAATGACCACTATCATGCCTACTTTATTTGTAAGAATAGGTGTTACATTAAAAAGAAAAGAAAAAGGGGAAGAAAAAATGGTTGGGTAGTGACATTAAATAATCAGAATGGATTGAAATGACAAGCACTATATCTAAACCAACAGATCAAAGAGTATAAATTAGTGGCACATTTTCTCGACAAAGAAATCAACTGCAAAATTAATGAATTCTCTCATTTTAAAGGCGTCTTTAAAATTAAGAGACCTTTTATCATGTAAAAGAGAGCAAAAAACTTAGGAGAACCTGGAAGGAAACTGCAATTAGAGTAATGTAAAGTAATGATGCAGACCTTTGAAACAACTCTGAGGGAAAACGTAACAATTCTGGAAGGGTATGTTTGAAAATTTGCAATGACATTTCAGGTTTGGTGATGATGCTGACTGTCATTTTTGCTGGCCCTAAAACAAAACCAACCATGGTTAACCAAGCCTCTTGCAGCAAGTTCTATCAGCTAGATAAGATGTCCAGCACTTCATGTGCAGTACATTAGCTGATTGTGGCTGTCGCCAGGGAAGAATGTGAGGCCAACTCTTTTTTTTTTGCAAACTCTGATTTGGGGCGATTCCATCTCTACACAAAGTGATTATCGTTGTGTCACTGATTGCTTAACCTCTGTTACCATTATTCAGACCTACGCATGCAATCTAAGGTCTACCTACACACTGAAAAAAAGCAATGCAATAATTCCTATTGATTTCCATTCAATTGTGCCATAATATTGGGCCTGGTCTTTCACTGCATTGCTTTAAGACTTGTTCATCTGTACTGAAGTGCCAGCCAATGAAAGCCAAGGAGCCGTGGCAACATTTTTCCCATATGACTCATGAAAATCTGTGTATATCAAATGAGAGCATTAGACAAAGCCAAGTTCTTACCAATTAATACTCCTGTAATTATCTTCTGTCATAGCAAATAATAATTGTTTTTAATTAAACAAATGTCCTTAGACTGGCAAGATGTGCTGCTTCATATTTTATCCCTGCTGGAAATGTTTATTTCTGTTTTGAAATGTTAATATGAAGTATCAGGGAGATGGAAGGAGAGCAGAGGTTTCAAGCACCATGTCATCTGATACTGTGTATGGTTTGCCTAATTCTCTCTTCAAGGTGAGCAGTCAAGATAAGCCAATGACCTGCAGCCCACCTAATTTGTTTTTCCATCATTTTCTTAAGTAGTCTTACATGCAATAATCATTACAGTGTAAGTGACACTGCTGGGAAAATCAATTCTTCCTCACTGAATAAAAAATAACTTCTTCTACACTTGAATCATGAGTGGTATTTTGTTTATTTTGTTGGACTTGCAGTTAACCACTGACTATTTTGGCCAAGAAATTTCTGTCTTCTGCCAAAGGCACTGCCTGCTATAAAACATTATAAAATCTACTTCCCATTGAAAAGTAATAAGAAAATCTTATGGATCCACACGGAATTTTCTGTCAGATGTTCAATATTATGTCCTTGAAGATTTAAAAGTCTTTGAATATTTATTAGCAAGATGGAAGACTATTCCAGATAGGCTTTGAATCAAGCTCATCACTGGAGCATGTGAATGACTATGTGAATGAATTTCAGTGGTGCATCTGTCATATATTCTATTATTATAAAATTATTATCATCATCATTATTATTATTCCCTCTTTGCTGTTTATCTATAATTCAAGCCCAACAATGAAAAACTCTTATGTGCTGTATGTGGGCACAAAGTCCACTTAACTGATGCCAGCTTTTCAACCTAAGGATAACTACTGGGAGTTAGCAGAGGTTATCAGCATCATGCATTGTTTTCACACCTCTGTGGTGTCATGCTGTATGCCAGAAACATCTTCAGCTATATTGTATTTGATGAAATAAATTCAGAGCTGGTACATTGTATTTGGTTTAATTTTAATAACAAAGTTATATTGGAGGAGGGGGGAAAAGTGGTTTAGTTTACTGCGCAGCACTTGTGCTGTGGAGCTGTTACTTGGAGTGTTTGGGATAAAACCCCTGCAATGAAAAAGGAGCTCATAGTGGTGTCTTGGTGAGTGAACAGTACAAGCATTCCCCATGCAGACCAAGAGCTGCTGACCTGCATCCAACTGAGGCTTGGAAAACTGTTTATAGCTGCGCTATGCTTTTCTTGGGTTTCATTACTGAGGGAGGAAGCCACTATTCATCAAAACAAGCCTGTCTAAAGTACAGTCCCCCTGTTGCCCCAAGTAAGGATTCTCCGTTTTTTTCTTACCACCTGGTAGGTGGAGTGTCATGTAGCAGGAGAGTCTATGTGCTGTACCCTGACATTGCCATGACAGCTCTGGAGATAATCTCTTGCTGTGAGCACCTGTGCAGCTGTGTGCCCAGGTGAAGGCACCCTGTGCAAAGCAGGGACCCCGATGCTGGAGAGCTCTTCCTTGGCTCCTCCCTCACCCAGCTCCACGTTTGTGGAGCCAGCCCTGGAGTGAAACACTGCAGCATCCCCAGAGTAAAGTTTCTCTGACAAAAATAAAACAAAACAATCAAACAAACATGAAGAGGAAAACCAGATGCCTTTGTGCAAATCCTCCCTCTCATTGCCTAAAACCTGATTGCAGTTAGTGACGACCCCCTCTCTCCCCTCCAGTGGCTAATCCTTGGCTGACTATTTCAGGGAAAGAGAACTCCTGAAGACTCTCCAACATCCCTTCCTAATCTAATAAGTGGAAGGACAAATTCCAGTTATTTGACCAAGAATTTCACCTAAGCATCAAATCCCACCTACAATGCAGGATACTTTTTGTTCATTCTGTCCTCCTTGTGAATTCTTGCATTTATCTTCAGGACAAATGATCAATTTCCTGATTTTTTTTTATTATTTCATTTTTTTATTTGTTTGTTTCTTTGTTTATTTATTTTTCCCTTCTGGGGAAAGGGAAAATAAAGGGAGGCTGTGTTTGCGTTTGTTTATTTATTTTTCCCTTCTGGGGAAAGGGAAAATAAAGGGAGGCTGTGTTTGCATTTTCAGGCTTTGTATCCAACTCTGTACAACTGTTTTGTGAGAGACACTGAAAAGCTGCAAGTGGATTCTTATGGCACCTTATCTCTTTCAAACAAGAGAAGACACCCCTTGGCTTATAACGATAAGCTATAGCTTTGATCAATTTGATCTGGGCTTTTGTCCTTCTTCATAATGTGAGCTATTGTTTCTATTTATTAAAACTAATTTAAAAAACACAAGCCCTGAGTGCTCTGTTGTTCCAGATCAGGCTGCTCTAGGCAGTCTGATCTGAAGCTAATCCATTCACTGCTGATTTATTTTCACTCTGTTTTCAAGCAGAGTTCTGTTCTGTGTTTCTTCTTGGGTTTGGGTTTTTTTCTGTTTTGTTTTGACTTTTTTTTCCTCTGTTTCTCTCTGTGAAAAAGACACTTATTTTCACATTTCCAATGAGAGTAAGGAGGTCTAGATTCCTTTTTCTGACATATTAAGTGAGCTCAGGAACATTTATCTGGGTCATAGTCATTCAGGTTTTGCTCAGATGATGGCCCACTGTGTATTGTTCTCTATTGCCTTAAATCAAAGCACTACTTTTCTGTTAGAAAAGAAATCTGATTATTTGATTAAATGCACTCACCTTGCCGTACTGGAGCTAATGGGACTCACTGTGTTTCTGAATTAAGGGACAGCAGAAGAAATCTTTTCCCTACTTCTTCCTGGGAAGCACTGGTTTATCTAAGGTCTAGAAGGTATTTTCTAAAAAAAAACAACACACCTTTATTTAGACTTAGAGGAATCAAATAAAATTCTAAGTATTAAAAAAACAGATAAAAATAAAACCTTAAGCAGCTAGGGACCTTTTAGCACCAAGTTGCATTGGAGTCTCTGGGCAAGTATCAGCATTTATTGACTTACTGTTATTTATTTACTGTCAGTGCATTTTTCTAGTAATGCTATTGTATCCTTCTTTCCCTTAGTTTAGCACAGTTGTTTAAATTTTTAACCTTCAAACTCTACAGCTGGTTAAAATCTCTCTGGATGTCCTGCTTGCTCAGTTCTGTCCTGCTTGCTCAGGAACTGCAAATAACATCTACTGCCTCTCTCCGTATTTGCTGCCGTAACATATTCTTTACACAGTAAAAAAACCTCATAGACTGTTCCTATTTTATCCTGAGGTCTGCTTGGTCATCATCACAGTGGAAAGCCTGTGATTTGTTCTGCAGTATGCCGTAACTATCAGCTGGAATCAATCAGACGAAACATAAGCTAGATATCGTCATGAGGAAAGCAGACATGGCGTAATGGCCTCCCAAATCTTGGTCTGCTTTACACTTTGCTCCAGAATCAATATGAACACAGAAAAACTGAGCCAGTATTACTGAATATTTCTATATAGGTTAGAAAGCCCATAAGCAGCACAGTAGGAAGATATCTTTGTTTTGACTTGAGAGCCACAGGTATTGGATTGATTGGATCCTTGCTACAACTAATATTTAAGCAAAACCACAGCTCTTCAGATAGCATAAGAGAGTCAAGCCCCTCAGCTCGTTTGCCTCGTGATCTTTTCCCAGAGCTTCACAGCAAGGATCTTCTGCAAGTAGTCAGCAGCTCAAATTTAGCCCATCAGCACCAACCAAGGGCATACTAGATCCTCTTTCCACCATACCCTGCCTTGCCCCCAGGCTTCCGGGCAGGAGCATAATCCAGCAGAAGCAGGTGATGATCAGTTTTTCCTCTGTAGGAAGGGAGCCTATCCTTTGCCTGCTCTCTCCCTTCGGTATAATCTATGGCTAGGGTAAGGTGGGTCAAGTATCCTATGTACAACAGGGATTCTCAAGAGCTTCTAAGGGTAGCGCAAGAATAGGGCAAATGTTTAAGATATATTACCACAACAGTTCTCCACTGTACAATTAATTCCAGCCAAGGGGCATTGGTCAAAATTCTTGTTATTTGTTTAGTAGCCCTAATTTATCTCTCCTCAAATTACTTGTACACTATACCTGTGAGTCCACATCAGCTTCTTGTACCCAGGCAAGCTGCATGAAGGAGTTCTGATAATCCAGGTGCACTTCGAGAAGAGCCAAGTCCTCTTTGCTTTGAATCTATCTGCCTCTTGCCTCGCCTCTAAGCTTCTATAATGGAAGAGCTGGAAATCATCAGTCCTTGGCCACACTCCTGAGACATTCTGTAGATCTCTAGCATCCCTTTAAGCTTTTAATGCTGAAAAGTCCCATCCAAATTGGTTATTCCTCTTTCAAAAGCCATATCATGTCTTTGATCACCCTTACTGCCCTCCTCTTGACCCTTCCCACTTCTCATATACCCTTCTGATGAAAGGGATCACAACTGCACTGTCTATTCAAAGGCCATGTGAACTGCTGTGTTTTTTTTTTACCATAGACAAGGGGGAGGAAGGATTTTTTTAAAAAGTGCAGCAAACAAGTGTTACAAACCCCTTAAGCATTTAATGTATTATGAGCCTGAATCTGTCTTATGGTCCACCCTCCAAGGGGTGGGGGAGGGAGTGGGGAGGACAATAAGGGACAACTTGACGCTTTGCAGTGGCAGTGCATTTTCCTTGATTTTACAAGGGTTATCAAAATTACCTAGCAAAATAATTTGTGTAGATCTGAAACATTTTAATACTTTTATTACTAAAGAATGCTGAAGCGTTCTTGTTGCATTTAGTTTTGGAAATGTCTTGTAAAGCCAATTCTGTGCAATGAAATAAGAGTCTGAATGCAGCACTGAAAACATTGCCCATGATTAAGGTTTACTCTTTGATTTTCCTGCAAAGAGAGAAGACTAATCTTTGTATTATTTTAAACTAAGGAGTAACCCCTTCTTTGGCAATATACAAAAACTTGTGTTAGGTGTAAACATTGAAGAATACTTCAACACTTCCATCTAGACAGAGATCACCTGTTACAGAGTGCCAGAATACGTGGTGGTTGCTTGTTCTGATCTGGGTTTGTCTCCCAGTATTGGCAGAGCCGTCCCAGGCTGGCTGCAGTGTTCATTCGTTGCGGCTCTGATGGGTGTTTCAGAAAAGAGATGTGTACCTCTCCAGCTCTGCCTGGTGCAGGGACATCTTGAGTAGAGCAATATCTTGGTAGTTAACCCTATTAACGTATTTTGCTTTCCTACATTTATCCATTTCTTATTGAATGTCCACTGTTCACAGTGTCCCATAGCAAGGATTTGCATCATTGAACTAGATGCTGTTAAAGACTGAGCTCCTTCTGCTTTGCTAATCTTCTCACCCAGCTTTTTTGTCTTACTATCCTGGTCATCATACATTTGTCACCTTACTCCTCACTCCTCTTCTAGATCACTGATGACTATGACATACAGGACCCGTGCAGGCCTCCATGAGACAATATTCATGAACTTCCTTCACTCAGCTGACTGTTTTATATATCCTTGTTTCTTCCAGTCAGGTTTTATCCAATTTTACACAGAACGATGCCTATCACAGTCATTTAGAAAGGTGCTGACAGTCGATTCATGTGAAGCTGATGGGAGCAAGCATTTGTAGGAAAGGGACCGAAGCCAGGATTTCATCCGCTAAGGTTAGATGTTGCAAAGGATTTATTTTCCCAGCATAACCACTAAGCTCTTTCTTAGAGGTCTTTCCTAACCTGTAGATGTGCCATGAGCAGGTCAAGTTTCTCCCATCTCTATTTCACTGTTCTGTCACTCTTAGAGAGGGACATGTATGTTTATTATTTAAGTGCTCCATAGAGGACTAATGTTTCAGAAGCACACTTGAGGGGAAAAGCACTAAACACATCTTCATTCTACACATAAGCTAGTTTTTTAGTTGCCAGTGTGGTCAAGCTGGCATCTTTGTGAAACAATAATACTCACTTTCAAATGCATTAAAGAGCCATACTTGAAACCAGTGCCAGCTTTTCCCTGTGTATGACTGGGAAGAGACTTCTCAGTCTTGAAGGAAGTAAAACAGGTGGTAGTTTTAAGAATACTAGTGCAATAGCTGCCATGCTGTATTTATTTGAGAGCATAATTTTAACATGTGAAAGCAAATCCATGGCCAGTGAAAGACAGATAGATAAACTCAGTATTTGCAGTGGCAAGCTTGCTAAAACAATAGGAAAACATCAATTCTATTTATTATTTTTTTTTAGTGCAAAAGGAAGTAATAAAGATTCCTTACTTTGTTTTTCCCTTTCTATGAAATTGGTGATGTCTATAGGGAAGAGATCTCAATAACAGAAGAGGACTGAGAGGGAGAAAAGATCCTCTCAAGAGAGTGCAGAATGAAACTGAACATGTCCATCCACCTGCAACTCATATCCCTGTGAATGTTTCCCTCAGTAATCACTTATAGAAGAGCTGAGAAAAGTTATGGACACACAAACTGTGCAGCTAGGAAGAGCAAGAGTGATGCAGGAGTGCACAGTGAGCAATGGCAGTAAACGGGAGTGTCTACAAGACTTGGATAAAATGTGCAAAGTGTATTACAGCATGAGGATTACAAGCTCTCTTTTGCATGCAGGGGCCTGTTGCTCAAATTAATCTCATTAAGCTGCCATTGTATGTAAAAAGAAGGAAATGCTCCACTCACCACAGTGGGAAAGAAGTGGGAGCATACAGCATAGGCCCAACATATTTCTGTATTTCATAGAATCACAGAATCACAGAATCCTAGAGGTTGGAAGGGACCTCGAAAGATCATCTAGTCCAACCCCCCTGCCAGAGCAGGGTCACCTAGAGCACATCACACAGGAACCTGTCCAGGCAGGTTTTGAATGTCTCCAGCGAAGGAGACTCCACAACCTCTCTGGGCAGCCTGTTCCAGTGCTCTGTCACTCTCACAGTAAGGAAGTTTTTCCTCATGTTAAGGTGGAATTTCCTGTGCTCCAGTTTGCACCCATTGCCCCTTTTTCTGTCACTGAACATCACTGAAAAAAGCCTGGCTCCATCCTCCTGACACTTGCCCTTAACATATTTGTAAACATTGATGAGGTCACCCCTCAGTCTCCTCCAAGCTAAAGAGACCCAGCTCCCTCAGCCTTTCCTCATAGGGGAGATGTTCCACTCCCTTAATCATCTTTGTGGCTCTGCGCTGGACTCTTTCAAGCAGTCCCTGTCCTTCTTGAAATGAGGGGCCCAGAGAACAGTGCAGTACGTGCCATTTGCATCCAGGACCCCTACTTCAGAAGATGCCGTTTCCCAAGACTCTCAGTGGAATTAGCTGCGTTTGGCTCTCACATTGCTCTTTGGAAAATACAACACATATTAGATAACAGAGAGAATATTTACTTTTGCAAAACCCATATTCAGAGGAAAAACCCGATCCAGAGGAAAAAAAAAAAAAAAAAAAAGCAACTTCATTACAACTTCAAACAAGCCTTTGGATGTATCCAAATTAATAAAAATATTTGCTGAAGGCCCCTGTTACTTGTTAGGCTGTGTGTGCTAATTAGAAAATGTAATAGTATATTTCTTTTGATTTTATTAATATTCTGTGATATTCCAGCTGTGTCCCATTAAGCAATGCAGGCATAGTGTCTATGAGGATATGGTAAAAAGCATGCTAGCTCTTTCTAATAAATTTGTCAAGCAAAATATAATGACAGAGGTAGGTTATTTGGTGTTTTGCTAAACAGTGATGGTTCAGCATGACGTTTTGTAGAAATCTTTCCTTTTTTTTCTTTTACCTTCACTAAGGCATCCAAGTAAGAACTTAAGGAATTTTGCTCTGGCCAGTTTGTCTCAGACAATAAAAATAGTATCATACATGGAAGACTTGCCAACATAGGAAGTCCTGAAGTCTTAAGAGATAGAAGTACTACACACCAAGAACATTTGTCACCTTTCTGCTACAACCTCAGCAGATGAACAAACCACTGTTCTCTCCGTCCTGCAGAGTAAGATCTTTTTTGACACATTCTTGGATCAGGAAAAGAGTTGAACTGTTGAAGTTGGCTGCGTGTGAGCAGGATGGCTATTCTTGCTCTGAATCAAGAGAGAGGATGAAATGTTTGAAGACAATACCTAAAAAGTTCTGCAACTGTTCAGATTATGGACATTTTCCAGAACACTGTTTGTCTTGACAAGTTGCCCACAGGATAGAACACAAAGTAAAAGGCTCTTTGAGCAAGAACAAAACACCCAGTTCTTGTACAATGCTTGTTAAGAAAGTATGCAGAGATAATATAAACAGATGCAACACCAGGACTATGCTCAGAATTAATGAATTTTTTATACCTCCTCATTATAAAGATGGTTGCAGATACCAAGGTCTGATTTTAAGGAAGTTGCATAATTATGACATGCTGTACATTTCTCAGAGGTCCATGTGAGTAAGCTGTAAGGAACAAGGATATGTTTTTCTAAAAGTAGTGTAGTGTCTTACAGGATAATCAATACTAATAAAAGTGTAGCCATTTGTAAAAATAAAGCTATCACTATGTTCTGGCTTTCTGTAACCAAGACAGGATAACTTCATTCACTTTGTCTTACACAAAACACTTTTCACGGCGTGCCTTTGACATTAATACAAGCAATTTTAGCTGTGCTTTCAAGCTTACTGCTGGCCTGTTTTGTGGGTAACTCATTCCTAGCAGTTAATCTATTTTCATATGCGAACATCACTGTGATTATGCTCATAGTCCTCAAGAGGACTTGTCTGTTACTGCAATTTGTGCTCAGTGGCAAACATTTTTTCTCTGTGTATTGTAGAAGAAGCCAGAGGTCCTGCTTTGTTCAAGCTCTGGGCAAGCTCAAAGAAAGGAGAAAATCCCTTCTGCCAAGATGGCACTGCTTTACCATCTGCTTAATCTGCAGCAAGGGTGCAGGACACAAATTTTGTCCTTTGACTTGCAGCTGCCTGGATCCACTGATGGGACCGAGGTCCATGTGTCACTCAGAGGGTGCTTTGCAGTAAGTTTGCTCAGGGAAATTTTGTTTGTCGCATATCCTGTGTGTTGCTGCTACTTGCACCTAAATCTTCAACCAAATTACTTGTCAGACACTTTACAAAATGCGTTAACACAGGCAGGCAACTGGTCTAAACAGTCACAACTCTCTCTCCAGTTTTATCTCAGCAGAAGGAAACCCAACCTAAGTACAGTGAAATAATTGTACTAAAGTAGACCATTAAACATCTCAGATTAAGTAAAAGTACTGGGTTTTCATCTTTTTTTCTGATTGGGAATTTCACAATCTTTTTTCCCCCTCCATCTCTGTTTTTCCTTTTTTAATCCCCTGTCTCCAGAATAATCTTAACGTATTCAAGCAGAGGTCTTTAGCAGCATCTTGGGGCTTTATTTTTAACTGTCTGCACGTGTGACCTTGGAAAGAAGCTATCTGCAGTGTCCTGGGGGGATGTACAGTGTTACTGAAGACAGTGTATGCTTTGTCCAGAAATGAAAAAGGTATCAATGCTGAGACTAAACATACCATGGTTTTGGAAAACTAAGTCAGAGGGGAGGGAGAGTAAGCTTCACAAGCATGTTGCTTCACTGCTTTTGCAGTCTTTTAGATTCTTTCCCTCCACGCACACAATTTTCTGTCCTTCCTTATCTCTACTTATCAGCTGTTAGTTGCTGAGGGGCACTGTGTGCAACTTACTAGCTGACCTAAGCAAGGTCCTGGGGGAAAAACAAATCCCACAGCAACTTACTGGCATGCCTGTGTGAGCAGCACCACAGCTCTGCTGAGGAAGCGGGCATTTTGTTATCCATGTTATGGCATTTTGGGCATTCTACAAGTGAAATGCCAACAGGACATCAGCCGTGTGATCTTAAAATGCTTCCCTTCAGCTTTTTGTGGTGGGGTGGCATTATTACACTAAGCAAGTAGTCACTAAATCAGAACAGGTATGCTATCAGTACTACTCATTATTCTTTAAATCTAATTGGAAAAAAAAAAAAAAAAAAAAAAAAAATGAAGGGAAACTGATTTTTAAGGGAGGTCACTGTTAAAGGTGAAGGGTGATTTTCCACAAGCTACTGCACATCCTACCTTTTAGATTCAGACCTACATCGTAGTTGAGCGTTACTAATCTTTATCAACATTGTTACAATCATATTTACTTTGTACACTGCTTTATTTAATAGCACATAAACCAAAATATTTTCTTTCTTAGAATGCCCCTACATCACTCCCAGACCTGAAGAGATTCCCAAGCAGCATAAGTGACAGGAGGTTACGTGCCCGTCCGGATTTATCCTACTTTTTTCATTCAGATAGAAAATGGCTTTCCCTTGTATTGCTGTGCATGATGTTATAGGGTATGGACTATCTCCCTGGTTAGTTGGGGTCACTTGTCTGGTTTTGTCCCCCCCCAGCCTATAGCCCACCCCTCAGGCTATTCACTGCAGGGAGCAAAGTGAGAAATAGGTAATCTTGATGCTGTGCAAACACTCTTCAGTGAAAGCTAGAAGATTAGTGTGTTAGTAGTACAGTTGTGGTCAAAAATCTAAACCACAGCACTGTATGAGCTGCCAAGCAAAGAATTAACTCTCCCCTAGTCAGGCCTGATACGGCCTGAAAATCAGGAGGGGATCTTTGGTGTCTTTCTTCTCCATAAAATGTATATTGCCTAATTTTTGCCTTGGAATACTCCCCTTTACCTGCTTTTATCATCCCACAAAAGGAATAAACCAGCTGCACAGTCTAGATAGTCCTTTCAGAAGCATTGAAAGCAATGAACAGCTGACATAAGCACCTTAGGTGGATGCAATGGTTAAGTGCTTCAAGTCAGATTGTGCAGATGATCAAGGCATTATGGTCTCTCTCTCCTGTCAATTTACATGTGTGTAAAGTACTACAGGCTCTCAGACTCTCAACTGTGTCTTGCTTGAAAAAATGAATTGCAAAGCTTTCCCTCAAGCATATCTGTGCCATCAGGGTTTACTTTTTGAAACAAATCTGTAGATATATGAATAGCCATTATTGGAAAAATATTTTGCTTGGTTTTCCTTTAAGACAATGGCATAGCTCTCTGAAAAGAGCAGCCAGTAAGATGGTGGGAGCAGTGTTTTGTCACTGCTGGTGTCATTGCTTGTGACCCTGTCAGCCTTAGGAAGTCCCAACCTCAGCACCTCTTGGAACTGAGGCAAATAATATAAATCTCTCTCTATTTTTAAATCAAAACCTCATGAGATTTGGAAATATCCTTGCAGCATGATATGAATGCACTTTAAAGACTTTAAAACCAGAAAGCAAATAAAACCAATATTTTGGGGTTTAACCAGGTGGTTTTTGAAGCTTGATGTTTTAACATCCAGTCTGAGTTTTGGACTCCTCTCTGCCTGCTGTTAGGAAGGGGAAGCCTTAACTGTGTCTGAAAGTACCTACAAACTGCTTAATAGATTACAAAAATCTTCTGCCTGGGGAGATTATTAGGAAAAATACTTTCACATTCATGTATATCTGCATATGCTCCTTCTTTGTGAGATGTTTACTAGAACCAGGCCTTAGTCTTTGTGAAGTTACCTGGCAATATGAACCCACTTCAATGAGCTGGGGACTTCACAAATTTAAATTTAATCTGGTTTAGCCCAAAGGTAATCTCATGCTTCATTCTAGTGAAAATTAGGACAAAAGTTGAGGGCCAAAATAACACAGCTCAGTAGATTTACACCAGCTGGGACACAGTCTGCAGTATCTATTGTCTCCTATTACAGCATGGAAAGTAAAATAGTCCTTCACTGTTGCACTGACTAATTAAGTGAAAGCATAAATAAATAAATAAATAAATCATAGAATTGTCAGAGTCAGAAGGCACCTCTGGAGATCATCCAGTCCAACTCCCCTGCTAAAGCAGGATTGCCTAGAGCACATCACTCAGGATGGCATCCAGGGGGTCTTGAATATCTCCAGAGAAGAGTATTCCACAACCTCCCTGGGCATGCTGTTCCAGTGCTTTGTGAACTTCACCATAAAGAAGTTTTTCCTCATATTTAAATGGAACTTCTCGTGTTCCAACTTGTGCCCGTTGCCACTCATTCTGACACTGGGAACTACTGAGAAGACCCTGACTCCATTTTCCTTGCACCCACCCTCTAGATCTTACATACATTGATAAGGTCTCCCCTCAGCCTTCTCCTCTCCATGCTAGAGTCCGAGCTCTTTCAGCCTTTCCTCATAAGAGAGATGCTCCAATCCCCCAGTCATCTTTGTTGTCCTCTGGTGGACTCTCTCTAGTAGTTCCCTGTCTCTCTTGAACTGAGGAGCCCAGAACTGGATGCAGTATTCCAGATGGGGCCTCAGCAGGGCAGAGTAGAGGGGGACAATGACCTCTCTCGACCTACTGGCCACACTCTTCCTTATGCACCCCAGGATTCCATTGGCCCTCTTGGTGACAAGGGCACGTTGCTGGCTCATGGGTAATTTCCTATCTACTAGGACTCCCAGATCCTTCTCCTTGGAATTGCTTTCCCGCAGGTCCATCCCTAACCAATATTGGTGCACGGGGTTCTTCCTCCCCAGGCGCAGGACTCTACACTTGCCCTCGTTGAACCTCATTAAGTTCTCGTCCGCCCAGCTCTCCAGCCTGTCCAGGTCATGCTGGATGGCAGCACAGCCCTCTGGAGTGTCAGCCACCCCTCCCAGTTTGGTATCATCAGTGAACTTGCTGAGGATACACTCTGTCACCTTGTCCAGGTCGTTGATTAACATGTTGAACAAGACCAGACTAAGTATTGGTCCCTTGGGGACACCACTGGCTACAGGCCTCCAACTCAACCCTGCTCCATTAATTAAATAAATAAATAGATAACCACAAAAAACTAGGGGCAGGATTTTGTTGATTTTTTGCATTCACCTATAGCACACTAAATAGGTCATGGGATCTTTTTATTCTGTCCTGGGGCAAAGCAAAGTCTCATTTGTTGCTGTTACTGGAACCCCCAGCATATCTCCAAAGCAAGAAGCAAAACTCAAAAAGGAACAGAAAAAAATTACAAACAGTAAATTAAATTTAAGTGTAAAAACTTTGTTTGACAAAATACACATTGCTGAAGAGTGATAACATCAGTCCATTAGCTCAAAGATCAAAGTAACATGTTCAAAATCCTATAATTTATTTTTTTTTAAACCAAATTTGGTGATTTAGCATTGTGGTCATTGAATCTTTTTGGCTTTTTATTTTATTTTCCTTTGATCCTTAAGTTGTAAAGTTTATAATATCTGCTTGATAGAGTTCATTTTAACATCATGAATTTGCAATGAACATGAGCCAAGGAAAATAATTCTACAATGCACACGCTATCTGATTAATTGTGTGTGACTTTAGTAGATCTGAGAAAGAAGTTTTAAAGACTGTTTCGAAAGATCTAAATTCAGCCATGCTTTCTGAAGCAGAATTTTTTATTTTATTTTTTTTTAACTAGTATAATTTCTGAGAATTGGTGCACTTTGTTGTGCAAGGTATTGCCAGTGGTGGGGGATGATTGCCAAGGAAGGGAGCTGGGAGGAGGACACACCAGTGCTGTGCAGGAGTAAGTGCTGGTAGAGAACCAAAGACCATAATTGTTCAAGAAAAAGCTTGTGGGACCAGGGTCTGAGAACTCATTTGATTAATATGCAAAACACGCAATTTCGCACATAAGTGACTAACCTCACAGTCTATTTACATTTATTTGCTTAATGCACACATTTCACATGTTTCCTATGCAGGTTTTCAGTGGAAATTACCCTTATGGGTCCACATTTTTTATCTAGTAATTTACCAAGTCTTTTTAATCACCTATACCTTGGGCACCATGTACTCTTATAATGACAACCAGTCTTCCATCCCTTTGGTATGAAGTCTGTCTGATTTCTGTCACTGGATTCATGTGGGGCTGGATGGAAGAATATTAATTTTTCCAGAGGCGTGGGGTTTATTTGCCTTGCATCTTATGTTCTGTCTGTCTGAACTACTTCAGCTGCAGAAAACCCTATTTTAGGAAAAGTTAAATAAATCTCTTCATAACTGGAAACGTTAGAGGGTTATTCAGGAACATTTTATCAGTACATACTTATTTCTGTTGTTTGCATCATGTCCTCAATAGGCTTTGAGATTAAGCTGACATGGTGATAATTCTCTTAGACTAGACACAACCATATAGAAAGAAGATGTATTTGGGTTTGGTGATTTTAATAGCTGTAAGACACCTGTGTCAGTGGCTTCATATTAACTGAGACCCCACCACTTTAAGTAACCACATTTAGATGTCTCCGTATAAAGAAACAAATCAGTAGGAGATAGTCCTGACAGTTCTAGCCTTAATTAGCAGTGGTTTTTTAGCAGTTCTGTAATAGAATAATTTACTTCAGACATTCATGAGACAAACTACAATGATATAATAAGGAGGCATATCAAACACTTAAAAATTAAAATGGAAAAACCTTTGGGAATTGTGCATGTTCAGTCCAGAGAGATCCGGTCTAATTGTAAGCTTACCTGTCCTTCCAGATGTGAAAGAGTGTTACTGCACAACAGAAAACAAGTTACTCTCACCGGTAAAAAATACAGAAGTAGGTTAAAATCAGCTAAATATTAAGTAATATTGTATATTTTAGTCAGTATTTGTATTGTAGTTCATAAGATATAATGTATCAAGTATTAGTTTGATTGTACAACTGCAGCAGACTGCTTCAGTTCCTATCAATAAACTCCGCAAGAATCACTTTCAACAAATGCACATACATACTGATTTAGAAATATTTCCTGGATATCAGGGCATGTATAAGAGCGATGGGTAAGACTTAAATCTAGTTTCTACTTCTGTATATAGGGAATAGCAATTGTTGTTATTGGCATTCTCCTATTTCCAGCCATATATACGGCCTTCTCATGATGCAGAATAAGGATGTCACATTTGGCGCTTGTTTACTTTTCTGAGCTTGTTTCTGCTCTCTCATTTGTTTTTGGTGGCACCAACACTGGAGCCCCTGCTAAGACTTCTGCCACCTACTGTAACCCAAGTAACATTAACATCAGTGAAATTTGGACTTTAAAAAGTGGGGGGTTTTGTTGTGGTTTTTTTTTCTCCCAAGGAAATCAGCTCTAATTAATGCCTCTAGAGAAGATGGTAGGGTTAAGTCCCCTTGGCCTCTTTGGTGGCAGAAAGGTTCTAGCCCTGGCTGCATGATGCTTGAACCTACACAGGGAGAGGTCCCTTGGCCACTGAGCATCCTCCTGCTGCATGAAATAAGGGAGTTTGCACTACTCAAGGTGATGGGGGACTTGAAGCCAGGTGTCCCATTCCCTGTGTTCATGCTTTAGCTGCCAGGGCTATGTTGAGAGGCCACAGTGCCTTCCTCCCTCCTGGAAAAGCCTGCAGTGAGGGGGGGGTCCCTGTGTGTGCTGAGGCTGTTGCTACACCTGTGGCTCTGACATGGACCTGAAAGCTCTGAGAGGTGAGATTTAGTGTTTCCTGGGGAGTAGTTCTGTGTACAGAATTTTGGATCACCAAACCTTCAGTCTAACCTTTCTTGCACCTTATGTTGGGCATTTGGCCCTGGGTTTTAAATGCCATGCCGTGCACTGAGTGTTGAGACCTTTCAGTGCTTTCCTTGCTGGTGTCTTAGTGCTAACATAATGTTTTAAGACCAAATACTGCATCTCTCCATTAAGCACATGTTTTTTAATGGATGCTTTGTTTACTTGTTTGTCTTGACTTGAAACATGCTTGAATGAAGGTGGGCTATATTCATTACTTTGACCCTAAAATAATGCCAGCAGCAAAACCAAGGAAATGCTTTTAAATTATTTTCTCCATGTACCACAAGAAGAATTGGTTTTGAACTGCTAGTATCTCAAGCTAAGTACAGATTGATTCTTGGAGCCTAATTGGTGAGATTTATTGTCAGTACAGCATTTGGCTACTTATAATAGACTCCTATTCATTATACAGTTGATAATTCAACAAGTAGCTTTTTTTAATTTTCAGTGTTTGTTGTACCATTAAAGCTGACTTTATTAGCCTACTCAGGGATGTTTAAAAACAATTAACCTTAATTTTTTTAAGTGGAATGTGAGACTTCAGCTATTAAACTTTAATTCTACTTTAACTGCTCCAGGACATTAGACGTGTGGCTCCTGAATTCTGGCACCTTATTTAGCAGGATAACAGTGTATTCAACAAAGACACTCATGGTTTGATTTTTCCTTCTATGCACTTGTGCCTTTCCTCATATAGGCAACCTCATCTATGAATGAGGTTCCTTTCTTTTAATTAATTTTGGGATCAGGCTGCAAATTCTCATTGTGGTGAAGCATGGCATGGGCCAGTGTTTAATTAAAAATTAGCAAACGTCCTGATGGTTTGCACCTGCAGAGAGAAGATTCATTTTAGAACATTTCCATAAATAATGTATAGGTGGCTTTTCAGACAGACCCACTGTCAGAGCCAGACTGTCAGAGACACTTGCTAGGGCTCCAAAATTAGACGTGCATTTCTACAAAGGAGAGTTTAGGAAAGGTTTCAAAGCAGATCAAATTTTGAAGAGTTTCCTGATGGTTCAGCTTTGTAGCGCTAAGCAGGCTGGGTGCTCTGAAAGGATCCATTGTACCTGGCTGCACACTGAAAGCAAAGCCATAGCTTTGCATACATTACACTGGCCCTGTTTTCAGTAGGGCTTCACAAATTGCCTAATCCAGGTTAGGCTCTTTCTCGAAGCACTTTAATCCTTCTGATATTTGCATAATGATCTCAGTACTGTAATTCTTGTGTGACTGTGTTGAAGCTCTGTCTTACTTATATTACTGATATTGCAAGAATAACAGAATACCAAATGGACTTTATCATATTTCTGGACTGGTAATACCATAAATTTCAATGTTTTAAAAAGTGTGGGTCCAGGTTCTCTCCTGATATGATCACAGTGACATCTCCAGTAGTAGATAGGTAGGCAGGTAGGTGCGTTGACTTTGTCCTGCTTAAGTAAATATTAACTCCTATTTGGGAATCGTAATGAGGGAGTAGATTCCATTGAAGACTTAAAATTAAAAAATAGGAACCTTTCACGGTGGTATTCTGTCAGAATAATACTTTTTTTCCTATGACTTTTATTAAAACATTATAACCTCCCATGAAAATTCTAAACTAATCAGCTATAATAAAAAATAGATGAGGATTGTATGAATACTTTATATGAATGGTAAGAAAGTAAGTCTTTAGTTTTGAGGTACTTTGTTGAAATTTGCAGAACTATGCTGCAGGTAATACCAGGCAGACTTCCCATTTCTGTCCTCCTGCAAACATTACCATAAGGTGGCACAGACAGGAGCTGAAAGATGCTCCCAAGCAGCCATGCAAAACCAGTTCTGAGATTATATAAATGAGAGATTCTATAGCAGGCATACTCACTGAAAAATTACTGCCATAGTAATTCAGAAAATAATTAATTTCTATTTCCTTGGGAAAACAGACTAAGAAATGGAATCATATGGTGATATTCATGTATGTAACACAAGTGATTTTTTTTATTATTTTTTTTTTTAGTAAATACCCTTTTTTAATGGCTATTGTTTGGTATAACCAGTATTATCTGATGTCTTGCTTATTTTGTCTGCTTCATTTTTAGTAGCTGGGAGTTTGAATACTATTTTATTCTCAGCAGAAAATACAAAAATATTATATTTCTCCCTACAAAATCTCTGTGGGCTTTCTCATATCTTAGCTACATCTTCTTGACCTGGCATCTAGTCATAAGTGTGTCCTGTGAAGCACATATCTTGATGAGCAAGTCATGTTAATTTATGCAATTATTTGTGCTCACTACCTAGTCATGATTCAAGGTGTGAAAAAAACAGGGACCCAGATAACACCTTATTTCTTCTAGGAGTAGTCGATATCCTACCTTTCATTTGCTGAGGAGTATCAGAAGTTCTGTGATCCTCTTTGTTTATTATGATAAAAGGAGATGAGTCCAGGTTAAAAAAAAAAAAAAAAAGATATTTTAAATATATTTTTCTTCATAAGGCATATTCTGTGACCGTTAAAAATTATTTAAATATTGTCTTGGTGTATGTGTGCTCAAGTTTTGTATTCCAAAGTTCTAATTTTGTGGCACATTATAAACCAATTTGAAAGGAGACTGAGAAGCAATATAGTGTATTAAAGTTGCACGAACAGGAGATAGTAGATGATTCCTTAAGTTATCTGTGCAGCAGGTGAAGGCTTATCTTGCATGAGCAGGCATGTACCACCCTACATGCCTGTGTAAGAAACTCACCCCAGTCTGGCTCCATGGGGCTGCTTCATCCTGTGTTTGAGCATCTCTCAAAAGAGAGACCACAATGAGAAGGCTGGTGTCTCTTCCCCACCCACAGCAAAGCTGTGGTGACCAGATCTGGGTTGAACTGAAACAAACAGGAGAATCGGAACTACTGACTGATGGTATTTCCCCTCAGCAGTTCCAGATGCTGAGCAGCCCAATGCTGTGCTGTAATTTTGGTCTAGGCAGGCACTTGGAGTCCCACAAAGATTTTGAACATTACAGCTGTACTTAGACACTGAAGCCTTCAGCCTGGAGGCTGTCCTTGTACCTGTGATAAAGGCCTTTGCTGTCCTGTTAGGGCTACCACGTAGTCCTGTGTTGTGAATAGTGAATAATCATTCAATTTTTCTATTTTCAGGAGATTTATCCTCACCAAGATGAGAGTTATTCCAAAAGGAGCTTTCACAGGACTTGGTGACCTAGAGAAAATGTATGTATTGTGTCAATACTTACTAGGAAGCAACTATTTTACTTGAAACAGCAGCTTCTGGTTGCAGTTCCTTTATTGTCTGTGAGCAAGCCTTTGTCACTGAGCTTCATCTGGTTTACTCTTTCTGTTTCTAAAAAAATAACATTTTTTAAAAGACCATGTTGCAAAGCATTGTTGTCATAAATGCATTTCATATTAGCAAGCAGGCAGTCCTCGGTCAAAGGGCTGGTTTAACATGGAATGTCATAGCAATTAATAAATACAGGGCTATGGCAGAAGATCATGGGAAACTGATTATTTTGAGGATTTTGTAATAGATTGGAATAAATTGGAAGATGAGGGAGGAAAGAACTTCAGTTCATAGCAGGGCAGGCAATACTCTTTTCATTAATGAGTAAGTAGGATTGCTTTGTGCGTGTTCAGATTCAGCTGGCAGGATGCATGAGAGAAGTTTATTAGGGGTGACAGATCCAAATATCTTAGCACATAACGGGTATGAGCATCTAATTTCCATGAATTTTAGTGATAAGCCTGGAGATACAAATATGAGCACGTTTGATGTATCATACATTCGTTAGTAGGCTAATATGAGTGTATTGCAGCCCTCCACTGCTAGAAGGAAAAATCCTTAGTAATATGCTTCCTACTGTTCTTTAGCAACAAAATCTGAGTTAACTGGTGCTAACATCAGAAGTGACAACTGCCTCTGTCCAACTTGAACTACTCTGAGGCAAGTGTGATTTTTCTGAATTATTTAATATATGAACAAAACTCAACATTTTGTTTAGAAACACACCCAGTACTAGCACCCAGACAGAAGAGGGTTACAAATCAGTTGTTCATCCAATAAGGGAAGACCTTATCAATGTATGTAAGTACCTAAAGGGCGGGTGCAAGGAAGATGGAGTCAAGGTCTTCTCAGTAGTTCCCAGTTCAAAACGAGGTGCAACGGGCACAAGCTGGAACATGGGAAGTTCAGTTTAAATATGAGGAAAAACTTCTTTATGGTGAGGGTGATGGAGCATTGGAACAGGCTGCCCAGGGAGGTTGTGGAGTCTCCATCTCTGGAGATATTCAAAGCCCCCTGGATGCAGTCCTGTGTAAAGTGCTCTAGGTTATCCTACTGCACTGGGAGAGTTGGACTAGATGATCTCTAGAGGTCCCTTCCAACTCCAGCAATTCTGTGATTCTGTGATTCTGTGTGTAACGGCACAACTAAAACCTGCCCTTTTCCCTCATACTCTTGCATAAGCAAGGAATTTAGCAAGAATGTGAACACTCCAGAAGCCATGGTGAGGAGAGGGAAAGGATTTTGACTGTAGAAAAGGGTGGATGGAGAACGAGCAATAAACATGCAAGAAGGACTGCAGATCTGCTGGTCAGCAGTGAATTATAAGGCTCACATTGCACCTGGCTTTTTCTGAAGAGTGAGATCCATTTCAGGGCATCACTGTAAGTTCTATTTGCATGTGGCACATGCTAAAAAGATTCCAGTTGCCGCAGCCCACTCATAGATCCAGACCCTCAGAACCCCATCAAGCACAGCTGTGAAGGATCATTTTTCTTGAGAGAAGAAAAATAAAGTATAATTTTTTTGTGGCCAAGAGTTACCAGTTAGGGGTAAGATCAGCTCTGTGTCACCAGTTTTGTTGGCATTTGTTTCTCCCCAGTCCTGCAGGATTCCCTTTAGCCTAGTCCCTGTGACAAATCATTGAGCTCTGGACTGTGAAGTGGCTTGCAAAGTGCATTGTAAACTGCTCCTGTTGCCTTAATTACTTAGAAACCGTATGTCAGATATGTATTAAGATAGTGATAACATTGAATAGGATGTCTTTAAGTGGTGATTTATTGTTAACCAAAAAAATTATATATGGAAATGAGCTTAATTTGAAATATATGTATGTACTATTAGCACATGGAGGAGAAATGGGGACAGACAGTTTATAGCAAAGCATCCTTGAAAATAAAAGTGTGATAAATATGCAAATGAGACCAATCAACATCAACAAAGACACAGTATTTGCAGATGATATGGCAAACAGATAAAATTTGAAATAACTCAGAAATCCTAAAAGTAACGCATAAAACATTCATCAGAAATATTCATGTAGGGACAAAAAAGTGTGTAATCAAATGATAGATCTACATATTAAAACACAGCATTTGTATGAGCGCCTTTTTACTCTTGTAGGATCATGCACAGAAAGGAAGATTAAAGGAAACTGTATCTAAGGACAACAGCTATTGATAATGTGATACCTCCATATGGTAAAATGTGGACGGCCTGATGTATACAAAGGAGATGCTACAATGCAGTATAAGTATATGCTCACCTAGAACTAAGTAGGCTAAAAATTAAGAGACTGATAATATTTCCTGAATGTGTTACTGAAGAAAAACATAACAATATGTAGTCCAGCATATCTGTACACATGAGTTTTTACTAGGTAATTTATAACTGTTCTTCTGAGAACTGGGTAGGTTTTAAAGCCCAGAAGCTGCAGGGAAATGTCAGTCTTTGGAATCACCCATTGTGGATGAGCTTGCTGAGAACAACTTAACTCAGAGATGAGTCCTCCACAAGCATCTTAACTCTGTTGTATTTACATTCAAAGTGAATGAAGGCTTTTGAATACAGTGACTGAAAAATACTGGTTTTCAAAGAAATAATTAAATAACACTTTTCAGTGTTTCTGCTTTCTCTATGCATTTTAGTTTCTTCCTACACACCTGAACAGCTGAGAGCTTTGAATAGATGTATTTTGCCTTAAAATATCGAACACTTTCAGGTATTTCCAGTCAAGTTCCAGTTACAGCACCCAAGGAAGATCTTGTTTGTTTTGCATTTGAACTGCTTAAGACCTTTCCAGAATGGACACCAGTGACCATGACTAATACTGGAAAAAAAGTAGTGTGACCTGGAAATGGAGGCATAGAGCACCTGCTTGGCCCTGCTTTGTGAAGCTCCAGTTTCAGTTACCGAGACAAAATCTTTTGGTTTTCAACTGATTTTTTTAATAATTATTTTTTTAATTTGGCAAAATACAGACTGGAATTTTAGTTGGCCAAATTTGCCTTGGAATATTTTTGCCATTCTGAAGTTTTTTGAAAGAATGAGATCCCATTTGAACCATCTCTAGCTTGTCGTCACCTTCCCACCCATCTAAATTCATTCGACTTCTGAAAACTGTCATACAGATAAACAACTTGCCCCATGTATGTCCTAGGAGAAAGATCTTCTTTTCTTGGATAAAATGTTTTAAGTTACAGACTCTATTTTTCTGAGATTTCTCTTATTAAATATGCAACTTAAATTTTCTTAGAGAAAACTACTTCAGAAACACACAGATCTGAGGAAAAGCTTAACCAGCTTGTTGCTATCAGCTCTCCAACTTCTGCATAGCTCTGGCTTTATGTTAATTTAGCAAATAGATGTTCAGGGAAGCAGACTGGTTATTCTCACTGCATGTTCAGTCTACTCCTAAGTCTTGGCCAACTGGAATATGGCAGCTCATCTGGACTACTGCTTAACCAACCTGTTTACAATCCCAGAACTAATTAACCCTGCAGTTACTAAATTAAAAAGCAGCCTCATGCAGGCACATACCTGGCAAAATCAATTCAACATGCTCTGCAGCTGTTATGTCATCTTTAACCTGCACTGGAAGTGCTTCATTTGGAGGAGAGACAGTCTGAAATAATATTACTTAATCACTCAGTGATTTCAAGCTTTTGGTATTTTATGTTGAGAATGTTGATCCAGCAATGGTTCATATGAACAAGTGCTGTTGGTCTGTGACCTAGTTACGTGGGCACCAGCTTATTTCGTACAACAACCAAGCTGTTGTATGATGCTAAAATCTCTCCTGTTTGTCCCTGTTGTCTAAAAGGCAGGTCACACTTTCCTTTGACTTACCTAGATCGAACTGAGTTGCCTTTTATGTTTTATCTAAACTGAAATGAGGTTCTTGAGGACAATGGAGACCACTCAATACAGTATTTTGAGGCACATGCTGAAGTACATGGCTGAATCAAGGCATATCTCTCTTCCTGCGAATGGGGAAGCTCTTGGCCTGATTGTATTATTTCTCACCAAGACAATTTGACATAGTGGGAAGTCTTCACTTTTTTAGCAAGTTTTAACAACCTGGAAAGTTGGTGGGTTTATCCTTCAGACCTTCTTCAGCAGTAGCCATCAAAGCTGCCTGGGCTAGCAACTGGCTAAGGCATGTCCATTATCCCATGTGTTTCTGAAATCAGTTTCATTCAGCCTCTGAATGTGATCCAGTAACACCTGGCAGCACATAGCCCAAAAAGGTGGGAAGGATGGAGGGGAGGCAGGAGATGCATGACCACCTAAGGATGAACAGTCTGTGTCCTCTGCTACCAAGAAAGCTGGTCAGTATTTTGCAGCTTCTCCAATTTTCCTTTGACATTCTTACACAGTGTATTGTGTGCTGCCTCCTTTAGTATGTGAAAGGCTGTGATTAAATAAGAACATTAAAGCTAGTTTGAGAAAATTGCTAGAATTCAGTGTTTCCAAGACATTTGGAAATTGATTCTAGGCAGGAATTCCATTCTATCTTTTGTTGCATTGTTTGGATAAGTCTGCTATTTATTTATTTATTTATTTTGCAAGAAGCAAAATATGAAATTTCAGGATCTGCAGTGATATGTAAGTTAAATAATACATATTTACAAAATATTTTTTTACGTCCCTAAATGGGGACCTGGTGCATTATGTGTACCAAAATACATACTGAACCAGGTAGCAATCATACTTCAGTAATAAATACTGCAGGGTATATTCTCAAGGTGCAACTCCATGGATATTAAATTTTAATTTACATTATAGGAAGTTATGTGTAACGTTCTGCATCTTAAGGGCAGGGCATGAAAATATGTCCGCTACATAATGCATTTAAATTAGTCTAAATATGCATTTTTCTCTCAGGGAATAGAAGACTACAGTTCAAAAACATTTAAGTGAAAGCAAAGAAATTCAAAACTCAGGCTGACATCTTCCTCCCTGGATGTGTTCAAGGCCAGGCTGGATGGTGCTTTGAGCAACCAGGTCTACAGGAAGGTGTCCTTACCCATGCACGGGGGTTGAAACTAGATGATCTTTAAGGTCCCTTCCAACCCAAACCATTCAGTGATTCTATGATCCTGTGATTGCATCCCAAAGAATAAATATTTTACTGAGGCCACTGTTCTGATATGGGGCTTTCCCCTATGTCTGCTAGCCTAATCCTACAGGAGTCATCAAAGGTCACCCAGCCCACCATATGGTTGAGCCATAAGCCATCACAGGAGGCCTCCTAGCTCCTGCGAGTAGACTTGCAAGTCCCAGATGCCTTCCTCCCAACTGACAGTCTATGTTTGACGGTGATCAGTGGTTTGGAACCAGCTCTTTTCTATACTGGAGTGGTTGCCTGCACTTCAGGCCTCTGGTTCAGCAGTATAACCATGTAAGAAAGCTTATGCTCGGCTTTACAGGCTGAACATGCTCCTTAGCCCAACAACATCTGGGGTGTCTGTCTTCATTTGCCCATCGCTACACTCTGTCTTTGGAAATGAAATCCCACAAATGGGATTTGAAAGCTGAAAGGCTACATGAGCTTCTCCCGGGCATCCTGTAACACATCATCAGCAGAGGAGCCAGGCAGAGTACTGCTTGGTGCCACTGTCTCTCAGTGTGGCCATGGGTGGCCTGGGGACATTTGCTTCTTGAAGGGCTGCTGTTACTTCAGGTGACCCTCTTGCAGCCTTCACAAATATCATCCCTTGGAGAGCAAACCTAAGTGTTTAGAATGAATACATAGGAAGTCTGGTGTGCTCTTAATTCAAGTTATTTCCTGAAAGTAGAAGTTATGCCCTCTGTTATAAACATAATAAGTAATGAATGAAGACTTGTTGGTTTTATTATAATCTATAAACATTTTGCTGCATCATCACTTTGCAGTCTGCTTTTCCTTGCCAAAGCTCATCTGTGGAAGAGATCTTACAGTTGAAGTTACTGCTGCCATCCCTTGCACAATTATAAGAAAGTGAAGTAGAAATTTATTATCCATGTCAGAAACCCATTGCTGATGTCAAAGAGCAGAGATTTTAATTACAGCTTTGTTACATTTCAGTAAATGCATAACGTGATCTCAAACTTTTGCTAATGCTGGAGAGAAACAAAATTTCAAATAAAGTAAAAGCCCTTAAAAGAAGCTAGGAAATGTAAAATCAATTCATAGCATCCATATCAGCATTTGCTAATTTTCTATTTAAAAAGTCCTAGAAAGTCATGCTAATATTTGCATATTTTAATTGAAACATGTTAGAGTACAAGAAAGGAAGTACTCCATAATTCTTTCTCTGTGGCTTGCTGTCTTGATGCTTGCTTTCTTTGATAAAATAGATTTAGAAAGGAAAAAAAGAAAATACATTTTGTCATTACCTCCTTTTTTTGTGCAAGAATGGGTTTAGTGGTAATGAACTGTTAGCAGAATCTTTATTTGTTAACTGCGTTGCTATGAAGCCAGCATTAGCGACTGAAGTGTTTAATGGAAGAATCATTCATCTTTGACATAACTTCTGCTCCCTGCTTTTCAGCTGTCCAGACATAGAGACAGGGAAAGAAACAAAATGGAAATAAACTGAAGGTGTGCTAAATGCTTTAATGCCTCTCCCCAGAGACATACTGTTCAGATTACCTGAATTCAGAAAAGACAAAACGTGGGCAAATGATTGTGTGAGTTCCCACTCTTCCTTAGGAGGAAACTTCGAGCCAATATCCTTCGGCCTTCATAGAATCATAGAATCATAGAATCATAGAATCCTAGGGGTTGGAAGGGACCTCGAAAGATCATCTAGTCCAACCCCCCTGCCAGAGCAGGGTCACCTAGAGTAGATCACACAGGAATGCGTCCAGGCATTGAATGTCTTGAATGTCTCCAGTGAAGAAGATTCCACAACCAATCTGGGCAGCAACTCTCTTCCTTTATGCAAACAAATCAGAAAAAAATTAAGCTCACGCTAAATTAAGACAGCACTTTAGCATATCTAATAATGGACTCTGAGGTAGCCTCATTAATTCAAAATGAGATTTGAGGGTGAAAATGCCCTGTTCTTAAACAAATGGTCTCATTCCAGTGGTCAAAGAAACCTCCAAATGAAAATGTTGGAAATTATTAAGAATTTCTTTTTTCTCAGGTGGTTTCTCAATAGGCGTGACCTGCTCTTGCACTGCTTTCTGGGTCTCCACTACCACCACTAGAGCAAGATACTGGCATGGTGGACTGAAGGCTTGGCATGCTGGAGCTGTGCATGTGGAGATACTTGCTTTCTCCTAATCATCCAGTTTTGCAAGTTCTGTCTCACTGCAGGTCCTTGTGTCATGTGCATGAAGCTGATTGTTGCAACTGATAAATATAGCAAGAAGCCTCAGAATGGATAGTCATTCTGTGGTGCAGAATTAGTACTAGAATCTGCTGTCTTTCCTCCTGTGGGGTAAGCTTTACGCACACAGAAGAGGTTGATATGTCTACTCACTGGGCAACTTTCCAAGATTCATCACGGGGTACTTTTGCGTGGATTTTATGTTTCAAGGTGGGCCAGAACTGATGTAGTAAAATGTAAGATGGCTGCTGGCAGAGTCAATATTTTTTGACAAAAACATGTAACTTCTTTAGTTTCCATGTCTTCGTCCCAGGAGCTTTAGAAGTAAAGGAAGTTTCAAGTTGCATTTTATTATGAGATTCTTGTACTTTCAAAGTTGGAATAGTGACCATCTGAGTGACTTTGTAAATATAAAAATCCCTATTTGTTAAGAAACATAATAAATTCTTAAGCCAGCTGAGTTACACATTTATTAAACTCATGTATGTATATCAGAAAATGAAACAAGAACTCAGAATTGGTGGTTCTAATTGTTTTGCACTTTCAAATGTAATTCATAGCTCATACATGGCAAAAGGTGGTTCTTCTCATGTGATGTTTCAGAATATTGATCTGATCTAAATACTTACCTTTTTCTTGGTAAAATAAGTATACCTAGTTTCAATATCCCTAAATATTTTGATTTTTTAAAAATTCTCTTTTGTGTATTAATTAACTCTTAATTAAGTTAATTATATGTTAACTCCAAAATCTCTGGATAGAATTAGGAATAAAATTTATTGACTTGAAAACAAAGATAACTGTAAGTACAAAATTAAGGTTCAAACAAAATTAATACACGTAAGCAGTATTAAAGTGATCAAACATTTATTTAAAGAATTGTAAGAGTATTATTTTAAAAGGGCTTCTTTCTACAAATAAATAAATAAATAAAATATCTACTTTCTTGCATGAGATTGAATAACAAAGCAGTTCTGAGAGAAAACATGCATTCAGAATTACAACCACATAGCACCTCCATCCCCTCCGCCTGACAGAGGCTGGTGAGGGTACCAGGGCTCCCAACACACCGCTGTGCCGCACTGATGGGACTCTGTGGGAATCTGGGTCATGGTGTATCCCAAAAACATTGTAGTGTCATCTCCCTCTTAATATGTCCAGCTTCTGCTTTTGCTTTAAAAAGTGCCACTATTAAAAAAAAAAAATAAAAATGCATGAAGTAGAAAGGAAAGTTCTTTTTGTCATGAGAAAACAGATTTTTAGAGGATTTTATGTGTGTGTGTGTGTGTATAACTATACCAGAGACTGAGTACAAAAGCTGTGACCTACCTTGAAATTTTGCCCTATTTGCTATATTTGGGATTCTCTTTAGCATCTGTTGTTGTCACTGCTAAATATTGTTTGTTAGATAGAGGAAGGCCAACACCAGATTGGAAATGGTAACTTAATTTCAGGAGGATTTGAGAAGCACCTTCCCATATTAATATTATCTGGCTCTTCTATTTATTTTAGAAAGAATGTTAGTGGAATTGACATGTTTCAGCAAAGGACTGTTACTGTTGTTATGCACTAATACTGATACAAACATCAGCATTTATGGAAAACTAATGTTAAGATGAAGTCAAGACATTTATTTTCTAAGCTGGAGATTCTAATTCTCTGACAATGTTATATTGCATGGCTTTTATTTCTACTATGCCTAAAGATTGACGAGGATTTGATCATTAGTTTGCTGGCTGCTTTGCTCAGTGGAGAGTCAGCTGAGCATTTTATTGTTATTAGTGAGCTGCATTTTGATTTTCCTATCAAAGACATTGCTGGCCTCAGCTCATCCCAGGTGTAAAATGAGAGATTCCTTGTGCCCCTTGTTTGTTCTCTGACCAAGCCAGTATTTGATGAATATTTGCTTTTATTTCTCAAGCAGGAACCTTTTTTTTCATGAAGGCTTCCATACATGGGCTTGATTCTTCAAAAATAAGTAAGGGTAGTCTGTACCTTTTGTGAGAAAACTACTTACCTCATTCTAGAATATATATGTTCATATTTACTTACATACATGTATATGTGTGTATAGATATATACATAGAGTTGTCTCGAAAAAACCTGAGTTCCTAGAATTTAGGTGGTAGACATATACAAAGCCAGAAAATATTTTGAATGCTTGGGGAACCAACACCACAGATAGAAATTATTAATTACTTGGAGTTGGGAACAGGGACAGGCTCATGGCTTTCCCAGTGCAGAACTTGTCCCTGGGAGCTGCTGAAGCCGTTTGCTGAAGGAGGATGTCCAAAAGAATGTTTCTGGATCTATTATGAAGGAGTTCATCCAGATGGAGAATATTTTGTCCACCTCATAAAGTGCTTTCGCCTCTGAGAAGGGGGTTCGATGTCCAGATGGAGATGGATGACAAGTGCTGTCCCTCAGTGGTTCAGACAAGTGGTATGGACAAGTGGTCTGTACTGGGACCAGTGCTGTTTAGTATCTTCATCAATGATATAGACAGTGAGATCAAGGGTACCGTCAGGAAGTTTGCAATTACACCAGGCTGACTGGTACAGCTGACATGCCAGAGGGATGGGTGTCATACAGAAGGACCTGGACAAGCTGGAGAAGTGGGTTCATGTGAACTTCATGAGGTTCAATATGGTGAAGTGCAAGGTCCTGCATCCAGATATGGGCAATCCTCATTATCAGTAGAGGTTGGGGGATGACGATCACCCAGGGAGAGCAGCAGATCAAGAGAGGTGATTCTGTCCCTCTACTCCGCTCTGACAAGACCTCACCTGTAGTACTGTGTCCAGCCCATGGGTCCCCAACAAAAGAATAATGTAGACCTGTGGGAGTGGGTCCAGAGGAGGGCCACAAAAATGATCAGGGCGCTAGAGCAGCCTTCCTACAACAGGCTGAGAGTTGGGGTTGTTCAGCCTGGAGGAGAGAATGTTCTGGGAAGATCTTATAGCAGTATTCCAGTACATGAAGGGCCCTACAGGAAAGCTGGGGAGGGACTGTTTACAAGGGTGTGTAGTGGTAACATGAGGGGCAATGGTCTTAAACTAGAGCATGGTAGATTTAGATTAGACATTAGGAAGAAGTTACTGGGAGGGTGGTGAAACACTGGAACAGGTTATCCAGAGAGGTTGTGGAGGCCCCATCCCTGGAGACGTTCAAGGTCAGGCTTGATGGGGCTCTGACCAACCTAATCTAGTTTTAAATATTCCTGCTCACTGCAGGGGGATTGGACTAGATGACCTTTAAAGGTCATCAACCCAATGTATTCTATGATTCTATGATAAGGAGAAATGCACTTAAGAAATAGTGGGCTAGTTCTCAGCATAAACTACTGGAATAGTCTCTCCATGTTGTCTTTACACCATCAAGTTTCTCCATTAAAGCAAGGAATAATGCAGAATTTCACATTAGGCCTGACTTAAACTAGTCCTTGTCCAGCTTTTCGTCCACTAGTACCCCCAGATCTTTTTCCACAGGCCTGCTCTCTAGCATGTCTTCCCCCAGCCTGTATTGGTATCTCGTTGCCCAGGGGGAAGAGCTGTTCACAAGAGCATGTAAGAGTAGGAGAAGGGGTAATGGTTTTAGGCTAGAGAAGGGTAGATTTAGGTTGGACATCAGGAAAAAGTTCTTCAATACAAGGGTGGTGGATCACTAGAGCAGGTCACCTAGAGAGGTCGTGGAGGCCCCATCCCTGGAGACATTCAAGGTCAGGGTTGATGGGTCTCTGAGCAGCCTGTTCTAGTGTGATATATCCCGGCTTATTGTAGGGGGTTTGGACTAGATGACCTTTATAAGTCCCTTCCAACAAAAGACACTCTATGATTCTATGGTTCTATAATTTGGAAGCATCATTTACTTCTGTCTTTCTTGCCTGCTCAAGAGCACAAAGTTTTACATCTTTACCTAGAAATGTTTATCTTTTCTAGTATAATTATGAAGCTTTTGGCTTTTCCCATCTGTGCTGTAAGAAGGGATGCACATGATACAGTGAAAAGGTTTTGCTTGCTGATTTGTTACTTCTGTTCCAAATTAGATAATGCTCTTTAGGAAAACTGACAGGGGCAGAGCTCCCTGGAGAAAGGGGGATTGGGTATTCCCTTTATGGATCAATGATAATGTTCAGAGGGGAGCAGCTTTGAGGTACTACAAGTGGCAAGAGATTTAGGGACCAGAGATGGATATGTGCCACTGGGGAGCAGGAAGCAGCCCCAGGGATGATGGACAGGGTTTTGCAGGAGGTGCAGTCAAACATTACTGCCACTCGGAATAAGCCATTGAGGAACTCCAAACCTTTTCTGAAGTCTCTGGATATCAGGGTAGAGGAGGATAGAAATTCTTCTCAGTTCTCTTCCAATATTTTTTAGGGTTTTTCTGCTTTAAATTTTGTTATTCTAGTTTATAATCTAATAAAAACTGCCTTTTTTGAGCTTAAAACCCTTTTTTCTTCTTACGGGCATTTTGTGCAGAGGAAGGTCAAGACATATTGCCTCAAAGCTCACGGTTTGAAGTGCCATTGTGCAGCACTATACTGACTGTCTTGTCAGGACATTTTCACCATATGCCGCATCTTGGCTCCTCCATTCCCTGAGCCCAACCCTCTGTTTGGGGATGAGATGCTGTGAGCTGGGATGAGCTGAGCTAAAGGCACAATCCAAAGGGAGAGGCAAACTCTGGAGGGAACAGAGGAGAGAGGCAAGAGGCAGCACATTTTTACAGAGGCAAGTAAATAGATCACAGTTCAACTGTGACAGCTGTGTGCCTAGACATAATTAACAACACACACTGTTTATTTAAAAATAAGCTTGGATTTGCCTGTTGTTTCTTGGCAGGGGACTTAAACACCCTAACAAGTAAAGTGGCTTTTCATGAGCCTTCATCTGTCATTACCAAGGAGTCTGTTTTGTATTTCCAGGACCCAGAATATCTCATTATGTTTTCATCCTACTGTGCTGCCTGGCACTGCGCTTTCATGGTAAGAGGTAATATGTTAATGACTGAAATAGGCTGTAAAATGAGGGGGGAATTGTGTTAGTGAAGGGCAATCGCTCAGGTCACTAGAGGGAGGACTTCCTAATAGGATCTCAGCTAAACACCGCACAGGCTTAAATCCCAGAGAGCATCTTTCTGTGAACCGGCCGGTTTCACCTTATTTCCAGGTTTCAGGGATCCTTCTCACACAGGGAGATTGATTTCAGATGTAGCTAAATTAATAAAAATCTATCGCATATTTATTCTTCATTTTGGTGGTATGCAGGCAATGTGACAATAAGGTGTCTTTATCTGCAGATCTAAGGATGATTCTGTTCTCCATATTTTGTGAATTTGTTGGCAGATTAAAATCTTTCTGCAGTCAGGTAAGCGGCAAAGCTCTCATTTGCCACGACTTCTTTTGTTCAGAGAAGGGTGAGTAATAGCAGAACAGTGACCATCCTTTGAGGAAGACTGTCCAGGAGCCCTCTCCTCCTCTTGTTGTTGTTAACTCTCAGTAGCCTTGTTAAAAATCTATAGAGCTTACTCCAGCACTGACCTTGTCTAATTGTATTGATTGCTAGTAACTGAAAGCTAACTAGGAAGCAGGTTGCTATGGCAATTCTTGAGTCATACGTATAAAGAAAAAAGGCTGCTAAAACCACTAGCACATGGTGACTGTTAGCACAGATAAACAAATTAAAAAATATAATTCATTCAGGTTTAATCCAGAATCCAAATGAAGATACAATGTGAAACAAGAAAATTTTTCCATTGCTACAACATTTTCTTCTTTGGTAATAATTTTGTTCTTTTGTTTGTCTGTTGAATTATGCATAATTTTAGGACTAAATAGCAAAGTAGACTTTGGGTTGTTCTCCACCCTGCAACTCACACAGAATATGTCACAAAAGTTTCATGGGACAGGAGAATTAGTCAGGTATAGGGTAATAGGACTTGGAACACCCCAGATTTCTAGGTCGCTTGTTCTTACTCAGTCACAGAGTCACACAGAGTCCACATGTTTGTGATGAATGGTTCATTTTCACAGAGGTAGGTTAATGGCTTGTGTACCATGAGATGGTGATATCAGCCTGTACCCTCAGGACACAGTGATTCATCACAAGCTTGGGCTGCTGCAGCTGCTTTTCCGTAGCAGCCTCTTTTGACCAGACTTTGAAATTTTTCTGCAGCAGAGCTGGTGTCTCAGTGGGTGACCTTGCTCCTTTGTGGGGCACTGTGGGAAGGTTGGATTGCTTTGGCAGTGCTGTGCCTCAACTGTAGACAAATGAAAGACTTCACTGGTCACATCTAGTAAAGTCTTTTCACTTTATTTTTAACTAAATCTGACCCAAAGGAAAACCAAAGATATTCTTTCCTGTTTAATGGGGGTCTTCCTTCTCCTCCTTTGGCACCTTACTAATTAGTCATATCATGCACAATTCTCAGCTTTCCTAAGGATTCTCCATCTGCACACCTTTAAGAAGGAGGAGGAAGATATAAGAGCATGCATCCTGTTGCTACCCTTCTGGACAGTATGAACGATGGGGCAAAATGCATCTAGAAGAGTAACAGGACTGGGTGGGAGATAGGAGTGTATTGAGTGCAGCTCATATCCAAGAAAATATGAATTTCTCTGCCCCTCTCAGTCTTCAGTGGATCAATGTCCTTAAATTGACTTTAGCAGCACATAAAGAAAAAAGTAAGAAGCAATGCAGTCAGTTTCAGCATGAACTTTTTTAACAGGTCTCATAAATAAATGGAGTATTCTCTCTCTGGCTTCCTGGGACTTAGATCCTCAGAGAGTTGCATTCATCTAGCTGAAAATAAGATGCAACGTTGATTACTTAGAAGTGTGTGCCACTTAATAAACAAACAAAAAAAACAACCAACAAAAAAATAGATAGAACTATGTTTACGTTGATTAGGATTGACTCAATCAGAGTAAAACTATTCTAACAATGAAACTGAAACATCTGGTTTGGGGTTTTGAGTTAAATAGGTGCCACTATGGAGGCAAGTCCTGAGCCTGCCATTTCAAAGTATCCTCTTCATTTTAGCAGTAATTTAGCTCCAGAGAAAACACAAATCAAAACCTTTGTACTTAGCTGCTGTTTAATCTTCCTCACTGAAGGCTCCCAGCTGGGCATGGGGCACAAGGGGTTTCCCTGGGGAATCTCTTAACCAGAGTCATCCTGCATAGCCATCTCCAAACTAACAGAAAGAAAATAATTAAACCTTATTACCTTTGTGTAGAAGGATGAGGTGTGTGCTGGTACTGCTGGTTGCTTTCTGTTTGCTGTACCTTTCAGAAGGTAAGAAAAAGACACTCCCATCTATGGATCCTGACCAGATCCATAGGGATTTGGATAACTTTAAGGTAGAACACCTTTCAGAGGGAGCTCTGATCATGTTCTGCAATATGTGTTATATTAATTTCTTAATTTTCCTGTTAAGATACTCCAAAAATATGTTGTTTTGTTTTCACTCTGATGAAAGAAACAGAATAGCAGTTCACTTTTCATATTTAATTCAGTATTTAGCATACACAAAACATTCCTTTATATCTGAAAACTAAATTGCTCTCACAGGATAGCTTTCAAGTTTGTGAACTTCTGCATCCTTTTGTATATTGAGTTGTGTGCTTTCCAGAGGCAATACTTATTTAAAATTACAAGAAAATATGCACTCCTCTAAAATGTATGTTAATGTATATTAAAATGTATATTAAAACCAATGGATTTCCATGCCTTCTGCTGCGGAGTCCAAAATTTCCTCCAGTCTCAACTAAAGCAGTGATAGTAATCAGAGATGATAGATTTAATTTTCTTGTTTTATTTTTTAAGTGTATTTCGTCAACATGACTGTTGCAAATGGTAATTTTTGTGGTTTGGGATCACTTTAGGAATTTTTCCTCCCACTCATCAGTAGCGTTTTTTCTAAGTGCTTTACTGGAAACAAATAAGGTTTTGTCAGGCATGTGTGCTTTGAAAACACTGTAAGTTCCAGTTTGTTTACATCAACACAGGAAACCAGAATTAAAAATATAATAAGGATATGCAATGCAGTACAGCAAAGGAATAGACACAGCAACTTGTAAGGAAAACATTTTTTTTTTTTAAATTCAAATCTTGTTTCTCATTCAGTCTCCTTCTTTAAGCAGTGTGGGTGGGGAGGAGGATTCATTTTGCTTTCTGTTGATGAAGAAGGAATAACTGCTTCAGATAAGGCTTTTTGCATCATCTCTAGCTCCAACTTCTTCCTATATCCCCAGTTAGATATAACCCAGGAGAGTGGAGGAGAAGGGCTCCCAGGGAGATCAGAGCAACAGGTTGTTCTCAAGTGGCCAGGAATTGCCTTTGAGTTCTCAAGGGTTTTGCCTCATTCCTTCAGGGACCCCTGTGGGATCACTACTGAGGGCTCCACATCAAAGGCCTGAATCCAGTCTGAAGATTTTCTTATTAAAACACTACAACAGCAGATGATAGCAGGAAGCCTTTGTCTGGCATTTCTACCAGCCTGAGTTGCACAGCATGTTTCCAGCAGAAGCCTTTCTTGGACTACACAAGCGACTTCCTTGTAAAAGGGGTTACATGTGCAGAAAGGCTGCTGCCTGGTGATATTAGTGAGTAAGCACCATCGTGTGGCCATGGATCTATTATTTCATTGCTTTTATCAGAATCCTGTGTGTATACACACACAAATGTAGAAACATATTAATAGATTAGATTTCGGGCCAAGTTTTAGGACACGTTCCCTGCCCCCTATTATAGCTTTCTTAACTGTGTGCAGTCTTGCAATGTTTGCAGGTTAGGAGGGTTATTTGTTTCAGGGAAACTCAGCTGGAAGCATGTGATTTTCCAGGGTTTCATAGTGGAGATCTGTTCAGTCATTTGTCAAGTAAGATTCTTGATGTATTGAATTGGGTTCCTCTCTGCTGCCACTAGCCATTTGGCAAAAGGTTCAGGATTGTATGTCATTCCCATGTTTGTATGTGTCATCTCTTCATCCTTCAATATAGAACCTGCAGATTTAGGCATAATGGTATTTTCTGTTTATGATAGCACAGTATGGCAAACAGAGAAATAACACTCATTGCACACATGCTATGTAAAGCTTTTGACTTAGTAGCTTCTTGCTGGTGCTTGTGTTCTCTCTGGCAGTCTGCTACAAGGCAGAGGTTTGATTTTAACTTTGGAAGCATGAAAGGAGATCCCTTTCCCAGGTAAGTTATATCTGAAGGCTCCAATCATGGAAATATTTATGCAGTAAGGTTTTGGCTGAGCCTGGAGCCAAAGCTCAGGGATAGGAGTCTATAGGGTCAAGGTCTCTGTTAGGCACAACCCACAAGAACAGTATTGATAGGATTAAAGAATTAATGCAAATAGAAAAGAAGACAAAAGCAAATCTTTGTGCTGGAAAAAGGTATTTTACAGGGAGACTGTAATATTGAATAAGAGAAAACTAAATCTCTTCAGAAGGGCATTTGAAAGGAGTAGTGGATGGTGTTAGCAACTGGAAGATAATGTCTGTATTCATAATTATGTTTAACGTTAGGCAATGCTAATATCTTTCTCATGATGGCTCAAGCCATGGAGATTTATTTTCACTGAAGTGGGTGTAAGACACTGTATGATTTGCTCTGGTGAATACTCAGAAACCTCTCATCAGCCTGGGAAGATTTTTAATGTCAGAACTGTGAAGTAAGAGGGATTTTTTTTACAATTTTTCCCCTTAGCTATTAAATTTAACTGTGCATATGTGAGGCACTTGCTATTCTGGTTCTTCCTGCTTCTGTAACACACTGGAGTTAGCAATGCACTGTCCTCCAGTGGCATCTCTTATGCATGTGTGCTTCCTTAAGGCATTTCCACACTGTCTGTTAAAGTATCTAAGAACATCTGTTTCCAGGTGGTCTACTTGGAAAGACTGTCAGTAGACTTTAGGTCCTGGAAGCCACATGTTCGCTAAATCCAAGACAGTCTGCTTGTTGATTTTCCCCAAAAATTATTTTCCCTTTTTCCTCATTCAGCAGATCTCCTCAGTGCATCCCAGATATAATCTTCTCATTTCCCCAGGCCGTCTTAATCAAACTATTCATCATATGCTAGCTATCAAAGCCAAGAGAGAAGTAACACAAGATAAGTGGCAATAAATGCTGCTAAGCCATTTCCACAGGAGTTACGAGGTGAAGCATGAAGCTTGTGTTAACCTCTGTGAACAAGGAGGTCCCTTCCTCAGCTGAACAAGCATCTTTGCCAGTGTGGTCTCAAGATCCTCAGTAACACATTGTGTCTGAGAAAGAACTGTCATCACTAGAATGGGTGTCTTTTTCAGAGACATTTTTCTGCCTTCCCTACAAGATGTCACAGGCAAAGGTAAAATGTAGTAATGCCCAAATGCAAGGAGCAACAGGTACATCTGCCCCAGTGGCTGGAGGGCACTGAGTTCCAAACCTCATCTCTCTGGGTTGCCTGTATGGAGCCAGCTTTCTCTGAGGAAAGTTGCTGTTTCCTCCAAAGACCCGGATCTTGCTTGCTTGACTTTACAAAGCTTCACGCATTTTCAGCTTTACTGGCAATAAACTAAAACTAGTATAACACATCCCCACAGTGCCAGAATATGAGAATGTATCCCCCTCAAACTGCACTGATTATAAAATCAATTCTTATAATGATGTGGCTTCTGCTGCTGGATCCGGTCATTATCTGTTCCAATTCCACAGACTAATAGCATGCTTTTTCAGATTAGAGAGACCAGTTTAAAACTGTTACATGGACAATTAATTTGATGCAACAAAACTCTCAGCAGACTTGTATATGGTTTGTTGGCATGATGCTAAGGCACCAGTAGAAATAAAATCCCCTTTGCTTCTGTCTGCTGTGTGGAAACTTACATTTTATTTTTCCAATGCCTGTATTGATTTATTTGAGAATGGTGTCATGCCCTTGGGAGAAGGCAAGAAGACACATTATTGGTGCCTCCTGGTAATCTCCTTCAGGGAATCACATATGCACTGTTTCGCTCTAAGGATGAAATCATTATTAATACTCTGTTGGTTAAATGGTTATCTCATGTATTTAGTCCGGTCAGAACAACGTGTGTGTATAGCTTTAGCAAAGTAAAAAGATGAGAAGAGTCAATGCTTGAATTCATTTTTGAAATGTCAATAACTGCTAAGGTATATTAGTCTGCAACTCCCTCATATTCAATAAATCATGGTAGGGAGACAAGTTTTTCATGTTCACAAGGAAAGTGGCAGGATAAAGTGTCAACTATTTTTAAAAGGTCAGAAGTTTCCAATACTTTTAAGAAAAATAGCTTTTTTTTTGTCACCTGTTTAAATCAATGTAGTAGCATTTTGCTGTCACTTCAGAGGTGAGTTTTCAAAAGATTTCAGACTGACTTTTTTCTGATCAGATTGAAAGATATAAGAGCAACATGGAGACAGAGGTATTCAGGTGTTTAATTTTTCAGTTCAAACAAATCTCAAGCTGTTCCTGGGGGTGCTCACCCAGTGAATGCTGGGCAGGGTTGCCTGCCTGACATCACACTACTGCTAATCTCTTCTTAAGATTGACATAAATTGTAGCATCAGTCAAACCACCAAGTAAAACTGACCTGGAAAATTAGTCGAATGAGTACTTCTATTTGAAGAAAGGGGGCAGGAAGAGATAAACGTTTGGGGCCTTTTTTTTTTCTTTCCTTTTCCATAAGATCAATGTGAGGCTATGGATTTGTTGCAGTGCAGAGAGCCCAGTGAGGTCACCTGCTCTAGCAGTCAGTACCTGACACCTCCACTAGCACTGCTAATTGCAGGCACCTATAGAATGAAGAAAAATACTCACAGGAATCTTCAGGACATTTGTGCCACAGAAAACTGCCGCAAAAACTGAGAATAAAAGGCCGAAAGGTCCAATTACTATGCATCACAGGAAATATACGGTGAATAGACCAAGTGTCTAGCCCATGTATGTACCTGTTCCAGAGGGGAATTTAAGGAAAGCTACAGGAGTTTGCAGGGAGTGGGTTGCACCAAGCACACAGAGGAGGACAGAGTGGCTGGAGACGAGGGGAAAGCCACCCTTCACACCATGTGCCGTGTCTGTGGGCAAGGTGCACGCACCAAACTAGTGCCCAAGAAGTATCCATGCATAGGGCAGCCCCCATGCTGGTCTGCCGCAGGGAGATGAAGCACAGAAGTCCATAAATCCCACATTTACTACGGTCACCATTTGGGCACCAGTTCAGTTACTCTATGTCATTCCTGCTGCTGGTCTTCATGTTTGAGAGCATACGTCCCTGAGCATTGTGTAAGGGACTGATGCTGTGATCTGCCTCTTAGCTGGTCTTCTGCCATGGGTGTGCTTTGCTCTCTTTAGACACAAGTTTCCACTTACTCATCTACGTTAAACTTCTATATCTGTATATATACACACATACACATACAAACATATGTTTTAAATAAGCACATTTCCTAGCAGGGGAAAAATGACCTTGTCCCTGTCAGTGTGCCATGCTCTGATCCTAAAAGGAATTTTTACCATAAAAGCCATATAAAGGTCCAGTCTTTGATTTTTTCATTATTTTGAAATGTGAGACCCCTTGGCTGCAAGACCATTAGTTTGTGAGTTTTATACAGTCTTGCTTCTGCTGCAAGACTTTGATTAGTCTAAGAGACTTTCTTTAGAGGGCTACAAAGAAACTGCCTTGAACTATGAATTCCTTGCTAATAGAATTGTTTAAAAGGCCACTTCAACATAGTTTGATTTTTATAGGTCACACTTTGAGCACAGCTGGTTTGAAGAGGAAAGCTTCCGCGGCTTCACACTGGGCTCTGTCACAGATGTCATGAAGAGGTACCCCTAGCCCTGAAGAAGGGCAGCTTTGCAGGAAGGTTCAACCCAGCTAAGACTGTACTGCCTCCATGCAGCTCCTTCCTCCTCCTCTTCATTTTCCATCTCTCTCCCTCCTGTCACTAGGCTATCCCACATGGCAATGCTACACTGCAGTCAGTTGCTTGTGATAGGCAATAACCATTACTGTTTGCTATGTTAGTGACAAATGAGAGGAAATTCTTTAGTTATATGGTGTTGTCACACCTTAAAGTCTTACATTCTCTTTGAAGGAAAGTAAAAATAATTATACTTTGTGTGAAACATTTTTACTGAATAGTTTTTTCTCTTTTTAGGCTGTGTTTGAGGGAACAATGTATGCTTTTGAGGGTCACCGTTGATTTCAACAATGCTGTGCATACTGTGGCAACTAAGCTCAAGGCACCTGCCTAAGCACTTTACAAGCACTGCTGGTTTGGGGTTTTGGAGCTTTGGATTTTTTTAAGAAATTGCCACTGATTATTTTGCGTGCCATCTATTCAAAGGCTTGTATGCATCAGCAATTATTCTCAAACTGCCATCTGGATTTGCTGTGATAGCTAGCACTAGAGATAATAGTATAATTCATTACAAACAAACAACATAATAATACTTCCATCTTCTCTCGTGATGACATATAATAAGATATGCATTATGAGCAATCATCTGTTTGTGAGCATTTATGTAAGACCAATCACTTGCACAAATACTAGCCAGCAATAGCCTTTTTCTATTTGTAGCTGCTGCTGTAGGTATTGTTTGCTCTCCTTTATAGAGTATCTGACCCTGCTGAGCTGGTTGTTTGATGTGAGCACCAGTGGTTTATACTTGTGATACCTGTATCCAAGAGACTGCTCTTTGGATTTTCTGTGAGCAGGGTATGCATTTTTGCCAACTACAAATAAGTCACTCACACAAATTATATAACCAAAAGCCCAGTCTGGCATGGCTTGTTGGTTACAGTGTGGGACTGATGACCTAAACTGAATGTCAGGGTTTTTTTTAATTTATCCTTCTTACCTAAATGATAGCCTGTAACAGGTATATGGCCACCCCAAAGGACAAGAACAGTGGTGGCCTTCTGTCAGAAAACAGCACTTTAGTGCTATAAATTGGAATTCATCTGCAAAGAATGATGATGATTGAGGTAATCATGAACAGGATTTCCTGGAGAGAAGGCAGAATCATAGAATCATAGAATCATAGAATCATAGAATCATAGAATGGTTAAGGTTGGAAGGGACTTTAAAGATCATCAGGTTCCAACCTCCTTGCCATAAGCAGGGACACACACTAGAGGAGGCTGCACAAAACCTCATCCAACCTGGCCTTGAACACCTTCAGGGAGGGGGCTTCCACAACCTCCCTGAGCAACCTATTCCAGTGTCTTACTGCCCTCAGGGTGAAGAATTTCTTCCTGATGTCTAACCTAAATCTCTCCTCTTTCAGTTTAAAACAGTTAACCCTTGTCCTATCACTGCCCTCTCTGGTGAAAAGTCCCTCCCCAGCTTTCCTGTAGGTTCCCCTCAGGTACTGGAAGGCTGCTATAAGGTCTCCCCCATCTCCCTGAAGCCTTCTTCAGGCTGAACAGCCCCACCTGCTTCATTGTATCTTCATAGCAGAGCTGCTCCAACCTTTGATCATCTTTGTGGCCCTTCTCTGGACCCTCTCCAACAGCTCCATGTCTTTCCTGTGCTGACGGCTCCAGAGCTGTACAAAGTATTCCAGGTGTGGTCTCACCAGAGCAGAGTAGAGGGGCAGAATCCCCTCCCTGGCCCTGCTGGCCACACTTCTTTTGATGCAGCCCAGGATGCACTTGGCTCTCTGGGCTCCAACACACACTGGCAGCTCATGTCAAGCTTCTCATCTACTACTACCACCCCCAGGTCCTTCTCCTCAGGACTGCCCTCTACCCATTCTCCCTCCAGTCTGTATTTGCGCCTGGGGTTGCATCAACCCAGGTGCAGGACCTTGCACTTAGCCTTGTTGAACTTTATGAGGTTGGCACTGGCCCACCTCTCCAGCCTGTCAAGATCCCTTTGAATGGCCTCCCTTCCTGCTAGGGTGTCAACTACTCCACACAGCTTGGTATAGTCAGCAAACCTGCTGAGGATACACTCAACTCCTCTATTCATGTCTCCCACAAAAATGTTGTACAGCACTGGTCCCTATACTGATCTCTGAGGAATGCCACGTGTCACTTGCCTCTACTGGGACACTGAAACATTAACCATAACTCCCTGGGTAGCAGAGGATGCACTGTTTGCTGCTGGGGATAGAGGGTCTTGCCCTTTTCCCTCACCCCTTACAGTCCCCTGGACACACGGAATGAAGCCCAACACCAGAAGGGTTACTGCCTTCTGCCATTGATGAGTTTCCTTTTTGTTGCCTTTACTTGTCTTGCGAGGCTTATAACCCCCACAGCTGCAGTAATTGTTTGCCTGAGCTGAAAGACAGCAAAGATAATTTTAAATTGACATACTTTATATTTCCTGTTAAAAAAATAAAATAAAATTGCTGTCACATTTGTACCAATTAATATTAGAATTAAACCCGTCTTTCCCCAAATATCTGAAACACTCCCTTCAGGAAAGTCTTACTTAATTCTTTTAAAAACTGAATTTTTAAAAAGAATTTATAGATTCCTATTTTCTTACCTTTCTTTAATCCTTCCTTAACCATGCAGTCTCCAAGCCTTCCAAAGTGTCACGGCCCACTCATGCCCTGCTTTAATCAGATCTGTATGTTCTGTTTCCTAAACCAAAACAAGTAGGCATCATCCTACTCTTGTGAAGCCTAAACACTCTCCCAATAGAGAAACATTCCATTTTTAGTGTTTTGTTAAAAGAGGTGCATTGTCCAAAGTTAGACAGCAGATGCGATCATAAAAAATTGTTACCCTCAACATCTCTATCTGTCAGGTGAGATCACTACTGCATTGTCATTTCTGAATAAATTTTTTGGCTTGTCTAAGACAAACAAATCTGCAACATTTTTTCATGAGCTATTTAGTGGCATGAAATCTTTTCTGGCTAAATGGATTTCATTATATTAAATGTTCTGCCTTCTCTGAGAATGTTTTTTCTAGACAACTGATTTCTAGATTGTGAGGAGTAGCAAATATACTGTTGAGTACCCAAAAGGAGCACAAGCAACACAAAGCTGAATCTTAAAAATATGAGACACCTCCTGTGTTGTTAAATCATCTAAACTGTTGCTAAGCAAGTACATTGTACTGTCATACAAGCAGGGGGTGATTGCCTCTACCACGTACCTTATAACGCGTCATTTCTAAAGAAAACTAGAAGATAACAAGAAGTTTTTGAAACTCAGCTTTCCAACACGGGATCCGTAACAATGCCCATGTACCTTCCATGACACGAAGGAATCCTAGCCTCAGATTAAGCATTTTGTTGCTGCTGAAAAGTAAATAATATAAAAGAACATGTTCAAATGTGAGCTGGTGGTTCAGCACTGCTAAACAAATCCAGTTCTCATTGTGCCTTACTGAGCACCTACTATAAGTCCTCACTTATTTTTATTTTCATGTTCTTCAGTCAGTTTAGAGCTCCTAGAGAAATGGAGAGCTGAATTTCTTCTGTAAAAATTCCTGAGGAAACAGAAGAGAGAGTTTCTTGTTAAACTAAAAAATATCAAACCAATGAGGCATTTTTTTAAAGTGGAAAAGGTCAGACGAACAACTTACCTTCTTTTGCAAGGTTTTTGTTTGTCTTACATGGGCAAGTAATATGTCAGGTTCTGTTCAGTTGTTAGTCAGAAGGAAGGTGGATACTTCTTGTACTGTAATTATGTTTGTGGAGTTTTTCTTACTGTGTACCTATAATTTTATCTCTTGTTTTTCCTCATGCCTGTTCAGATCTATTTGCAACCATCATAACTGCAAAAGAACAAGATATCCAAGACAAGTGCTGGACAATTTATAGTCTGACAAATTATCCAATGTTTCATTCCAAATATGTGCACAGTTCATAGAATCACTGAATGGTTTGTATTGGAAAGGACCTTAAAGATCATTAGTTCCAACCCCCCTGCCATGGGCAGCGACACCTCCCATTAGATCAGGTTGTTCCAAGCCCCATCCAACCTGGCCTTGAACACTTCCAGGGACGGCCGATGCACAGCTGCTCTGCGCAACCTATGCCACTGTCTCACCACAGTAAAGAATTTCTTCCTAGTATCTAGTCTAAATCTACCATCTTCCAGTTTGCAACCATTGCCCCTCATCCTGTTGTTACACGCCCTTGTAAAAAGTCCCTCCCCAGCTTTCCTGTAGGTCCTCTTCCGGTACTGGCAGGCCACTTTCAGGTGTCCCCAGAGCCTGCTCTTCTCCAGGCTGAACAACCCCAGCTCTCTCAGCCTGTCTTTATAGGAGAGGTGCTTCAGCCCTCTGATCATCTTTGTGGCCCTCCTCTGGACTCGCTTCAGGAGCTCCATGTTCTTCTTGTGTTGGGGGCCTCAGAACTGGACACAGTACTTCAGGTAAAGTCTCACAAAAGCAGAGTAAAAGGAGATTTGCACATTACCTTGCTAAAATCTAACAGAGCATCAAACTATCACTGAATTATATCTGTATTAATAATTTTGCTGTTTACAGCTGACCTCAGCCTGAGAAAGAGCATTTTTACACCATTTCAAAAATTGACAGTGGGGAATCTTTTGGCATAGCTGTCTTTACTTTGACTTTCCTGATCTCTGCCAGCATAAGGGAAATAATTGGGATAGGTTGCCCTGTAGTAATTCCCACTTGATTTACCAGAACTCCTGAGTTCTAACTTACACCAGAGCCTGAGCCATTTTTTTGCCACCCCACAGATTAAGAAAGTAATTAAACTTGTACTCTGGACTGGCAGGAGATGCATTCTGGTGTATGGATAACAGAAAAATGACCATTTCTATTTTGTGGCTGTAAGTAGGCATTAACTCTGCAGATCTGAGATTAACTAGGGTTTTCTCCAAGGTATGGAAGATTTTTTTCATGTGTGTGGTCTCCAGCTCCTGTTAGCAAGTATTTGGTGGTGGCTTCATTTTTATCTCAGCAGTTTACACTGAGTCAAGACAGCACCATGTGCTGCTTCTGAAGTTGTGTCATATTTCTTGGGAACTTCTTCACTGCTTTTATTTCAGTCACCATTCACCCTCTCTTTTCTTCACTGAGTTAAAAGATTTCATCAAATCTCTATCAATAATTAGTGATGTCAGAGGTCCAGTGGCCCATAATGGATAGGCCCTGACTTCTAATACCCAGGAAGCAGTGACAGCAGGAGGTGCATTACAGGTACAAACTTCAGCCTCAGAAATCATCTGTTCCTGACTGTTTGCCTCGGTAGCAGCTCAGTAGTGCTTCTGGGGTCTATTTTCTTATCTGATATCCACCTCATTTTTAAAGCTCATCAGTAATCTAGGAAGAAGTTCTTTATGAATTTTTCACTTGTCCATTCTCTGCTTCACCATGGCTTGAAGTATCTTGATTTTAAATTATTTTTCAGAGAGATCTCGCAGAATGATGCCTTGGAGGTCATAGAAGCAAATGTGTTTTCCAACCTTCCCAAACTACATGAAATGTAAGTAATGAGCAATCTAAATTAAAAGAAAACAATTATGAAGATACATTACAGGCAAGTATTAAATTTTTTGCAGCTTGGTTCAGGTAAGCTCTGAAGAATCCACAGAGATATAGGAACATTTGAAATTTCCTGTTGTGTTCTCCATCTTCTTATCTGTCCCTTTCTTTCCCTGGTCAGCCTCAAACCACTGCTTCTATCAAAAGGTGGTGGGGTCTGCCAGTCTGCAGTAGGCTGCTCTTTGAAATCATGCCAATCTGCTGCTGCCAAAAGGAAAATATAGTACCACTAAATCATGGGGCTACAACAAATATTTTAAGATTGATATATTGATACACTTCCTCTGATGTTTTGTTTTCTCTTTGCAGAAGAATTGAGAAGGCAAACAACCTGGTGTACATTGATCAAGATGCCTTTCAACACCTCCCGAGCCTCAGATATTTGTAAGATCTTTTGCTTTTTGCAAGCACTATAGTAATTTTGAATTATGCAAAAGTGTTTCTGTGCAACCTGTGCTGAGGTATCATTCCCTCTCCTCACTTCTAGCTGCACATTGTCAATCGATGTTTTCACCTCCAGGGCTCCACACAGTCCTCAGAAAAGCTGAAGATAACACCCTTCAAGGAGTAGTTCCACACACAAGAGTCCTGACCCTTTTTAAGCAACAGGTTGAAACTGAGTGATGAGCAAAGGAGCTGGGCCTCTTTTATGTCTATAAAGACAGGTTTAAGTTGAAATTCCTCTAGATAGCTTTGGGACAAAATGTCTCTCATCTGTCTTTGCCATGGCTCTGCCTTCTGTCTTAAGCATTCAAACTAACTTTTCTTCAGAAATGACAGTGCTTCAGCAATGGTTTTCATGAACATTTGACATGAGATGATTAAAACTCTAAAATACAAGCATATTAACATATGGTATAACTTTATTTCGTTAGTCAGCCTCTTCAAGAATGCTGCTTGCACAACTGTGGTTGCCACATCTGCTCCCATGGAGTTGCTATTAAAATTCAGTGATCATTTAATCCATACTTAAAATACACTGTTATCCAAAAGTTTTTAACTTGACTTAACATGACTAATAATCTCTCCTCTGTATTAAAACCTCAATGAAGTCCAATGAACTCCATCTAGCAGTATTTGATTTTAATGGCTGTAACTTAAATAAGCTCCCAGAATACTCTTTGCTGGGCAACAGCACACACACCTGGCAGGACATTAACTTAATTTTCCTGTCTCCATCACTTGAGCACATTTACCCAGTCTCATTTTCCTAACTTACACAAGAAGCCTTACTCATACAAAAAGCTTTGTTTTCATTACTCACCCAAGACACCTGATCACACTTTCTAAATTTGAGTATCTAAGTGTGTGCTTAATTGTCCGGTATTTCTAAAGATGGGATGAAATCAGGTCAGTGGTCTAATAAGCATAGCTCCCAGTAAGCTAATGAGTGTCTAAAATCTCCCCGGTATTTTGACCTACATCTGCTTTATGAAATTCACCAGACACCTTGATAAATTTTAACTTTTTTATGTGCATAACTGAAACACAGATTTTTCTCTGTGACAGAAAGGAAGTAAAGCTTTAAGTCTGCATTGTCATGAAGAGAATTTTTATGCCTTTTAACTTTTATTTCAAGCCTGAGTCATTCAGTGATGTCTGCTGTCTTTGAGTAATTCTGGCTGCCTATAAATGAAAACACAGCATTTGTTTATCCCATGTAAAATCCACAGAAGAATCTGCTGTGGGTAATATAGTTGTCAGGTGTGCAGATCAGTAGAAAGAATGAGACCACATTTATCTCATACAAAACTGAACAAGAAGAAATGTGAACTTACTAATGACCATCGTTCGTGATTTTTAAAATGTGGAACACAGACATTTTAGGTTGTGAGGAAAAGGTAAATCCCCACTTTAAATATCTGAAGTAGTGGATGTTTTTCTCTTGATGTTAGCGGATGCTCCCTCTTTTGAACATTTGTTATCCTGCACTCCAAAACATGCTGACTCAAACACGCTGAGATCCTACCTGTAGAAAAATTTGACTGCAGCAACAAAGCTATGACATATAGAAAAAACAAATTTAAAATATAGAGAACTGCTTATCTAACTACCACTATTCTTCAGTTATTTTACTTGCTAGTTGCCATCGCAGGAGAATATATTTTGGGTCATTTTATAGATGTTGTCTTTCGTGGGTATACAGCACAAGAAGAGACTTTCCAGAGTACTCTAACCCATTTCTTACTGGCTCCACTCCATGTATCCCACTAATTAAGTGCTTTATTGACATTCTTGATGTTTTCCATGTTCCTTGCTTTCTCTTTTTCCACCCCCCCCCCCCCCCCCCCCCAGGGGCTACTTTTCCAGAAACTCAATGATTTGATGACTAGAAAATGTCCTCTACTTTTATTCATGGCTACTTAAGACACATTAATTCTTCTCCCAAATATTTTCCCTAATTTAAATTGATAAAATCTGTCTTTAGTATTTACTCCAGTAATGGGTTTATGCTCTATTCCCCACTTGAGCCTTGATTTTGGGCTCATTACAGCCACTAGCTGTTGAACATTAATATACTTTTCACTCTGTCATCTTAGAAACAAATACGTTTCTTGCTCACCCCACTCCCTTTGTCTCCTGCATCATCACTAGTACAACAAAAATACTAAGGAGACAAAAACATTTTAAAAATGCAGCGCTGAATTACTCCAAAACTTCTAGAAAAAGGCAACCTTAACTTTCTCATCAGCCTTTTAGGAACAGTGAAGGGAACTGTTAATTGGTCTTCTTGGATATATGCCAAAGAGACAGACTGCTTCAAAATGGTAACTTACTGACCTTTTCATGGGTACAAGATTATTTATCTGGTTCTCATTAGGGAGAGCTGTGGCATTGTCTGTTTAATAATGTAATGATGGCTTTTCAAATCTATTTTGTTTCCAAAATTAGTTTTCATATGTCCTCTGGTTCTTTTTTACTGTGGATGTGTCAATGTCCTGTATTAAGCAATCTCAGCTTAAAATATTTTAAAATGTAACACTCAGATCAGTTTTGAGGGCATACATCTGGATTGTTGGAGAGAAGGGGAGATTCAGGTCACCAAAAAATGTGTTTATCTGCAAAATAATTTGCATTGTGGAGAAGAGAGTTCAACTCCCAAGTCTTGCAGCTGCTTGTATCTGCCTGCTCTTATTTTGTGGTAGACCTGATACTCGTGTACCTGACATTTTTCCTAAACCCAAACCTGTCTTTGCTGCAGATGCACCAAAGTCCACAGAATTGCTGACCTTTTGCATGGAGTTGTCCCTTCAATAAAAAGAAACTATTCTCCATTCCTTCCTTTTGCATGGCAGCCTCAAAGTTAAAGACCTTATCCCAGAATTGGTTGTTCAGGATTACAGGTTCAACGTAGCCTAGAAGGGTGGGACACATGAGTCTGAGAAATCTCTTGCTTAGGTCAGGCTCATATGCAGTATAAAGTAACCAGCATCATTAAGGGATACAAAAATAACCCTTCCAGAATGATGCTGTATTTGTCTCTGCTCACTTTGGGTTTGCAATTTAGCAAATACCTGCAATAAGCTGGTGAGCTTAATGCAATAAGCTGCCATTCACAGTCTAGGAGATTCCTCCAATGCATCAATGATAATTTCTTGATACAAATGGAGGACAAACCAAGTAGGAGAGGAGCACTGTTGGATCTTGTACTCACCAACAAGGAGGGTCTGGTTGAAGTGGTCATGGTCAGTGGCAGCCTTGGCTGCAGTGATCACAAGATGGTAGAGTGCAGGATCCTGTGTGGGAGGAACAGAATACCCAGCAGGACCAGAACCCTGGACTTCCGCAGAGCCAACTTTGGCCTCTTCAATCAATTATTAAGAGAAGTCCCATGGGTACTAGATGATAAAGGGGCACAAGATAGTTGGTCACCATTCAAGGACCACTTCTTGCAAGGTCAGGATCAAAGCATCCCAATGGGTAGGAAATCGAGTAAGGGAGCCAGGAGAGCTGCAGGGTTAAACAGGGAACTGCTGGGCAAACTGAAGTGGAAGAAGAGAATCTATGGATCATGGAAGGAGGGCTGGCCACTTGGGAGGAATATAGGACTGTTGTCAGAGGATGTAGGGAGGCAATAAGGAAAGCTAAGGCCTCCTTGGAACTGAACCTTGCTAGTGAGGTCAAAGACAATAGAAAGGGCTTCCTCAAATACATTGCAGATAGAACTAACACTAGGGGCAATATAGGCCCCCTGCTGAATGAGGTGGGTGCCCTGGTGACAGAGGATATAAAGAAGGCAGAGGTGCTGAATGTCTTCTTTGCCTCTGTCTTTAGTGCTGCAGACTCTTTCCAGAACCCCAGATCCCTAAAGCCCCAGAAGAAGTCAGGATGAAGGAGGAGTTTGCTTTAGTAGATGAGGATTGGGTTACAGATCAGTTAAGCAGTCTGGACATCCATAAATCAATGGGTCCAGATGGAATACACCTGTGGGTGCTGAAGGAACTGGCAGAGGTCATTTCTAGGCAGCTCTCCATCATTTTTTGTAAGTTCTGGGCAACAGGAGAGGTGCTTGAGGACTGGAGGATAGCAAATGTCACTCCAGTCTACAAGAAGGGCAAGAAGGAGGACCCGGGTAACTATAGACCGGTCAGCCTCACCTCCATCCCTGGAAAGGTGATAGAACAACTTGTTCTTGGCACTTTCTCTAGGCATATCAAGGATGAGGGGGTCATTAAGAGCAGTCAACATGTTTTTTCCAAGGGAAAGTCATGTTTGACCAACCTTATAGCCTTCTATGATGAAGAAACTAGGTGGATAGATGATGGCAGGGTGGTAGACGTGGTGTATTTTGATTTCAGTAAAGCATTTGACACTGTCTCCCACAGCGTCCTCATAGATAAGCTGAGGAAGTGTGCTCTTAGTGGTCAGGTAGTGAGGTGGATCATGAACTGGTTGAAAGGAAGAAGTCAGAGAGTTGTAGTCAATGGGGCAAAATCTAGTTGGAGGTCCACTCCCTTCATCATCTTTCCATTCTTATGAGGAAAGGCTGAGGGAGCTGGGTCTCTTTAGCTTGGAGAAGAGGAGACTGAGGAGCAACCTCATCAATGTTTACAAATATGTTAAGGGTGAGTGTTAGGAGGATGGTGCCAGGCTTTTTTCAGTGATGTCTAGTGATAGGACAAGGGACATGGGTGCAAACTGGAAGACAGGAGGTTCCACGTAAACATCAGAAAAAACTACTTTCCTGCGAGAGTGACAGAGCACTGGAACAGGCTGCCCAGAGAGGTTGTGGAGTCTCCTTCAGTGGAGACATTCAAAACCTGCCTGGACACATTCCTGTGTGATGTGCTCTAGATGATCCTGCTCTGTCAGGGGGTTTGGACTAGATGATCTTTCGAAGTCCCTTCCAACCCCTAGGATTCTGTGATTCTGTGATGAGGTAAATTGTGTTCCAAGTTTTGTCAGAGTAGCTCCTGCCTATTTGGCATAAAAAAGAGCAGGTATGTTGTTATATCTGGAAAAAGCAGCCAGAATCTTCCAGAAATTCATTTCTGAATTAATTTTTTTTTCCCTGCTGATCATGGTGCTATGTTTTCTTAAATGCTGACTCCAGTAAGCCTTTTCAGAAAGACAATTAATGTTTTGGGAAGCAGCCATCAGTCATCTCGAAAACAGTTTCTTACTGAGCTGTTTATGTATTGCAAGTGGGGACTCAGTTATAACACAGATTAAAGAGGACACTTGTTTAATGCGAGGCTACTAAGGATGTATCTGTTATATGGTAAATATATTGACAAAACTGTCCTGCAGGAAAGATAGTCAGTAAATTGGATTATCTACATTCTAAAAAGATTATCCACTTAAAAGCCTCTGGAGTTTTGCTGGTTGAATAAAAAGAGAGAGAAGATCTAGGCTGCGGTCTAGCTAAATATTTTTTTAGTTCTTTTTCTGCAGTTAAATAAAAGAACATCCTCTCCTGCTCCTAATCACTATTTTGTGCCTCTGTGCAGTCAGCGCTTTGTGCCACCTGCAGATTTACTTCAATATGCAATGATTTGTCAAAGATGCTTTCCTCTTCATCTCATGCTACTCGATTGACACAAGTACAAATTGAGCCCTGAATACTTTGCGATTCCTGGAAAGATCAGGACTATGGTCCTGGCATCACCCAAGGTCTTGAACATCTTTCTTCACACATATATGGTGAAAGCCCTGCAAAACAGTGTGGCATTTTGAAAAGTTGGGAGTAAGCTTCCAATGAAAGCAGCATTTGAATAGCATATGTTGGAGAACCATCATCTTTCATTACTGCAACATAAGGATGGAGATTTTCTTGGGAAAGTACTATAGAAAGCTTCTCCTGTCTTCTCCTCTGGCCTGCAATAGCCACCATACTACGTGGCAGCAGTTTGCTTCATTTGCCTTCTAGAGAAACATGTGCTATAATTTGTAATTAACAGGTGGCTCATAAAAATAATTGCATGAATTTTTAGTGTACAACTCATTGAAAATTAAAGGCAACTTTCAACTAAAACCCTGTATGACTCCAGTAATTTTAAAAGTGTTCCTTCAAATACTGTAAGGGAGGAGTTGCAGGTTCTTCTTCTATTGCTTCTATTTCTCCTTTCATGGAGTGTAAGTACAGAAGTACTTTAAATAATAAGGGCCTTGTGAAATCAACCTGCTTCATTACTCATGCTTTCTATTTAACTATCTGTAATAGGCATTTTGTAGAGCTTTCTTGGTCATGTGTGACAGCTGTTATTTTTAAGCTAATGCAACATCAGGCCACACTGACTCCTGAGATGGAACAGTCATGACATTTCAGCAGCTTTCCCAAATTGGCTTCTTGAATATTCACTATACTTCTTTATTTTTTCCCTGCATATAATGCATTTCTTTTAGTTATGAGACAGATAATAAGTTGGCTTTTCAATGTGAACATCTGAGGATATCCAGATACCACCTCAGGGAGCTCAGAGCTCAGGGAGCTCACTCACCCTGAGTGCTCAAATGTAGTATTTAGTTGCCATGTGTGGATGTTCAGTTTCAGTTCAGTTTATGAAACCTGAAAGGTTGCAAATCTTCTGAAATAATCTAAGTTCATAATAAACAACAAATGAATGCTGTTATTTTTTTCAGTCTCAATTAGTGCTTTTCTTCACCATTCAATTATTCATGAATAAATCTGTCCAAAAAATCACATGCAGGAAAGTACATTGTTTTGTTGAAATGCCAGGATAAAAATTAATTTCCATATAGTACTAACATTTTTTCTTAAGGAACCAACATTCTCAATGAAAGGTGAACTTCTCTACCATCTCACAAATTAAAAATACAAAGAAATAACTATATTTTCAAAACCCAAATATTTTTCTTTGTTTAGTAGCATCAGCATGGTAATGAGTTATTTTGGTAGCTGGGAAAATTCCCTGCCTGGTCCAGCTCCTCCTCCTTCATATGTTTAGCCCTCCTTCCAGCCATCAACAGCCACCAGCCACCTTGTGCTTCATGGCAATATCACATTTGTCCTGCCTTTGCTATTGCTCTGTGTGCTTAAATTAGACTTGGTATTGTTCTGTGTATACCTGTGGCCTTGTTTCCTCACTGGCTGTGGGCACAGGGTTATCCTTCACAGTTATAATTTCTGGTATAGTGTTTCATGAACAGTAACTGCAACACAGAGGTCAGCAACACCAGAAGCAGTGGGAGGCTGGAAGTATTTAAATATGAAGGCTCAGATCCATTTCCAGTTACACAAACTTCTGTAATGTTCTCATGTGTTCCTTTCCTTGTTACTGGAGGTGTTGGGGAATAAAGTGTTTTAACTCCCTCTTACTGTCATGAAATAATGTTCTTCCAGTGGAATTAATGTATCCTGTATTACAGTAGAAAGTTCAAAATGTGGTAAGAGAGTTGATACTTTTGTCTTAAAAGAGCTACTATGAAAATAATTATCCTGTGTTGTTGCATTTAATTTCTTAAAATATGGTTGAGAAATTAATACTGACAGTTTCCTGAGATCTTTAGGAGGGACTGTGTAATTACCTGAGGTAGGGTTTCTCCCTTGACTTTGAGGGGGAGCTCATGATTTGGAGAAAACCCTTTTTTAAGTTACAATGTCAAGTTTCCTATGGACAAACCCCCTGTACGTGACTAAATTCTGCCTTTTCTGGCTACCATTTTAAGTCTAGTGTCCTTGCTTCTTTGTTAATTATGCTTGGTTCCTGGGACAGAGAGAATAATCTTCATCTGTTCTCTCCTGCTTAGGTTAATATCAAACACTGGCCTTCGGTTTTTACCTGCTGTCCATAAGGTGCACTCATTCCAGAAAGTTTTACTGTAAGTTTTAATGTCTGCTTTTCACTTTTTAAAAGTTCCCTTTGAATGTTTTTGCTCTCCACCAGAACCTTTCAAGACATGATTCCCTTGTGTTTGCTTATTAGTTTCATGGTAGCACTTTGGGTTGTAATTTTGTAGGCATTGACGACTATGTGGCCCCAAAGGTCTCAGTTCTCTCCAAGTTTCCTTTCTACGAAGTGTTATAGCTTGTGCTTTACAGACCACTCTTCCTTTAGCTAATCTATGAGCATGTGACTGGGTGGCCTAGGAGATGGATAACAGCCTTTGATTCCTCTTTTACCAGTTGAAATCCAAAACAGGCTCATGGCAGTGGAAATTCATTGCCACCTGATGACAGTTCTCCAGCCTGTGGGAAAATATGCCGATTTGGGAGCTGTTTTCCGTTGAAAGGTGACCACATCACAGAGGAAAAAAGGCCACCACATCAACAACAACAAAACAAACAAAAAACTACAATAAAAATCTCTCTACCTTGCTACTGTCCAATGAACAAAATATATTTTTCTATGGAAAATTCCAGTGACGATTGGCAAAAACTTATTTGTGTAACATTTAGTGTGAAAGCAACGGGTTTTTTTCTGTAAAATCTCCCTTTTTTTCTTTAAAAAATAGATACCAGCAAAAAGTTCAGGTTTTTTCACTGCAAAAGATCTTGACAGAAATTTTTCAAGCTCTTAGGATAAATAAGCAAGTATTTCTTCTCTTCCTTTGGTCAAGATGCATTGTTAATGCCCAGGCTAATTTCTGCCTCTTCAAAGTTTTGATCAGAAGATTTCAAGCTTCAGAAACATTAATCCTGAAATTCTCTTTGTAATGGCCATTAATATAAATACAAATGCACAGAAAACAAAGAGGGGGATGCCTGAACATAGTATGCACATATATAACACAATAAATAAATTCCTGCAATATATTTGACTTGAGTAATTTTGATAACTGAAACCATGAAGCAAATGCAACAGATAAAAAGCTACAGAGGCTTCGTCCTGTCTACCTTCATGTTTATCATCAATCTTACCTAGATTTGAATTACTGTGTGCTGCTGAAGAAGAGTTTGACTTTTTTTTTCACAAGAAATTCCTCATTTTCCTGTAAGAATAGCTAGACCTTGATACTATTTAAGTCCCAAAATAGATCTTGTTTCAAGCTCTGGCAGCACTGAGGTCAATAAGGTAATTCCCATTGGCTTCAGTTGTGCCAATATTCATGTCCCAAAGATAGGCCTTGATGGGGCATGGATGTTTATAAAAGGCTTGTACAGATCTTTAGCAGAGGGGTCACTTGTATGGGTGACACTATCCCCGCCTGTTCCTTTCTCTGACGACTGCAGTTTGTACCCCTGTGCAACTGTTACTTAATCCAGAGCTGTGGCCAAATTAATCTGCCAGCATGAGATAATTTTGGAACTGCACTTACTTTCAAGCTTTGTAGATAATTCATTTTTTTCCATGTTTTCCAACTGAAACAGCATGAACCATATCCCTGTTCTAAATCATGAGTAATACTGTTTAACTTCTTTGAGGTCTATTTTGAGCAAGCAACAGAACATATATCTGCTTTTCCTTTTCTCGTATCCATCAAAACTTCTGAAACACTGAAATGCCTCCTCAGCAGTTCAATAAGCTGCATTGACAGGGATCTTGTGTCTTATGTTCTTAAGTACATACAGAGCTTATAAGCAGCCCCATTGACACCAGCAGGGGAATGATTCACGGGCTGGTAGGTACCCTGCCGAATCAGGCCAAAAAGGCTAATGGCTTTTTCTGCTTCTGGTTGGGGGGCTGCAAAAAGGGATGGCCTCAAAGCCCCTCAGCTTGCGTTATCTGGGTATTATGTTTGCTGGAGGAGCAATTTCATCCACCTGAGGGTTATAAGGCCTGAGCTTTTATGCATTTTAAAGGCTTCAGCCTATTTGGGAGGAAAGTATGGGGGTGCTGGAAGTGTTTTCCTCCAGGCTTTTTTGCCAGGAAAGTTTGTGCTCTGCAGACAAAATATCTTCAAAGCTTAAGTCATCACCCTCTGCCTATAATAGTTCCTCAGACTGACTATTAGGAAAAATACTATCTTTGAGATAGCATATGATATTAAAAGGCTCACAGAAGTACAAAAAGATGTCATTTCTGTTGTATTTTATTTTTCAGAGATATTCAAGACAATATCAATATACGCACAATCGAAAGAAATTCATTCACAGGCCTAAGTTCTGAAAGTGTGATTCTGTGAGTAAGACATAGCAAATGCTTTATTCTCCTCATTAGGTCATTTCTTGTGAAGAAAACCAGGGGATGGGCATTATTTTATACATGTCCAAATTCAGTTTGAATTTTTAGACTTCTCCCCTACCTCTGCATTGTGTTTTCCTGCTATGAAAAATGAAAATTTTGCTGAGGTTTTTTTATTGTATTCTAATCGTGTTCTTTATTTTAGAAGCACAGTATAGAGCAAAATCAGTAATTACAGATGCCAAGGTTAAACATAGTCCACTTACAACAGCAGTTCCGTGTGATACAAATTGTGTTCAAAAGTATGGCATGACTCATAAATATTTACAGTCAGACACATCATTCAAAGATGGTTATTTACTCAGGCAAAATATATGTAGATGTTGTGGAAATGCAGTATATTTGTACACAGTGTTAATGCCTTGATACAGGCTGGTTCACAAATTGGTTTCAAGCTCTGTGGTTACATGACTCTACATTTGACTTGATCAGTTCTGTTTTTTTAATGAACTGTCCGGCTTCCTTGATCCTTTCTGTTGGTCTATCAAAATGTACTGTTTGCTTGCTAACAAGCTGCCTTCATTTCACCTAGCCAGTGGCCAGACTGGAAAAATTTCCCACTGTGTGTGTGCAGTTTACCTCGCATACCGAAGCAGACAAGCAAGATCTGATTGACTGATTGGGCTCACGTTGATTTTGGTGGGAGCAAGGTCAGACCATCAATATTTGAAGAGAGGCCAGTAACAAGTCACTTAGCTGTTATCTCCCCTTTTCCCCTATCAGTTACGCACAACCTCTGTCTATGTCAGATTCTCTGAATTTTAAAACACACATACCCTTTTCTCACATATATATTCAAATCACAATACCCTAAATGTACTGATTTATCTTTTCTCTCTGTGAGGATAGTATTTGCTGCTCAGGTGGGACTTCATATTTTCAGAGCAGTGCACAACAAGTACTGAATCCATAATATGCCTAAGAGATGAGATAAATCTCCCAGCTTTTTACTGTGATTTGACCTTTCTGTGCCACTTGACCAGCACTCCCCATGCTTCCCTGTAGCTCCGCTATCACTATGTTTCCCTGGGAATATCTGCTGAGGGCTTTATGTATATGCATCAGGAGGTGGTAGCATGGTGGGGGTTGGTCCCTTCTCCCAAGTAACAAGTGACACAACCAGAGGAAATGGCTTCAAGTTGTGCCAGGACAGGTTTAGATAGGATGTTAGGAAAAATTTCCATGCTGAAAAGGTTGTCAGGCACTGAAACAGGCTGCCCAGGGAAGTGGTTGAGTCACCACTCCTGGAGGTATTTAAAAGACATGTAGATGTGATGCTTAGGGACATGATGTAGTTCTGGACCTGGCCGTGATGCGTTAACAGTTGGACTTAATGATCTCAAGGGTCTTTTCCAAGCAAAAATGTTCTGTGATTCTATGAAATTGGCTTCCCTCTCTCCCTAGGATGTTCCATCGCTTATATGATTACCACTCGTGTATTAAAGGATAGGACTTAAGGCCGCTGGTTTGCTAGCAAAATTGGCAGGAGTGGGTGGGGGCAAGTTCAGAACATGTGCTCTTCCAGCTTCTTTGTCCTGCCTCCTGCAACAGCCCCATTGCCAGGAGTTACCTGTGCCCACTGGTGTGTGCAGGAGCAGCAAGAGCTCTGCAAGCCCACCTTGCCACCAGCCGCCTGGTCAGACAATGTTCTGACGCTCTTGCAGTTCTCCCTTGGTTCAGGGGCCCTGTGTGTTCTCTTTGAGAGTCCCTGATCAGACCTTCCTTGTGCTGTGATGAACTTGCCTAATTTTATACCCAAATTTGCTGGTTTTCCATACAAAACTGAAGTCACTATGCAATGCAATAGGAAGTTACTGCTACAACAATATATTGTGAAATCAAGCATGTCAATATGACATTAAAAATTCCCAGGGCCCACTGAAGCCCCACATTCTGCGCAGACCCAATTTTAGCAGGTTTAGCTGTGACAGGCTACTAGCATTTTAAAGCCAGCTATTTGGATTGCATCTTATCCCATCACCATGCATGGGACCTGCACAGACTGGAACTGGAATTGTGGATACATTTGGTAAAGAAGTGCTAGAAATTTATGGAAGAAATTCACCTTGCTTCCTGGTCTGCTTGCCACTTCAAGCCTAAAATAGAGCTTTTGTGCCCTGGAACTGAATGTAGATAGTACCTCAGGGGCACTGGCCTCCCATACCAGGTGAATTTCAAAGTGTTTTTAAAAAATGTCTCTATAGCCATGAAATAGTGAGTAAAAGCCCATATGTCCAAGCTCTGGATCTTTGCCTCCATTGTCAGTAAGGATGGTGGTTGAAGTGAGGAGAAAATTTGTCTCAGTGGAAACTTATCTATATAAAGCATAATGAGGTCTTGTGATTTAGGTAAAATTTTGTTTGTTCTTTTTGCTACTCAAATACCATTATCCAGGTGAGAGGAGTTTATAGTCCACACTGTATGGCAACAGTGACTCTGATTTTATGACCTTAGTGTCTCATTGCATTAGCATCATGTTCAGTGAAAGAATGCAGCAAGTGCTAATACTGTGATTAAAAGTGTATATATCAGCCTGGCAGCTTTGAATTGATAAGATCAATGTCATATAATAAATGTTTTAAATGCTGGAAGCAGGGACACATCTCTCCTCTGTGTCTGCTCACTCATGTCTAATAGTGCTTGCAAGTGAAGGGGACGGTGACAGTTCTCCTGATCTGACCTGACAGACATTATAGACAGAGTTATGTACATCTGCCTGTCATGGTCAAAAGGGTAATCCTTTCAGCCAGATCCAGAACTGATTTTCCTGCTGACCTTAGCTCACTTCAGATAAGTGGGTTGCTTGCATGCTCAGCTTTCAGTGTGAATTAGAAACAAAACATCCAGGTTTGCTGACAGTTTAATTAAATCATGCCATTTTTGTCATCAATCAGACCTGTCATTGCCTGTTGGAGAGGACGTGAGTTGCAAAGTGATGCTTAAAGCAAGATGAAAGATTGCATCGTAAAGATGATAAATATAACTGACCCAAATGTAAATTTTTAGGACCCTTAAGGGAAGAGAGGGAAGGACATTAAACATTAATTAGCTAATGCACTATGGTAAAAACTCGGCAGAAAACTCCTGGAGCTTCACTTCCCAGGTTCACTACCTGTGTCTGCCCTCAGGGGACAGAGCCCAGGGAGGTGGGGTTGGGCAGGGTAGCAGACAGGGAGGCTGGTTTGTCAAGGCAGTGGATGTAAGAAGAATCAGCTGCTTCCTGGACAGTTTGGCACAGCTGCCACTCCCATCCTGCTCTCCTGCCCAGCTCCATGACAGTCAGCCTCCCTCCTTCGCCTGCCCCAATGAGGACATGAGAGCACCACAGGTAGATGTTGTTTTTTTTTTCCTAATGACTGGCAAAGCTTAAGCCATGGCCCAGTGTTTCAAAAGCATCTTGAAAGAAATTAAGCTAAGTGCCACCAACAGCACCAGTAGGAATAATGCATTCTCACCCCTCCTGGGATTAACCTCAAACAGCCCCACCGACTTGGCTGCAGCCTTCCCATGGGAGCCCTGAGCAGCCCTAGTATCTTCTTCAGCTCTGCCTTTGCTTCAGAAACTTACTCGAGCCATCACCTCTCATGGTAGCACTCATTGTCCTTATCCATGTCTGTAGTCCCCAAAACCTTCCTCCACTTACGGGAATCTTACTAGCTGGTATCCACAAAAATGCCACAATTTTAATATCCATGAAATAATTTTATTTGTTTGAGAACCCTTTTACTGATTTGAATTACATACTTTTTAAGTCATGAAGCACAAAGAAGAACACAACTCTTTTTTTTTCTTTATTGCAGATGGCTAAATAAAAATGGGATTCGGGAAATTGAAAATCACGCATTTAATGGAACATACCTGGATGAGCTGTAACTATTTTTGTTGTTTACTATTCTGAAAAGAGATTATTAGAAGGTAGTAACTGCTGCAAGCTATTTTTTTTTTAATCTCAGGTTGTTTAAGCATCAATATTGCTTTGTTTTTTTTTTTTCAGAAATCTAAGTGATAATCACAACCTAGAAAAATTACCAAATGAGGTCTTCCAAGGAGCCAATGGGCCCATTGTTTTGTAAGTAATGTTCAGATCTTATTTTTCTCATTATCAACTCCCTAGAAGAGAACAGAGAACTTGTGAATGCCAGTCTGGATTTCAAAATCTCACAAATCCTGAAGTTTAAAACTGGAACTGAGTGGGTCCTCAGTTATTAAATCTGAATTGCTTACCATTGAAGATCTGTCCCTGTATCTCTGGAGCTTAATTCTAAAGATAAAATCCCAGCCCTACAGGGCCAAGGATTGGGATGTCCTATCCCCTGTAGGGCCAGGTATGAGATATATCATGCAGTTGCAGCAGGACATCTTTGGTGGGTGATAAGCTGGAAAGCAAGATCTCAGGAGTAGGGTGCTCATGGACCTCAGTCACTATTACCCCAAGCCACAGTTTACAACAGGGTCTGAAAATGTCTGAGAGTGCTCACAACTGCTGGTGTTTCTGAGCACAAGCCACAACATGTAAGAGTGCGTCAGAGACATAAGAGTCATTTTTTGTTTCACTACTTCCTTGGAGCCTTTCTCTCTTCCCATCTATCCTGGATGTCCTGAGAGGGCTAGAAGTCACCCAGAAAGGGTGATAAGGGGTCATTGGAGCTGTTGGAACATTTCACACAGAGGTGAGACTGCAAGAAATACAAAAAATAAGGAGAAAAATGATTGATTAAGCTTGAGTTCAGATCAGAGCTCTTCTGAAGGCCTTCTCTCCACATCATGATGGCCAGTGCACCTACGATATGAAGAGCTATGGTGTGGGTTACTGCATTTTGCTCCCTTTCTATTGGTCTCTCAAGGTTACATTCTTCTTTGGAAAGAAAAAGTCAGTGGAGCATCTTTTCAGCCATAATATCATTGATGCTTCTTTGCAAAAGCATTGTTTCCTGTAGCAAAAAGTACATGCATTTTCTTTGCAAGCTGTGGCTGATACAATCGTATTCTGGAGGTTTTTCAAATGGATTTGGCTGTACTTCAGATTCATTTGATAGTTCAATTTCTAACACTGAGTTATTTGTGTAAGTTTTCCAGTATTGTATTACCAGTACATCCACTATTCTATGGATGGAAAATTACCTTTTTATCCTGACTGAGATCATGAAAGAAGAGCCTTATTACTCATCCGTCACTCTAGTGTACACCAGCAATGCGCTTTCACGTCTGGAAATGATTGACCCATAATCATACCTTTGCCAGGACAAATGGTGTTACTGCCATAAAATCTGTGTTGCATATTGCAATGTTTCATTAGAATGAATGTCAGGATGTTTCATCTCTTGATCTTCCTGAACCAGTGTTCTCCAGTCAATTAACACCAAATTTCTATTTTACCATTCAGCATATTAAAACAACGTGAAATACACACAAACACAAATAGTAATGTCAGAAAGCACTTCTCTTAGCTCCTTGTACAGGCTACACAGTTTCATGAATCAACTGTTCTCTTGGCTGACCTGAAATGCCTGTTTTGGAAAGACATCAATTTTTGAGTTAAAGGATTTCAGTGCTGATAGTAGGCAAGTAAATAAAATGTCCAATTGCTCCCACACCTATACACATTCCTTCCATACACAAATACAGAGTGTTTCCAACTTGGATTTTCATAGGTTCGATTTTCAGCCATATTATTTCATTCAATCATCTTCTGGTGCTCCCAGAACTGTAGTGGCTTACACCAGCTTTTCTGAAGTCCTTAGGAGTTCTCTGGCTGTGTCCTGACTCAGATGCAGAGCTGTGGTCCATCTCATCCTTACAATTCTTCTTCAATGGGAAACCCACATAGGGGGACCACAGGAGAGCTCCAGTAGATCCTGAACTCAACAGCTGAGTCCCTGAAGCACAGCCAGAGATCAGTTTAGATACAAGCCAGGAGAAAACTGTTCCCACTGATCAATTTACCCCTTTCTGATTTCTGCTCCTTCAGCCATTTCTTGCTATTTCTGTATATGCCTTTCAAACCTTGGTCAGTATTTTTGCTAGTCCAACAGAGACTCCCAGTGGGAAAGAGAAGTGACTGGAAAAGAAGTCAGATTTGTTTTGCTGCTCTTAGCTTGACTAGCAGCCAAGCAATACAAGAGCATGTATTCCAATCACCAAAGCTTTCTGATTTGATTTCCTACTGACACTTTATTGTCTTGTTCATCATGCTTATTTAATTTATCAAGTCTCTAACTAGAGAAGAACCTTCCAAAGAACCTCTGCCCTGAGGTGTGCTCATGATAACTCGGTGGATTAAGTTTCTAAACCACCTACATAATGTCTGTGTTTGCTGTTTGGGCCCTATCAGTGGTGTTTCAATAAGTATCCCTAACAGACATGACAGCAAACCCTGCACTAATATGCGAAGTACTTTGCCTAATTCACTTCTGTTTATGTGCAATAATAAGCACAAAAAGAAGGATTTGTAAAAGTAGAACATATTTTAATGAAAAAAATATTTAATATCTATTAAGTTATTTAGAGATGCCCAGAGACAAAGTAACATTTTGGCTATTTTTAAGTCTAAGTGACATTCCTACTTGTTATTTCCAACTAGCATAATAACAGTTTAAAACTCATTACAGATTTTTAGCTAAGAAGCCAAAGAAAACATTTGCCATGAAACAACAGAGGTTGCTCATTGCAACCTGAGTACCTCTTCAGGTGTCTAAGAAACTGAGAGCCTAACATTTCTCTTCAGCTGCTGCTTTTAGCTCCTATGAGTACTGGGTCAGGCCCAGTACAACCTAAGGACCGTAGAGTGGCTTCTCTCAACCTGTCCTGCAGAACTTCAAAGAATTTCTGATTCCACAGGTCTGTCTCACCCTTCCAGTAGAAGTTAAGGCCCCAGATCAGGGCAGAGGAGTGGGTTCTGTGTTCACTCCTCTGCTGCCACTCCTCATGGTCCAGATGTTGAAGGTGGTACATTCCTTCAGTCTGGATGCAAAGCCTCCAGCTGTGGGCACAGCATGGACACAAAGATCACCTTTCTTACCACCAGTAACTGTTTTACTAGCTGCCTATGAGTTTGTTAGACAGGCTCACCCATAAGCTAAAGACTGTGATTTCAAACAGAGCCACTTCCCAATATTAATTTTGCATCTTAGAACAGAGGTGCAAGTATGCCTAAAGTTGATAGCAACTGTCTAAAGTTTATTACATGCTGCCAAAACCTGGTCTCCCCCTCACATGGCACCATATACTGCATTAGTACAATAATAAAAACAATTTGTGCATGTTGGGTAATAGAGATCGAAAAATGTGTTGTCCTGACATCGGACTGTTACAGATGAATTGGAAACTGTACCTTGAAGGGCACATGGAGAAAATTACAAATATTGTCAGTCCAGTTCCTTGACTGGGGAAAATTCTTTTCTTTCTTCAGAGTGTAACAAGCAGAACAGCCTCAGCAAGCACTGCATCCGCAGTCAGTCTGAGGCCATATGAGCACAGGGAGGATGGGGTGCGCTCTCCACCTGTCACAAGCTGAAGGGTGCAGTTGGTGCCCTACAGAGGGAAATGTGGGAACCTTTTTCCCCATTTGTTACACCTTGAATTCCTGAGTATCTTTCAGCCTGGAGATGAGGCATCCTCGGTCCCGTGTGGCATAAGTCAAGATTTAGTCTGTGCATAATGCTTTTCCTTTTAAAATCCTCACTAATGCGCTCTTTACTACATTCTTAGCTGCTTCTTCCATTGCTGCTTTTGATAGCCTGTCCCACACAGTAATTGCCTTCCACATAAATACATCTCTCCTAACCTCCTGTAATCTTGGCCCTTTTTTTACTTCAGTCTGAGCTCTCTTTGCTTTTTAAATCTCTGGAAATGTTTTGTTATTTTTGTTCCTCACAGTTTGAACTGTGTCACCCCAGTCTCTCTTTATTCACTTTTTCTTCCTAATGAGTACAAAACTTGATATCCTCAACCTCTCCTCACATCTGTACTTCCCTGTGAGCTTCCCTCTTCATGTTTATTGACTTTTCCACAGCAGCCTTCCCATGAAGTGTTGTTCATGTAACAAACTTCTGTTGTGATTTCATCAACGTTTTTGTTCTGTAGCAGTATTCTGGGGTGGTTGGTGTATTTACTGGCTGTTTACTAAACTCAGAATCAAATGGTTTATGTCCCTGCTAATTCTTATTCAGAGAGTCTGGGGATATTGTTTTTCCTGTTTCTCAAACTAGACTAATGTAATTTGATTGTTTGCAATATGAGCTCAGGTTTCCTGAAGGAACACCTAATTTATCTCGGATTGTTTTCAAGCATGGATTTCCAACTGATATCTTTCCAATCACTACTCAGAATGAGTAGGACAGTCTAAAACACATGTCCACCATTGAGCAGGAGTAAATTTGCTTCTTACCAAGATTTTCATATGTTTTCTTAAAGGGATATTTCAAGGACAAGAATCAGTTTCCTGCCAAGTCATGGATTAGAGCTCATTAAGAAGCTAAGAGCAAGGTCTACATACAATTTTAAAAAGCTTCCTGATTTAAGCAAATTTAGATCTTTGATTGAGGCAAACTTCACCTATCCTAGCCATTGCTGTGCATTTAAAAACTGGAAAAGACAAAAGTAAGTTATTTCATTTGCTTTTCTTTTGGGTACTTCTCAACACTTGATAGTGAATTAAATAAATTTCCTTAATATCTGGATAGAAAAGGTGTCTTCAGTGCAGGTAAGTAAATAAACAGAAATAAATAAATATACAATACATACTAGTTTATGCATGTTACACAGTGCACTGCCTCTCCATTGCAAGGGAGCAATAAATATTTATAGCTGTGTTAGCATCAGCATTTTCCCCAGCTGTTGCTCTAGCCCCCACCCATCATAGGCCCATCTTTCACTGGGACCTGTGGTCCAGGATCAGCCTGCAGCCATGCTGAGTGATCTTAACCTCTTCTCTCCAAAAGTCACATTGATGTTGGATTACAGTCCAACCAAGTGCCATGGATGCATTAACATTTTTGGACTTGAGTTCTGAAATGGTTAACCTAGAGCAGACCCCTTATACCCAAAACAACAGAGTGGGGTAGCAGGCTAGTGTATCTTTTGAGACTCCCGAAGTGATTTTCAATGTTTTCTTTAATTTTCCATTAGCAAACGGTAATGAGACTTCAGTGATACTGATTGAGTAATTTCAGCTGCTCAGATAGACCTTAAATATATTTGTTAACTAGCTAATGAGCCTCCTGAATTTGTGCCACTGGAAAACATGCGGAAGTGTTACCTAGAGAAACTCCTGTTATTGTTCAAAGTTCTTCCTTTACTGGATGTAAGACTTGTAGACTTGGAATTTCCCATGGCACCAAAAAAAGATATGGATCAGTGTTGCAATTCAAGACATTGTCTTCAGAAGTTGCCTAGAGCTTTGAAAAAAAGTCAAACTATACAGAGAAAGTATAAACTATTAGGAGCTTCTATTTTATTATTTGTAATAGTAATTTATTTTACTTTTAGCATTGTACTGACACCAGACAATGAAAGATAACTGATCTTGCTTGTGCTGATAGCTAATAAATATCATCTATGTGTGTAAATAGTGCAAGTCTGGTGGTGAAGACTGCAGTGATAGGGAAAGTATCTGGCAGAGTACAACCCCCATTGTACATTTTTTATTCAAAATGCAAAACTTTTTGCTGGGAAGGTTTATCAGCAGGAGACATTTTCACATACTTCTGCAGGTTTATGCAGGCACAGTGCTTGGTACCTTGCTAAGTAAAAATGGGTTCAGTCCTTCTAGCACTGGTGGTGAAGTGATATTTCCTGAAGAGTCCAATGGAAGTATGTTTTAGTCTTGAAACTGCAGAGGGACCTTGATATCACTAGGATTCATATTTTTGAAGGTACTTGGCTTCTGGGCTGCTTGGGCCATATCAGGACCCAAATCCCAGAATCTATCCCTGAAATCAGTCAACTGGAAGTTTCAAATCCAGACTAAGAGTTAATATTGAAAGAAAGCTAAAGGAGGATATGGTCCTGATTTTATGGTAAACTCTCAGTATCTAATCACCTCACTTGGGCTTTAAATAACTTCCATGTGAAAGTGTTTTCAAGAACTGGAAGAGGCTGCCCGGGGAAGTGGTTGAATCACCATCCCTGGAGGTATTTAAAAGACTTGTAGTTGTGAGACTTAGGGACACAGTTAATCAGTGGACTTGTCAGTGTTAGGTTTACAGTTGGATGTGAGGATCTTAAAGGTCTTTTCCAACTCAAATGATTCTATGATTTATTTTTTTTATGACACTTGCACCAGGGAATGAAGTCCACAGCACTCATTTGCCTCTTAGTACAGCCTCCACTTTCAGAAGCCTCTCCCCTGGCAGATAAGAATCCATGGAGTTCACAGATAGCCCTTCCCACATCCTGGGCAAGTGCAATTTTGCAAAGAAATGGCAACGAACTGTGCAGAACTCACCTAACCCAGCAAGCCAGGTTGGAGCACCATCCAGTGGTGGGGCTGTTTCTGGGGCAAGCCTGGTCATGACTTCATGGTCTCCTATCATTTCAGGTGTAATATAATGGTAATAAATAGTATGTGAGTTAGTGATGCTCTTCTTTGTATGATGTATGATTATTTGAATACATGTGCAAATTAACTGAATCACCCTGTTCAACAGAACAAAGTTGAGTGTATTTATATATGTTAATAGTTACCAGATGTATCTTTTAAAAAAAAATAACAGTAAATGCAAAATTAATAGAACCAATTATTTACATCAACTCTTCCTCTTAACTGCTTTAAAACTTAATTTTAAATGGTAATTTCTTTCACACAGCGATGTGTCTTGTACTGAAATTGGTGGGAGACTGATATCCTCTCTCCAGCTTAGAAAGAGGAAATGGATGCAGTTTGGTTCAGTTTGAATTGTGACAGCATCACCATATATTTCAGCAGAGATTAGTCACACCTATAGTAGCTACACCAGCTTTCATTTCAAAGCAGGTTTCTTGGCAGCTGGCACAGGCTGCATGTGCATTGAAGACTTCACAGATTGCTTAAGAGTTATTACTGGTTCGTGGTGCTTGATTACCCAAGGTGGATAATCTCTTTGGCAACAGCTGTGCTTGGTTCAGTGCGGCAGGCATTACTTGTGGTGGTGGGAACTACTCTGCTTCCATGGCTGTTTGGGTCTCAGAATGCTCCAGGTAGTCCAGGGAGGATGAAAAAGATGCCTTGTCACCCTCAGAAGTGCATTTCTAAGAATCATGGCAACAGTAGGTGTTCACATGGGAAATCTGGGAAGGTATGAAGACAGGGATGTGTAGTACCCTTCTGGCTGCCTTGTTTATGTAAAAATTCCCCTTTTTGAGACTTTAGCAGCACTGAAGAAGCATAGATATGTTGCCATAGTAGATCATGGTTGGTCACCTCTCCTAAACCTCTCTGCACCAGCAAATAGGCTGTTATAAGAACAGAAAGCTTAAACCTGTTAAAGAAGCAGTGCTTTCTAAATTTTGGAGGTTGTTGCATCAAGCACAGCTCTGCCAGACTGAGATGCAAATTAAAATGTAGGCAATTTTGATTTATTTATTTATTTCCATTCCACATAGTATTATATGATAAATATTGATCTGTAGATTTATCACACTGGAATACTGTTATGCTGGCCAACAGAAGGTAACTTGCTTTAAAGGTAAGCCCAGTGCAGGATGTTGAACTCCCCTCACATTTTTCTGTGACTGGAAAATATCCTCAAAATGTGAATACAGCAGAGGCTGGACATGAAAACCCTCAACTTGACACAGAACATTATGAACTTCAGCAAGCTTTTGGCTTTCTCTGACATAAAGACCACTTTGTGCCTAAAAGAATGGCATTGATACAACTCAGCCCTTCCATTTGATCGTTATTCTTTGGAGAAGCTGTCACTTGAAATCCTACTTCTTTTAAAAAACCTGGCAGCCTCAGGAGTCATGTTTGGCCTTCATCTCATGAGTATATAATATTGGTTGCTCACAACTCACTTGATGTCAGGTTTCAGTGAAGATGATTGGTTTGAGATGGGGCTTAATACAGAACCTAGGCCAGGACTATTTATTCTGCTGAGCATGTTTCACAGCACACAAGATCCTGCTGTCACTGGATCCAGATGGAAGGCATAAGATGACCACTTGTGCAAAGGCAGTCATTTTTGTTTATTTTGTCAGTGCACTCTGCCAACTTTAATGCTGTTCTTTAAGTTGTCCTTTCTTTCTCTAGTTTGTTTTTCAGAGGGTTTACTTGAGTGAAGCAAGGTAAAGTGATAACAGAGGATTATATATAGACAGAATAAATGAACTCTGTTAGGCTACCTATTGCCGCCAAGGGAAGCGAGCGTCCCATGCCAAAAATGCTGTAGCTCGTTGCACTGAATGCACTGCACAGCACAGAGGGCAAATATCCCAGGGCTAAGAAATGGGAAGCAGTCAGTACCAGAGAATAGCTCTCCTTTCCTTGGGTGTCTGAAACTGCCCATCTTCTCTGCTTATGGTAAAGGTAACCAGCCTGAGAGGCCTAATATGGTTCATCAACAGCCAGGAGACTTCTCACCATGCATCATTGGAGCAAACAAAGCAGCTAACACCATGGGAACCTGGGTTTATTTGGGGCTGGTGACTGTAAAATAATTCAAGAATTAATACATTGTAATTATAAGAAAAAACTGAATTGGCTGTACATAGCAGGCTTGCCAGGGGATAGATTTAGCTCCAGGCAGTGCCACCATAATTTGGTAATAGGTTTATTTTTAGCTTGTGGCTGAGAAATGACTGGATAAAAGCATTTCCCTCAGTTCATTTATGAAAAATCACCAATTGCAGTAGCTTTCAGTGCCCTCAAGTGCTTGTTGCACTCAAAACTCAGGGCTTTTTCTCCTGTTATTCTTCCTTGGAAACATATTCCCTTTCAGATAGAGAACTGTTGATATATTGATCAATACGCTGGACACCTCACTTACCCTTATGCTAGCAGAACACAAGGGAGCAAAATGTAATGTCTTGTTATTGCTATTGTGACCTCCTTAGTTTTCTGCCTCAGTTGACAGGTAAGATAAAAGATATTGGTATTAGTACAGAATGTTCAGAACCTCATAGGAAATATCCCTCATCTTCTGGTGCTGGGCTTTCATCAGTTTCCCTTTCTAGCAAACTTTTTAAACTTGATTTTTACAAGATGTAGTAGTGAGTGCACAAGGTCAAAGGGTAAAATTAGCTTGCCCAGATCAAGTAAAGGAAACATCAGGCTTTCCTTTCCCTTACATTTTATGATGTTTCAAATCATTTACACTTTCATGTAATATTTTAAAAATAAGAATCAGCCAGACTATTAATTTCAAGCTCCAGGGTAGTCTATATAATCAGCTAGCCAGAAAAACTGAGCTATTAATGGACACTGGGTGATCTTTTTGTTTGCTATATGCCTCATGCTGTGTCTCTTAGTTTCCAAATACTGTTTTTACAATTTCAGCACTGAATTACATCCAATATGTAGCATATCTCAGGCCAAGCAAGACCTTGATGAGCAGACTGGCAATAAGATACACAGACGATCTGCAGCTGAAGATTATGTTTCCAACTACGGCATAGGATTTGACCCAGCAGAGAGTGAATTTGACTACGGTTTATGCAATGAAATAGTGAACATAGTTTGCTCACCTAAACCCGATGCTTTCAATCCATGTGAAGATATCATGGGATACAACACTCTGAGAGTCCTCATATGGTTTATTAGCATTTTAGCTGTCACTGGGAACATTGTTGTCCTCATTATTTTAATAAGCAGTCAATACAAATTCACCGTACCTCGTTTTCTAATGTGCAACCTTGCATTTGCAGACCTCTGCATAGGTATCTATCTGTTGTTTATTGCATCTGTAGATATTCAGACCAAAAGCCAGTATTACAACTATGCCATAGACTGGCAAACTGGGGCAGGATGCAATGCTGCAGGATTTTTCACAGTGTTTGCAAGCGAACTCTCAGTCTACACGCTGACTGTGATAACTCTGGAAAGGTGGCACACCATCACCTACGCCATGCAGCTGGACCGCAAGGTTCGATTTCGTCATGCTGTTATTATAATGATTTTTGGCTGGATGTTTGCTTTCACAGTGGCACTTCTTCCCATATTTGGAGTGAGCAGCTACATGAAGGTCAGCATCTGTTTGCCCATGGATATAGAAACACCATTTTCTCAGGCTTATGTTATCTTTCTTTTAGTGTTGAATGTACTTGCATTTGTGATCATATGTGCCTGCTACATCTGCATCTACTTTACTGTGAGAAACCCTAATGTCATCTCTTCAAACAGTGACACCAAGATTGCCAAGCGCATGGCCATACTGATCTTCACAGACTTCCTCTGCATGGCGCCCATATCATTTTTTGCAATATCCGCTTCACTCAAGGTTCCTCTCATCACAGTGTCCAAATCCAAGATACTTCTGGTTTTGTTTTACCCCATAAATTCCTGTGCTAACCCATTCCTCTATGCCATTTTCACAAAGACTTTCCGCAGGGATTTCTTTGTTCTGTTGAGCAAGTTTGGTTGCTGTGAAATGCAAGCCCAGATTTACAGAACAGAGACCTCCTCATCTGCTCATAATTTCCACATGAGAAATGGCCATTGCCTTCCTGCATCAAAGAACAGTGATGGGACTATTTATTCCTTGGTTCCTCTGAATCACTTGAACTGAAATGCCTTCATGAATTTGTGTCTGAGGCAGTGTGATAATCACTTTCAACTGTGAATTTGAATAATGACTTCATCCTAGTATATAAAATTATTTTTTAAGAGAAAAAAGCTTTATTTCTATTGTGCTATTTTTGTTCAGTGGACAGCCATCAGAGATGAGGCATCAGCTTCATCAGTTCTTGAAGGACAAAGAACAAAACCTCAGTATGTGCCAAACTGTCCTTGTAAAATTGTCTAAAGAAATAAGATTTTAAACTGTTATCTCCCCCCATACAAGCAGAGATTCCCTTCATTCTAGGAAATGTTAGCTTCTTATTTTAATTAAGTAATGGTTATGTGCAGTTGAAAGGAAAAAAAACGCAGAATTATTTTTTTTTGTCTGTGAAGTGTGTTCTAACAGTGACATATTGTTCTTATTATTAATCCTGTCTCCTGGGTTCACAAGAGAAAGGCCAACTTTATGCCCTCCTTCAGCACTGATGAGGAATGACAATATCTTGTGTGGTTTCCATTTTTGTTGACCACAGCAGAGCGGCAGCACGCATCACCAGCTATGCTGGCATCTGCTCTTCCACTCTACATGAACCTGCCTTGCCCTGCACGAAAGTGTCACTTTGGGAAGGATTTGTGTTCTTCTAGATTGGCAGGCTCAGAGAACCAGATTTCACCTGGTCTGGGATCAAGGAGTTTGGTTTGGGGATTGTTTTCAAGGTGAATGAGTACAAGAGAAACCCTTCATAATAAGGGGGATGTTTTCTCAAGTTAGCCTTGCAAAGTTGGGTTGAAATCACTGTTGTGTGTTTGGGCCCTTTGGGTATGGCAAGATAGGCCAACAGGCTGCTCTAGCATGATACCTGTGCATTGCACTGTCTCAGCTCTGCAAGGAACAAGCCCTGTGTAAGGTATCCAGACACAGCTTTTGAAAACCTGAACAAAAGATTTTGTGAAATTTTAATATTTTTCTTTCCCTTTTCTTTCTAAAAACAACAAAACAAAACAAAAACAAAACAAACAAAATAACCAAAAACAAAATGAAAAAAACACCAAAAAAAACCCAAAATCCTTCATGTGCACATTATCAGATGACAATCCAGATTGGATCATTGGACTTGATGATCTTAAAGGTATTTTCCAAGCAAAATTATTGTAAGATTCAAAGTAGATTGAAAGAAAAAATACTCTGTATATGTTGAAATAACAAAAAAAGAAGAAAAATCTTAATCAAGATTTCCTGATTTTACAGGGTTTTTGAGTAACATCTCAATGAAGATACAGAACTTCTACATTATTTGAATATCAAACTTTTTGAGAATTAATCATTCCAAGTCATACAGAATATTTAGGTTTGGGTAGGGTATTCTCCTTCCTACATGTGGGTGGGTATGTTTAGGTAGGTGGGCTTATATGTGGGTATGTGGGCATAAAGAAAACACCAGAACAGGAAGTCTAGCCTTCATTTCCCCCTCACAAACAATTCATGGTCTTCCCCCATGAGATTATAAATCTTTGCAGTCTTCACAGTTAAAAGTGATGTGCTTTGAATATTTCCTGCCTGCAACTCCTAAAATTTCAGTACTAATTCTTGATACTTCTATCCATAGTTTCTGTCGTAAGATTCACATCTCAGCATCTGAACCTGTTGTGAGTAACTCCAGGAGAGGATTATTCATTCAGTGCAAATCATGGAAGGAAGTATAAATCCCCTCTGCACAAAACAGGCAAGATCAAAGACAGTGTGTTTGGAGCAGGAAAAGGGGGGTGGAAATTCCATTACTCAACACAAGTAACACTCCCTCCAAGATCCAGGAGAAGGAAGAATGAAATAGCAAAACAGGAAAGAGTTCACCTCTGGGAAGCTGTTCTGTTGTGACTGCCCAAAAGAATCACTTCTTCACAAATGCTCTGTTATATACAGTGTACTTGAGTACAGCCATTAAAGCCCATCTCAATCAAAGTGAATGAGGATGTTCCAAAATATTCTATATGCATTTAAAAATTCCTACTCCTGAACCTGTTCTTAGGCAAAAAATAAGAGGTGTTCTTTGGCAAATACTAGCCCATTTTAGTTGACAAATAGGGCAAATCCTTGTAGTGCAGCACACCCATTTGCCTGGGCCCTGGCCATTTTCAAGGGCAATAGGATAAGACCCGTCTGTTCAGGAAAGCACAGGCATAGTCTAGAAGCCAGTTTTGTAAATACTCTCACAGGTACGTCAAGCACATGAGTGTAGTACAGCTCATCTACCCAGACACTTGCGGAATCAGGACCCAGTTAAATATGCTTGATAAATAAATACCCCTGAGAAGAGACCTTGCACCTTGTAGCCAGGGTGAGACCAGAGTCCAAGGGGTGAAGCTGTCTGGCCCATGGCTCTTCCTCCAGAGGAGACAAGAGATTTGGAGAGTAAGTGGATCCTGCACTTTGCCTCATCCCATGCAGGAGGACAGCATGAAGATGCTTGAGGCATGTGTCATCCTGCCCACACATGCTGCACAGGAGGAGCTCCGGGAGGGGGGGGGGGCAGGGCGGGGCAGCTCAGGCTGTGTAAGCAGCTCCAAAGCTGGGAGACTGGCTGTTTGTCAAGACAAAAACCTCTTTCTCATATTTCTCAGATGTCCTTGGCTTTCAATATCCTTTCAATATCCTTTGGATTTTAATTTTAAGCATCTTCCACATTGTGAGAAGAATTGTGGTACCTGTATATTTTCCTATGTGGTACATTTTTGTTTATAGAAATTTTTTTAAATGTTTTTACTTCTAAGGATGCAGTAAAAGAAAAAAAAAATGCAAGATACAATTGATTCACGCTTGCAATGTAAAAAAAACCAAACCTGCCGGTGTCTGGTGTGGATTTTCTCAGCATTGAACTTGTTTATGATTGTAATCTTTAAACTATTTTACGTTTCCCTTTCTGAAATCCATTTTAATAAAACCGATATTAAAACTAAGTGCCTTGAGAACAAGTGTATGGCCAGAGATATGCTGACAAAGTATGCAATAAATGTTACGGCTTATCTGGAGAGCTCCATTTCTACAGCACAGCCTCCACAGTCGGGTCACAGTGACCTACAAATGAAATTTGCCTCATGAGAGACTCTGCAAAGTAGATGCTCTTTTAGCTGCCCAGAGAGTTAACAAAGCACAGAAAGGTATGTTTGAAAGCTCTTAAGCAGATAACGTAGTAGCACTGTCCTGTCTTTGTTTTAAACAATCTTTTCTATTCATATACATTTCTTATGAAATAATATATAAACCATTGATAGAACTTTGATTGGAGTTTTTCTTCCTTTTAATATATATGAATTACTCTTCTTGTGTGATGCACCCTAATTTTCTTTCCCCCTTTTATATAGCCAGGGCTTGGAAGCTCTCCTTTGTTGAGTTTCCAGTTCAAACAAGTGTATGTCTGTGTGTGCACGTGTGCGTAGGAGATACAGCCCACAGGTAACAAGGAAGCTGAGTCAAAGCCTAGCTCTGGTTCACAGGAAACATCTCAGTTGTTCCAGCTTGGAGCCAATTGCTAGCTCACTCCAAAGAACATACGACAGTCAACAATATTATAATGCCTTCTGCTTTTCTTCCCTACCTTTATGTGACCCTTCCATTTCCATCTCCACCAAACCCCAGAAAATGCTCAGTTAAAGAGTTATGGCTGCCTTTGCCCTTATGGTGACATCATCAAAGTAACATAAAGAGACTGTTGCTGCCTTTGAGGACACAATAAACAACTACTTCATCTGCTTGACAGAAGCATCAGTCCTTCAGGCATGTACCTTGTGGGGTACCCATAGCTGACCTTCCCAAGAAACATGTATCTGGTGTTGTGATGGGAAGTGAGAAACGGCGCCACTTCAGCTTGGCAGATCAAAGACCATACCACAAAAATTGCCACTGCAGGGTAAGGTAATGGGAGCAGCTGGTCAAAAGAATAAAAGAATCAATAAAAGCAAAAACCTGACTCAGAAGAGAAAATTAGCCATAAGACCTTTTCTTTACAATGTTGCTCTGGGGGTTGCACAGATATGCCAAGCAAGGTTTGCTCATTAGAAGGCAGGTCTGCATTTGAGCTTGTTAAGAATGCAAGATGAGGCTTTGCATCTCATTTAGTTCAAATCATTTGACCACATTTCTTTCCTGTAGATTCCCTCCTAATCATTCCATTGAGGACACAGCAGATAACTTTACATGTAATTTATGCAGCTTTCTTGTTAAGAAGAGTTAATAATGTAAAATTATTTATCCTTGAGGAATAACTTAACCATCCGTCCCTGAATAAAAGAAGAAAAACAAAAGGTGAGTCTGGTTCAAATGGTCAAGTTAGCATATTCAAACCTCCTAACAGTTTTGCATCTTTAATATGGGCACGTGTAATCTTCCAGTGTGTATGCAAGTGGGAATTGCACGTACACACTCTTCTGCAGAATGAGTTTTTGGTCTAAGTACAGGGTTGCAAGCACATACTTGAAAAGCTGGGCCTTGCTGCTTTAAAATATTCAAGCATGGGAGTAGGATTTTATAGCTGTCATCTGGATAATTAAACTTTTCATTAACAGTTGTTCTCAAACCAGTAGGTGACCTTTAATTAGGGATGAAAGTACTCAGGAGTGGATTTCAAGCATTAAGAAACTGCAGAGGACCCTTTGCCCCCTATCACCCTAGGTCCATTGAAAACGTTTTGTAAAGTATTTGTTTTCCATGAGAAATTATGCTGGGTGAGGCTTCACTTAACCTTGTAACTAAAATATTGTCTTTCCTTTTTTCTGTCTCATGCAGACTCTTCCATGTGTTACCTGGATCTTTGTTACCCCAGCCTGGACACCTGCAGCAAGTTGTACCCACATCAAAAAAAGAACAGGAAAAATTAGCAAGATCACAATGAGAGCACTGCACAGATGAGCATGTGCTGTATTTATAAGTAGATGGAAGACTGCAGAGCAGGATGGAGCAATATGGGCTTTTCTGTTGAGTCATCCAAATATCCAGTGCTAAAAGTATGTATTAAAGGGGCCATTTTGGCTGAAGTATAGTTCCCAGGGAACAAGCCATAGAAATTTCCATGGGAAAAAAATACAGAAAGAAAAATTTTAAAGTAAGTTCAGGTCACGGGTTTGCTTGTTTTTTCATTGTTAAAGAACTGTGTTAAAAGAAAAAAAGCAAAATATATAAATAGTGTCTGTGTGCTCTCTCTGAAAAAAGGGATAGCAGCTCCTTTAGGGGCCATCCAGGCTGCACACTGTATCACCACCAGTTATCTTTCAATTGCAATTCTGTGTATTGCTTGTGAGCCATAAATGCCTCATGAGCTTGTAATGCTCCAAGTTTCTCCTTCTTTTGTTGCCTATGCTGTATGGACAGGCATGTGCCCCTTGAAAATCTGTACTCTTGTGTCTTCATTGCCTCAGCTTTGCTCCATCTTGGTCCTTTCCATGATGATTGCTCATGCTGCCTGTGTATATAAATGCTTTGCCTTTACCTACAGTCCTGTATGAACAGATTCCTTGTCCCTTAGAAATATTTCTTCATGGATCAGCAGTTGGAAGATCTCAAGTCTGCTCATTGCTTTCTGTGTACTGGGGTACACATGCCTTCTTACACTGCCTTCCAGTTTCTGTCTCCCATTTTGCTTATTTGTTTGAGTGACTGTTGTGAGGATAATTGGCCCTTTCCCAAGTTTAAAACATTCTGCTTTGAAACTGTCACTGAGCCAGCTGACTTCAATAAATCAGGAAGAAACATGCAGATCCTTCTCCCTGCTTTCTGCACGTTCCCTGGAATTCTTTAAGGAAAATAACCCCCTTATTTTTACATAGGTGATCCAGAGTTTTCCTTCCCCCTGTTGGCAGCTACAGCTTTACCTTTTCCCACAGATGTCTTGGTGGCATGAGGCACCCCTGAGTGCCCTGGGGGAATGCTGGGGAAGGAGGAGAGAGGAAACAATCTAGAGAAAGTGGGGCCATCAAAAGTTGAAAAAGTACAACCAGATTAGGGCAGCTTGGAGGTGGTGCCAAAATACCAAGTCAGCAAGGGCACCAGAAACAGTGGTTTTGCTCACAGTTGTACCTGTGATAATAAGCTCTGTTTCTCAGAAGAGCTAATTGACTGGACTAGGCAAAAAATTGAGTGGAAGTAGACGTTTTTCTGGAGGTGGCATATCTATGGCAGTGCGCTTTCCACCATGTTAAATTAACTAAAGTTTGACATTTTTTTCCAGCAACTCCAGCTTCTCTTGCTACCCAACATTACCTATCTCCTGGACTACTTGTTGTCTCTTTCTTCAATGACTAGCACTGCCCACACCACTACTTTTAGAATCAGTTTTCCTTCCTTCTGTGGATGGTGGCATCTTTTCATATGATTTCAACAGTCATAACTGAAACACTCATTAGTAACCGAAAAAACTTTTGAGGTGTCAGTATTCTATTTTTTCACATATAGGTGTTGTTTACCTCATGGTAACACTGCCCACAGAATATTTTCCATGCATTTAACACCATGGTAACTAGTGCTCAGCTTCAGTACCTGTCCTACAGCACACTGTTAATAAGGCGCTGGCTCGGTGGTGCTTTGGTCTCCATTTCTCCATCCGTTGTGCACTTGATGCATGCACTAACTAGGCAAGCATCATCCTTCACAGCTCCTCAAAAGTCACCTCCCATTTTGACTGCGCTGATTGTAGGTGCTTGTTCTGTTTTGATGTCCATCAGTGCCAGCAGAAGAGATCTGGTTTTGTATCTTAGAAGGACCAGCAGCTAAGTCATGTGAAACTGGGGAGGAAACTGGCGACCTGCAGTCAGAACAGCCTCGTTATTGCTCAAAGACCTCAAAGGGCACTTCAAGGGCAGCTAAATCACAACATATGCAATGACAATATTGCCCCTCTCGTTGCTTTAGGTAGATCTCCACGTATCACATAGGATGATACAGCATCACCATTGCTAAGCTGTGTCTCCGAACTCACGGTGTCGGAGCTGCAGTCTGTAAACACCACGGGACCTCTTCTGTGAAACATACATGCATCCATTTGTCACCACAAGTTAAAAAAAACACAAACATTCATTAGCAGTTAATTGGTTAGGTAATCAGGCAACTATTTATGCAGCTAATTAGATCTGACCTATTTTTTGGAAAATAACCATCCAGAAATCCTTTTGTTTGTTTCCTCTTTAGGAACAATTCCCTTATTTTCTTTCTGTGAAGGGTCCCGTGTGAGTCACAGCCCAAGTGGCTTCTGGTTACTTCTTTCATAATTCAAGATCCCTTGTCTCTTTTTAAAAAGGTGAAAGACAACGGCAGTGCTCTATCTGGCATCCTCTTGCCTGGCAGACACAGATGGAGATGCCTAAGGCTGGAAGCAAGATGAGGTTGTTTGCACAATGCACTCTTCCTTTGCTCCTCAAGTCAGTGCATTCTCCATGCTTTCCTCACTCTTGCAAAGCTCCTGTTAACAGTTGCATGTAGATAATAGTGAAGAATGTAGGTAGAAGTCTTCAGAATTACATAAGGAATTAGGTAGCCAGGATATTCATGGGGAGATCTCCTTTGAAGGCTTGAGTTTGTCGCATCCCTTTAGTTTCGGAAAACTGGATGGGGGAAGGGGTTATGGTTTTACATGATGCAAGATGATAATCTGCCCTATTTTAATTAACAATTATGCAAAGCTGAGGCCCCAGTGATGCCCTTCTTGCCCTCATGGTTTTCTCCCCCTCCCAAAAGACCACAAGAATAAAAAGACTTTTGAGGGGTAAGCCTGGAAAGCACTTGCTGCTAGCAGAGCAAGGAGAATCATAAATGAGAAAGGGAGGGGGGAAGGGAGGGAGCGATGGATAGTGTCCAGGAAAACAAGATGCAATAAAGCACTTGACAGGAGCTTTTGTTACATGTCGGAAGTAGTATGATTTTCTAAAGGCTGCACCCAGACACTAGATGGTGTTGGGGCAAAATCTTCCATGTCCTGTAGTCTTCATCTAGCAAAGAGAAGAAGGCTGTCTGAGGAGAGTCTTAGTGAGGCTTTCAAATGGTTTAACCCATTTTTAATGTTGGCAAACTCTGAATAAACAGTGTTGGGGAAGGAAGCAAGGGCAAGACAGGGAGAATTAAATTTCTCTTCCTTAAAATAAGACTTCTTATAAGAGGAGTGAAAAGATTTGCACTGAGGAGACTCATAAAAAAATAATATTTAATTCTTCTAAGCTGGGCCTCCTGTGAGCAATGCTCTCTGCTCTGAGACTAATTTTCATCCCTGTTCAGAGAACCAGCACAAGGTCTATTTCTACAATAAATGACCTCTAAAGCAGGGCCAATATGATGTGTAAGTTTTGTGCTTGCCCTCTGCACTGCAGCAAATTGCATGTTGAGGAGGGAATGCTTGCCTTTCGCCTATGAAAAATTGCCCATGCCTGCCCCATCACCCCAAGCCACACCCAACACACATTTGTTTATGTGCCCTTTTAGCTCCGAGGCTCTGCATCATGGAATAACACCAGAGCAACATGCTGCTTAAAAGAAAAAAAGGTGTGGTAAAATTCCTCCCTGAAAGACTGACCACTCCTGCCTATTACCTGGGATCAGGCAGTCATTTTTTAGTTGAAAGTCCCAGAAAGGAGGCACACAGGCTACTGAAGCAACTGAGCTCCTGTCTGCTCTAGCTGTCTTGAAAAAAGTTAAGGGAAGAAAGCCTCAGCAAATGGAAGGTGTGTTAGAGCTGGATGTCTCATCTCCCAGCCACTCCAAGTAAACACCCTCCCTTCTGCAGAAGGTGGTTGAAGGGCTGGAAGGCAGTGAGAGGGCAGGAGAGAGCCCACAAAATCTTCTCCCATCTCCACAGCCAAGAAGCTGGGCTGGCCACTGCTTCTTGCAGGGATTTATGTGTATTCTTACCAAGACACAAATCAGACAAGCATTACAGCTTGAATTTACACACAGACACAAAAGAACTTGCACTGTCTGCAGACTGACTTGAGCCTCTTCTCCACTCCTCAGAGATCATCAGAGCGCACAGCCTGGCAAACTTATATATGTAGATGAAAGACATTATTTCCTCTGGCAGCACATTAGGTGCTACAAAACCAGAGCAAGCCCTCAGTGCTTTCACAAAATTGCTTTTGTTCACAGGCCACATTAGAGTAACTTGCAGAGAAAAACATGTGAAATAATAGTGTGTATCGTCCCACCTAGTGTGTAGGCATTCAAGCAAGGCAGGTGGTGGGGGCTGCACGGAGGAGCATGGTGGGTTGGGGAGTCTCTACTCTCCATTTCACACAGCTCCTTCATTCTACTGCAAAATATTTTCATGTAAATGTGTATGATAAGCAAGGGAGAAAGAATGGAGGTGGGCTAATAAACATGTTGTGCTTTGCTACTGCATTGTTCTTGGTACTTGTTAAGAGCTAGGACACAAAATAAGATGGTGTTTGAACATCACTCAGTGGTATGATCTGTGGGCTCTGCAGGAGCATGCTGAGCCTGACAGCTAGTCAAGGGCTGGCCCTGGCTTTTTGAGGGGATGGGGGATAGCCCCTTTGCTTCCACCCCAAGCCTCCATATTCTGTATACGTAGCATTTTAAAAGCTAAAGCATCCACTTGTTCAGAGCAGCAGAAAGCAGCTTGTCCAGTTACACACAGAGGCACACTTGCAGTCACTACAGCTCTACCATTGATACAGCTTCTTCTTCTTGTGCCTCCTTCCTTACTCACTAAGCTGCTTATTCCCTTATCTGCTTCTGCTTCTGCCTTCACTCCCAGATACGCCTCTTTGAATCAAGGATTTCACATCTCCCTCTTTCCTCAGTGCTTGCTCCGCATGTAAGGGACACCAGTTATGAAGCTACAAAGCAATGTCTGAAACAGAAAAATATTGCAATCAAGAAAACTCTCTTTAATGACTAGTGATACTTTTCTTTTGATTTTTGTGTGTGTTTGTCTTTTTTCCTTCACAACATCCTTACTAAACATGAAAGGCACTGTGAAAGGTGTACCCACAGAAGGGACCTTACAGATCATCTAGGTCCAACTCACCTGTATGGGCAGGGACACCTTCCATTAGACCAGGTTGCTCCAAGTCTCATCCAGCCTGGACTTCAACACTCCGAGGGATGAAGTATCGGCTTCTCTGAGCGACCTGTTCCAATGTCTCACCACACTCACACTGAAGAATTTCTTCCTTACATCTAACCTAAATCTCAGTGATGACTTTTCATGAAAGGAAGCATTTCAATGTTGTCTCTTCCTCTCTTCCCCTGCACACAGAAACACATTCTGGTTTTATTTCCCTTTCTGTTTTCTATTCTGTGCCTACAAGCATAGACAAGGAGAGCAGCTCTTGGGCAGATTTTTCACTTCTGATGGGAATACCCTGCCTTCCTCAAGCACACAAACAACTTAGAGGGGAGATTTGAGGTGATCGAGGCAGGAAGTCTTAGTTTGGTCAGTATTCCAAAAGGCTGATGGGGAGTCAATTTGAGCTAAGCAAAATAAATGGAAGGAGAAGCCTTGGTCAAGCCCAAAGGATCCCTGAAAGCATTTGTGTGCTGATTTGGGGAGGACTTTTGCAAATAAAGACTATAACCTGCAGAAGAGCTCAGTTTGGATAGAATGAGATGGAGAGGTAGAGATGCTAGCAATTGTGAAAACTGATGGTCACACCTTATGAGGAGCAAATGAGGAGTTGTCTAGAGCCTGGAGAAAAGGAGGCTGAGGGGAGACCTTATCAATATCTACAGCTACCTGACAAGAGGTTGTAAAGTTGGGGGTTGGTCTCTTCTCCCAAGTAACAAGTGATAGAACCAGAGGAAATGGCCTCAAGCTGTGCCAGAACAGGTTTAGACTGTATATTAGGGAAAAAATTTCCTCACTGACAGGGCTATCAGACCCTGGAACAGGCTGCACAGGAAAGTGGTTGAGTCACCATGCCTGGAGGTATTTAAAAGATGTGTAGATGTAGTACTTAGGGACATGGTGTAGTGCTGAACTTGTCAGAAAAAACAACAACAACAACAACAAACACTGCTAAGCAGTCTCAGGCCACAAAATCATGCTGACTGGGTGCAAGTATCCCACATTCCACTGGCAGCCCAGCCAAGATCCTAGTACTGAGCAGCAACTCCAGAAAGCAGAAATGCCAGTTGCTGGGCAATTGCTGCAAGCATGCAATTCCCCACAGACACACACACACATTCCCTAGCTCTTTGCACAGTTTCTCTCCTGGTAAACCCTGCAGGCAGAGAGGAAGGATGCAGCATCCACAGGTGGGGACCTGGCGATAGGCTGTCCCTGCTGCTCACCAGTTCTTGCCAGCTGGGTTTGGTGGGGCCAGAGGATGAGGCTAGTTTGTGCAATGCACCCACACTGTCCCAGCACCAGGATTTTGTGACCACCTGCTATTTTTGTACTTGTGATGATTCATCAAGGTTTCCTAGATGTTCACTTTAACAGGATTCACTTGCACTTGCATATAATATCCAGTCTCAACCCACCCATATTAATAATACAGAAGCTTTGAAGCTTAAAGAGGGGAGATTCAGGTTGGACATTAGGAAAAAGTTATTTTCTGTGAGGGTGGTGAGATGCTGGAACAGGCTGCCCAGGGAGGTTGTCGATGCCCCTTACCTGGAGATCTTCAATGCCAGGTTATATGGTGCTTGGAGCAACCTGATCTAGCAGGATGTGTCCCTGCCCATGCAGGGGGCTTGAAACTAGGTCATCTTTAAGGTCCCTTCCAACCCAAACCATTCTATGATTCTATGATTCTCTTAAAGTATAAAGCAGCTGTCCTGGATTTCTACAGCATCCAGTGCTTAGCCTATGAATGGGATGACATTAGCTACCACTGCTGCTCAATAGCTGTTTCTGTCATAGCTCTCAGAAATTTTTGTAACCTGATTGCTGTGCTTTCTAAACTCAACCCATACCTCTTCCAGGAATGGACTTCAGGTACTCTTCTTGGAGCAGTGAATATTGCTTTCTTCTTTCTTACACCTGCAGCCTCACCAAGTTTTTTCTGGAAAGCTCAGTTAACCCTTTCTCTTGCCATGACTGAGGGTGAAGAAACTGTTATTCACTTCCTCCAAAGTTTTTCCCTTAGGGGAAATTAGACCAAAGTTATTCCACCTACAGCTTTTTTCTTGTTTATCTAGTAGAATAATGTGAGATTTTAGTGAAGCATAATGAAAATGTCCACATAGCACTAAAAAAAAAAAAAAAGAAAAAAAAAGAAACAAACAAAAAAAATACAAAATCAACCAAACAAAATACAACAGATTGCCTTGTTGCTTTCAGTTTAAAGAGCAATAGTTTTCACATGGCAACATATGCTCTGTAAGTTTGGTCAAAATTTTCTTGAGCTCTAAGCCGTTTTGGACAAATAGTAGAAATTTTTCTGCAGAGGCTGAAGGACCTGATACATAAGAGACTGTTTGGAATTAAAACCTAGTGGTTTATGCAGCTGCTCATGCCAGAGATCCTTTTTTGACCTCTGATGCATTTTTCCTTATTGGAAAGTAGGATACCATGGACCTGCAGGAAGGTTTTTGTTTACTAACCAGTTCCATTGGATAAAATACTACAGATTAGCAAATCCAATGTTTTCACACTTCAGGAGAATGTTCTCATTATGCTGGAGAACTTCTGACCTTGCAAAGTTTTTAAGTATGGCATTTTAAAAAACCCAACACAATCCTTTTTCCATAGCAACACTCACATGCTGGCTGCCGTCAGGACACTGCTGGTCACCTCTTGTTCTCTTCCACGTCAGTCCTTGGGGATGATGGCACTCTTGGTCATGTGTGCCTGCTGCAAGTGCTAACTCACCACTTTGCTTCCCTAATATCTTTGATCAGGTTCAGGCTGTCCCATCCCAGAGGAATTAAGTGTGATGGGCTTTCACAACACTCACTTTATGCTAGCAAAATAATAAAAACACTAATAAATTCTGGTCTTGCTCTGTGACAATGCAATGGGCTTTTATGCTGGAGGACTGGGCTCAGAGGACATGAAAACCAGAGCTGAGCAGTGGGACCTGACAGAAATTCCTGAGCTACTGAAAACTTTTGAATGGTCTTGAAATCAGACGTTTAGCCTATGGGAATACAGCAGAGCCCGCAGCCAGGAAAGCTGGCCTACAAATGACAGGCATGCCCTGCGGGAGTGTCAGGCTCTTGGGGCAACCTGTGCATAAATGGGAGAGCTGCACAGCCCCAAAGAGGTGGGTGAACTGCAGCTTGAAGGGTAATGTCCAATGTGCTTGGAAACAACAGGGTGCATGAGCAGCTCACCCATGCCCTGATCTATGGAAAACGTGCCACGGATACCAATGAGAATGTTTGAAGCTGCTGAACATCAAGGCACATTTTGACTTAGCAGTGATGCCCAGAGAGATGCTGCTGTTTCCAGTCCATGTCTCATGCACCTCAGGCTTGCAAGCTGGTGGAAAGGGGCACCCTCCAATCATGCAATGCCCTTCATCCTTTGGAGATGTCCAAAATGGCCCAGAGAGGGCACAAACTGCAAGAGGTAGCTGCTCCCTCCTGCTGTAGCTTCTGACTCAGCAGAGAGCCATGGAGTCAAAGATGAAAGGAGTGAGCTGTGTGAGCCAGGGCAATTGTGGGGAGTCAGGGCCACCATGCTCGGCTCTGCCTCAGTTCACAGTACACTTTGGGGGGAGGTTTTCCCTCTATTGGCCATAAATCCCAGATGGCAAACAGCAGGCAAAGCAGCCTCCGGCACAGCACTGTCTCTTGGCTGCTTGCCTCATCCAAGGTCATTCCTGTGCCAGGGAGGCTCCTCCTCAGTGCTTCTGAGCCTAAAAAATTAGTTGATCCGAGACTGACATTGCAAGATGCTCCCACACACAGCTGAAGAGTGAGTTATTTAACCACAGAGATATTATTGAAGTACAGACTGTAATGCCTGTTTTCTCTCCAAAGTAAAAAAAGGAGCATTACATCATGCCTATACTGAGAAATTCTCCCTCCTTAAGGACAACAGCAAAAAGTTTATCTCAAAAAGCATGATAAAAGTGCAAGGGTGCTGGCAGGTAGGGATGGGAGAGGCCAGTTCCTTCCACCTCAGAGCCTGTGATCTTGGCCCTGTTGTTCCTCTGCTCTTTGCCTGTGGGACATAACTTGTTACAGGATGGAGTGTGCAAAGGAAGTTTTGTGTTGCCTCCAACTCCTTCACTGCCAGTGGAAAAATCACACCTTGTACCACAGAAGTTTGCAGAATTTCCAGCAGTTCAGCATGATGGAGATGTCATGTAACAATTGCACAAAAGCAAGGAGGTGCTCAGCATTTCCTGGACATCTGAGAGCAAAAGACTGTGAGGGTCCTCACAGTACACGTTCAAGTTTGACATACGAAGGGGAGAGGAAACCACAAGGGATGCTCACACAGCCCTGACCCATGGCCAGCCCTGCTAGCTCATCAGAGGGACCCCGGCACAGACAGGTGATACTGAATTTACCCCATCTCCAAGCACAGTGCTCAGTATTTGTTGCTCTCTGTATGTCAACAGCATCTGTAAAGTGCACAGGGAAATAAAAAAAGGGCTGAGTCAGATCACTAACCATGACTGGGGTTGTAGTTTCTCCTGTGCTATGTAAAAGATCATCAGATTTCATTTCTGCTGTCAGTGCTGTTTAAACTAACAGGAGTTTGGATGCATTTAATACCAGGTGAGAAGGTAGAGACAGTGCTGCATACATGAATGAACCCTTAGAGGAGTCTTACAGCAGAGACTGGCTCACAGCAAAAAGGCAGACATTCATCTTGATATTTCTTCTGTCACCTACTCCTTCAAATATGTCATTCCGTTGCTCTTTCTCCTCCCTCTCAAATAAGTGTTTCACCTAGAACAAAATTCAGAAAAATAGATTAATTTCTTTTCAGCCCTAAAATAGATGCCGATTCACTTCTCATTCTGTGCATGGGTAAAGATTGACAAGACTATGTGTACAAGGTTTTTTTAACATGTCCTGATTTTTCTATATATGAGACAAGAGACTAATTATATCATTAAAAAGACAATTATGTGTGTTAGGGGGTCCAGTCAGATATATTGGGGCAACAACTTCTGTATAGGGACCAGCTCTCTGAGGTTCTGAGTCTCCTACAAAATGTTCCTCTGCTTAACTTTCTCCTCTGGAGGAAGAAGATCCTCTGAGTTGCCTTGGAAGGGCAAAGGAAACCAGGATTTTCCATATGTCCTTGACCAAAAGAGGATGCCCAATTTACAAGTTTTGTGTACATACAATTTAAAAGGCATGCAATGGTGACACTTACTGAAGATTTACCTTTGACTGATGTAATGATACCCAATCCTGGATGGTGAATACGCTAAGAAATTGGTATCAAATCTTCTTTAATAAGAGAACAAGTTTATATTTTAAAAAGTAATAATCAAAGGAATAACATTTCTGAATTGCTAGCTGTGTGACGGCTACCTACTAAAAGATCAATAATTTAAGTGTCATATATTGGCCTAGCATGTTCACACTTTACTTATGAATGATAATGATACAAAAGATGCTTCCTTTGAAAAATTTCAGAAAAGTCTGAAAATTAAACTGGGAGCAGCAAAACTCCCACAAAATGAAACTTTAAACACCATCGTGTTCCCAGAGCTATTCTTGGAAACGTTGTCATATTTGTGCGAAATCTCAGGGAGGGAATGTATGCAAGCATTCTGCTAGCATGAACCCCAAACACCCACCACACTGCTAGATTAAATGTAATAATATGTTCCAAAAGGGAGGTACATTGCAAAGCAAATGACACAGCCCTTCAGTGCATTTTGACACACAGAAGGGAAAGGTGCTAGGGGAATGTGTTGTTTTTTTCCACCAAAGATACAAGATCCATAACAATGAACCATAAGGCTCCAAGGAAAATGTGCAGCTGAGTTGGCAGCAGCAGCAAAATATGACCATAGAAAGGAGAAGTCTGTCTCTCTGTGGGCTGATTGTTCCCATCAGAGCTGTAGCTGTCATCTCTAGGACTCTAGGCAGAGGCCTTGCCCTGAGAAATCTTTATTTCTTCTCAAAAGTGGTGTTATTGTTTTAGTGTAATAGAAAAATCTGAATGCAAAATTGAATTACTGTAATTTGCTGCCTCCCATACGGTAGACGGGAGATTCATGCCAATGGAAGCACCTGAATTTCATTAAATAATGAGAAAAGGAATATCTGCAACATAAAGTGTGCTTTGCTCAGGTATTCTTAGCATATGTGGTTTTATTCCCTACTATCTCTTTCCCATCGAGCTTGTTAGAATAATGAAGTTTTGAAAATAAAGGACATCCTACCTCAAATCTTCCATAATTGAAGCTTCCATGATACACATTATTTTTTTATATGAATATACAGAGTATCATATTAGCAACATGATCAGAGTAGGGGGTTATTCTTAACCCTGCAAAAGAGCAAATCTATGCAGCTCATTGCCTAAATCACATGTAAATAGGACAAAACAAACCAGTTGTCCATTAGGTAAGCACACAGTGCTTTCCAGACAGCATTCTTCTCTCTGGAAAATACAGAGTATTCTTCTCAGGGCTAGCTCAAGGCTTCTCAGTAGCCTCAAGGATATGTCACAACTAATTGTGACACAAAGCAGTGTTGCAGTGAAAGGCATCTAGCTCTAGCCAGCGCAGTTCACCCTGGCTATACTGACCCCAAACAATCTTGAAAAAAACCTCTTCTTTATTATCTGCTTACTTGGAAGATCATGGGAAAAAACAGTCTTTTTAAAAATGATTACCACACTTTGCATTATTTATTTTCTTCTAGAATCAGAACAGGTGCTCTACAGCATCAAATCTTGTACTAATTAATTGTCTCCCTACCATTAATCAGTGTGTCCATTCCTGCAGCCAGGTTGGGGAATTGTAGTTACAGACCTGGGTAGCCCTTTACATTCAGCTCACTGGGTGTCTAAAAAACACAAGGAAATGAATAATCTGGTACATAAAACATGTCTAATATGGACTGGCAAAGAGACTATTTCTACCATCTCCTGCATGTGAGCTCAGGCAAATGCAAAGGCAGAATATTTACCATATGACTTTTATTAATGATCTTGAAACAAATCAATGAGATTCTGACACATGAAATTTGTGCTGCTCTGGAGGCAGCTAAATTATTCCATTTTCAATTTCTCCTGAAGATTTGCAGGCTCTAATAGATCTCAAAGAAAATCCTGCTGGAGCTAGTCATGAGCCAGAAACTAGTTGAGTTTCACATGACTTTTGAGTTTGATGGAACGTCTTTCTCACCGCTGGGTAGAAGCAAGTTACTGAATTTAATTATTTCGGGCCACAGTCAAAAGGAAAAAGAAAAAATCAGATATATTTGTCTTTGCTTCACAACACAGGGAGAGAGGAAAAAAAGGAATAAACAGTTTAATTTGAAACTATCATCAAACTAGTCTAAAAGAGTTAATTGATGTTGTTAACTGAGTCTAAGTCAGTTCAAAGAGGAATACTTTAAACATGTGAAGGTATTCAGCATTTGGTTGTTTATGGTTACTGCCCTGTAGGGACAGACATTCTCCTGATCCAGGGCTGTGCTAAGCTGCAAACCCTTCTTCCCACGGTGTGCACATCTCTTAGTTCTCCAGCACAGATGCTCTTAAGAGATGCTTTGTGTAGACACATTAATGATGTATTACTGCACCAGTGTGAGAGAGAAGCCAAGCAGTTGGGATCCCTGGCCAGAGATGCTGATATTGATAGAGCACTTGGTAGTAAGATGGGAACTACCACCCTTTGAGGTGACATGCCAGAAGAAGCGGCTTTCAGAGCAGACAGGGACTTAGAGTAGAGTTATGAGGGTCAGAGATGCACAAGCCTAGGGGCTGACAGTGATAGATGGATGGAGTCCTCCCTGGATGCCAGCCATGACTGGAAGAGAAGGGAAGAAGAAGCAGGAAGGAAGTTGTCTTCTGTGATCTCTGACCTTCCTCTGAGCTTACGTAGATACATGGAATGGAATATCTCTGGCCAGTTTTGCTGTCTGTCTAATTCAGCCTCCTATGGTGGGGGAGGGGGTGTGTGTCATGGATCTCCCAGTAGTGCCTGAGCTGGCAGGACAAAGATGTGACCTTGGAGTCCCAGCAGTAACATAAACATTACAGTGTTATCAGTCCCAGCTGGAACACTTGCTGCTAGTTGAAAGAGAGCTTACTGAAGGAAAAAAAAATCAGTAAAAGTGGCTTCATCCAGGACAACCAAGGACTAGAATTCAAAGCTGCACTTCGGCAATGTAGAGCAACCACAAGAGGTTTGCACTGGTTATGTGAGGATTTTTCTTTTTTTGAGTAACCTCATTCCCCTTTTATTTTTTTGATTTTCAGTGTTTTGTTGGATAGCCTGGGAAACAACAGGGTTTTTTTCTTTCTTCTTAATTTTGTGGTTGATCTGAAAACTTCTGAGAAATTTTTTTCAGGTTCCAGAATACCTAAAGTTATAACTGAAAAAAATAAACAAAGCTTTAGAAAATATATATTCTGGGTGGAGTAAAAAAAAGTTATATTTTTACCTAAAAGCAAATGGTTTGGATTTATCATTCTGTTATACAATCAGGTATTACATTTATAATTTATTTGTATTAATTTAAAATGAAAAATCATGTAATGTGAATTTTTTAAAAGTAACATAAAATATTAAGAAACTCTTTCTTTTACAAAATAGTTAATACATTCAAACAAAACATTTTGTTGGTTTTAGTTCTTCAAAACCATGTTTTTTCAGTAAATTTATTGTTGGTGATTTTTTTTTTTCTCTTCCTTTGCTCAGTTTGTTGTTAATTAACAGCAAGGAGAATTTCTGGTGCCACAAAAAGGAAGAGGATATAAATATTGTTATGATCACTGCTGTGAAAGCACAGTACGAGTCACTGATAATTCTAACAACATCAAAAAAAATACAAATTAGCCTTGTCTTACAGATGGCAAGCATGGGGCACAGATCCCAGATCCTTGAACTCACTTGCTATGGCCATGGAGGACACCTAAGGCTTATCAGATAGCACAGCCCAGGAGGAGTGTAGCTGTAGGGAGGGACATCTGAAGACCAGCAGTTCACAATATTTGCATGCAGTTCACAACACCTGCACATATAGTCCTTGCTATTTTTTAACTTCTAGTCTGGTCCTGTGGAGCTGCACCCCCATTAGTAGAGCACATTAGGTGCATGCCTCTAGTTGGCTCTGAAAAAATTACTCCACAGTGGGAACCAAAAGTGGAGTGAAGCGGGAAGGTCAGGAAATTCATTTCAAAACACACTCTGGCTCTGCTCCACAAGATTAATGCAGATACTACATTAAATGCACTAAGAGAGCCCAGGTCTCTGAAATGTTAATCATGGCCCCATTTATGTCATCTTCTCACTTCTAACTTGCAAGAGGTCTATTGTGAGATGGTTTGAGTGTTTCAGCAGTACTAGCCAAAAAATGTAAGTTGCAGAAGGAGTCGCAGTTGCAGTCACAGTCACAGTCAGTCAACAGTTATTCTTCATTGCCAGAAGATGTGGGCTGTCCCAATTCCATTTTTCAAAAACAGTATTTTCTTGGTGACATCACCATTATCATTACTATTTATAAATGGATTTGAAACTGCATAGCAAGGAAATAATTAAGTTAAGAAAAACACTGACACAAAAATCCAATGGATATGAGTGAATCAAGAGCAAATTCAGAATGGATATTGGAAAAATGGTTCTGATTAACCAAAAAATGAAACTGTGAAGCAGCCTATATATAAAATAATCGGAGCTTGGACTTCCCAGTGTTTTAAAATGAGGATGATACATTTATGGAAGAAATTGTACAAATAAGGGATTAAAACACAGGATTGCCTTCTCAGTCCTGAGACCTCCAATTTCTCACTATCTGAAGGGCAGGGAGTGGCTTGGAGCTTGCCTGTTAAGAGTCCTTGCTCACACTTTATTTATTCTGCACTTACACGGACAGGGGAGCTGGGTGTCTTTTGCTCCTGAAAGGCTGGACTTTTTCCACTTTTTTTGTGAAGCACAAGAGCTTGTCCACAGAAGACACTACACTGTGTGCTCACTAATTTTAATCCTGGCAGATGCCCAGCTGGCCTGTTTCCCTTATCTGTTCAAGGTTAAACTCATAATGTTATTTGAACTCCAAACCATTTTTCCCCAGATCAGTTTGAGATGATCATTGTGTCCAGGCTGACTGCTTTTTGTTTCTTTGCTTTCCATCTTTTTCTGTTGCTTGGTATGGCCTACTTCATGACAATCTGAGAGGTTTTTTTCCAACTAAAACCTCAGTTTGCAAGACTTGGGATACTGGGTATATCCTCAGCTGTCCTGTGGTACACTGCATTTGGAGGCTTTGGTCTTTTACCACAATTCTTCAGTTTGTTTTATAGCTGGTGAGGTGGTTTACAGCAGGAGGTATTCAGTGGTTCTTCATAATAAGGTTTTGAAAACAGGGCTGTCTGTGATGGGGAGGGACCAGTCCGTGCAGTCCCACCTTCTTGTATGGCAGCATTGACCCACTATGTGCTAATTAAGGCTAAGTAAGCAATGAAAGTAAGAGTCAAAGGAGATGTAAGAGCCAAAAGAGATGCTGAGAAAAACACTCATAGTTTTGACCTGGACTATAAGTCTGTGGTGAGTGCAAATGAAACCCAAGATCCAAACAGTACTGAACTCTGGCCAAAACAAAAAAATCTGATTGCACATTTGTGATAAAGTGCAGTTTTTTTCGATTTCTAGTTAGACCTATCGCTTATTCTTCATCCACCATTGCAAGACATGTTTCTCCTGAAAGATACTTAGACAGTTGGAGGGCAAAGCCAGCGAGGAGTACTGACTATGGCTAAGATCAAGGTGTTACGTTACCTAAGTGAAAGGGACCTTCTCTTCTTTACATTTCTCACAGATTCTGCCAGTGATGGATAATGTCAAAGTATAACCAAGTGCTTTGTGTATATGCATTATTCAAGACATGCACCTTTTTGTGGTAACTTTTACATTAAGAAAGCAGGGACTGATAAGATTAACTATGTAAACAATGTGCCAACGAATTATCAGTATGTACACAATGATAACAGTAGGCAATAAAGGTGCTCCCAAAATTGCTTGATATGCCTTAATAATGCACTTTCCTAAGGGAGGAAGAACAAAATGGAACTGAGACTTTCCTATGTTGAAAATGATACTTTCTAAGTTCATAATTCCTTTCAATCACTTTCTAGGATAGGATTTTGCACCAGGAGTGTAATCTTCTCTTAAAGAACTCTCCTAGTGTGCTTCCCTTTATGAACTAACTGTTATTAAAATACATATTTATTTACATGGAATTGAAAACACTCTTGTTTCATTTGGCTTCTACAAGTATATGGTAATAGTAAATGTACCAAGTCACTGTGCTCTTTGCATGATATTATCTCCTTTAGATTCTGCTTGCAAATACAGGAATAGATTAGAGCAAAATATATTTTAATAGATTGCAAAATGCGAAGTACTTTAAAATGAAATCATTCTTTTCCAACAGCTTATTTTTTTTTTAATGAGCTTTGCCTAAGGGTTTGGTTTCATAAAAGCTAGATGAGTGTTCTGCAGGTTTTTTTGCCATGGAGACTGCTATTGAAGGGTTGCAGACTGTAAAGGTGGTTTGAGATTTCCAAGCTGAGTACTTGTGCTCCTAAGAAAGAATCCCTTCCCATAAGGACAAAGTTAAATCTGTACAGGATCATTACAATCTTGGAGGAGGAAAAAAACAGTTAATGTGATTCTGTCACTGTGAACAGCTGTACAAATGAATTGTTTTGTCAGAGGAGCCCAAACGTTCACCTTATGGACACCCTTAACTGCCCTTAAAACCAGGACTTCAGCATGTTCCAGGCAGGCAGGCAGGCAGGCAGGCAGGCAGGCAGGCAGGCAGGCAGGCAGGCAGGAAGGAAGGAAGGAAGGAAGGAAGGAAGGAAGGAAGGAAGGAAGGAAGGAAGGAAGGAAGGAAGGAAGGAAGGAAGGAAGGAAGGAAGGAAGGAAGGAAGGAAGGAAGGAAGGAAGGAAGGAAGGAAGGAAGGAAGGAAGGAAGGAAGAACACTCCCTCTCTCATTTAAGAGACACTTGAAAATAATGGTTTGGAGAACCATGCCCTTCTTAAATATAATTCCTCCTGTATCTTCCTGTCTCCAGTCTACATCCTATGATGCGTAAACCCCAGGGTCTTCTCCTCCTAAGTACATTCAGAGCAGAAAGTTCTTCTATATGTCCATATAGCATGGTGACATATACCTATTACATCTAAATCATTAACTATGCTGCTTTTGCTGACTGCTACTTGTGCTGTAGCATATAAGAAATGCCTCCAGCCCTATCAATCACATAATTTCCCTGGGATGTTAAGCATTACAACCTCCAGGATATGACCTGCTGTTCCTCTAATATCTGCAGGATATGGGCAAGCTACCTTGTAATGATACAAACCTGCAGCATAAATAGAGGTCTGAAAGCCTAAGTATTCATTATCTAATATACAAACCCATGTGAAGAGAGCTCTGCCCTCCCCCAAGTACTTTTTCTTCTTGTCTCACTGCTGTCATAAATAAACTGCACGTTGACTATTTTGCTTTCACAGACTGGTGTCCCTTGGGTGGTCCTGCACAGCCTTGGGATGAGCTGTAGAGATTATCTCCGGGCTTGCAGCCCTCAGAGATGTATTGTCAATTTTTCTCATTTTTTTTCTGCAAGGGAGAGGAAATTTGACAAGGATCTAGACCTGATAACAAAGCCATTGGTGGAGATCAAGTGAGAGTGGTGCCAGTTGCTGTGATGCATCTCCCTCTGTTCCCTTTACACCTACAAGTCTATGTAAATTCTTTCTCATGTCCATAGATCAAGTGTGGGACACATCATACTTGCAAAAAAAAAAAAAGCCTCCTTATCTTTACAGGGGAAAACATGAACAAGTCACTGCAGAATATTAGCCGGACTAGAGAGCCTGGCTCTCTGAATGACGGGAATGGCATCTTGCATATTTTAGCAGAGCTACCTAGAAAAAGTATTTGCATTTTAAAGCAGCAGCAGGATAAATCTTCCCCTGCATCTCTAGAATAAACAAACATTACCTTCAGCAGGACAGATTTGCAGATAATCAGTTCAGTATGAGTTCTTAGTACAGCACTGTGGCCCTGGACAAATATAATCTTTAGGTGCATAATTAAATAGTATTGATAGAAGTAGGGAGCTTAGATTTTCTCTGCATATGAGACTTACCCATCTGTGATGTGAATGCTGCATCTGTCACTCAAAAAACCTCCGAAAACCTAGAAAAGATTCCAAGAAATTTCCTGAAAATGTTTGGGGGATTTGAAAGCACATTTAAGAACTACCAATTCCAGGGGCTCAAGCTATTAATCCAGTCAGGTCTGAGGGGTTACTTTGGTTAGGACGTTAAAATTCCTACCTGCGGAAAAAGAATTTGAGCAGATCTGTTTGGTACCCAGCAGTCAAATGCATCAAAGCTCAAATGGCTAGAACCTGAAGTTAGAAGAAATGACCCTTAAAACCCAGTGCCATTTTTAAACAATGTTTGTACTTAATCACTGGTCCAATTTACCAAGGGTGATTGGATTCTCCATCACAGGAAAGTGTTGCATTAAACGGGTTTGGTTTGGTTTCACTAATAATTAAAATACAAATTCGCTCAGAGCAGTCCTGTGGCCTTGATGCCTGCTTTTAGCTTTTCAACCTGTTGCTTTCCTGTTCCTGACTTGAGAAGAAGTGGGGAGAAGTCCTGTCTTCTGACACTGTGCTGTCCTGAGGTGACCAGCCCAGGTCCCTCCACGGGAAACCCCACCAGGCCCAGGAAGGGACTGCAGCCACAGGATCCCCTTCTCCTGCCACTGCAGGCAGGGGAGTCACTTGAGGTCATCACATACAAGTCTGTTGATGTCCTCAGTCTCTTTTATTTAACTTCCTTTGATAAACAGTGGCTCAGCCACTTCTGAACTTAAATCCCTATGGGGTTCAGCTCCTTCTAAACCTGCCTCACGCTGGCATGTATTTTCTGGAAATGGGCAGCACAGGCCTTTTGTCACTCAGCATCCCTGCCCAGAGCAACAGTCTGAAAATTACAGCTTCAGTAAGAAAATGAGGCAACATAACCAGGCAGACAGGAAAAGTATCTTTTAATTCCCACAGCACTGTTCCTGGGGTAACCATAGGTGACAGGGATGCTCAGCCATCCTCCCTCTCCTATTTGCCTCGGTAGAGCAGAAGACTCCTTTTTAGGGGCCTTTTACACACAGACATACTCAGGAAGGTCAAGGCAAACCTGCTGCTGGTGGGAGGTAAGGAACATAATGCAAAACACATTCAGTCTGTGAGAAGATGCTAAGATGGCTTCAGGGTCCTAGCACACAGGCACTGCAAGATTTAGCTGGCATGACAGAGGATACTGCCTTTTCCAACTGCCTGTCCTCCCCACTTATTCCTATTGCCAAAGAGAGAGTTCAGGAGACCGGGCAGGTCTAATTCCTGGTGCCACAGTTCATCAACTTGAGAATTAATCCAAACTGCAATTGATTGTGCAAGCAATTAATAAGACAGAGTGATAACTGCAACACTGCAGTGAGGCTGAAGGCAGGCCAAGTTATGACCCTGATGGAAGAAGTCTCCAGCTAGAAGAGGGAGCAGCCTACTAACCGGTTAAAGCTTCCCAACATGCATCACCTAAGTTTGTGCAGCAGAGTCTTTAATTCACTATAATTTAACTCTCCAAGGCATAAACCAACAAGATCTACAGCCACTTAAAACTCCTGAGTGAGAAAGTCCAGGCATGCTATGAATTTTCCTCAGCATCTTCATGTCTTCAGTTCAATTTCTGCCTCTCATGCAGTTGTGGACCAAGAGCCACGTAACTGCTTTTTAGGCTAAGCCTCATGCAGAAATCCCAAGGAGAGGTCTGACCTCACACTGTTTCAAGGATTTGACCAGAAACGAGGTTTTTGAAAAGCTGTAGATGCGACTTCTGCCCTGCTTTGCTGATTAGGTCTGTTACCAGTCCTGCTGTGAGAGGGACATTTTCCACTCAACACTGTTTTTATCATTAGGTGTGAAGTGCTTATCAGTCTCATTTGGACTTCATGTTGTCTTCTGCAGAGACTTTTTTCCTTGGTGTAGGTATATATCAGAGTTCTAGCTGAAATAAAAACCAGCTCCTTGCTTCTGCGAAGTGTATAAATTTTGAATGCATAGGGTTGTAAAAATTCAGTGTCCTTAATGAGATATGTGTCATAAGCACTTCCGCTGTTTCTCCATATCACTAAAAACTACTGTGAAGATTAAGGCAGTGGGGTTCGGAAATGTATTTTAATCATTATGGGCAGTTTATGTAAGAATTGCCATTTTAGATGCATGCTGAACACATGCCTAAACCCAGCTGGGTTTTAAGAATAGTGTGTCTTTTGATTTGTCTTTTCTTCAAAGCCAATTAAAATTGTTATTTTTAGAGAAAGCTAAAACTAGGCTTTAGGATCAATGACACGTTTTCTATTTAAAACTATACCTGCTAAAATTATCTTTATCTTGTCCCAAAAAGTTGCTTCTTTTAAACTGTAAGGCTGGTGCTTCCCTATATACTCATTTATAGGAAGACAGTAAGGAAATGTTTAACTCCAGTAAAATTTCATCAAGCTTATGAATTTTATTATGCTTTTGCATTTACTTCAGAGATTCTGGTTGGGTATTGTGCTGTTTATTTTTTTTAAGTAGGGGTTTTTTTTGAACATCCATGGTATACCATTCTGAGTTTGTAGAAATTAACAGAGCTCAAAAGCGGCTGCTCTGGACCAGTCAGAAATTTACACTCATGTATGTAAGTCCATTCCTGCATTAATGCAATGAGCTATTCTGTGTGTTGTTATTTAATCCTTTAAAGAAGAGTAAATGTTGAAAGTGAAGCAGGAATATCACATTAGAGATGTCAATTAGAAGGCATTCAGCAGGCCACGTTAATCAACTATTTCCAAATTCCCTCAATTGACACCTTTTCTGCAAAAATTCAGTGGTGGCCTCCAACAAGTGGAAAAACAATTTGGCCCATACTCCCCACCACAGCTGATGAGCCTAAATACTCTAACATGTTTTAGTAGCTTTGTTGGCTCATCAGCTTCCACTTCTCCATAGCAAACCTGCAACAGAGCTGTCCAAGACGCTGCTAGGGAGAGGATCCATACCACATGAGCACTTCTGCAGCATCCACTCCTGCCCACACTTTTGCCACTTGCCACTCTACAGCTGAGGACCCACTACCTCATATTTTCTTTAGGATTGGAGCACAGGTGCAGCAGTTACTGAGTACAAGCTACTGCAGCATATGCTTGCCCTTCTTCTCCTTGCTTTTATCTAATCCTACTCTTAATAAGCCTTTATGGCTCAAGAAAAAAGCATATTTGGAAACAAAGACCTAGGCTTTGTCCTGATTTCACTCCAGCTCCCTGCTGACAGATTCTATGTACGAGCTCTTACAGCTTGTCTCCCTTTTCTGATTAAAAGCATTATCTTTATGTGAGGCTAGAATTTAAGGCATCAGATTGAACTCCAGCTGTAGCAAAGTGACAGTGTTTGCTAGATAAGTATCCTGAAGTCTTTGCAGAGTGTTTGCTCTTCTGAAACAAACTGTAATGATACCATAAATAACGAGTGGCACACAGGAGGGCTCAAATTGGATTTCAGCCTTACTAGAGTGATAAAAGGGCAGCACCTTTTAACTAGGATACAAAAAATCTTTATGTAAGGGGTCCTCTAGAGATTAAACTCAATAAACACACACAATTTAAAAAGAGAGAGGAGAGAAAAGAAAAGGGACATGCAAGGACAGTCAGTTTTCCCAGATAAAGTGGAGACAATAGGAGAATATGCAAAGTACACAATCATAAGAAAATACATAGGAGCACATTGAACACTTTAAACCATAATCCTCTAGCAAATAGTAGTCTTTTTCTTACCTCTAAAAATAGAACTGGATCTTTAACCATGTCAGAGGAGTAGATAATAACCATCAGGAACCCACAGAGACTTGACAACCAGCATGAAGATTTTCCTCTGTATGAGAAACAGCAGAATTTTAGCTTTCCAAACAGAAATGGGAGATGGCATGGGGAAATCATAGTCTGCTGAGAGGAATATTTTTTTCTGGACAGGATAACAGTAGCTTTTTCAACCTATGTCAGACACATAATCGGTTCTCATTTTTCATTAATGGATTTCTATCTCTGACTTTACACTGAACCAGACCTTGTGAAAAAAGTTGATCTAAAAAAAAAAAAGCAAAAAACTTTACGTTAGTTAAATCTTGCATTTGAATGGATGTGTGGAAGAGGAGAAGGAGACCTGTGGAAGAAGGAAATCCTCTCTCTTATGTCCATATAAATTAATGATTTTACTAATGTAAAGAGAGGTCTACCACCATTAAGCCTTGTCAATGAGATCAGAGACAGGGCCCTGCTGTCTGCTCCTTGAAGTATATTATTTTTTGTTAGATCACCTCTGTTCATAACACTGCCATTGAAAATTTAACGTCCTTACATATATCACTGTCAGGCTTTACTGCACATTCATGAAGGAAAGTAATTTCATCAAGTGATAGACTATGAAGGCTACTAAATATGGATTTATTGGAAATTCCTGTTGAAAGTAAGTGAATTCTTTTTGCCATTTGGAATAGAGAGCTATAGTCAAGCTATTTTTTTACCTGTCTATCATTCTCAGTGTAGAGAAAATGATGACTGCTGAGTTCTAAAATCAGATTATCACTGCAGTGCCTACAAGCTTATTTTTAACTACCCAGTGTTTGTCCTACCTCTGGAAGGAAAGCAGCTTTAGTCTCTCGACTAAACATTTGGCCAGAATCTACTGATTAAAACAAATCATTAGGAAAAATATCCCCTTTGCAATGAAGTCCTGTTCCTACATCTTCTACTCAGCACATAGTTCCCAAGCCCAAACTCAAGTGCTGGTAATCAGCAAGGTGATGGAGGGCATGTGAGGCTGACCGTAACTCTGCACCATTAGTGGAGAAGCAAGCAAACTTTCTGCCAGCAGGGGCACCTGAAAGTGCCATTGTCTGGGCAGCTGCAGGAGCAATAGGGTGGCACTCGGGCAGGTGGCTCCAGGCCATGAAAGGAAGATGTGCACCAGCTGGCTGGAATAATAATAGAATAATAGAATAATAGAATAATAGAATAATAGAATAATAGAATAATAGAATGGTTGGGGTTGGAAGAGACGTTAAAGATAATCTAGTTCCAACTCTCATGCATAAGCAAGGACACCTCACACTAGATCAGGTTGCTCACGGCTCCATCCAACTTGCCCTTGAATACTTCCAGGGATGGGGCTTCCACAATTTCCCTGGGCAACCTCACCACTCTCATAGCAAAGAATTTCCTCCTAATGTCCAATCTAAAACTCCCCACATCAAGCTTTAATCCATTACCTCTTGTCCTCTCACTACAGATGCTTGTAAAAAGTCTCTTTCCAGCTTTCCTGTTGGCTGTCTTCAAGTACTGGAAAGCTACTAGAAGGTCTCCCCAGAGCCTTCTCTTCTCCAGGCTGAACAACACCGAATTTCTCAGCCTGTCTTCATAGCAGAGGTGCTCCAACCCTCTGATCATCTTTGTGGCCCTCCTCCAGACTCCCTCCAGGAGCTCCATGTGATAAGACTATTAATAAGCCAACCGGGGCAGGGGGGGAGGGGGCACAAGTTGCTTTTCTCTGTCGCTGCAAACCAGAAAGACCAGAGGGGGCACCTGGAGGCTGCAGCAGACAGTGGCTGGCCAAAGCAGACCTTCAGGCAGGTGCTGGTGGTCAGAGGCAGGGTTGCTGTCAGATCCTGCTCACCACATTACTCCTGGTGCCAAATATTTTGCCAAAAGGTCTGGGTCTGTAGCCATATCCCTGCTGGGCATCAAGGTGCCTGTTGCTGGCTGTGTAGGTGATGGCTGCCTCTTTTGCAGATAGTGCAGCAGTCACTGAAGGCTGCTTTGGGCAGCATTTAAAATGGAGCCATGATGGACCTTAGTAGGTGAGAATGCAGATTTGGCAAATTTAGTATTTTCTTTTAATACAACACATATTTCCATTAAGATAATCACAAGCATACTGTATTTCTTCCTTTTTATGCTACTGCTTTATTTTTAGATGAACTGGCTCATCAGCTGATGCCATACAGCCTCACATTTGCATCCATGACCTGCAGGTTTGCTCTCCATGGGCTTCTCCTGTAAGAAGACATAGTTACATGTGCTGCACTGTAACCAGTGGCACATCTGGGACTTTCAGGGCCAGGAGAAGCAGCCATGAATAAAGAAGCCAAGTTATTTCATAGTGCTCAAATGAAGAGCTAAGTAATCCAAAAGTGCAGCATCATGTGCATCCTCTTCTCCATCTGACCACAGAGCTGACCACAGCTTTGTTGTCACCTGCCCCTTGCTGCTGGAGCTGATCAGCCCTAAGCAGAGGACACAGCACATCTGGGCCCATGACTAGGCTGCTGATGGGGAAAGCCTATCTTGCAAGTGATCAGCAAGCACAAGAAGTGGGAGACTGAGTTTAGATGTTTGGATTCAGATTAGAGGATTGTGCTATTTGTTTCACTTTTTCTTTTTCTATTATTTCTTGGTGGGCATGCAGAATTCTCCCTCTAGTCTGAAAAGAGCTGCAAGACTCAGCCACCCATGTGAAACTTTGTCTGTATGTGCCTGAAAATGCTTGTGCAAATCCCCAGGCGATCAGAATTTGACTCCTGCTGCTGCTCAGGAAGAAGTGACATGATTCACTGAAAGTTTGAGACCCCTCCAAAGGAGAGGATGCCCTTGTCTGAGCAATCTTGACAGCACAGCTCTGTCTCCTGCTGGCAGGCAGCCCCAAAGCTGTCCTTGCTAAAGCCAACCAAAGGGCCATCCAGCTCATTACCTCTGACAGTGGCCAAAAGCAGATTCTTACAGGAGGATATAGAAACAAGGAGAAGCAGACAGCACTGCTTGTCCTGTTTCCAGTGGTGTTCTGAGGAGAGCTTTCTGAGTGGCCTTCCTCCCAATCACTCTGCCTGCCCATCTTCATCCCACCAGACTAGCTGGTTGACTGACCAGCAAGCCAGAGGATCCTGTGTTCTTTTGTATGCCTCTATTTCTTCTAAGATGTTTCCTGGAGATCCTGATGTAATGGGAAATGGTGGCTAATGTTCATTAGTGTTCTGTGGACAAAAAAGAGAAGATGGAGAGTCACACATGAATAGATGTGCAGTGGAAAGGAACAGGTGACCTACAAGTGAGCTACAGGAAACAAAGGTAGTGAAATGGTACGTGTGGCAACCAAAGAACTGTAAATCAATAAAAAGGAGAAGAGCAAAAAATATTAATAACAAGAAATGAGGCACGAGGTGAGAAGGGGGTAAAGAGGAGAAAAATTGTATGGATTCAAAAGAACAAGATAAAATAATAAAAACTTGAGCCACAGGTGGAGAGAGAAGGCAGTGGAAGAGGAAGAACTGGGAACAATTTTATTTTAACTGACAAAATTGCTATCCTTAAACCAGCTGATAAAGCTCCCAAGAAATTCCCCTCAGTGCACATTCATTGGGTGCTGGCTTTAATCTCAGTGTTCTCTCATATGTGTAGCCAACACAGAAAATACTGGGGAACAGCCAACAGCCAGCATCTTCCTGTACTCACACACATCCAACCCTAGAAGCTGGGCTCTGTCTTGACACAAAACCCAAAGGTACCTATTTCTTCCTACTGATTTCAGATGGAGCTGAAGGTGCTTCTCTTCTTCAAGCAAGCCAACATGACAACACAGTGACATGGCTTAGTCCAGAGCTGAATGCTCCAGCCAGATGTAGAAGAAAGTACCTCACTGTCAGCAACAACACACACTCAGATTTTCATCTCAAAGGTATGCTCCATCATCCACCCTTTCATTGATAGTTACTCAGAACAAGATCATGAAACTGAAGTTATAAACTGATACATATAGAGAGGGAATTCATTTTAGAGCATTTTAAGTTTGCTCAGGAGTATGATGTCTTTGTCCTTCCTATCTTGCACGTCAGTTATGCACAGTCCTTGCACGCTAATAGGTTTGATAAAGAACTTGCTACTTTTGACATACAATGAAAGACGTTTTGACCTGCCATTTTGGGTTTTATTGATGACATTTATTATCAAGCCCACTATCCCATAGCTCTTATTATCTGCTGTTATCTAGCTTGAAAAAGCTATAAAGTAGGATTTATTTTGCTTAACTTCTAAGAGCTAAAATAATTAAGTTTTTTATTTCAATCCATTTTCATCAACAGTCAGGAATATTATCTAAGCGCATCTGCCTCAGATTTTATCTTGTGTGTTAATTGGCTTCATTTGAATGAATTTAAGACATTGGTAAAGGCCTGGGCATGGTCTCTAAATATTCTTCCCACACCAGTAAAGCTAGTGGTTTATACTAGGTTCCGCTTTGGGCAAAGGTGTCCCCACCCAACCTGCTCCGTTTAAAGAAGGAACTTTATCGCCATTTCCATTGGCTCCAGATACCCTCTGACAGACCACTTCACTCCACTCCACTGATTTCAGCTTTGTCATGTCCATGGGGAAAGCAAAACTATCCCAAAGTAAGCACCTTTATTTGAAACACAGCCACTCCAGCAAAAGGATCTCCAACAGCTCACAAGACTTAACACAGCTCATGGACTACGGACTGGTACCACTACAGCAAAACATCAGTCACAAGAGATAGGCAAGATACATTAACGAAGTTAAGGGTGACAACCTCTGTGTTTAAAAGTCAGTATTCAGAGTGTTTAGGTGTTAATTTAGTTAACCTGGGGGCTGTACAAGGAAAGGTTTGAGTTCCATCTGTACAAGTTGGGGAGCAGCTGAAAGGAGCAATAGGCTGACAGACCATGACATTGTCCTGCTAACACTAGCCCGAGTATCAGACAGGTTGTGATCATGTCCACAGAGGCCTGCTTGCTCAATGGTATAGAGCCATTCTTTAATCACAGCTGTCTTAATAGGCCTAAAAATAATATTTGAGCATGCAAGAACAGATAGCTACAGGTATGGATGCAGATGGCTTAGATATCATGTAGTTTTCATAGGCAGAATATGGCAAGTATCAGTTTAGCATACAGCAATATAGCCATCAAAATGTGGCAGTGTGGCATTAGACAGGCTAATCCGAGTTTGGATGCCTGAGAAATGCTAGAAAATCCAAGCAGAGATGAGTTGGGGGTATTAGGCCAGCAAATGAGAAAAAGACTGTCTTTTGGACAGTAGCCAACAAAAATAACTTTTGACTTACTAAGAATTATCTAAATTGTAAGATTGTCTCTAATTACTTTAAGATTAAGGTACCTTTGTAGTAGGAATACTCAAGATACTCAAGATACTCAAGAAAGGGCCAGGGAACAGTATTCACCTCTGCTTTGGCCACTATTTATCCAGAGGTTCCTCTGTGAAGATGCTTAAATTCTGCTCATGACTTAACTGCTGTGTTTGGTTAAGATTTTCAACCTGCCTGGTGAATTCTTCAGGATAATCTTTCCTATGGATTTCAAGTATGTCCTCCCTGATCCCTTTTCCTTCCCATTTAGTATCCCCAGCCTCACTGGCTGCAGATGCTCCTGGTCACAGCAGCATGGGACGGTGCCGGTTGTGCAGTGCAGCACTTACCCCGTGCGATGCATGACTGAGCAGTCAGGCACCATCCTTGCCACCTGTCACCATGACAGCCCAGGCAACTTGGGAAGGCTTCTGTGAACTCTCGCTCTTCCCACGTGGTGGGGTCAAGCAAGTTACTTCAGTTAATGGCACGTGACGTTGTCTTTTCCTATGTCCCGTATGTGTGCTGGATGTGGCATGTTCCCAACCTTTGAAGGTCCCTGAGCCCCGTCCTTTCAGTCCCACAGATTTTAATCTGGAAAAGTCTTTCCCATGTGTGCAGGAGCTGAGAGTTGTACAACTGAAGCCTCTGCCAACCCCAGCAGCCAGAATTATGCAAAAGCTAAAGACACCCAAATGTCACAGCTGTCACATCCCTGGAGAGCAGTTAGAGGGGGAGAAGGGAGCTGAGGAAACCCTCTGAGGTGAATGGAGGAGTCCTGCTTCTTGCAGAAGTTGCATCAGGCAATATGGGATGTTCTCATTCAACTCCCTACATGACAGGGAGTCAAATGTGGCACACCACACACCTCTGAAAAACCCTTTCAGTTTAAAGGCCAAATACTGCACACCACAAGGAGCAGAGCTTACCCAACACCAGAGCTGTTGAAAGAAGTGCCCAGCACACAGCCTTTACCCACACTCCTTCACAAATGAATGCTACCTATTTTCTTCCTACACAAATCAACTGAACTGTGTTTCTAATTAGAGCCTTAAGCATTCACAAGTACATCCTATTCACAAGCACATCCTATTAGGAAGGAACAAGGAGTGCTGCTCTCAGTGCTGGCTGAACCCTTCTAGCCAGGAACGAGCCACCCCTAGGAATCAGGGCAGGGGATGCAGGAAGGAGTTGCAAGATGTGGGCAGGAAGGAAGCTCCATCAAACACCCAGAAAATTACCATGACTTCCTAACAGTAAAATAGGCAGGACTTCCCACTGGAGAACCTGTGGGGGCTTGTGGCTCCCATTTCACTACCTGTTGAGTATAAACAGAAGAGGGTGGAAAACACAAGAAAATTACAGGGATCTCTCATCTATGCCGTAACATGAACTGAAAATAGGAATGCAATTACAGCTCTCTGTATAATCCAAACTCTTACAAATAATGCTTTCATTTCCACCAGAGAGAAAGAGGGATTGAATTGCAAAGTGAAGAGCTAGGTTTGGCTGATGGAACTTTCCAATTCCAGAAAAGCAATGCTTTGAAAATCAGAAATTGGTGAATTACTGTAAATCCACATAAAACCTTAATTCACTCTGTCTGAGTGATGCTTCTGCATTCCCCCATAACTTTACTGTGACTCTGCTTTTTAACTGAACCAATTACGAGGCAACAGCTTCAATCCTGTAGGCTACCACATCACTTTCTGCATAGCCAGAGAAGCACAGCTGCTAAACTGCAGAATTCTCCCACCCCCTGTATGAAAGGCCAGTTACTGCTAGCAGCACTTTCCCCTGCTGTAATTACATGGGCAGCTTGTGGTCACCTCTGCCCCGCCCCCCCCCCACCCCCCCAAACTGCGGGAAGTCCCTCAGCCATGGCTTTCTATTAACACAGCCCATACACTGCAACAGTGAAATGAGAAAAGACACACCAGTCCTCTGCAGGGCCACACCGACATCTGTATTTGCTCAGGGGTCAAGTAGACTGCCGAGGCTTTCCTAGATCATTTCATGTTGGGGCTGCTCCAAAATATCTACTCACTATGGAATGCAACTGTCTCTGATGCTGTAAATGCAGCTGGTGAGCTTGCCCCTGCCAGGTTCAGGGAGGCTAACTCACATTTGCATGTCTATGTGCCTTAATTCTTTGCTACCAGGTTTACAGAAATGTGGTGTTTGCAAGAACAGACCTTCTGGGAGGACCCATTGCTTAGGGACATGGTTTAGCAGTGGACTTGGCAGTGTTGGGTTAACAGTTGGACTTGATGATCTTAAAGGTCTTTTCCAACCAGAAAGATTCTATGACTCAAGCTCTCTGGGAGAGTGGGCAGTGTCATTTTCTTATTCTTTGGTTTAATTTGAAACCTGCTGTAAAAGAGCACAGTGGCAATTTTTATTCACACATTCAGTTTTGTGAGTTTGTAGTCTGTCTAGGACCTAGTATATGAGGGTAAAGGAGCAGATGAGGGAAGAGCAAGATAAGTTCTTAAGAGGTCTGAAATGCAGTTGGATATTTCATACACAAAGAAGGCAGCTGTGCTAACTAACTTTCTGGGCACTGTTTTTTCCTGACACGCAGCACACACAGTTCTGATTACCTGGGGAGCAGGTTGAGATTTATATTATTTCCAAATTAAATCAGTAAGAAGAATTTAAGTGCAATTTATGTTTGTACTAGTAGAAGAGAGGACTGGAGGTGTGTTTCAATTTGAAAGCCATATCAATCCAAGTAAAGAATCACTGCTCTAGCAGCTCTGTGTGCGATGCACCAGGAGTTACCACACATGCAGAGAATGTTGATGTGCTGCCACAAGGCAAGCAAGGGATTTGGTCATTGAATGTCCCACTATTCCAAGCACCATCCATGGTGAAGGATGGTAGTGATGGTAGTTTTCACATTAGATGCACATCACCATTTTCCTGCAGATGTGGAGGGGAATCAATGCCAAATCCTCCCATCTGGAGCCTTGGTGAATAAAGACTCCTCTTTCCCTATAAAACCTTGAAGAAGTATTTCTATCCCTAGGATTGCCCCTTTCTCCCTTCAGATGCACTGTCTGATGTTTTGTGTTATGACTCATAATGTTGGGTACTGTCTGTCAGGTCATGTTAAGCTAAAGCAGTGGCCTGCAGCAGAGATAAAGCGCAATTCCCAGTAAATTCTCAGTAGAGTCAGCAGAGTGGAAAGCAATAGTTGCCCATAATTTGACTTTCATGCTAGTTCATCATGGAAATCTTATATGACAGTTTGATGTGCCCGAGAGCTTGCTCAGATAGATGCCTGCATCCTTAGAAAGTTTACCCTCTGGTCTGTGTTGCCCACATGGCTTGCTAGACACTCATTACACAGCATAATGTTGCTCCAAAAGCATCACAAATGCTTTAATCAAAAGCTTTGTCAGTAGTTTAGAGGGCCCAAATCCTGATTGTAACATCTGTCTAGAAATGGAAAGCTGGAAACCACTGAAATTTAAGTTTAACTTGTAATAGAAAAAAAAATAAATTGCCCTGGTTCAAACAAGGTTTACACAATCCATCCTTCTGGGCTGCTACTCTATTTTAGGCTCTTGCACTGCCTAAAAGAGCTTCTCCTGGGCTCTTTGTGTGGCAAATACCTCTGCAGGAGATAGTGTGGTGTCTCCTCAAGGTCTGCAGGAGCTCCGTTCAGCCCTGGCAATACCAACATCGTACTGTTCTCCCAGGAAATGAAGGCAATATAAAACTGTACCACCTGACGGTGGAAAACCCTGAGATTCTCTCTCATCACAAAGAGCAGCAGCCTCTACACCCAGTGGTCTGTTATCAAGGGGTTGCTTGTGGGTATCATAGCTCAGGAGAGTTTTTAAAAGGTATTTGAAGGAAGGTCATGAGAGCTTTTATGAATTTTTACAGGAAGTTTTATTCAAGCATGAAAGGCAGCATGGGAGAACATGGGAAAGTGCTTGCAATGCTAATAAGACAAAGGCATTGAAGGCTGCTGTCTTGGGCAGTAGAGAAGATGGAGCAACATCTTAATTGAGAGGTAATACAAAAGGGTAAGGTATGTCACTCAAGTAAGTCAAGACAGTGTGCATTTATTGCTTGACAGAAAAGAAAGAGCTGTGGAGAAGTACAAAATTAGACATGTAATCAAAGGGATTGGTTAGGAAGGCTCCCTCTGGAACAGTATTCGGGACTGATACAGGCAAGCTGTAAATAAAGGGTAGTGCTTGCCCATCTCATGTGCTTTGCATGGATATGTATGAAAGTGAGGACCTTCTGCTCAAAAAAAATTCCTGATGAATTCCATCCTCCGCACAGCTTTTCACAGGACAGCTAAAAAACCTCCAGGACATTCTGATTTACTCTCCAGACCTGTAGACCAGTATCTGTTGAAGCTTTTAATTGTAGCATTAGCAAATTTTGTAGCTTTCCGGCAGAAGCATTTGCTACAAAGGAGGTACTAGTGGCTCTTTCCAGCCAGCGTTTGTAGTGTCAGGTGTCTGTCCAGTCTGAACTCCTCCTGAGCCTTCTCTGGCCACTACTTAATCAGCAACTTGAGAGTGAAAGCAAATCTCCCAGACACAAAGAACGCCTCGTGAACAGATCTGAGACTGGGTTTCCAGGTACAAATACAACACTGCTGTTATTGCTGTGATTATTGCTTCTGCTACTAATTGTTTGGGAAAAATGAGGCATCTTATGTATCTAAAGGGGAAAGTGTGTCTGAAATAAATGGCCATCTCCAATCTTCACAGCTGATACAAGTCAGAAAGTACACACCAGCTCTTTGCTTGTGATAGTCAGCAGAGGGCAAGTGGCATCTCCACATTTTGCCAGGGTATACAGACGGTGTTTTTATCCCACATTGCCAAAGAACAGGTTGAATCTGTTTATAATGCCTGGTAGAAAGCAGGTAGCACCTGCTTAGGGTGCCAAGGAATAAGGTAAGTGGCATCTACTCATCACGCCACCCAATTGTGAGTCAATTAACATTAGGGTTGATGTTTACAAGGATTAATTCAGAAGCTAATTGTATTTTTAAATGCTACCATTTTATCCCAAGCAGTTTATCTCTAGCAGTTTGGAGACCATCTCTGATTCTCCTCAACCTAGTGCAGGTAACTGGCTAAACCAAACTCCTTTAGGGTTGCCTGCTACAAAGGTTTGTTCACACAATTTTGCACCCAAGAAACTGAACAACTGAGCCACGACTCTGGAAGCAATATACTGCAGGACTCACAAAAGGTGAGACAGCACTGAAGGCGGAGAAGTCAGTAGGTCTGGTCACTCTTTGCAGCCCTTCTTTATTCTTAGTTCTGACATTTGAAAACTCCAAATTGCATTTAGTGCTTTTCCTCTTTTGCAGTACAAGGCTGTGGTTCAAAAAGAGGGAATTCAGCAGTTTCCAAGATACATGCCCTCACATCAAGCAGCTTTCTGACAAGCCTGTACCCTCGAACAGAATCTAATTTCCCCACTTACCCTCCTCCAAGAGCAGAGAAAATTTCAGACAAAATTATACCAAGTACAATTTATTTTTTAAAAAAACAAAATTTAATATTTCACTTAGTAGCTAATGTTCCAGGTCCGGCTTATTTCTTTCTTTTCTAGATGGACCGGTTCCCTTCATCAGCTTCTCAGGCTGTTTTCAAGGGGATGGATACACTCTGTCTCCTGGAAAATGATAGCTGTTGTGAACACCTTGCAATGCCCACCAGATCTTCTCTCCGAGTGTTTCAGCTCTGGCAAGGGCTGACTGAAACGCCTCCCAGAGCTCATTTAGGAACTGGCCTCTTGTTCCAGTCCCAGTACCAAGCAACCCATAATTAGAGAAGATATTTCAACAGATGGGATATTTAAACACAGACTAAAAAGGAGTTGCAGAAATAGCATAGCAGTGATTCAGGCAGTCGGACACTGTCTCATCACAGAGCAATAGCCACTTGGGAGGGTGTAGAAGGCTTCAGTCAATATGGACAGATACCCATGGATGAATGAGGATTAAGCCCAGTCATAAACTCAGTGCTCTTAATAGCTTGCCGACACTCAGTGTCAAGTCCCTATAGGAGCCCACCCAGTTTCTGAGCTCAGAGAAATATTTGTTACAGTAAAAATAAACTCCCATGGATTCATTACTGCTTCTTCAGTGTGATCAGAGAGTAGAAGTAGTGTCCTGATATGAGGGCTTTATAAACCCTCAATCTTTTAATTAAACTTTTAGGTGTTAGCAAGACCACATTTATTGCAGGAAGCCCTAACTTGTAATATTATCTCAGGTCACCATTTTTTCAGGTTTGTAAATACAGGCAAAAAGGACAGACTGCTTACATTTTATGAAACCTAAAAATAAGTGAATTTAACCTTAACCTTTAGGTTCTGAGAAAAGTTCCTGTCTGCCCTGTTCTCACACCTCTTCCTCAAGCCAAACCAAATCCACGTTTAACAAGGAAAGACATGTTAAATGATACAGGTACAATCCACTATGAGATAGACGTTCAATGTAAGGCTGAATAGAGCTGATTAAAGAACAGTGAAGAATACAAGACTGTAGTCAGAGGATGTAGGGATGCAACAAGGAAAGGTAAGGCCTTCTTAGAATTAAAACTGGCAAGGGAAGTCAAGGACAACAAAAAAGGCTTCTTCAAGTACACTGGAGGTAAAAGGAAGACCAGAGAAAATGTGGGCCCACTGCTGAATGAAGCAGATGCCCTGGTGATAGAGAATATGGAGAAGGTACAGTTACTTAGTGCCTTCTTTGCCTCAGCCTTTACTGCTAAGGCTGACCCATAGGATTACCAAACCTTCCAGACCACGGAAGAAGTGAGGAGTGAGGAAGAATTTATCTTGATTGAAGAAGATTGGGTTAAAGATCAATCAGTGAAACTGGACATCTACAAATCCATGGGCCCTGATGGGATGCGCCCATGTGTGCTGAGGGAGCTGGCATCGCTAGACTGCTCTCCACCATCTTTGAAAAGTCCTGGAAAATGGGGGAGGTGCCTGAGGTCTGGAGGAAAACTAATGTACTCCAGTCTTCAAGAAGGCAAGAAACAGGGCCCAGGTAACTACAGACTGGTCAGCCTCACCTCCATGCCTGGAAAGATAATGGAGCAGCTCATTCTGGGTGTCATCTCTAAGCACATAGAAGAAAAGAAGGCTATCAGAAGTAGCCAGCATGGATTCACCAAGGGGAAATCCTGTCTGACTAACCTGATAGACTTCTATGATGGTGTGAAAGAACGGATAGATGCAGGGAGAGCAGTGGATGTAGTCTTCCTTGACTTTAGCAAGGTTTTTGACACTGTCTCCTATAATGTCCTTGTGGATAAGCTCAGGAGGTGTGAGTTAGAAGAGCGGACGGTGAGATGGGTTGAGAACTGGCTAAACAATAGAGTCCAGGGGGTTGTGATCAATGGTGCAGAGTCCAGTCAGAGACCTGTGACTAGCAGTGCTCCCCAGGGGTCAATACTGGGCCCAGTCTTTTTCAACATCCTCATCAATGACCTGGAAGAGGGGATGGAGAGTATCCTCAGCAAGTTTGCTGATGACACAAAGCTGGAAGGATTGGCTGATACACCTGGAGGCTGTGCAGCCATCCAGCAAGATCTAGGCAGACTGGAGAGCTGGACAAAGATGAACCTAATGAGGTTCAACCAGAATAAGTGTAGAGTCCTGCACCTGGGGATAAAAAACACCATGCACCAGTATAGATTAGGGATTAACCTGCTAGAAAGCAGCTCCATGGAGAAGGACCTTGGGGTCCTGTTGGACAACAAGTTATCCATGGGACAGCAATGTGCCCTTATGGCCAAGAGAGCAAATAGTATCCTGGAATGCATTAAGAACAGTGTGTCCAGCAGGTCAAGGGAAATTCTCCTCCCCTCTGCTCTGCCCTAGTAAGACCCTCATCTGGAGTATTGTGTCCCCGGTTCAAGAGGGACAGGGATAGGCTGGAAAGAGTTCAACAGAGCACTACAGGGATGATTAAGGGACTAGAACATCTATCATATGAGGAAAGGCTAAGAGACCTGGGACTGTTTAGTCTTGAGAAAAGAAGACTAACAGGGGACCTTATTAATGTCTATAACTGAAGCCTGGATGTCAAAAATGGACCAATCTCTTTTCAGTGGTGCCCTGTAATAGGATGAGGGGAAACAGCACCAAGCTACACTAGAGGAAGTCCCACCTCAACATGAGGAAAAACTTTACAGTAAGGGTGATGGAGCACTGGAACAAGCTGCCCAGAGAGGTTTTCTTTTCTGGAGACTTTCAAGACCTGTCTGAACCTGTTCCTGTGTGATCTGCCCTAGGTGTTCCCGCTGCGGCAGGAGGGTAGGATGATCTTCAGGGGTCTCTTCCAACCCCTATGATTCTATGATTTTATGAAATTGAGCAGAAGTAGCATTAGCGTGTGTTTTTCATGAAACATCAGTATGCACAAGCTATGGCAGCCTGATTTACAGTGTAGCTGAACATTATCTTTATTTGACAAACCAGCATTCAAGTCCATCAGCTCAAATGAATTTCAATGCCTTGAGAGGATCAAACCCATTTATTGTTCTTTTAATCTTTGACTATACATGTCCTTGCAAAGAGAACTACACCAAGTGTTCCTGAATATGTTCTTTCCTCATGACTGTATAGCAGTAATTATTGGTATGGAGTGGAAGCATTCCTGAAAGATGTTTTGATGTGAAAAGGTGCCAATTATAATTATGTATTCCCAGCAGTTTAGCTAGGAAACGGGTACTTCAGCCTGCCATCGTCTTGCTTTGCCCCCTGCTCCCAGCCCCAATTCTCTAAACACGCACAGACACACTCGAATAAGCAGGAAAGAAATCTTATTATGCCAGCAGGAGGTCTAAGGGGTTCTGATTTTTAGAGCTCTAAGATGCTATTTAGGGAGTGAAGCAATATGTGAAGAGAATTGCAAGTTGGAGTAGTAGTAAAAAATTCCCCAAGAGTTTTAAAGTCCCTTTTAGGAGACAGGCTTTTTGAGCAAGGGCAGCATATTTCTTCCCTTTTCAAGGTTTTTTTCACTGTAAGGTATGCTGCAACATTTTGGTGAAGTGGGACACAACTGAACTCTTCCCTTCGGGGAGACTGCTCTTAGTTCTGCCAGCATCACAGGGTATGAGAAAGTCCCTGGCCTCCCTGCCCCATTCATACAATATCCTTCTTACTTTCTGCTTTTTTCAGGGGTGAATGGAGAGAACAGGATACCAGAGGCTATGTCACAGTTCAGGCTCCATGGCAGAAAAAACAGCATGAGTTAAGCTCTCCGACCACTCCCAGAATTACATGCCTGCTTGTAAAGATATAGCCAATAATATGCTTCCACATCTCCCACACACCAGAAAAATAAACTCAAGGAATCTAAAGTGAAACACAAATAAAATGCATGCCTTGTGTGCATAGTGAATTATTTTGTAAAAAAAAAAAAATCATTATTTGAGGGTTGCTGCTGCATTCAGCTTAAAATTCAGATACTCCAAGTATTTTCATTTATATTCTTAACAGCTATTCATTGTAGCTATGTTCATTTCCCATTATGTTTAATACTGGCTGCAACAAAGTTTTGTCTGCACAGATTTGTGTAAGAGGATTGTTCTTTATGCAAGCATCCATTTATCCTCACAAGAAAACATTCAGCCTGCAAACAAGTGTGTATTTGATTAATTATTTAGCAAATGCTGTTTCCTAATGTCCCATTTAAGAATTGTAAATTTCCCAACCAGAAGCCAGAAACAACACCATTTAAGGTAGCTGTTCCATTACACAAAAGTAACAGGAAACAGTGAGGCTGAACTTTCTGAAACCAACACAAAATTACAGACCATTTTACTCAGACTGGCAAATACATATAGTTGAAGCATATATTCACAGAGAACCCCTCTCATTTCAGCAGTATCTTGGCTGCAAAAATCTGAGTATGCAAATGTCACATAAATCATCCCCAAAACATGGGAACACCACACTTTTCAGCAAGTCTTGATGATAGCACAGGACTATCACCCAGATGGCTCTCTGGATTTTCTGTAGCATATGGTCCTGTAACAACCAGATAAGCCTGCAGCTTTCTTTACAATTTCAGCAGTGTTCAGGGTGTTCATCTGGGAAAGGTTTTTGCAGTGACTTTGAGTCAGGTAGCCATCAGGAGATACTCACTGAGCTCTGAACACAGGATACCCAGAAGACATTTAGCAAGAGGCACTCTTGTCCTTCCAACATGTTGCTTCAAGAGAGCAAACTTATCAGCAAGATGTGCCCAATTATTGAAACTATTTGCACAGTCTCCAAAATCACACACAGGTACCTTGATCCATGGCATGCCCAGTGCAGTCACTCCAGGGGCCTGGTGTATTAATTGCATTTCCTCTCATGTATCCTTAGTTTATCACAGCCTTATCTGGAGCTGGGCTCCAAAGCTGAAACAAAAACGAAGCAGCTGCACAGTACTACAACATCAAGGCACCAAAGTACCGAGGGTCCCCACAGTTAATCCTTCATTCTCCTGCAGAAGGGACAATGATTTGTGAAGCTGTGACATGATCTCCACCCACGTCTTCCAGATATGGCTACATGTGGATGCACGGCATTCACACTTGCATCTCTCTGGCTTAGCCAACCCTAAAAACTGCAGGCAGAATAATCTCCTGGTGCTCACAACAGGACTGCTGTCACAGCCCAGTCCCTCAGGAGTGTTCAAAGCAATTTTGAACTCGTGTCCTACTTGGAGAAATGTATTCAAAGCCACAAATAACATCCTACCATCTAAATAGCTGAGACATTCAATTATTAATTAACAGCTCTTTTTCTACCCAGAGGGTGCAACCTTGCTGCTTTTGTGCATCTGTGAGTCTTCAGGAAATCACAACTAGCTGTATAGATTAATTGAGATAGCTTGAAGCACTGTAGTGGTGAGCCAACTGCGTGCCAGCAATGCTGTCCTGTGGAAAAGAGCTGGGCTGAGAGCAGTGTGCACAATAGTCTTGGACATGCTGAAAATCAAACCCCCATGCCTTCATCTGGGTAGGCAGACAGGGATGTTTTTAACCTCTATCCCTGTGTCATAGCTCCCTGTCACTAAAATGAGTGCACTGAAGATGTTGAAAAACTGGTGCAAAAATAGCATACAGGCACATATATATTGCACAGAAAGGTGATTTGTTAGATTTGGAGAGGCAATGTCATTGGCTAACTTTTCCCTTGCAGGAAGGGGACTTAAAAATAGTAAGATAAGCAGGTGAAAAAGAATAAATTATATCAGAAACATGATCCCAACATGTCTAAAACTGTTCGTGCTATTCAAACCACAAACTTGGCTTTGCAGCACTGCAGTCTCCGACAGTACAGAAATACTTATCAGATCAAATTTCTGGTACAAGTGAATACTATTAAATACTCAAATTAGCAGAAATTAAGAAGAAAACAAAAGTGATTCTAAAAAGGCACATGCCAGGTCCTCAACTGGTAATGGAGGTTAGACATGGTCCAAAGATTTTTGGTAGAGTAATTTTACACACAGAGGAAACAATTCAACACGTGTTAAGATTTTTCTTTTTGCCTTTCTAACTGGTTACAGCATCTATGTTTACAAAATATTTGTCATTTGCACTTTTTTATTTACTAATGAAATAATATACTTGTATTGATCTATGCATCCTTAATTTAAGAAATTCTATGGGGAAAAAAAACGTATTTGCTCAAATATTTTACTATCTCGCAATTAACACATGCTGCAGAAGGAAATCCAATCTAGATAGATATTAGTGCAGGAGACAGACTTGAAGGAACAGGTGTCCGTGGCCCGTTCTAATTCATTAAAGCCAGTGGAAGTGCTGGGATTGATTTCAAGAGGAGCAGACACGCACATTTGTAGAGGAGGGATGGGTTTATGCAAAAGAGACTTGTAGGCCTGTTCCCTATTTTTAGCCCTGACACAGTCTCTCATTGCAATCCTGATTTAAGTCACCCAATCTGTGGAGAGGTGATATTAATCTTGTTCTTTATAAGCTCATGTGGCACCTGCACAAATTGCTGTAAATGCTTTTACAAGACTTAACATGTTTCTGGCTATCAGTGATCACACTCAAATCCACAGGCCAGGAAAAAAACACATTGAAAAAAGCTCAAATTCCATCTGGCATGAGGAAAGTGTATGTTGCAGGAAGAAATGCCAGCTGCAAATACCTGTCAAGAAGTGCGCTCAATTTTCCTTCTTTGAGAGCTCTCTGCCTCCGTACTTTGCCACCTCCCTCACTCAGCACAACCTTTCCCATGCAGTTCCTGTTGGCCTGGATCAGACACAGCATTCACCAAGTCTGATCTCATGTTTTTGTAGGGCAAGGCAATAGCACAGCCCCAGAAGCCTGATGTAAGAAGGACACTCTGTGTGTGCCTGACAGCCTGAAAGGTCCAGCCTTAGACCAGCTTCACTCCCTAGAAAGTCATTGGTATAAATAGAGGAACACATAGTACTGAAGTTCTCATTTAACACGGAAAGCCATAGCACTGCCTGATTTTGAGGTGGTGGTGTAATTTTTTTTCCTGTGTTTGGTTTTTTTATTTTTAAATACCACTTAATTGTACTGCATTTATTCACTGTTCATGTTGCATCACCATGTAAAGATCAAACTCAAGTGCAACTCAACCCACCACAAGTCAAAGTATTTGCACAAAACCCAGTGCTGAAAATGATCCCACCCCTTATTCCTTAGCATCAAAAGCTGTGGAGCTGTGCTAGCACTACATTTGGCCTGTATTTTACTTTACAGACATAAATAACACAAAATTACTCCTTTCAAGATGCTCCAAATTCTTCCGTATTCCTGTAGCCTCCTACCTTCCAGCACTTAATTACTTAAATACAACTTTTTGGAACATAAACCAATTTGCTTGTTGCTACTCATTGCACAACATGCAACTCTGGATTTTACTGCCAGGTCCGCAGCACAGGACTCACCATCCCACATGCTCTCAGACACACTTCTCTGCTCATCCAATTTCCCTGAAAAGAGATACGTCCTAAACTGTATTTATTTGTTGTTCTTTTTATGGACAGACTGAATTTAAATATTTTGCTAGCTGGGCAGTATACATAGTATCTATTCTTTTGTGTGCAGTAAAATTATGAAGATCTTATCTTAAACTTACAATGATGGTGGTTGTGCTAAAGAGAAGTAGATTATTAAATTAAGGCAACAGTAAATCTGTCAGAGTAAACTGTAGACATCATGGTCATAGGGTGGTAAAATGGCTGTACACTGACTGTTGCTTTACTATAATAGCTATCATTAAACTGCAGTTTTATCACCACCATTATTGATTTATTTTTATGAAGTTCCAGAACACAGCCCTTTTAAAATCTTAATTCAAATTTTATTTCTTTTTTGCTACCCCCAAAAGAAGAAGAATATTAGGACTTTTCCCTTAGATCAGAGGCAACCATCTTAAACATGCTGGACTGCAAAGAGCCCACCAACATAATGATTGAGCTTTCATCTGGAGGTGAAAGCAGGGACTGAGCAGGGATTACCCCCTCAGTTGACACAGAAAATGAGAGGAACGTGTGTGGGCTGATCAGGACTTGATCAGGTGGCTTTGGCAGTAACCAGGGACTGGGCTCTGACTCCAAAGGAGCTCAGTCCCTGTAGATCACCTGGATGAGAAACCCAGCCTAGACACCTCCTGGCCAGGCTGACCGGAAACCTGAGAACATCAGCCAGAATGATCCCCATCCAGGACACCTGGACTTGTCCAAAAGGTGCAATGAGAAATACCCAGTAAACCTTGTAGCAAAGACTTTTAACTGACTTGACACCTTGGGGGGGATACTTGGAGGTTTTCTGGATCTATCTAGTCAGCTTGGAAACAGATGTTGAGCTCCCAAGGCTTAACTTCTACAGAAACTCAGAGCTTCACAAAAAAAGATTGATTTTGGTTATGGATTCCTAAGGCCTATCACATCTAAGCCTTTCACGCTGTAGATAGAGTAATTAAATCAAAGAAGAGAAAACAGAAAATCATAAGCCCTATATTTATATAAACACTGAGCAGGGTGGGATGAGTCTTCTACTCATCCATGAGCATCTTACAAAAATCTGTCTCATTTAAACTACTCTGAATTTTCTGTTAATAAGGGAAAGGCCAACAGTGTACCTACACAAACAGAAAAATTAATGCGAAAAAAACCTAGCAGCAGGGTCATTGGATTATAGTCTCTGCTACTGCTGTAAAAGCAAAAAAGGTAGTTAGCTAGGTAGGAGATAAGACTGCTTTGCCTTTACTACTCTTTCAATTGCAGTGCCCTTTATATATGCAGGCTGAGTGGAATGCATCATAAAAGGTGACATTTTATAAGAGCAGTTTGTAAATTTTACAGAAGCTTACTGCCTGTAAATCACATAGCTTATTCCCTCACTGACTTTATTACTGCAAGCCTAACCATGGATAAACTCCATGCCAGTTTACTTGAAATTTATCTTTTTTATTCAGACTGAACTGAGGTCTTTTAATATTCCTTTTCTTCTAATGATAAAGCCATCCTGATAATCTTTTTTCCTTTACAGACATTTTGAAGGGCTCTAATGTATCTTGAAAAAGCAAATCCTGGTTTTGGTAGTTCCTATCTTGCTCCTATTTTAACATGTACTTCTGCTGTCAAAAGATGTGCTTTCCCATTTATTTCAATTATGTGTATTTATTTTTATTACAAATCGTCCCCAGGCATCTAACCCTTTTTAGATCTGAACTTTCTTCCTTTGACTTGCCTTGCTGTGCTTTGACTTGCTTCACAGCCAGACATCACAGACTGGTTTTTATAGGATCTCTGCACAAACCTGTTCTTTACTTGGTAGCATCCACATTTATTTAATATCAGAGCTACACAATTTATTCTCCCACCTGTGCAGAGGATACTTTCATGGTATTCACTGGCATTAATAGAAACCAATGGCACAAATTCCTCATGCATCAGTGAGATTTTTGTGACCAAGGTGGTTAGTGAATTTTTCAAAAGAGCTTCATGTGGTGGAGAGCCCCAGCTAGCAACTTTCCTTTTGTTTTCAGCAGTTCTTATGCTCTTCTTATGGCCCTGCTCATACTTAATTTTCAACCCTAACTGAAAGCAAGCCTAGATTTCACTCAAAACCTGTTTCAAGGGTAGAGAAGACCAAACTGCTTGGAAACCAATGTGGAAGCTATTTCTTTAGGATGGTTCTTAATGCAATTGTTGGAAAGTTCAGCCTTCTTTTCATTGGCAAGTCAAGCAGGATTTTTAGTCAGGTTACACTTAGTTCAAAGCGCTCGCATCTGGAGCTCAGGAAGGTGTCAGCTGTGCAAAGGTGTTGATTGCAGTGGAAATCTGCCAACATGGAGCAGGGCATGATACGACCCTTCTTCAAATTCTGCTGCTGGCTCCATGCCTGTTTGGAGTTCACATCGTTTTTAACAAAGATGGAATGAAATGTCACTAATATACTTTCATTTTCATCAACTTCTTTGCACCAGAAGCTGGCCGGTGTTCAAAGTCCCTCAAGACTCTAAAGAGCAGCTCATAATCCAGGTCCCTTTTGGACTCATGAAATACTTTACTCCTTAGCTACGGGACTTCTACCATGGTGGGGAAGATGTGGCTTTACTGCATGGATGACACAATCTCCCCATGAGGCTGTTCTAGCCACGGTCATCAGACCTGTTTTATCACTTATTTCCCTTCAATTGGGGGATAAATTGACTGAAGTAAACTTCGAGCCACATTTGCTCCAAGAGAAAAAGCAGTTTCAGCATGTTGTGCTTTGTAGCTCCATAGCTCAGTAGAAATGGAGCTGCAAGGCTGCCCAGGCAATAATAACAATTTGCTTAGATGCTTGAGAGATCTGCCACAGAATAACGGGTTAAACATGCCTTAATGTGATATTTAGGTATTTTTTAAGGACCTTTTGGTCCTAGAGAAAGAGGGAAATGCTTCCTGGGATACTGCAAATTCCTACAAGATGGGGGTTTTGTATTCTAATACATTGGGACATGCAGATGGTTTGCTAGGTTAGTGTAGGAGTGACCTTTCATTCTGCCACCACATCCATCAACCAATAACACAAATATCTTAAGGAGATGTCTAGCAAATACAACAGGCTCCATTTATTTGGTCCTCGTCCACCGGGATGAACAGTCTCTATGAACACACCACAGACGACTTTGTGGACATACACATGGGTGTCCCTGCTGCAGCCTCAAGCTACCACGGCAATCATGAAGGTGTTCAGCTAAATTTACTGCTGATGCTAAAATGGAGTTTTCATTTCCCAGAAGATTTTCTCAACATATCCACAGGCAAAATCCACTTACTTCATCTTTGGTCCTCAGAGATGCATCAACATATAAAGGCATTTAATTGCTGCATTTTAAACGCTCTGATCAGAGATAAAATATTATGTAGAAAAATGGATTCAATAAAATCATTACACAAATCATTACACAAATCATTACAATTCCAAAACATAAATCTCTTTGTTATTTTGCATTACAGCTATTCTTGCTGATGATGATAATTGTTGGCATGTCTTACTTGAGTTCTTTTTTGTCTGTTTTTCTTTTAAAGTATGTACATAGAAAAGAGGTCATAGAAAATGCAGGTGGAGGGTAAGGACAGTTTTTCAGCTGACCATGATGAGACGAGAAAAAATGTTCGCTTTTTAAAATTGTATTTTTACAGAGTCCCAATTCCATATGGAAAACAGTAGGACTTGGATCAACTGGAAAGGAGGTCCTAAAGATATTCCAAAATATTTAACTTTTCAAATTATCCATTCCATGTGCCCAGGACATCTTTTTTTTATGTGAAATTTAATCAGCGTTGTGTAATGACATTGCATTTTATATTGCAAATTACATATTGTAATTACCTAATTACACATTGTAAATATATAAATACATGAATTCGCACCAAAATTCATAATTACACTTAATTAGACTAATTGCATCAATCTAAACTAATCAACTACAAAATGCAAGGAAAAGTCATGCAAACAAAACCTACAGAAAAGAACATTTTGAGAGTGAGCCCATATTCCCAGAGTACCCAGAGTTACCACACTGCCTTATAACTGGAAAACAATAAGTAGATCTGTGTGGGAAACAATTTCTCTGACCTAAATGTGCTTTTATGCTCTCAAAAATCTGCTTCTGCTCTGCAGTGGAACAAACATAACTCCATACCTCAAAAGGTTTTTGGAAGGTTGGTGAGGGTTTTTTCCCCATCTCGCATTAAAATGCAGGAGGCTTCTCACTGACTATAGTGTACAGGTTAGTTGTTCACAGCTGCAGGACAGGAAGGAGACAGAGGGAAACAAACCTCTGAGCAGCCCTTCAGGTCAAACACTTCTCTGAGGTACCAGGAGACCATAAGCTTGGTCTGAACTACAGCAGATCAGCCCCTTGGAGCAGAGCTGATTAGATCAGTGAGTGCATCTACAATGGTGACCGTGTCTCCCAGCAAGTGTCTTCCTTGTTGAAGGTCCTACATCTGCTCCTGGGAAAGGATTTGCCTTCAGGGAATTGCCAGTTTGCACCAGAGCAGCAGATACACTGGATACCAGCTTCTCTGGGAGGAGCAGGTGTTTCACCTTTCTTAAAACTGAGCCCTAAATTTCCCACTTCAGCAATATGACAGGATTTACTGCTGCCCTGCTGAGGGCAATGGCCTGAGGAGCTGAATTAGCTCTGGAGCAGAGCTGTCATCATGGGCTTTTGGCTCAGGACCCTTGCCTTTCGGGGTCTCTCTTGCAGACCTAGTTCTTAATCGCTCTTTCTTGCAAAACCAATACTGGCACTTTCTGACTCCATTAGAGTGGATATTGCCATGCATGATTATAATTTACTTCTTTACTGATTAGTGGCCTATTTTTCGGTTGGTTGCTTATCATGACCCCAGGGAAGGTTTCAATCAAGGAAACGTATAGTGCTTTTGATGCACTTCCAGTAAATAAATCTCATCTTACATATTTATATACATTTCCGTCCTTTGGGGAGCAATTCTGAGGAAACGGATAGAAGTCCTCATGAACAGAGAGAAAGGCAATTACAGAGTATCCCCTTCTTTCCTTCCCTTTTATCACTGTGGCATCTGTAATTAAAACTCTTGTACTGTAAATACAGCTTTACACATCTCAAATGAAAGAGCTGTTGCCAATAAAGCACACAGTGTCCACAGACAGTGTCATCGCAAAGCAAACAGAGAAATACAGCATATTTCTCCATGGATGCACTCTGTAAGTCCCATTAATACTCATAATGTGACAATGGGGTGGATGAGAGCAGGCTATTCTGAAGCATTTGGAAGTGTCATGACTCAACTGTGGTGCAGTAGATACACTCTAAAATGTTGCATCCCTTCTCCATTATTCCGTTTTGCAGGAAAAACATCTCTCTAGAACATTTTCTTATTTGCCTAATAGATTTAAAAAAGATCTCTGCAAGCAGCTGGAGGTGAACATGTGCCCCTTGTCACAAGTGTCCTTTTCAAATTCTCTTCTTCTGAACCAAGACAGGGTTTACTGTTGCTGTGTTGTGACCCTCGGAGTGTGCTAGATGGCAAGTGGAGAATAGAGAGGTGTTGGAAAACAGGCTCTTAATCTAATGTAAAGAAAATATCATGTTCTCATACACACAATGTTCTATCTTTAAAGGTCTTTGTCAGAACCTTAAAACTCAGTGAGTTGTACAGTGTTATCCTTCTCCTTAATGATGTAATCTCACATGTAATGAAAACATGAGGGAATGGCATGATATTTGCTGTTCAACCAGAAGTTGCTGCGCCAAAAATACTCCATTCATAAAAAGTAATTACAATAAATATTGCTTATTTTCAAAACCAGCAAAGCTTTTTTATCTACTGCCTTCTAAAATTGCACCAGTCACACAAAATGCAGGGGAACCAGTTGCAGCTGGGTTTGCCTCATCTGTTTTACTGAATCTCTTCCACTTTACATAACCCAATCCTAGAGACATCGAAGCAGACACAGAGCAACACCAAGTTTCAACCTGTCTTGTAGACACAATTCCAAGTGGGAGCAGCAGCATTGGCACAGCACCCTGCGAGCCCTTCCTTGGCTCTAGCTCTCACACATCCAACCACCTGGATTTTCTTAGCACCTGAATGAGGTGGAAGGACCTTATTTCACTTTGTAAAGATGGGCAGTGAGACATGGAGATTGAATCATTCTAAGTGGTAATCAAATGCAGGGGCCTCGTTTGCTCCTCTTGAGTGCTGCCTTGTTATGTCTAACATGGATTAATTATTTTAGGTTGCCCAAACCAGCCCAAGCTAGAATTGTCCACTTACCCTGGGGTGCTCTTTTCCTGTTCCACACACATGACATCAGAGTGCACTTTAAAATATTGTTGGCAATGGCTTTGCACAGAAGTGAGAACACGATCTTTGCCTTCCCTTCACCTGGCTCTTTGTACAATGTTAGCTTAAAGACCTCCTGAGTTCTGCCCTTTGTGAGGTCAGGAATGAAGCTGATGACCATACTGCTGAAGAAATGGATTCTGCAGTATTCTACTCTCACAGCATCACACTTAAAGCTGGGTAAATACAAATTGCTTTTAATGTTTCTTCCTGAAGGAAACATATTTATATACTCAGTCATATGAAACTTCTCATTGTGATTTCAAGCTGACATAAACCCTTTCAAAGGAAAATTAAAGGGTTTTTTCTAAGCAAATCATTATTTTGTACTGAGAAATGGATACCCTTCCACTGTATTCTCATGATGCTTTAATAAAAATAAATTTTAAAAAACCACACACAAAAAACATGTAAAACTATTTTTAAAAAAATCCATACAGAAATATCTTTGACAATGCTACTAACTGTGGTGAGCCTTTGGACAGGTGTACAGTAGCCGTCATCCTCAGGTCTGGGAGTGATGGTCTCAGGTGCCTTTGTTCATTTCCTTTGTGCTTCGGCCAGTCCACATGCTTCATTCTTCCTGAGAAAACCACTGACAGAGAACTAAGCACTCAGAAAAATCACAGCAGCCATTTCTGTGTTCAATCCTGCAGCAGAATGAGAATACTGCAATGAAATATATGGAGTTGTTCATAGAGAAAATACTCCAGAGATGCATGTAAAATGACAGAATATTAGGTAATTCTACTTCAGACTGTTCTGCATTGGTCTCTGAAAGCATCAACTTAGTTGTCAGCTGGAATCAGAAAGGCAGGTATAATATTTGAAAAGAAAATGAGAAGAGGGAAACCCGGCATTATGCCAAATCATATTACTTCATCCCATGCCTGTATCTTGGATATCATGCAGTTCTGCTACCCCATTTCATCCCCCAGGAGGATGCATCAGGAACATAAAAGCTCGTGGATGTGACCATGTAGGGATTGGCTCCACAAAGGATATGTGAAATACTCAGACCTCTGTATGGATAAAGGATAACAGAGGGAGCATGTTCAGAAGGTTAAACCTGGCAATCATGTTTGGCCATAAGAAAGCTGATTTGGAAAGATTAACAACTATTGCTCATTGTCCAGGAACTAGAGAACACCTAATAAAATCATTAGATAGATGGTTTAAAGCACAGAGAAGGAAGCATTGTCTTCATATAGCATATAATTAAAGCATAGATCTCATTGCCACAAGATGCTGAAAAAGCTGAAGGTATAAATGGATCTCATCAAGCAAATCTATGGTAGAAAGCTTATCTGAGAGTATTAAATCTGAGGACTGACAGTTTGTATCTTTGACCTGCTGATTGCTGAAATTTGGGTAGGTATAGATTTTTTTCTTCCAAAATATTTTTTAGTATCTGCTGTAGTCACTGGCAGAGGAAGGGCACAGGACAGAACTGCTCTGAACATGTCCATACGGGGACATGTGAAGTGAGAAGCCGTGGAAGAGACAGGATGCACCCTGCGCAGTGGGGTCATGTTAATGGAGATGTTCTGCCTTCACTAATGCCACAGGCATACCATAGCAGTTTTGAGCTAGGGCATGGGTAAACCCAAGGGTCTGAGAGCCCTTTGGCTCCATGGGAAGGCAGTCAGCTTCCATACACTCGTGCCCAGGCCACTGTGTATATTCCCAGAGCCAGTCTTTCCAACCCCAGGGAGCTTTGATTCCTATTGTGAAGCTCACTCTCATTTTCTTTGTAAAAACAAAGGCAGATAGCTTAATTTGCATCCAGGTGTAATAAACAATCTGCCTTTCAGGAGAGCCAGGAGACAAAGCACCTTCATTCTTCCCAGCAAGCGCTGAAAACCCTGGCACCAAGGATGAAAGCTGCAGGAACCAAAAAATGCTCTCAGAACTTCATCCGATTAAACAGACACATTCATGCATGCTGCTCTCCATAACAAGCAGCAAAAAATGATTAGCCTACCAGTTAATGGGAGTACATATGGCTCCCTTCTCTGGCTCAGCCACAAAGGAGGCAACTGCAATTGCCATGTTTGAATAGTTTCCTTACAATCACAGCTGGGCAATTAGACTCCTGCCTTCATCTGATGGCTAAGTTAGGAAACTGGGGAAGGAGGCAAAATGACTATTTTGGGGCAGGGGGAGAACTTACTATGGTGTATTTGGGTTAAGCCAATGTTTGATGTATTATTTTTATATTTCATTAAGCCACATTTCTAAATGAAATGCTTAAAACAATGTTCAACATTATTTTTCAAATCATTTTTCTTTAAATGCCATCTCACAATATTTCCTCTGCCCAGCCTGTTTTTCAAATTCACCACATACTCATTAATAATTTCAGTCACCCTAAAACTATGGGCTCACATGAATAAATTATTTTTCCAGATTTTTTCATCTGAATTTGCTCTAACCCTCTTCACCCTCATTATTTCCACACAGCTGGGTTGGGAATGATGTGTCCATGCTCTTATTCTTTAGAATGAAAAACTAAAACTAAAACATGCAAGTTAGTGTATTTTTTTTAACCTACTGAAAAATCATTCCTTTGCAGAGTGGCTTTGATCCAAAGCTGAGCAAAACAACAGGAATCCTTCTTTTGACTTCATTGGGTTGAGGATATAGCCTTCATGCTTTTGCTGAAGAATAAGCAAGAGCTATTATGTTGGCAGTCTGAGATAACTGTTCCCTTTTTCTGTCACAGTGCCCCAGCACACCAACCCAACAGAGCCAGGCACACATCTTGCTTGGCACAACCTGAGCAATGCTCTTCAGAGAGGACTTTGCCAGGGCTTTCTCCAACTAAAGTGACACAAGTGAGACAAATGTTATTACTATATTTCAGCAGTACCAAACTCTGCATTATTAATATGTGTTCATGGCTGAAAAAAAAAATATCCAGGAACTCGCAAGTCAGTGTTGGTCTGAATCCATGGCACAGAAACAGTGGAGCTGCCACCACCTGTACAACAGGAGCAGAAATGTTTTGGGGCTGCTGGGGAGCCAGTGATGCCAGGGACCACAGGAGTTTCCCCCTGGCTCAGGACTGGAAGGATGATGGTGCAGAAGCCAAATGCTGGCCACATGTAGGAACCAAATAAACATTTGCATTGGAGCAGATAGCAAGTGCTGATGCAGTGACTGGCACTCCCAAGCCAGAGATGGACTCTGTTTTATAACTTCAGCTTGGTTTGCATACTCATGCAGCTAAAAGCTTTAGAGAGGCTATCTGTTAGAGCAAGGCAGGGAGTCCTAGGTCCATATAAATAGTAAAGTATTTTCATAGGAAGGCTAAGATAATTTATAATGTATCAGTGAAACATTACTTGGCAGGGGGGAGAAAAATCGGGAATTAAATCCTCATTTTAGGAAAACAAACAAACAAAAAACACACCAAAGAAACAACCACAAACAAATGCTTTTTGCAACAAATCCCTCCTTAAGAATACAAAGGTTTTGTGTGAGGCAACATACTACTTTTGGATTGTGTGTTTCTGCTGCTTGCTGCTCACTGCTCGTGTCAGCGTCTAAGAGGGTTCATCTCCACTGTTGGACAACATTGGTGCTCCAGGCTGCTTATCATCTCTGTGGCCCTCCTCTGGACTTACACCAACAGCTTCATGTCTTTCTTGTCTTGAGGGCTCCAGAACTGGACACTGTACTGCAGGTGGGGTCTCACCAGAGTGGAGCAGAGGGGCAGAATCCCCTCTCTTGACCTGCTGGCCACGCTTCTTTTGATGCAGTCTGGGATACAGCTGGCTTTCTGGGCTGCAAGCACACATTGCCAGCCACAGCCACAGAACAGCTCCCAGCACAGACCAACAGCATCACAGTAGCACTGTTAGTCTGGAAAAGAGGAGACTGAAAAGGGATATGGAGGGATATGGCAGGACTTCATTAAATCACAAATGATAGGAGGTGGTAGGGGGGGAATGACAGCCAAATGGACATCAGTCTAAATCAGTAAAACCTTCCTATGTACTCCATCTTGAAAGAGCAAATGAGGCATTACTGGCATTTCTTTATCCTAAGAAGAAAGGAGCTAGAAGGAAGAAAGACAGTAAAAAAGGAAGACATTTTGTGAAGTGACTGAAAACAAATACCATGTTAACACAGAGATCCTTCTAGAACATATTATATCCACATTTCAATCTGCTCAGCCTGAGGTACCTCCGTGACAGCTATTGTAGTTGCCACTTTACAGAAGGAAAAACTGGTACTCAGAGATCTAGTAGTTGGTCCAAGGTTACACAGGAAATCTGAGGTAGAAACAGGTCTGCTCTCAGATCTTCAGCTTCTGTCTCCAAAATGCAACATGATACACTGAGACAAGGAAAACGTTCCTGGAGTGGTACAAATTAGGGTTGGATACCTCATTGTGAGCCTGTAAATGAATGTTAAACATGGATTTTGAATGTGATTATTCTGCCCAAGTCACAGAATATATTTGAAAAGGCTAACAGGCCTATGTCAGCTTTCATTACTGAGGACCTCTGTAACCAGCTCACAAATCCAGGGCTCCACTTAGGTGCTTAAAACTGGCCTGGAGAAAAAAAAAAAATAAAAAAAGAAAAGAAAGAAAAATGTTAAAGTTCTACTTAGGGTGTCTCATACAGGTCACCATTAAACAGAGCACTTTCACAATCTGAGGAATATGGGCCAGAAAGAATAAGCAGAAAAAGATTGCAGATTGCAGGACAAATCCTGCACTGTCACACACAAGAAGGACTACTTTGAAATTGACAGGATTGTACTGGTTAAGCCACAGGAGAAAAAAACAACCTGACATCTCTACAAAATACTTTTTTTTGTTGCAAAATACCAGGATATCCATGTAACTTAGGAATGAGGAATAAACACAAAACCAAAATAGTGCAATCTGTTTTTTACTGTTAAACCAGAAGTGCTTGATCGAGATGTCCCTAGTGTTCCATATCTTCTCATGTAGCAGTTTCAAAGTGGGCACTCAAGCTGAAAAAAAAATGCAGGTACCATCATTGTTAATTTCAATTAGGCTGAAAGATCAGCTGTAATGTCTGCAAAAAAGCTGCTGTGGAATAGCCAGGTCCTTAGCTCCACCCAGCAAAAGCCCCGCACAGGTAGCTCTGGAGTGCTTCCTATGGAGATCGTGAGGTTTTGCAGAGGATAAATGCAGTTTGGCAAATAGATTTGAAATTACTGATTTACTCAGATTTCCATCTTTACTGGTTTGCCACTGCTATAATTTGTACTTGTTGTCATATCTCATCTGGCCACATTCTGAACATTTTGTAAGAGCAGGTCTGAGATGATTCATCTTTTGTAACTTTAGCACCACCTCATGGTTTGCTGTGTTTAAAACTCCTGTTAAGAAATGTATTTTTCTTTCCTTTTCTCTCTTTTTTTTTCTTTTCTTTTTCTTTTCAGTATTTTTCGCAGACATTACATAAATATTTTAAATTATTTCCTACTTGGAGCAGGTGCAAGATGAAATACCTCATTTCTGAGCAATCAAAATCTGAATTTTCTCCTAGGGCTGTAGGGTTTCCATTGTTCTCTTTAAAGTCCCTAAAAGCAAATGCCATTCTGTGCTTCAATATACTGGCCAAAAACGTTTGTAATCCAACAGCAAGAACTCTCAGTTTCCTGCTGCTTTGCGGATTTCTCATAGAGCATTTTCAAAAAACTGGGCTCCTATTGTAATAAATAATCTCTCTCGTCTTCTAAAGAAAAGGAGAAAGAAGGCACCTGCTTTGATGACAGCACTGGATGCCAAAGGGAAGAGATACACAGCTCATGTCTCTAAACACATTTTCCCTCCCATCCCCCTTGCCAGTTACCTGTGTGCATGATAAGACACTGAACATCCAGCTTTTCCTAACATGAACAAACCCAATGGAGTTTTCTGAATGTTCATTTGATTAGGTCGTTCAACTGCCATGTTACTTTTCTAGATACATGCCTGAAGCACTGAAAAGTGTTTATTCCTCTCTGTGTTCATTACATGAACAGACTGATTGATCCACCCTGAGTTAGCTGATGAGATCTCAGTTTAACTGAATTCTGTTGTGTTTCAAACATCTAACAAAAATTTCTAAAGAAAAAAAAAATGAGGTGAAAACCAGAGAAACAGGGCAATATTGGTATAGTGGTCACATAGAAACATTTGCAGAGCAGATTTGCTTTAGGGGAAGAAACAAAGATAGATGTGACTTACATTTTGCTTCTTCTGAATAATTAAAAGCTGCAGAGTAAATGCAAATGGCAAAGTCAATGTACTATTTCTCTCCAAAGTTTATTCATTGCTGGAGTTATCATTCCCAAGGACTTTTAATCAGTCTTTAAAGGTGAGATGTGCAACTGTGCCACAGAACCAACCCAACATTGTAGGGAGTATTTATGTGCTAAAAGTGACATGGAATACTCTAAAACCGGCCAAGTTGCCATCCTCTACAGACACAAAATGAGGGGTCCTCATGGTTCAAGTGGAGCTATACCCTCAAAAGAAAAGATGCCGAAGGGGTCCCTAGCCTGAAATTACCTGTGAAGTTTGATATACTAGCCTGTTTTACTTATTTCTGTTCCATGATCCAAAATTAAATGTCAGTGTCTGAAATCATCCGAGACAGATCAGAAAGACTGAGACCAAGGACTATATAGAAGAGAAAAAAAAAGAGAAAAAAAGAAAAAAAGGAAAAAAAAAAAAAAAAAAAAAAGAAAAAAAATTATGTGAGGTTAAGGGTTTTATGAGGGGGTTTAACCAAAACATATGAAAAGCTACTATGCCTGAGTGTAGTAGGGATGTAAACCCCCAGCTGAACTGGTGTGTCCAGAACCATAAAGCGCTATTGAAATTAAAGGGGTTCAGGCTGACAGAAAGGTCTGCCCAGGAATCAAATTGAAGATCAAGACCTTGTATTTTAAGCTGACATCTCAGGAGAAAACTTCTCTTACTAAGGACCATGATTAATTGTGGTGTTTAGACCATGTCTTATCATATCAGGTTAGCATAGGAGGCCACATCCGCTGTTTCACTACCTGTACTTTTCCTATTGGGGTATTTTTTCCCCTCTATTCCTGGCAGAGCAGAGTTGAGAGGCAACTTACATTTTATTCCAGACTGTAACATAATAAGACTTAGGTAAAATCCTGTTGTCTTTACTCTTTCTTTCAGCACAATTTGGACAAGTAAGGCAGCTTTGATTGACCCCCTGCTTGTCACACAACATTCCTTGTGATTTCTTTTTCTTTCTTCCTCCTCTGTGTTTAATTTAGCACAGATCCATCCATCCCCAACACAGCAGCTGGAGGGAAGCACTAAGGTCCAGTAGACCCTGATATAAGGTGTCTGCATATATCACATGCCAAATTGCTAGTAGCTTGGAGCCTGTTTCCAGTCCTTTTGATTTCACAGAATCATGGAATCACAGAATCGTCATGATTGGAAAGGACCTCTAAGTTCACCAAGCTCAATAGTCAACACAAAACAAAACAAACAAAAACCACCCTACAATCTCTGCCACTAGAACATGCCCTCAAGTGCCACACCTACATGTTTCTTGAATACCTCCAAGGATGGTCACTCAACCACCTCCCTGGGCAGGCTGTTCCAGTGCTTGAGCACTCTTTCAGTATAGAAATTCTTCCTAATATCCAGTTTAAACCTCCCCTGTCACAACTTCAGGCCATCTCCTCTGGTCCTATCATTATTTACTTGGGAGAAGAGGCCAACACCCATCTCCCTATAACCTCCTTTCAGGTAGTTGTAGAGGGCAATGAAGTCTCCCCTCAGCCTCCTCTTCTTCAACTAAATAACCCCAGTTCCCTCAGCTGCTCTTCGTACCAGTTTGGTACCTCTCCTTTGAACACGCTCCAGGACCTCAATGTCCTTCCTATAGTGAGGGGCCCAGAACTGAACACAGTACTTGAGGTGCACCCTCACCAGTTCTGACTACTGGGGCATGATCACTGCTTTACCCCTGCTGGCCACTCTATTCCTCATGCAGGCCAAGTAGGACTGCACACTGCTGGCTCATGTTCATCCAGCTGTCAACCAGCACCCTCAGGTCCTTTTCTGCTGGGCAGCTTTCCAGCCACTCTCCTCCAAGCCCAGAGCATTGCCTGGGGTTGTTGTGGCCAAAATGCAGGACTCAGCACTTGGCCTTATTGAATCTCATACAGTTGGCCTTGGCCATCGATCCAGCCTATCCAGGTCTCTCTGTAGAGCCTTCCTACCCTCTAGCAGATTGACACTCCCACCCAATTTGGTGTCATCTGCAAACTTAAAAAGGGTACACTTGATCCCTTCATCCAAATCATTGATAAAGACATTGAACCAAACTGGCTGCAAAACTGAGCTGGATCTTCCTTTCAGCCCTTCTTGTAGATGGGCATCACGTTAGCCCACCTCCAGTCATCTGGGACCTCCCCTGTTGACCAAGATTGTTGATAAATGATGGAGAGAGGCTTAGTGAGCTGTCTCACCACCTCCTTCAGTACTCTCAGGTGGATCCTCTCAGGCGCCATAGACTTGTGCGTGTCCAGGTGCAGAAGCAGGTCGTTAACTACTTCCTCCTAGATTTCAGACTCTGAGACACTAGAGACCCAGCTGTCTTACTCAGGGGAAACCACATCTAGTTCACCACATGATGCTGCATCAATTTATGAAAAGACAAACTCCAAAAACATCATACCAAGCTTGTACTGTGCTGGTGCATGGGGCATACCTGGCATCTGTCTTCTAGCCCATACTGAATCAATACCGTGCTAGAGTAAACACACCTTTCCTTCTCATCTTTTTACTTCAAAGAAAGAAAAAAAAGAAGTTGTTCATATTAAATGTGCCATAATTTTCTGCTAAAAGCAGAAATTAGAGCATCTGGACAATTTAATCCAATATTTACTTCAAAGTTTTTGTTCATGTCTAATGAAGCATGCAGGATTGAGTGGATGTTTCAAGGAGGAAAGTGTTATCACTAAGAAAATGAGCATGCCTACAAGTCCAGCACTTACGTAGAGTAGATGTTCAGGAGTAACTAAGAACCTTTCACATTTGCTTTCCCGAATGCTGAGTTGGAGAAAGGTTAAAGGGCTTTGCTCCTTTCAGACTGGGTAATAAAACACAGGTCAAAAATACTCCTCCTCTAACACATCTCTTCATCTGCACTCCAAAAATCAGGAACTGCCCTTCCAAAAGCTTGGGCTCTGTGTCTCATACAATAACCACATATTCCCAGTGAGACCACCATTGCATCTCTGTCTTTATGTCTGAATCTTGATGTTGATGTTTACACCTACACACAAACACTGACCGCTTTGGTGTTCTGCAGCAGGTGTCCCCTCTGTCCCTTGCCCTCCAAGCCAGCACACAGGTAAGCTGCCCATTCCAGCCTGTATCTGCTTAATTCATCCTGCAGGCCAAGTGAGCTGGTTAGAAACACTCATTCTAACTTCCTTGCTATTTTCCACAAAGCTTCCCACAAGTAATTCACCCTATAAACCCACTATAATCAAAGAGATCTTGAGCTAGAGGCAGCGGGTTGAGGCACATCAGTACTGCCCCTATAGTACAGCATCTATAGTGAGTCTATCACGAAACAAGCTGTGGGAAGTCTGAGGCTATGACCCATCCAAAACCAGAGACAACAGCAGCAAACTGATGGACCAACTGCAAAAAATGAGAAAACAGTAACTTCCAGCCACTTCGAAGTGTGCTGCTGTTCATTTCAAGGAGAGACACCTGAAAAAAAAAAAAAAGAGAAGAACAAGAAAAAGAAAACCTACAACATCCAAAAAAGCCCTAACGAGTTTACCTCTTTTCATTAAATAACATAGTGATTTAAATAAAACTCTACAATCCATTAGTGAAGCTACTATTTCTCTGCAAAGCTGCACAGTGAGATGAGCCTAAAAGCCATCTGCTTGGTTTTCCTTTCAGATCATTTATCAAAAGACATTTTTAATGTTTTAGCCTAACTAGTGAAGACTTTTGAGTTTCAGCCAATCGGCAAACCTAGATGAGTAAAAAAAGTGTCAATGCCATACATAATCCTTCCTCATGCAAAAGATACTTTTAAAATTAATAGCAAATGAAAATAGAGCAAGGAAATGAAAGTTTTGGAATTAAACCCTGGGGGCACCCCAGCAGTAGCACAGCTGATCCAGACATACCTCCCTGTCCGTAGAGGAGGCACTGGCCAGATAATGATCATCTTATTGCCATCAACATATGTAGGCTGAGGTCTGTCCTTGGCAGGCCATGCAAATAAGGGAAGACTTCCACAGAAGTACACAAGCACACTTTATAGGTCTTCTGTTCAAATCAGAGAGAAGTAATTAAATTCAAGGAGCACATGGACTATATGGCAAATATTTTCTTGTTATATATTACTACAGAAGAGCTAATGGAGGGAAAGGTTTGGGCAACTGCAATGCTTTGTTTTGCAGCCCACAGAGACCAAATTTACTGCACAGGAGGGCTGTGTGCTGTTTGGTCATCTTACAGGCGTCAGCATTGTCTTTCAATGAAATGGGTGCCTTGAGCCCTCAAATTATTCATCTAATTATACCAGGGCACAATACTGTGAATCAACAGAAGAATTAACAAGTAGCTCTTCTGCACTGCTTTCCATACGACCCTCTCAAAGCATATATATACATAAACTCACAGTGCCCACACAAAGCAAACACATATAATTAAACCTAAACAAAGCCTCATAAGAGATGCAAAGGGCACAGATAAATGTTTTATCCTGCAGATTGAATGGGAGGCATCACAGATGCTGTTTCTCCTCCCACGTCCTACCTCTCCACTAATGACCATCTTTCCCTGGCCAAAACGCCCAGCTGGCTTTGTGAGCATGAGAAGGGACATCTCTAGCCACTTACACTGCCTGGAGACCATGTTCAGAATAAAACAGCAACCGCATGGTCAAAAGGCAGCAGAAAGAATGAAGAATGTTATATCAGCTTCAAAAGTCTCACCAGCTGCATTTCTTGGATCCCAAGTGAAATGCCTGTGACCAGGCTGACACTGCACATTTATCAACTAAATGGAAAGAAAGGTGTATCAGCCAGATAAAAAGTTGCTTCACTGTAACTAATCACATTTTACACTCAAATAGGGCCTTAAATCCCAGGCAGTTCTGAAGAATTTAGTTAAACCTCACAAATTATGCAGTGGGGCAAAGCTCTAGATTTTGCAGCTTGGCAAAACAAGGCTGAAACCAGCAGACCCAGAATAGTTAATGCCAAGTTTATATACATTTATATATAAGTGCATGCACACATATGGACCTGTAGAGTTTCTAGGTGCACGCACAAGTATGGGCTTCATTCAGCTGCTGTTTAGCAAGACAATGCAACACATGGTCACAGTTTAAGACAGAGTAGGACAAACGCACACAAAACCCCAATCTCCAGGCAGAGATCTAGGGACACAGCTCAAGCAGGGAGCTGGCTGCCATGCTTGGCTCTCTTCTACTCCTTGGTGCAGACACACTCCAAACTTCAGCTGTTGCTGTCACCCACAGAAGAGAAAATGCCACAATCACTCTTGAAGGACTGGTTGCATGCAACTATTCTGTTCCCACCTTAGAAAACAGCTTTTTATCTGAAATATTTACCTAAAGAACACATTTTTTTTCAGTGCCTGGGAACAACTAGCAAAAATGCCCTGTTATTTTTTATCTTTGTTTTTTTCACATGTGATGTCCAGGTTTCTCATTGAGTGGAGACTGGGTAAGGTCTCAAACCTCTGAGACAGTTCAGTCACCCAAGCACTTTGGAACAGTGATTTTTTTATCCAGTCTGGCTGATTATCACTTAACATAAATGATTATAGTAGAGACTGTGTCATGTTTGGTTAAAAAAAACAGGTAGCTGGTTGTTTGAAGCTGTAATTTCAGCCTACAAGGATGCCCTTTTGTATCCTTGGAGGTTTGCAGGGATCCTAGTGTCAGAGCAAGATACTCCACTGTCTCCAACCTGACAGTTAATTAGTCATTTTAGAAAGCTACCCCTTCACATGCTGAAGAAGAGCCAAGAGTTGATGAGAGGAAAGCTTGGAAACCAGGGGCCTCCTGGTGAGTGAGGAAATGCAAATTATTCCTAGGTGAAGAGTATAGGAAAGAGGCACAGTATTTATATGGTCTTTAAGTCAAAGTAATGCATTTTATTATTGGACAAAATAGAAGCCATTTATCTCATGTGTGCTTTACCTTCAGAGAGGGGAAGATTTGTGCTTCTTCAATTTAAAAAGAAGAAAAAACATAGCTTGATAAGAGTATGTGCAGCCCTGCCACAATGAGTCTTGCAGTCATTTTGTACACTGGAAAATATCAGCCTTTTATTAAGTCTATTACATTTCTTAATTTGTTTTAGACTGTGTTCACCTCCTTGTTATTGTTTTAAATTCACAAGGGATAATTTTAAACTAATCTTCTCATCTTTTGCAGCAAACCCTCATCAAAAAGCACTGAAAGGATGATTAAAATATCACTCCATGTAGAACAAACTAAGTAAAAAATACTGTGGGGAGTAAATTGCCCTAACAAAGATGCAGTGTCAATGCCTTAATTTTATGAAAGATTTATTATTGGGAAGGCAGGCAGGCAGGCAGGCAGGCAGGCAGGCAGGCAGGCAGGCAGGCAGGCAGGCAGGCAGGCAGAAAGAAAGAAAGAAAGAAAGAAAGAAAGAAAGAAAGAAAGAAAGAAAGAAAGAAAGAAAGAAAGAAAGAAAGAAAGAAAGAAAGAAAGAAAGAAAGAAAGAAAGAAAGAAAGAAAGAAAGAAAGAAAGAAAGAAAGAAAGAAAGAAAGAAAGAAAGAAAGAAAGAAAGAAAGAAAGAAAGAAAGAAAGAAAGAAAGAAAGAAAGAAAGAAAGAAAGAAAGAAAGAAAGAAAGAAAGAAAGAAAGAAAGAAAGAAAGAAAGAAAGAAAGAAAGGAAGAAAGAAAGGAAGAAAGAAAGGAAGAAAGGAAGAAAGGAAGGAAGAAAGAAAGGAAGAAAGAAAGGAAGAAAGGAAGAAAGGAAGAAGAAAGGAAGAAAGGAAGAAGAAAGGAAGAAAGAAAGAAAGGAAGAAAGAAAGGAAGAAAGAAAGGAAGAAAGGAAGAAAGGAAGAAAGAAAGGAAGAAAGAAAGAAAGGAAGAAAGGAGGAAAGGAAGAAAGGAAGAAAGGAAGAAAGGAAGAAAGGAAGAAAGGAAGAAAGGAAGAAAGGAAGAAAGAAAGAAAGGAAGAAAGAAAGGAAGAAAGAAAGGAAGAAAGGAAGAAAGAAAGGAAGAAAGGAAGAAAGGAAGAAAGGAAGAAAGGAAGAAAGAAAGAAAGAAAGAAAGAAAGAAAGAAAGAAGAAGAAAGAAAGAAAGAAAGAAAGAAAGAAAGAAAGAAAGAAAGAAAGAAAGAAAGAAAGAAAGAAAGAAAGAAAGAAAGAAAGAAAGAAAGAAAGAAAGAAAGAAAGAAAGAAAGAAAGAAAGAAAGAAAGAAAGAAAGAAAGAAAGAAAGAAAGGAAGAAAGAAAGGAAGAAAGAAAGGAAGAAAGAAAGGAAGAAAGAAAGGAAGAAAGAAAGGAAGGAAGAAAGGAAGAAAGGAAGAAAGGAAGAAAGGAAGAAAGAAAGAAAGGAAGAAAGAAAGAAAGGAAGAAAGAAAGAAAGAAAGAAAGAAAGAAAGAAAGAAAGAAAGAAAGAAAGAAAGAAAGAAAGAAAGAAAGAAAGAAAGAAAGAAAGAAAGAAAGAAAGAAAGAAAGAAAGAAAGAAAGAAAGAAAGAAGAAAGGAAGAAAGGAAGAAAGGAAGAAAGGAAGAAAGGAAGAAAGGAAGAAAGGAAGAAAGGAAGAAAGGAAGAAAGGAAGAAAGAAAGAAAGAAAGAAAGAAAGAAAGAAAGAAAGAAAGAAAGAAAGAAAGAAAGAAAGAAAGAAAGAAAGAAAGAAAGAAAGAAAGAAAGAAAGAAAGAAAGAAAGAAAGAAAGAAAGAAAGAAGAAAGAAAGAAAGGAAGAAAGGAAGAAAGGAAGAAAGGAAGAAAGGAAGAAAGGAAGAAAGGAAGAAAGAAAGAAAGAAAGAAAGAAAGAAAGAAAGAAAGAAAGAAAGAAAGAAAGAAAGAAAGAAAGAAAGAAAGAAAGAAAGAAAGAAAGAAAGAAAGAAAGAAAGAAAGAAAGAAAGAAAGAAAGAAAGAAAGAAAGAAAGAAGAAAGAAAGAAAGAAAGAAAGAAAGAAAGAAAGAAAGAAGAAAGAAGAAAGAAAGGAAGAAAGGAAGAAAAGGAAAGAAAGAAAGAAGAAAGAAAGAAAGAAAGAAAGAAAGAAAGAAAGAAAGAAAGAAAGAAAGAAAGAAAGAAAGAAAGAAAGAAAGAAAGAAAGAAAGAAAGAAAGAAAGAAAGAAAGAAAGAAAGAAAGAAAGAAAGAAAGAAAGAAAGAAAGAAAGAAAGAAAGAAAGAAAGAAAGAAAGAAAGAAAGAAAGAAAGAAAGAGTACTCCTAGCACTATAAGAAGGTCTTTGTTAAAATAGCTTTTTTAAACAGATAGATGACACGCTTTAGTCTAATACTTCTTCATCCACACTGAAGGAATAACTCAGTGGAGAAAAATTACACCAGCATACTAGACATACATGTCCCAGTGTCTGTAACACCTGTCAAGACATGAAGCTGCAGCGCTGCCCACAAAGGAAAAAAGCTCCAGTGGCCAAGACATGGGTGGGTTCCCCCTGTCATCCATGCAGCAGTGGGGTGCAGGTACCTGCAGGGTGACCTGAGCATTTGGTGAGGCCAAAACTCACTTTCTCAGTGGGATGAACTTGAGGAGCACTCCCAGGACAAGATGGACATTTCATTCCAGTTGCAGCTGCCTTGCATGGCCCCACATGCGGGGCTGTCCCCATACCAGCTGCAGAAGTGGGTCCAGGGCTTCATGTGGGGCTTGGGTCGGTATTTGAAGGGTACTTTTCAAATGGACAGATGGACAGAGCTTAACATGCCTGACTGAATTGGAGACACACATTACAAACACACAACTGCACTGCTCTGAACTTCTGAATTACATCTTAGTAAGTGAGATAAAACTTTAACTTGACAAGCACTTTAATTACAATACAGAACTTTAATTTTAATTTCTCTCTCTTACTACACAGGGTTTTGGGGGTGAGGTGGATTCTGAGCACTGGGATGGCAGTAGCTGAACTAAATGCAAAGCGAATATACTGCAAGAGGCCTTTTTTCTTGGATACATTTCTACGCAAAGTTGGATTACAGACAGTGCCATTAGTAATTACACAATATTAAATGCAAAAATTGGGCTAAAATAAAAACTGGCATTAAGAATTGCCTCCCTTAGGAATGTATAAATCTCTTAACGGGGCTGTAAAAGGTGATCAAACCAGTCTTGTATTTATGTATGCAAGCCTAACCTGCAGTGAGGTGGTGGCACTGGCTCCTTCCATTATTTTATCTCTGATTGTGCACTATGCCACCTCTGGAGCTGATGTCTCTGTCCAGGAGCATCCCCATCCCTGCAGACAGCTGAGTCACCCAGGGAGGGGTGGGGCAGGGGTCAATCCCACCCCATCTAATCGGAGCTGCAGCAACCTGAGCTCATTAGAGCTGGTACGCTTCGTTGCCCTAGCCTGAGCCAGAACTGCTCCCCATTCAGCTGCTGGGAGGCAGGACTGGCTTGTAAATCAATCTTCCCACATTACTTTATCACAGGTGAAAAACAGAGGGTCATGTGCCCCTAAAATATTCTGCCTTCAAAGCTGAACAGTTCCTAGGCTCATTCTCCGTTAATACCCATGCACTGCAATTGCTCTTCAGTTACCAGCAGGAGATTGTAAGACTTACTTTTTCCTTTTCTGTTTGGTTGGTTGTTGTGAGGGTTTTTTTCTGGTTTTTGTCTCTCTTTTAATTCCCACCCAACAAATGTTCATTTATTCTCTTGAAAAGTTTCCAGTATTGCCTACCTAGTTATCTACCCTTGATTTATATGGAATCAGAGATACTCAGCTTGTAGGCTTGTCAAATGAATTTTTGGCACTTGCATCATTAACCTATAAGCTTTAGGGATACTTTTAATTATTTAATCTAGATACTACTAAATTTTATTTCTGCAGCTATTATGTCGTATTGTCCTTAGCTAATTTTTTTTTTAATTTGTCTCAGGTTTTCACACGTCTTCCTGCTACTAGCCAGGTGGCAAAGAGGAGAATGCTCAGTGGCCCTTGTCTGATACAAAATAGCATACCTTGAAGTTTAGAATTACAGCCTGCTTGAATTAAATTGTTTTACCCATTCAGATCTGATGCATCCTTCCTTATTCTGCTGCATTTACAGTGTATTAATGAACAAGAGAAAGCCAAATGACCAATATATTTCCAAATCCTGCCAGCCACTGTGTTCATAAACTGACCAAGTGCTAATTTTTTAGCCCATTAAAGCAATTTTCAGCAGACCTTTCTTTTGCTATTATAAAATCAAACAGATTCCTTTGATAGACAGCAGGGCTTGTCTGACTGAACATTGTCAAATATCCACTGAGGCAAATTATTCTACAGGTTAAAAGCAAAAAGTACAGCTGCCAAAAATCAACATAGCAGGGATTGCTGGATTTTTTTCTGGTCTAAATTTCCTGAACTTTCAGTTATTCTCGCAGTGCAGGAATGCTGGTTCTTTATGGTGAACAGGGATTTTAATGATGCAGAAGTAGAATAGGTCCTCAGGCAGGTCCTGCCTCCCACTGAACCACTGGACAAAAAGGACAAATATTGTGCCAGGAGATCAACACCACCTGGGCTAAAGCACAGCGAGATAAGCAGACTAGTTATAGTCACAGAGCCAATTCCCAGGAGGACCTGAAAGGGAGCTACAGCATCCAGTGCTTGTGCCTCCATGGTGGGCTTACTCCTGTTCTCCCTCCCCTTGCTCTGCATGGAAGTCCCTCACCCTGCTCCATGAATGTTCTTGTTTCTGATATATTGAATCTCTCCCATTCTGTTCTGTGAAAACAGACATATAATTAGTTTATTTATTCAACTATGTCTGCTGCTTCTGATACAAAATTACTCTTTCCATTTTGCAGAATCCCCATTGCCTCATTCACTTCTTATTCTGTATCCACTTGGAGTCTCTCATTTATTTTTACCTCTTGTCCAATTTTCATTTTACCTTCTATCTTTGCTGCTCTTATGCCTCGTTTAACATTTTCCAGTTTATTCTGTAATCTTTTCAGATCCCCTTTCAGTTTGATGTTTCATAATTCACGTGTCCTTTGCTGCCCCTCTTCCTACTTGAAAGTCCCTGTTAGCTGCATCTGCCTTATTTTACTTCAACAGCTAAGTCCTGCTCTCATCCCAGTACAATGGCAAAACTATTGCTTTCAGTAGAAATGGGGCTTGTGGAGTATTTATGGCTTTGCACAACACGCAGAAGCCCTGGGTGGGGGGAGACAATGTAATTAAGCAATAGGGCATGACAGACTGTGTTGCACTGTCGATTAATGGGTGCACTGTGAGTGTAATAAATGTTAGCCTCCGGCACACCTGAGGTGCACGTTAATCAGCCCTATTGTGCAACCTGAAAACTCTGATCATTATGAAACGGGTATTTAAAACATTCAAACACCCCTTTTTTTTAGTGACAGCTATCATTAATCAGAGTTGTGATCTACTCTTGTGTCCGTTACTCCATCAGGCTGCAGTGACTTTTCATCACTGTTCCTCTTTATGCTGCAAAAATAAAGACAGGATCCAGTAATCAGTTTAAAATGAAAATCTGCCTATTTACCTGCACGCCTTTGTCACTATATTGGGGAGTAACATGTTACCGTGAGGGCACATCTCTTTGCCACCACCATCTTTGGTGATGAGCATCACAAGTGAGGGAAGACATTCAATGGACTCCAGAGCCAGTATGCAACAAGCGACAGCCTGGTCACAGTGGGGTGCAGTTTAGAAGGTGCACTGAGTGATCATGTTGCAACACAGGCACTGCCTGCACAGTTTTTGCACAGGAGAGAACTGATAGCTACTTTCAGAGTCAATCAGCGTGGGCCTTAAATCCATTAAGCTGGAAATCACAACCCTGCTGAAAAAGTATCGGGCATGCTTTGCACTGAGGATCACATGGGGTACCTCACTTGGTTTGCAAATCCCAGGGCTGCACTCTTCTGCCAGCACCCCACTCTTTCCCCACATACCTCTGAGCTCACACGTAGCCTCTGGCACTTTGCTGAGCAGATGCCTTCAGATTCACAGTTTAGCATCATTTTCCTGCAGCCTTAGCCTCCCAGATGCCTTTTGATGGCCAGACTTCCTACCACTTGCACGCTCTCCCGCAGCGATCTGCCAAGGGAGTGAGGAGGAGTGGATCCAGTAGCAGGTAATGGTGAAACTGCAGGAACAGCTCAGACCCCTGAAGCACCTGACATTAACAGTCCCAGCCCCTGGCTACAGCCTGAGATACCTTAAGACAAACTCTCTCCTTCCACCTGCAGACAGGCTGCACTTGGCTGGGAAGAGGGGCTGAAACCCACCCCCCACGTCCCCACTGGGGGCTGCAGTGCACTCGCTGATGTCCCAGATAATTCTGATTTAAGTTATCAGACCTCCTCCTGGACATCAGATTTGCAGCTTTGGGCAGCTTTTGAGTACTGAACAAGATCAATAAGAAACAAGATCAGTAAACAATAAATGATCAAGAAGCGGGTCTCAGTCAACAGAGAGTTTTCTTCTTGTCCAGTGCTTTTCCCCAATACAGAGGGCAGTGCAAAGACCCAGTCCTCTAAGTTCCCCACCTTACTAAACAGTTTCTTTCTCTCCATTTGAATCAAAAAGGGCAGCTTGATGTTATGCTTGATTGCTAATTTAGGGCCCATGTCAACACGTTCCAAAAGTGTTGGCATTTTCATTTTTTTCAACTTAATGGAGGGTGACTCAAACCTTAAGCTGTTTGAGTTTGGAAAGCAAATTAAATGTACAGTGCAGCAGAGGGCAAGGTGTGCTTCAGCTCTATACCAGATATATATTTAAAATCAAATGTCTTTGTTTCCTTTCCAGAGCAACCTGATGTTGTATCTCTGAAGAGACCTACCACAAACTCAAATATCATTACATACCTTCTATTTATTTTTCATAGTATCAAAAAATGGTTTGAGTTGGAAGGGACCTTAAAGATCACCTAGTTCCAACCCCCCTGACTGGGCAGGGACACCTCTCACTAGATGAGGTTGCTACAAGGCACATCCAACCTGGCCTTGAACAGTTCCCTGGTCAACCTGTTCCAGGGTCTCACCACCCTAACACTAAATAATTTCTTCCTAATGTCTAACCTAAATTTCCCCTCTTCCAATTTGGGTCCATTACCACTTGTCCTCCCACTATAAGCCCTTGTGAAAAGCCCCTCCCCAGCTTTCCTGTAGCCCCTTCAGGTACTGGAAGTACTATAAGGTCTCCCCAGAGCCTTCTCTTCTGCAGGCAAACAACCCCAACTCACTCAGCCTCTCTTCATAGGAAAGGTGCTCCAACACTCAGATCATCTTTGAGGCCCTTCTCTGGACTTTCCCTAGAAGAATCACATCCTTTTTATGTTAGGGGCTCCAGAATTGGACACTGTAGTCCAGGTGGGGTCTCACAAGAGCCAAGTAAAGAAGGAGAATCATCTCCCTTAACCTGCTGGCCATGCTTCTTTTGATGCAGCCCAGGACGTGGTTGGCTTTCTGGGCTGCAAGTGCACATTGCCAGCTCATGTTGAGCTTCTTGTCCACCATCACTCCCAAGTCCCTTTCCTTCTTTTATTTTTTGTTTTGTTGTGTGGGGTTTTTTTGTTTCCTTTTTTTAATCACTGTTACTTTCCTCAAACTCCCTCAAAGCTGAACTGGCACAACTCTCTGTACTTTTTATACCTGCCATGTAAGCATAGTCAGAACTGCCACAGAGCACAAGGAGAGGTCTAAGGCTCTCAAACACCCAGAGGTGTGCCTTCTCCGTGGAGCAAAAGGAGCACAAAATCTCACTTGGACACTGAGACCTTTTGTATACACAGGTTTTCTGCAAGATTGGTGCTGGCATATCCCAATCCCTCAGTCCCCTTGCTGTCACACCGTAGGATGTAGGTGCGTGGGTAAGTTGCAGGTGGTAGTGATTTTTCTTGTTGGTATTAATTGGCTCTGCAAATCTGTAGCACATTTAACCATGCTGTATCCCAGCAAATATTCTGGGTTTATTTTTTTTTCCATGTGCAGACTGCAATGTTCTGAGGAAGCAGTGGGACATCAGACAGGCACCAGACATTTCAAAGCTATATCAAAGCTCTCCTCTTTTATCAAGAGAAGAAATATTCTAGAAGAGTATGTGCCACAATCAGAAGCAGGAATCTAAGCATTTGCTTTTCAGAGCTAAATTTAGCAATCTAGAAGAAAATGGTGCATTTCATATAAAATATAACATGGAATAGCAGGTTTCTCGGACTCAGCAGAACTTAATAATTTCTAAACCGTGTAACCAGCTCTTAGTTCTGTAGCTGTGCAATGCAAAAGGGGCAAAATTTGCTGCAGTGCATACGGGCAGCATGATACTGAAATCTTTAGAGACCCTGTGCTTGGCACAAAGGGAGCTGCACAGCCCAGGCACAACCACAGGTGCTGGTGTAAATCAGAGCTAATTCCAATGAAACCACTGAGTGGCAACAGAGTGAATGTAAATCATCAGAGATCCATAATTTAAATGGCAGCACAAGAGCAAATAAAGGCTCAGGAAAATTACTTCAGCTAGAATTAGATCTGGGGGATTAAAGGAGAAGCCTCACTTAAGAAGACTATTTCCGAGTGTCTCTTTGTTCAGCCTTTACCCATCTAATATGAAACACTCCAAGTTTTTCAAAGTATTCAATTTTGGTTTCATTTTTTTTCAAAACATAAGTGAATCACTCTTTTGGCTGTGACTCTCTGCTTTCCACTTAGTAAGAAAATTTCAGAAGTTTTTGTAGTAAATAGCTTCCAGCAGAGAATTATTAGCATGAAGATTGATTGTGTGATTTCCCATAATATATGGTAAATGTTTTCTGCAACTAAATAAGACGAGTATGATCCTACTCTGTGGGAGGGCTGGTTTCACTGCTCAGAATGTCCCAGGGAAAAAAAGATGCTGTTAAGATACTATAAAAAGAAGAACTAAATGGTGTTTTCTCTTTCCACTGCAGAAGGTCAGAACGACCTAGTGCTTTTGTGCTTGACATTAACTACACTTTCAGTACACATAGGTATTGGTGCCCTTCTGCTGCCCATGTGACCAGTGTCTCCACCTGCCCCACGGCAGTGGTGAAGACAGCTCTTTGCCTGAAGCTCTCAGCCCTCTGCAGCTGGATGGTCCTTCCAGGTTCACCAGAGCTACAAAAGATTTATTTTGTAAAAATGTATGTCCCAAATGTACAATAAACTGTTAACTACATTCCAGACTGTACTCACACTTGCATCCTTCCACCAAAATGATAAAAAGCCTACCTTCTATTTACCATACACACAACTAAAAACCCTCATTGTAACTCTGCTCAGCCTGTCTGCTTTAACAGAGAGAAGACATTTCAGAGGAATGGCTCCCATATTGTCACTCAGAAGAAATATGCAACATTAACAGCATATTTCATTATCTTTGCAGACACAGTCATAGAATCATAGAATGGTTTGGGTTGGAAGGGAGACTAAACATCATCTAGTTCCAATCCCACTGCATGGGCAGGGACACCTCCCACTAGATCAGGTTGCACCAAGTCTCACCCAACCTGCCCTTGAACACTTCAAGGGATGAGGCATCCACAACCTCCCTGAGCAACCTGTTCTGGTGTCTCACCGTCTTCACAGTAAACAATTTTCTCCTAATACCTAATCTGAATCTATCTTCTTTCAGCTTAAAACTGTTCCCCCTCATCCAATCACTACCTGCCCTTGCAATATTTTTTTGTGATGTAAAAAACTATTTCAAAGGAAAGCAAAAGGGAGGGGGGATGGGGTCCCCAGACCTGTGGGAGCAGAGAAGCTGGGATGGGGGCAGATGCTGGAATTAAAGACTATAGTTTGGCAGCAAGCAGCTTTTCATAAAATACTACATGATTCAATCTCATCTGAGGCTTTGCGAGCAGAGCTCCAGATGGTGATGAGCTGCTGATATGATAATTTCCCTGCACATGGTGCAGGCACTGAGGAGAGGGAGAGAAGCATTAACAGGTCAAAGTGCAAACTGAGGAAATGCAATGTGTGCACAGGCATCCCCGTACATGAAAAGTCAGTATCATATCATATTTTCTTTTAAAGTTGGGCTAGATTATCTCAGCAACACATCTTTTGAGTTGGCCATGCAAATTTCAGCCCATTTTGCTATGCTATGACACATGCAGTAGGAATGAGAAGATAGCAATGCTTGATGACAGACCTTCAGCGCACACACAACTCATTGCATGCAATGACATCTGCCTTTAAACACATTACTGCATTGTCCTCACTGCCAAATGCCCTGTCTCAAGGTCCCCCAAAAACAAAAGAAAAAGGTAACAGTTACTGCATAGGCAATCATTTACCCGTAAAAGTCATGAAAAGCTCCAATTTAATTAGCAAAAGTCAAACTGCAAAGAGTAGACTCAAGAAAACTTCAATCATTACTTCAGTCCCACTGACTTTCAGACAGATTTTCCACATGTTCTAAAAAAAATAAAACCCTCCCAAAAAATCATAATGAATGTTGCAGAGATCCTATGGGAAATCCTGGGCATGACTTCCCTGCCTGGTTTTTCATTTCACTTGCCCTTCTGCAGCTGGTGGCATCTAGGCACTAACATTATTCTTCTTTCTGCTTTAATTTGGGCTTGAAGCCTTCTTAAACTGATTTTATGCTTACTTAAGAAACTGTGTTACTTCCAGCAAGAGATGGCTTTTACTGAGAGCATTTCCCCCAATGACTTTTTTAATCTTCCTACCCTTGAACTTTCAGTTCAAATTATTAAACAAATCACAAGCTATTACTTGTATTTATTAGACCATTAAAAGCCAAACCCACCTTGTCCCAAAAGTTATCTAGGAAAAGGGGAGCCCAAAGTGAGAAGGACTAGGTAATTACAGACCAAAAGACTGAACATAAATGAATTATTCTTGTGACATTTTCCATTCTTATTACCATCTTTGTAATGAAAAGGAGATGTCAGAGGCTTCTTTTCTCATACCCAAACTTTATGTGACTTCAGTTATGTGCTACTGAAATCAGAACGATTACTTTGAGGTTTTTTAATTTGGAAGTTGGGCCAGCTAGCCAGTCCCCTAAATTTCTGATTACTGACTCAACAACCCATGGGTGAGGAATAGAAAGCCCAGCTTATTGATGCATATTTCTTAAGCAGAGCTGATTGAATACCTGGCTGCTGAGTAATGTATTTTTAGACACAAGCCTGAGTTCTCAGCCTTTACAAATGCATTGATATGTAAAATCTCATACTGTAGCTCTTCTGTGACACATTCCCATTAAAAGGCAGGGCAATGAGAGAAGCAAGGGGTCAGAGGGCCTAGGGAGAATTTTTAGTGAAACAGAAATTCTTGGTTAAAAAAAAAAAATAAGGTTAAAGAACTGCACCACGACTGCAAGTTTTGGCAGTGCTGTATTTGCAGTATTTTAAATTAAGAAGCTATCAGGAGAACAGGTTAGGTTAGGGCAATTGATATCACAGCTGTTTCCTTCCATTTCTTCTAATGATTATGTTTCAGACCAAAAAAAAAGCAAAACATTAATTTACTTGGTTTTAAATTCAAGTGAGCTGTGGAGAATTTGAAAGAGCCTCATGTATCACTGTATCATCAGAAACACCTTTATATTCAACAGAACCAAAGAGCAGCATTTATTTATGTGCTTCTATGCCACCCCATTCCTACGCGAGGAGCTGCTGCACACTAATGTGAAAGGCTAAATTTTGAGCTCAAAAGCACATACCAGTGAGGAAGGGGGTGAAGATGTTCAGGTGCGGGTCAAATACTTTTGGTGTTCAACTTACGAACAAAGAGTCAAAAGAAGGTGGTAATAAAAAGATCTTTACTGGTCATTTTTCTTCAGAGAAGAACCGTGAATTTTCTGAGAGCCCCTGCAGCAGCCTGAGGTGACGAGGGGCAGGTGCATGGGCAGTGGCTGGGTGTTGCACCCTTCCCCAGCAGAGAAAGGGCAGCTAGAGTCCTGGCACAACTTACGCTGTAACAGGAAAGTAAAATTCTTCTTTTGGCAAGGTTCTCAACCCAAAGAAAGCTTCATGAGGTTTGCTGTTATTGCTTGTGTTATTGCTGCTGGTATCTGGACAAAGACATTAAAGACCTAATGAAAGGGCCTGCACGTTCACAGGGAGGGAACTTACAAGCAACACTTTCACCTGACCCTTGGCTCTGTGTAACCCCTCCTTTTTAGGAGACCTACTGGCACTATGAGGTTACCAAGTTTTCCAGGCAACGCCTGGTAATAAGATGAGGACAACAAATATTTTGCTTCTAAAACATCAAACCAAATGTTACTCCACTATTTCTTGGTCTCTACTAACAATCATAGAGATATCAGACATTTCCTAAGAATCAGGTTGCAAAAATGTGGCTGAGAGACATGCAAGGACATAAAAATTCCAGCGAGATAAAAGCAACCCTGTTTACATAGCAATTCTGCTTCATTAGACTCAATGTTGTTTCATTATATTCAATGCCATTTAGTTTTGATGTTCGTTTCAAGGCTGTGTATTTATACTGAGACAGTGGCAGAAACACAGTAAAAACTCTGCATTGAATGCAATGTTGAAATGGCTTTTAATATGCAATAAAAGGTATATATTTTGTTCTAGTTAGAAAGCATCACTGTTTGCTTATACACTACTATACAAACTATATCCTAAAATCAAATTGGACTTTATATATCAGACACTAAGTACTGCAAGCAGAGAGACTCTTAATTGAGACTGCTCAGAGACTATTCTGAATAGAGAGAGAATTTTTCCCCCTATTTATGCATACTTTCTGGTGGGTGAGATTCACTTCTATTTGAGGTTTTAAAGAAGGCTCTTTTTTTTCTTCTTTTTTTTTTTTTAAGGCATGAATTTCACTTATTACCATAAAAGCATACACCTATCTGGGGTCTTTTGCTGATGGCAAAAATCCAGGGGACATGAGCTTGTACCTTAGAGGCAGAACAAACTACTTGTTACACTGTAAAATTGCCTACTTTCTGGAAATGCTTTTTATCAAATTTTTTACATGTAGCAGCTCAAACCCACTAAGGTTTTAATGTTTTGTTTTATTGTATGCTATTTTGCACATCTTGCTATGGGGTTTCCCTAGAAGTGCATAAACTTATTTTAATTGTTCCCAGTGCCGACACCCGTTTAATTAAATGTCAGTACTATAGCAAGATTTATTATACAGAAACAGAGATTTTTTTTAAGCAATGATGGAACATATATTAGATGTGCCACATTTTAAAAGCCTAATTAAATCTATTGTTTCTCTGTATCCTCAGTATGTCTCTCTCAAGTGGAAGATATAATTTTAAATGGTTGAGATGTTTATTTGAATGATCATCCAAGTTGGATCCACATTTAGGATGGTTGCTCTTGGCAAAGTTAAAGGACTCTTCGGCAAGAACGTGTGTGGTACAGGGCACTGAATATAACTCAGATAAGTTAAAGTGAAAAACAAGAGGATTTGTTTTGCCTTTTGCGGTCCTCATCTGGTGTCCTTGGAAGGGAAAGAGAGCTGAGTCAGGCTCAGAGAGGCAGGTGGAAAACCAGTTCCTTTCCCTCCCAATAGGTACAGGGTTTGGGGTTTTTTCCCACCCCAAACTGAGCCTGACCCCTGCAGAGTTCGACTGTGTGGAGCTGGAGGAGCAGGGAGCCTTCCCAGCTCAACAAAGAGCCTTTACAAGCCATTAAAACCCATCCCTAGGGTGATGCAGGGACTGCAGGGAGGGAAGTGGCTCTTAAATCGACAAGGAGGACAGTAATGGGCGTGACAGTGCCAGCGCTGGCAGGGGAGCGGGAGCAGGCACACTAAGGCTTTCCTTCAGGGGTGGCTCCTAGGACAGGCTGTCCTGCACTGCCCCTCCCTCCGGGATGTGCCTCGCAAATAAAAGTCATTTATCTGGAGCTGGCTGGAATAGCAGCTCTGCATGAGCTTCTCCCCCAGCTCAGCGGTTTTGGTGTTTTAGTTTTGTTAACCACCTCGTGTGCTAGCTTTTCAGATGCTAAGAGGGAAAATAATTACAGTGATTATTAGAATAGAGCTAGGTGGGATTTTCTAAAATGCCTGGCATTAAGCCAGCTCTGCTCCCAAAACAGAAGCTGCCCAGCACTTGCCAGGGTAATTAGGCTACAGACTGCCATTCTTACAGAAAATCCCCGTTGGTAACCTCGAAATAGAAAAGATGGGAAACATTTCAGACACAAGCTGAACTCCAGCAGAGAGAAAGTATTTCTGCCCTGAAGCCCAACCTCCTTTGCCCCAGCAGCATTTCAGCACCGGAACAGACCGCGGGACTCAGCACAGTCGTTACCACCGTGATCAGAATCATTGCGCTTCAGCCCTTCTGCACAGTTAATACAATCACAGCTGATTTTAAAGGCAATCAAATACTGCAAGTCCCTCAAAATGAGAATAATAAGAGGCATCAAGGGAGGCAAATTCCCCTAGAGACCATTGAAGGTTATCTTAAAGAGAATTCAGGATGAGCTAGATATCAAATGTAGTAACTCATGAAAAATACCCTTTTATGAAGAATCAGCAGCATAGTGGTTATTTAGTCTTCAGCATGTATAACCTTTTATAGTGAAGAATACACTGTAATTATTTAGTCTTAAATAAGTAATCACTTTTTTCCTGCTTTAATATTCTGAAAATAATTCTATTACTTCAGGTTCATTAACTGTTTCCAGCAGAATAGCCAGCTTTATTTAATTAGCTAGATGAAGCTTTTTATTTAGTTGCTTTCTTTCCATCGCTGATTAAACATTTGTTTCAGAAGATTAGCAGCTATTTTATTCCAGTCAATAGGCTCTCTAGTTTATAATCATTTCAGGAAAAAAAAATACTGTAAATCAAAGTGAAATGCTATGATTATTTAGAAAATACATCAGTGACAAACAGGGTTTGCTGAACTCTTCCATCCTCTATCCTTAGCAGCAGAAGTGGTAAAATGCTCAAAAGCAAAGTGAATACCACTTGTGAGGGACCAAGTTCTCTTGCTACTCCCTTTATTACTGAGCAAAAACTGTGCTCTGGGTAACCACAAAGGGACACTGGCATGAAAACAGCATAAACCTGATGTACTACATCAAGCGAGTATTCCACTCACCTCGCTTTGCTGCCAAAGCATATCACTTCACAGGTTGAAAAATGAACTGTTACTCTTCCAATCCAATTCCAGCACATGAAAATGAACATCACATTAAATATTCAGGATTTATTCTTTTCCTTTAATCTGACTTCAAGCAATTCCTGCAGCAGTGAATTCTACAGGTTTTCTGTACAGTAAGCGGTAAGTAAACCTCACCCCTGCATGATTTTGCTGCCCAAAGAGGACAAAATACTTAAGTTCTGTACATGCGAGACCATTTTTGCGAAGCTCAGCTCCACATATGCTACCTTAGAAGAAAAGGGTGGCACTGAATGGGAAGGAAATGGTGAAAGTAAGGTAGAAAGCAGCTTGGAAAAAGACGATCTCCATGTCTTTACCAAAACCAACCATCCAGGAAGAAAATTGGCCTGCCACCCTCCATCCCACCAAGTCTCTGGGCAGGAGCTGCAGGCACTATGAAATCAGCACAGACAAGCACCCTTCTCACCTGGCAGGCAAGAAAAATTTTATCAACCTCTCACTGCAGTCATTAGCCATCTTCCCATGCTGAAAACCATCTAACCTCCACAATGCCAAAGGTCTGGGCTACCAAAACCAACCTACTGTGGATTGATAACCTAACTTTTACAGCACTAAGAAAAGCAACAACTTCATAGAAGCAAGATCTAACCACATCAGCTGTCAACTAGTGTCTTGTCTTAAATTTTAGCAAACAAAACCTCCACATCCACAAAGCATACAAAGACAAGGATTAAATTTTACAGTCCCCGATTCAGTACAGAAATAGTGTCTCAGTCTGGTTTGCCAGGTAATTTTTGTGCCCTTTGCAAATTGTATGTGCCTGCAGCACTAAACCCAGAACTTTCTCATCTGTCCCTGAAGCACATTCCCTTGGAAGCAAGCACTGCCAAGCAAAAACGTGTGCCTACTGCAGACTTCAAAATTATGCACTTTGAAATGGTGTTTTGACATACTATGGGTTTCAGGTAGTGGGTATTAGCAGAGGGTTCGTGATGGGTATATGGATCTTTATTGAGGGCATAAATCTATCCTTTACATCATGGATAATAAACATCCAAAATGAAAATCCAATTTATTTCAACTGAAAATTGCAAATGTTCTATAGATTGCAATTTTTAATTATTTATTGTTACCTCTTCTGTGCTCAAAGACTTTTTTGCACACATCATAAAAACACAATCATGTCAAAGATTTCTTTACCTGTGGCAATATTATATTTTACTGTGAACCACAGCTATACTTCTTAAGAGGCATTTTATGACTCAGGTATAAGAAGTTTTAAGGTAAACCTCTGCCTGTCCCCATTTTGACAGTAATGCACTTGACTGGCAAGAAAGCTTCAGATCTGCCAAATAGCCAAAAGCAAACCAGGGATTAAAATTATAGCTACTAACATTTCTACTTACACATGGTTGCCATGCTATTTTTTTGCTTGCTTACTGAGCACAGATATGCTGCCAGCTAATTAAAGCCACCTTTGATCTGTTCTGGTGCATAGACGGATGAGGACAGGCCCTACTTACAGCATCTAAGGTAAACATGTAAGAAAACACAGAATCAGTTCTATACCCTCATATAAATAAGGAAAACAAATATCTAGCTTGACTTACTACACACCATGTGCAATGGATGTCCATGTAATGACCCCTGCAGCAGAGGGAACTGTGCTCCACAGGCAACTGACAGGCAGGTTTTGGAAAGAGCCTTCTGTTTATTTACACAAAGTCAATACCCAACCAGAATACAGGCATCACTTCACACAGCTGCCAGTACAGTCATTTACATGATCTCTTTGAGCATTATATACATTTTCACGGTAGGTAAATTCTGTCCAGAACTCAGCAAAATGCACCCATCTATTGTCTGGGTATTGCAAGAAGAAGGTTGAAAAAGAGACACCAAATAATGTTTCTTTCTATTTAGGCTAGTGATGGGGTCATGAAGCAAGAAAAGATTTCAGCCTCTTATTTCCTCCCTGCCTAAGCAGTTACTAAGTTAAAGATAAGCCTTTACAAAGAAAGGGCTTGATGTGGCTTGTATAAAGGCTGAGAGAAAAGTGATAGCAGGTGGTACTTCAGTTCCTATATTCCCAGAGCAAAATCAAAGCTGGAAGGTAACTGTTAAATTCTGCCTGTGAAGCAAAGTTTCTCTTCTAAACATAACACATCCAGGCAAGCTTTTGCAAGTCCCTTCTGGAACAGCACTATTGGGGCTGCTTCAATACTTAATAGGCAAAATAGTAAAAGACAAATTATTCAGGATTAAAGACACAGAGGGGTTGGTTTTTTGTTTGTTTTGGGGGTGGGGGGTTTATTTGTTTGTTGTGGTGGGGTTTTTTACCTTTTTGTGTTAAGCTTGTTCTGTTTCCCTGGACCTCAAAATCTGGCTTGTAACAAAAACAGAAGATGAAGCCAACAGCGCTGAGTCAGATAATGGCACTGATTTTAGACACCAGCTTCAATGACTTGGGTGAGTCACTCATGGCTACCACAGTAAACTTGCACCAAGATCAAGTTCATTGCTGCAAATTAGCCAGTCTGTAAGGACAGCTCCTCATTAAGCAAAGGGACTCCTAACTAAGGAGTACAAGGAAAATCTTGTGCCAGCATTAAGTGACAAGGCTTTATTGACTGTAACTCTCTCCAAAACTCAAAAAATTTCTTTAAAAAAACTTGTGGATTTGACAGCCATTTCCTTTCCTCTGGGTCTGAGCACCTCTGCTGGCTCTGCCCTGCTTTTCTGTACCCTATTGGCACATCAGAGCTCTGAAAACTACCACTTGCTCTAAATTTCGTGGTCTATGCCCATTGCCAGCAACTTTTGTTGTTTTTCCTTTTCAATATAGTGTTGTGATCTCAATTGACTGAATGGCAAATCTCCCAAATAGCTGATGTGTTTTTCAACTTGCCATTTACAAGCTAAGCTTTTATTCATGGAGAGGAATGGGGAGAGCAGGAAGAAAGCAAACCCTGAAAGCTAAAGAATAGAAAACAAATCTTTAAATCCTGGCATTTACTCCTTTTCATGGTGGGCCGATTTGCAGGAAAGCTTAATGGGATTTTTAACTGCTCCTTAGTCTGCAGATGTGTGTCAGGTTTTGACAACACAAACCACCTTTACACTCAGTCCCCATTTACTGTCCACCCAAAACACGACCACATCAGCTTTCCGCTGGGGACAGGTAGACTGGGAAGCTTTTTAAAATAGCTGGTCACCAAGTCCAGTTTTCATCTCTCTTTCAAAGAATCAACTCTCTTTTTTCCCCCAATATGTTTGTATGGCACCCTGCAACAGGATTTCATTGCATGTGGGTAATTTAAGATTTTCTTTCCCTGCTGTGTGTAGTTATGGACTTTTTTTTTTTATCTTTCCATCTGTGAAGTGCAATGAATTTCTTTTATACTTTATAGCAACTGTCCTCCCAGTTTAAATCTTCCCAGAGAATCTGTTTACTTGTGCTTACTATCCAGGCTGTAGGGTAATATATCACTTAAATGGACTTAAAATTTGGTTGTAAAACATCAAGAGATGCTGACCAAGAACACTATTACATTGTAAGCAGGAAATTCTCATGTTATAAACATTGTTCCCTTGAACTAATCACAGTATAAGGTTAGATCTTTATGCAGTAACAGAGGAGGTTCTTTCTAATAACATTATCAGTATACAGACTTATGATGAACATGACAATATCTTGAACCTGGCAGTGGGACTGATTCTGCCCTGAATTATGGTTCTTCTTGATTTTCACTGGAACAAGTAAACCTAAATACACCTTGGGAGCTAAATACATGTGTGTACATGTGGCTTATATACTGTAATGGCATTCAGACAATATTATGAATACAATAAACTTCCACAGAGTAGGGTTACCCCATGTGGTACCCCTTCCGGACTCACAGGTGCCTGCTGGCACCCCTCTCACCTCACACCCTCCCCACAGCCCTCAGCAAAGCCCCTGGACATAGAGAAGCTGGCGGGACTTGTGACATGATGTATGAAGACCATGTTACTTTCATTACAGCAGCATCAAGAATATCCAAGCAGAGGTCAGGGCATCATCATGGCAGGCACTTTAAAAAACATAACATAAAAATCCCAAAATGGATGGCACGAAGGAAGAGGTATTACCCTCATTTGACAAAGAGGAAGAATTCAGATGACAGATTCAAAGATGACCACATCAAAGTGTCTGGCAGAGCTTCGAGACACAGCCACACAATTTGGGTCATCTGCCTTCACACCAGGATATGCAACCTTCTTCTTATTCAGCTACAAGTCACTCTTTACTTACATAAAAAATGGCAGCAAATAAAAACATCAGGTCCTGGAACACCCCATGAATGCTTTCACATTATCTGGGAAGATAGTGCTGTCACCTCTAAAGGATGATATACAGAACAAGAAACATCTACACGATATGGAAGGGACCAGAGTGCCTGCTAAGTTACAGAGATGACAGAGCTGCATAGCATTACTGTTGAGTCTAGAAAAAACATGTTTATGCTGTTTACCTACTGATAGCCATGGATCCCAGTGAATTATGGGGAAATAGGAATGCTATCCTATAAGGAAGGGCTCCTGAGATATTGGAGTGAGTGGCAGCACACTGCAGCATTGTGCAAGAATGATTGCTCAGAGTTTGGTTAAATTAAGCTTTTTTCTTGTGGCTATCAACAGACTTCACCAGCAGTAACAGAGGCAGGATTATAACCCACAGGCATTGCAAAACTTCATGTTAAGAAGTCAAAAGAGATAATTAGGTGAAAGTCATCTGAACCAAAATCTAGTAGTATGAAGGGAGGAGATGAAAATAAAAAAGAATCATCCACACCACATACATCTTTAAAGAAGAGTCATAGAGGAATGAGACCCAGCCACTGAAGCATTAATAAAACACAATGAGGAGATTAAATGGTATATAAAGCAAGTAGCTTAGTAGCAGAGAAACACACAGAGAGAGCAAACAACTACTGTGTCTGCATCACCATATGCTTGTTGTTAACCTTCTGCTGCAGGTTTCCACCTCAGCACCTAAAGAAAAAAGATCATACAACCATTTGTTTTTATTTGACCACTTAGGTAAAGCTTACTACAGACTTCACAGTGAACGTCTTTTACATCCTCTGACCAGCATGAGCTGTAGACTCTGGTGCATTGGCCATAATGGTCAGCTGACAAAACTAGCATGACCCAGAAGAGGGCATCTGCTTTCACACAACATTGTCTTTCTTGACCATAAGCTCTGTGGACCCTTCATCCTAGAGATACAGTCTGTGAAAACTCACATACAAAAGCAACTCCTACTTACAAGGCTTCAGACCACACAATCCCAGGCTTTTTCTTGACAGATAAAAAGTTGATTTATGCTTCTTTTCCTAATTCATAGACAAAACATAAGATTATGCAAATGTGGAGTCAACTGATGATTCTCTGGGTCAAATTCTGCTCACAGTTCTATGAAAACAAACTTGTACATTAATTTAATTGGTATTTACATTAGTGCAATCAAGTAAAGAAATTGTCAAGTCAACTCTGATGTGACTCCCACACTATGAAAATTCAAAGCACCAAAGAACCCTGTTTAAATAGGCAATTTAAAGCAATAAACAGCACTATAAAGTAAGACCTTTCAGCACTATAAAGATCAGATTTACAATCAGAATTCTACCGTTTTTACATGCCATGAAACCTATTTACTTGGAGATAAACATCAAATTTATATGTTGAGGTAAAACTCAGACACCTAGAAGCCGAAGGGCTGGATTCTATTACCCAGCTTTATCCCCCTAGCCCCATGCCCACAGACAGGGCCAGTCTGTCACAGTGGGGCAGGAAGGTCCAGGGTCCCCCACTTGTTGTGGGACAGGTAGCTGTGCCCCTCCATCCCCAGTGCCATCCAGCACAATGCTCTAGATGAGCCCTGAATGCTGCTATAGAGCTACAGAAACACCACACTTCAGATACATCCCATAAAACCCCAAAAATATTGTAGAACACAGATGATCCCTTGGCTGTTCTCAGTTAGCCGCTGGTTGAGCCTTCAGACAATGGGATGAAAAGGTTCTTTATTAGGTACCTCTTTATCCCAACAAATGACAACTACCTGTCTTTGCTTTCCAGGCCCTTTGTTTCCTACACCAAGATTATTTATCTATTACCTCTGTCAGGTTGCTGATCAGCAAGCACCGCATCCGGTCAAGTGAGTTATACCAGCTCTTAGCACTATGACTACTTCATTTTTAAGCATGCACGTTCATGCTTTCTCTGATATAGTCTCTGTCTTAAAAGGGAGTTTTCTTGTACATCTCCATAAGCCACTACATGGTCCTCCATGCAACCCCCCCCCCCAAAACTTTGATTCAACACTTGCAGAGCTAAAAAAAATTTAAAAATTAGTTGCAGTTAGGTTGTAGTTGAGCTGCTGATGAATCATGATCCATGCACCATGCACTGGCTCAAAAAACATCTCCTCTTCCCTGCCCAATGATGCCTCAACCCAACAGTTCCCATCCACACTTCAGTGAGGTCACCCAGATCTGTTTGTACAGCAGTCAGTACGCAGGGTCCTTGGCCCACACCAACTGTTCCCAGGCACAAGTGTAACACAAACCACAAATAAATCATTAGCAAATCAAAGGGAAGTCAAAAAGAAGGAGCTTCTCACCTGCTTGCAGCAGACAAGAGGGAAATTGTGCTTTCCCAACAGTTCTTAACCTCTACTTGTACAATTAACACTCCTTGATTTCACGTTATCATCATGGGGCATTTTCCTATTTGAAATTGTTTATTAATCTGAACCAATTTTTACTATGTATTTACATTTAATCATCTAGCAAGCCTGATTATCTTGAGTACTAATAATCAACACATTACTAACACCACTTTAGTTTTAAGCCGTATGACTAAACATTGCAAATTAATTCTAAGTTAATCAGTTTCATTAGCTATGCAAATATTTCTTTGGCTTAAAGCATTAAATCAGATTTAATTTGCTAAGACAATACTCATTGGGAGTTTATGCAATCTATTCTTGCTTTCCCTTAATTAAGGCATGTTACACTGTGGGGTCTGTATGCTAAAAAAAACAACAAACCAATAACCTAAAAAGACAAAACTGTTAAACTCTTGCCTTAATTTTCAAATTTTGTATTATGATAAGATCTAAAAGTGAAAGAAAAAAAAAGTCAAAGGCACATAAGAAATCATACCTTCCCTCTTAGTGAAATTTAAAATGGATTTAGTCTATTGAAATGTAGATGCATCATAAATGTTGCCTTACAATATCAGGGTGTTGAGTTTTACTTGCTGCAAGAGGAGCAACACTACAGCATGGCATGTAACTGTGATCTCACTTGTGCCTTAACTCTGAAGTATTTCGGTTGAAAGCATGAAAGAGACTCACTTAAGAGAACTGAGGATGCTAAAGTGCAGAATTATTTCTTACAGTTACACATTTTGCTACTATGAAATATGCACTTGTACAAACAGAAGATAGCTTGCAAGAATTTATTACTGCAGACAAATTCAGAGTTGGCCAGTCCTTTATACTTCTTTGCGCAGGTTTCCTTTCTATCATGGGATGTTTTGCCTGTGCAAAACCACAAATAGTAGGGATTTAAGAATCTGGTCTGCTGAGCAGGAAATTATTAGAGATTATCTAAACACTGGGTTCTTAATCCAAAAACCAAACTGGGAAGTTAAGAACATGAGAACCAAATGAGTCACTGGGCTACTCTGAAGACTTGTGTGGGAGTGCAGCAGTTTCAGGAGTTGATGTGCTCCTTGTCACATCATATCTGGGTCCACAGGTGCAGAGCTGAGCACTCAAAGTACAAGCTCACCCAGAAATCTCTGTTTCTCCCTGCAAAAGATGCAGGGACTAGTGACTGTATTATCACAGCCTGAATTCCCTGTGTGCCTTCAACAAGCACCTTGGCTTCTAGATGCCTCAGCTCTTCATTTTCAGTAACACAGTTGTACAAAGAGGGATGCTTTAAGGACTGGAAAGTACTAAAATTACTAAATGTAAAAGCACTATGTAAAAGTTTGGTACTGTTTTTCCATTATTATGTATTGATGATGTTGAATTTATCCCTATAGCATTGTGGAAACAGCAGATCCACATTTGGAAGGTCTGTTTCCAGGAATACCTTGCTGTTCTAGCTATGGAAACAGTCCTGTGACTACCAACTTGAATTGCAACAGGATTGTAAATCTAATTCAGAGACACTGAATGGTGTGAGTTATTAGGAGTTAGTTATTTGTATATTATGCAATGCCTTCACATTTCTGTCCTGCTCATACCTCACACTTGAAAAGCCAAACTTATCTAAAGCCTGGCCCCATGCCACAGGGTTTGTACTTTACTGTACCAGTGTTGATGAGCAGAGAAAGAAGAGAGGAAATTAGGTATTGAATTTAGACTAAATTTTCATTTGGATGTACTGTAACTGTCATGGGACTTGTTATTCCATTTCAGATAAACCTGCATCTTGTGCTATCAAGTGCTGCTGATTTCAGTGAGAATGAACTATGCTTGCTACTTTTCAGGTGCCTCTCAGCACTAATCCCAGTCAGACCATGACTGGACATATGAGAAGTTACAGCCTCCAGCTGGCCCACAGATTTGACGGTTTTGACCATGTGTGATCACTAACGATGCTCTGACATGAAATGGTCCTTTGTCAAATGGATCAGGTTAGTTTCACATTACCTGAATTTGAGAGATGAAGAAGAGGTCTCTCCCTTGCACCCTTGGTACGTGGAACAAGCAAAATAATAACATTTTTGGGTCCCCTGTGCTGGGGTGCAGCTCTCCCATGACATCCCAAGGCATTAGGCAGAGTAGTCCGAAGAGCCCAAGACCTATCTTATTCTCCCAAAGCAGCTTGTGCTTCTGTTCTGAAAAACAACTTCTGAAGCAAGACTGCACCTTTCCAAACCAGTGAAAATGTCCTGCTGTTATTTTCAGTTCTCAAGCCTGCAAGCCGTTTCTCACAAGCCATCTGCCTTGACTTTGGCACGTCTTTGGCATGAGGACAATCTGGTTAGATATGGGTTGGCACCAAGCCTGTTGACTAAACCAGTACTATTTGAAAAAATACCTGCTCAAAAGGAAGTTTCCTTGACCACTCATAATTCAAACAGGTTTCTTCTGCACATCTAAATCACATCAGTTATAATATAGAAGAAAGATCACATCTGAAGAGGGATATATGACTACCCCCTGGGATAAATTTCACCCTGCCACCACTATGCGAACTGAGAGTAACTGAACTTAAGAGTTGGGTTTGGCTGCTTTGTCTGTGGAGAAGCAAGGAATGGAAGATGATATGCAGAAGCTCAGCATTCTTCTCATGTAGAAGCTTCAGCAAGTATTTACTTCTTTAGCAGATCTCTGCAAGACAGGAGCTATTATTCTATAGATCCATAGACACACAATTAGCTGTACTTCTACCATTTGTCTCTTCAAACTCGGTGAGATTAATACACACAACTAACTTCAGTCCTATGAGCACATTCAACTTGCTTTTCCTGAGGTTGCTCTCATTGATGATATTGCTCCTCTCTTAGAAGATACTCATAAATTTAAATAGTTCAGAATTGAAAACACTCCTTTAGTTTCTATACAGCAAAAATTAAAATATTCACATTTCTTTTCATTTTGCGCCCCTTCCTCACTTTAGTAGAATACAAACCTGTACAAAGGGCTCATGAATACACAGAGTGTTGAATGTTTTCTCCTTCTTTTAGGAGTCATCAATAAATTATTTATGTATTTATTTATTAAATAAAAATCAAAGTACTAAAGCTTTTTGTTTGCTTGTTTTTTAAGACACTACTCACTTTTTTTCCCTCTAGTTTCTCAGTTACTCATCTAAACAACACGCAACTCAAAAATAATGAGGAAAGGTGTGGAAAGGGACTATCTTGACCCCTACACTTTTCACAAACAAGGGATGTGTTGAATGAATTTCATCTGCAGAGCTGCAGCAATTAAGTATGAACCTATAAGCAGTGCACCCTGTTCTTTTATCTTTAACCCAAAGCAGCCAAAGTACAGGCTTAAAGCAACCAGCACCCCACACTGCTGTCACTTGGTCCTAAACCCAGCAACGATACCAAGAAGTCCCCTGATGACAGCATTATAACCTTGTGGCCAGCCTGCCCTTGGGAAGGGGCATAACACACATGAGGAAGTGAGGAGAAAAAGGAAAATAGAGGAAGCTCCATGAAATGTCTTTCTGATATTTCTCTCATTCATATTCTCCTTCATTTTTTATCTGGAAAACACTTTCTTCTCTCTGGCAGGCACATGTACAGTTTAACACTTACTTTGAGCCAAAAGGAACAAAGTGGAGACAGGAGAGTTGAGCCAAAGGGCACTTGCTGTGTGATCTGGGCATGCAGCAACTGTTGGCTGGCTGAGCCAGAGCTCTTCCCAGCTCCCCTTCACACCCACACACACTTCTCCATGCAAGGGTGTTATGGCATCAGACCTACAGCTGGTGCTGCTAAGGATGCTAGGGACAGTCTGCAGTCAGCGAGGCAGTGAGTGAACTGGGGGAGCCCCTCTGGCCTCAGAGACACGCTCTTCTGGGCATCTTGGGTGGCAGGGCTAGAGGAGGAGCAACAAGATTGGACATAGCTGAAGAATGCCAAGACAAGCTCTGCTGGCACAAACTCAAGGATTGCCTTTGGAGGGGGGAACAGTAACTTCTTACACTCAGAGGGGGTCAAGGGACAGGATAAGGGGCACATCAGAGAAAGTACACCTGAGAGGTTGTACACAGGAGAAGAGAGATCAAGAAAGGCTGTGGGATACCCCAACTTAGCATATAAAAGTAGACAACCCAAACAAATAAATGAGTAATCAGAAATGCTGCACCAAGATGTCATCTGTGGCCTTTCCCCACTTCACTGGGCTTTGGTAACATGAGCCATTACCCAAGGACTCACTTCTGTCCTCTCTTGGCTGGTATTCAAAGAATACCCTTGCCCTGATGAGCCTGAAAAAAACTTCCTTTCAACTGTGGTAGGCTAAACATAGTGGAAGAACAAGTAGGAGCATAGCCTGATGAGAAAGTAAGCAGTTAAGTGCCTTTTGACAGTGTAGCATCTGCAATGCTTGAGACATCAAGAAGTTTGCTTTTTTAACAGATATCTAGTAAACACAAATATATTGGGAAAAGCACCTATGTTAATTAAGAAGCTGTAACCATAGTACTCTATGGCTATAGCAAGCTTGTACCAGGAAAGTTTTGCCTTTGCCTTCCACAGGGTTGAGAATTGAAACCCTTTGGATGTACACGCAGCACCGCAGCACCTACCCAGCACACCATCTCCCTACTAATAGGGGGTGACAATTATGTAAGGGCCAATCACGTAACATAGCCCTGGAGCAAGTGCTCAGACTCTCATTTGGTGCTAACCAAGAGGTAGGAAAGAAGGTCCCTGTCATGAGTCCAGATTTCCAAGCAAGCAAACCCTGAGGAAGTAAAGGAAACAGCGAAGTCAGTTGGAGAAGACAGTGCAAGGATTCAAGTGGAAGATTTTTTCATCCTTAAATCAACAAATATCTGGAATTTTCATTTCAGGCACACAAAAAACACACAGAAAGAAGTGTTCCAGACCTAACTAGGTGAAGTTATTAACATCTTAGAAAGACATTAGCAGTAATAAATACAGGGAATGGCAATAACGCCACATCAGCAAAGACTCCTCAGCTAATCTAAGTGAGAAATTATAGAGAAATATAAGAGCAGTCAAAAGTTATAGCAACCTAAACCACAGAAGAAAATGTACCTCTTACCTTCCTTTCTGCAAGACAACAGCTTACAAGTAGCTCAAGCCCCAACCAGGAGCTGCACCACTCATCTGGAAGGTGGGAGACACAAATCCAAATCCCTTTAGAGCAGGAAAGGGGCCAAACCCCTTTCCCCTTATAGGCAACAACACTTCTTCTCCCTATGGAAACTCTTTGAAAAACCAAGAGTGAGCTTGCGAGGGTTTTGTCCTCCCAAATGATAGATGTGGGAATTCACAACTCTAAATCCTTAATGGATGCAGCTGTTTGCCCCCAGCAATCCTGCTCCAGTGTAAGATGCGCTTCATATTGATGCCTCTGCCCAAAGCTCCCTAGCTTGCTCTGGATGGCTCTTTATATAGTTTGCATAATTTGAGATCATTTTTTTGGAGGTGTCTAATTCCTTCCAAGACTTTTACAAGAAGCTTAAAGACCAAACTTTGGAGATAGGTGCTGCTACCCTGGTTGAATAGGTAAAAGCTAGGCAAAGGATTTTGCTATTGGCTCCAGCTCTACAACCCCACATGATACTATCAGCTTTTGTAAAAATATGTCACAGCTGAATCCAGGTAAGACATGGGAAAATTGGGGTCAGTCACCTCCTGGGCCTGTTCTCAATCATGACACTAACTCCTTGTCCACACAAGTGAAGCACTGCTGAACAAAGAAAAAGAGGAGTATGAGGCTAATCACAAACTGACAGTGCCTGTCATCTAGAACTTGATTCGGATCTCACTTCATGTAAGTGCAAATCAAAATGTCTTTCATTTTTCCTGTATTTATGCCAGTAATCATTAAAAAGTTTTACAAAATAATCTTTCTTTAAGGTTACTAGGCCCCATATATCCAGGGAGATAGTCTGGTTGTCAAGATGGTTGAAAACATTCATCTTTCTGATTTTGGCCTCACAGTGCAACACACATGCATCTCCTCCAAAAACATAATATCTGCTCTAGCTCATTACCTAAACAGCTGACAAACTCCATTAACTTGGAAAAAAGAAAAGAAATAAAAAAGCTGTACACTTTGTAAGTCATGTAAGGACAAGCAGAAAATATTCCTACATGCGTTATCAGTATTAAAGCATTTTCTGACTGACGGCCAATTACACAACATCCAGCACCCTTGGAGAGAATCATCCCTTGAAATACTGACCTTGAAATAATGTAACCCTACTAGATGTCAGTGGAAGAGGTAAGAGAGTGAACGATCTGCAGATGGCTAAAACTACTTCCCGAAGTGAACACTAAGATTTGAAATTCTTTTTCCCTTATAAGTCTACATGTATTTGTATTTCTCAACAACTTTTACTTTAATGAACTCCTAGGGAAAAAGAATGTATTAACTTCTAACCCACTTCATAATGTTTATCAAAAAATAGTATGTTTTTAATCAATACAGTATGGACAGTTTTGATTTTTTATCACAGATTATGAGCTATCATTTTTATATAATGAACTTGGAATAGCTAGTAAACCAGTATTTAATTACTGAAATTACTGTAGTCTTTTTAGACTCTCTCCCTACCCATCTTTGCATTGTCCGATTCACACAAGCTCGTCTGCATTATGCAGCAAGTGAAACTAGTTGTCATTGCAGCCCTTTTGAACTTTAAAGTCCATTAAATACTTGAACCAAAACCTCAGGGTCTAGGCAGCATGCCATTATTTCTCATGCAGTATTCAAATATCATGGGAATGATAGAGTCTACAACCCTCAGTGCAATTTTACCAATATGGGGACCAGTGTGTCCACATCTTGCGCTACAATTCAAAATACCCATTCTGACTAGGATCATTAACAAGATACCAAATGTGCCACAGATTATTATTTTTTTCCAGGGTGATGTGCCAAAGCCCAGATTCAGTAAGAGCATACACACAGGTAAAACGAGTAAGCTTGGGTGTAAAACTGCTTCTTACCTTATGAACCTCTGAAGTTACACTTTGATATCATTTGCAGCAATGTTAATCCAGAGTTCAATCAAATTCAAATTTATGCTGTTATAAACGAGAGCAGAATTTGGCTCTTAACTTAGAGCAGCTAAGCACAACAGATTTTGTTTCCCTTGGACTGTTTTTAAGCTCCTGATAAAGAGACAGCTTTTATGTCTTTAATAATTCCTTCTTCCTGAATTTGATGAGGTAAGCATCAAACATGCTCTGAGAAGTGCAGGGCTTCCTTAATTTCTCATGATGGCTTTAATGTATCTTAAAATAGTTTCAAAATCAGTGCATCGTGCATGCTAAAAGTGAGAGGCATCAGGCTCAGACCTGATTGTGAATGGCTGTCATCCTCTTTCGACATTTTGAGACAACAGACAAAAGATAAATAAGAATGTGAAAGAAAGTCTTCAGGATAGGGACTGGAAAACTACTCAGTACTTAATTATTGGATTTATGATCCAACTGACTTAGGGATTACTGGATCAAAGACCACAGGTTTTGCCATCCAGCGAGTAAATCTTACAAGTCATCCTACTTCAAGCCTTATCTGGCTGTTAGGCTTTAGCTGTATAACATGTACACGTATAAATTCACAGGCTGCCTTTTCAGCTCAGTGCCCCTTCCAGGCACCCTGACGTTCTTGCAGACAAGGCGCCCTGCCAGCCTCATTTAACACCTGCATGTGTCTGCTCACGTACAGTTATAAATAAGTAAGACTTAACTGATGCATCAGTCAGAGAAATAATACCATGGCCCAAGTGAAAAAAATCCCCGTTTCCTAGACTCCTCTAATTTACTTTTTCCCCTCCCTGGCAGCTCTGGTCCCACCACTGAGACCCCAGGGTTAACTCCCCATTGCACTCACAGCCTCAACATAACAATGCATAATGCTCACAAGGTGGTCACAAACCTCTAATTCATGAAGACACATACACTAACCATATGACATCATATTCATCACAGACCAACAGCTCTAGTACTACGTTGAAAGCATGTCCAGTAAAGCCCTGGGGCAGAGCTACACTCGTACAAACACCTGACCAGAGCCAGAATCTTTTCCAACTGCTTACAGAGAGGCCACAGCACAGGCTAGTTTCTCTCTCAGCATCCTTCCTCCAGGCTTTACTTGAGGTAAATCACAGGTTTATATGCCCTGGTCAAAGCCCTGACCAAAAATGGAATACTTTTTTTGTCAGGAGTTGCCACAGACCATAGCACAAGGCTGCCAAACAACCTGGGAAGAGTGAATAAATAATTAATTAAGTGGCTAAATAAAGACCTGCTTTCTATAAAAAAACTCTCCTATTAATGAGTACTCAGGAGGATGGCTGTGGTTCAAAGTTAGTTATGACTTGCTGCCTTGAGACTACAGTGACATATTTTTTAATAATGTCTTTTGCATTTCTATTTGGAGTTCTTAGCTTGGTTAAGGCAAAAGACAGTGAAAAGTAAAAAATCTGATAAAAATATAAAATAATAGAAAGGAGCAGAATGTTTGTGTTAAATTTAAAGCAGTATTTGACTAAACTGGCACAATCATTCTCAGCTCTAATTCAACTGTAATTACCATAGTTCAGCACACTGAGCAGAATATTGGCAGGCCTAAAACTACTCTTCTGGAATGTTTTGGACAAGGCAAAGTTAGTCTATAGGATAAAAAATAATGAGCCATTTTAGGTTTGGTTCACTAAACAGTACATAGAGCACTTCAGCTTCCCAGTAGTACAGTGGGGAAAAAAAAAAACAAAACCACAAACAAACATGCAGAAAGCAGCAGTTCATCTGTTTTACACAGTAATTCAGTGAACAGTGAGAAGCAACTCAGAGCTGAGCACAGACTCATGCCATGCCATACTGCCTCTACATACCTCTACACCATTCCTGGTACAACACCTACTCTTAGGATGAAGTATAAGGGCGGGATATGAGGTACCATTGTGCCAGCAATGTGCCCTTGTGGCTAAGAAGGCCAATGGCATCCTGGGGTGCATTAGAAAGGGTGTGGTTAGTCGGTCAAGAGAGGTTCTCCTACCTCTTTATTCTGCATTGGTGAGGCCGCATCTGGAGTATTGTGTCCAGTTCTGGGCCCCTCAGTTCAAGAAGCACAGGGAACTGCTTGAAAGAGTCCAGCGCAGAGCCACAAAGATGATGAAGGGAGTGGAACATCTCCCTTATGAGGAAAGGCTGAGGGAGCTGGGTCTCTTTAGCTTGGAGAAAAGGAGACTGAGGGGTGACCTCATCAATGTTTACAAATATGTAAGGGGTGAGTGTCAGGGAGATGGAGTTAGGCTTTTCTCAGTGTTGACCAGTGATAGGACAAGAGGTAATGGGATCAAATTGGAACATAGGAGGTTCAAGGTGAATATTCGAAAAAAATTTTTTACTGTGAGAGTGACAGAGCACTGGAACAGGCTGCCCAGAGAGGTTGTGGAGTCTCCTTCTCTGGAGACATTCAAAACCCACCTGGATGCGTTCCTGTGTGATGTACTCTGGGTGATCCTGCTCTGGCAGGGGGGTTGGACTAGATGATCTTTTGAGGTCCCTTCCAACCCCTAGGATTCTATGATTCTATGAGTAGAAGTCTGTCTGCATGAAGGAGTCTGAAGCCAAGAAAGCATAATTCCTCATGACAGATGTACACAGCATCAGACATTCCTAACAGAGCTAGGGTGAAAGAAATCCTGGAGCATCTGCAGGCTGCTCTGCTCTTCAGGCAGAAAGCACAATTCATGGCAGCATACGTGCCCACTGTTATCTTCTGGAAACTAGAAAAGCATATGGTGTAGCAGATGCTGCACCATGATTTCCCCCCCCCCCCTCGGACTCTGTTAAGGGCATTCATCTAATTGTAACACTGTAATTAGCTGTGTTCTGTATCTCAGATGCAATTTTTTCTACACATGAGTATTCCACTGGCACTACTTCTCTGAGGAACTGTAAAAAGGCATGTTAAGGTTAACAAATGGAAAAAGAGATGGAAGGATAGTAAATTAGAATAATTTGCCTAAACTGGGTCTACCATGAGTGCAAGTTATGGGTTGCTCCCCAGCACAGTGTGCTGGCAGGTTCCAGCCCTGCTCTTAAATGTCAAAGTAAGAAACCATGTTCCAGTTCCTCTGAGCCAAATCTCCCAGTCCTTGCTCCATCTACCCCACATTTCAGATCAGTGAGAGATCTGATGGAGTAAGGACTGAGGGATTTTCCTGTTTACATTTTTTGCCCTTGCAGAACAAACTTAAAACCTACAGCTGCAGCCCTCCCGGCCGTTATCACTCCTGCAATTTCTGCGTGCAGAAAGGCCTCACGTCCACTTCTGCACAGCGGCCTTGAGGCAAGGATTCAGGAAAGCACTCCAACATCTGTAAAGCAATCCCTGTGTATGCCAGCGCTTGAGCAGAAGAATAACATCAGGCATTTATTTAATTCCTGGTGAATTCATTCAAACATCAACACATCGAAGTTAAGCTTCCGCTTAAGTACTGCCAGAATAAAGATGGTCCCCTGAATTGTAAAGTACATGTAGAGCCACTCAGCATTCTTATATAGACATGTATGAATATAGGTGTAAAACTATTTGTATGCTTATTTACATATGGCTTCTTCATATGTGAACTGCTGTTACTTCTGCATACATGAAGTCAGATGAACATCATGTGCATATATGCCTATATTTATGCATAATTACTACTTCATTTGGGATAGATTTTAACTCAAGAGCCAATGTGCAAGGCTCCCTAATGACTGTATCTTTCAATCAGAAATAAAGGGTTTTTTCCTTACAATTCTAATTTAGGTATGTTAAAAATAATAGGGTATCAAAACTTCTGTATATATATGGCTTACATTTCTTGATGATAATTTCTGGAGAGGGGGTTGCAGAGATAGGTACACTTGGGGGTGTAAATTTGCTTTTCCCAAGAACATGTACAAGATTCCCTGTGACACTTTGGGTGAATTAGTGGGCTGAATGCAGATCAGTAGACTAAATGCAATTAAAGATGTATGATTGTAACTGATTATTAAATGTTTTTTTGCAGTCAATTGCAAGATATATATTCTATACACACATGGGCATAAAAATGCAGAAATAGCAAACTGCTTTATAATTACATAGCTAAGTGTGATGCTCTACTGTCCTCTGACAAGCTTGCTGAAAGCAGGAAGAGAAGGCTCAGAGATCTGGCATGTCTTGTTACCGGCACAAATCTAGCCCACGGTGAGCCTTAAGTCATTAAACACCTCATGGCCACTGGCACTTTTGAGGACAAAATATTGAAGGTTAGGAAAGATAATTGTCCCTACTGCCTGTGGTATATTTGCCTTACTGCCAAAGATACAAGTGTAGCTCATAACGAAACCTTGATGCTTGGAGCTCCAAGACAGCCAGCTCCACCGTGACAACTGTAGAAAAGACAGAAGTAGCTTTTGATGACAAAATTATACCCTTCTACTTAAGTTTGCAAACCCTACTCTGGGGAGCAATTATCTTTTTCGGTGGTTTGCTCCATCACTTGCCATAAGTAGGGTCCTGTTTCTAACTACAGCTTGCAGAAGTTACAGTTGTATTTAATAAGTAACAGCAGCAATAACGATGGTTACCGGAAAACAGTGTCTTACAAAATGAACAAACTTTTGTTAAGTAGTCCTGAGAATATGATTACTTCTTCCACACAAACAGTTTTATTGATCTTAAAGTAACAAGTCACACACCCTGAAATGCCTGTTTGGTCACCCAGTGGGCAAATTATAATCAGTGATCCAGTAGCTGTGGGGGGAGCCATAAAGAGCATTTGACAGATCCATTTGTATCCCGCCCATTCCCGTCCACTACCGAGGCTGCTGTACCTGCTCCATAAGCATTTACTCCGTGAAGGGAACCGCGACGTATTTTCCCCCAGACACAAACTCTCAAAGCAGTTACTAGCCCGACACCCGAAGTTTCCAGGGCCCACAGCTCCACCATCTCAGTCACTCGTGAGCCCGGACGGAGCGCAGGCTGATGCAAAGCTGGGTTCGTGCTTTGCACCGACGCCACTGGCCAAGTAACACCCCTGGGCGCGCAGAGCATCACTTCTGCCCCAGCCCTCCTGGGAGGGGACCGTCGGGACTGAGCTGGTTGCAGAGCCCGTGAAAAATCAAAGGCAAGTTTCCACTCGCCACCTGTAGGCTCTGCAGCCAAACTTTATCCCTGACAGCCCAGTGGGCTGGGGCGCGGATCCCCCGCGGCGGCGGGCGGAGGGCAACGAGCCCGCCTCGGGGCGGGGGCGGGAGGAGCCGGGGCCGCCGGCAGCGTCCCGGGGGCTGCGGGCGGGCAGAGGCGAGAGGCGGGAGGCGCGGCAGGGCGGCCATGGTGCCCGCGCTGCTGCCCCTCCTGCTGCTGCTGCCGCCGCCGCCGCTCCCCGCCGGGCCCGGCAGCCGCTGCCCGCCGCGCTGCGCCTGCAGCCAGGGCGCTCTGCGCTGCCCTCCGCAGCCGCCGGGGGCGCTGCCTGCGCCCGCCCGCGCGTAAGTACCGCGGGGCGCGTTACTCGGGGGGTGCTGTTACAGGTTAGGCGGGCCGGGCGGGGCTCCCCCGCGGAGGGCGCTGAGCGCCTGCCAGGCGGGTCGGGAAGCCCGCGCCCCGGGAGCGGCGCTGCCGTGCCCGCCGCTCCGCGCCCTCCCGGCTCGGCGGCGGGTTTTTGAGCATCGCTCCTCCCGCGGAGGTGAGATTTGGTGGTGTGCTCGGGGCTGGAGTTTTACTCGGGGTTTTTGAAGCCTGCCTGAGAATCGGGACTCCTGGCGGGAGGCGGGAGGCAGAGTTTTCTCCCGAGGAGAAGGAGGCACATTCTTTCGGGACGTTCTCTCCATGGGCAGAAAAATGTCACACTCTGAATAGCACGTGCCGCATGCCACCCGCCCCAGGGACAGCGAGGTGCGGTACAGTCGGTGAGCCTTCTGTCTTCTCTCACTGTGCAGGAGGCAAAACCTGCCTTTCCTGTTCCAAAACCAGCACTTTGTGGGGGGACAGTTAACTTTAAAGAAACATAAGTAAAAGGTTGATATTTTAAATCTTCTGTCAGTTCTGGGGTTCGTTTGTCGTTTCTTTCACAAATCTGACTCTCAGAACCTCTTCTCCCAAAGCTTGTGCAATTTAATGTCCCAAATATTAAAGCATCAAAATCCTCCCAGCAGTGGTCATCGTTTCTTTTTGAGGTCCAACTCATTGTCAAGTTAGTGGCTAGTATTTTTCCCCCTCTGGTTGTAAAAAAGCTGCAGGGAGTTTTGACAGCTGTTTGGATCTCTGTGGGGTGGTCCGTCATATCTTTCTGCCTCATGCTCCTCCGGGAATTTGGGCTAAATTATAACAGCAAGGAATAACAGGCATTCCCCTTTCCCCACTCCCACACCACACTCCAAGCACATGATCTAGTAAACGAGACCAAATATTTGATATACATATGTGTTCAAGTGTTGTTGTGTTGTTTACAGGTTCAGTTACATCACTGATCTAAACAATCTTGGCGTCAAAATATGGGATTAGACAACCAACAGATAGCATAGTTGCCATTTCTAAGATCCACTGGTTATCTCTGCTTGAATTGAGCTGTGGTTTTCTTATTATGCCCCTTTTGGTAACATAGCTTGTTGTTTTCCATTTTCTTCTGATTTGTTTGTAAATTTAAGATGCTCTTGAAATTCCCCAGGGATTATACTATCCCATGTCTCCTCTTCCCTTTCTTCTTAGCTCAAGAATTCATAGGAGCAAGAAATACTAATTTGTGTTGATCTAAAGCCATGTGAATCATTTCTCTGAAGCCAATTTTTAGAAAAATCTCTGCAATTAATTTGTGTCCTCCCCATTTCCCTGTGTTACCTTAGTGTGAGGGAAAGTGGAGCCTGTGGATGCTGGAGAGACTCTCCCCAGCTACTGCAATAAGCATGTTTTTTCCTCAGTGTTCCTACCACACACAGAGCAGGCAGTGGATGGTGACAGCGAGGATCCCTGCAGCAGCAAAAAGAAATGGGGAGGTTAGTTTTCACAGGGATCTAGCCTGTTTATTGGGAAGATACACATCACAGCCCAGAGAGGTTATCAAAAGTTCTAAACTTCTGTGATTTTTTTCTTTCTTGTTTTTGGTTTACTCTTTTGTTTTTTCCATCTATCACCCTGAGAAAAAACTACATCCATCTCAGTGATCAGGTTAAGACAGAAAATGGGCTTATGGCTGCTGCCAGTTATCCTTCACTCAAATCAACAGGGCTAGCCGATTGGCAAAAAAAGGGAATAATTTTTCCCTTTGACCTTTTATATAACATTTTATCTTTATGAATGTACACAAAGTCTATCAATTAGGTTGGCTGTAGAAACCATCTTTACAGTCAGAAATTAGTTCAACAATGATTCTGCTCAATACTCCAACAGAGAAAATATTTACACTTACATGTAAAAAAAAACATTCTTGTCTTCCAGTCTTCACTTGCAAGTGTACCCAGCTCCTGGGCATGTCTCAAGTTGTGCCAGAGGAGGTTTAGATTAGATATTAGAAAAAACTTCTTCACTGAAAGGGTTGTTAAACACTGGAATAGGCTGCCCAGAGAGGTGGTTGAATGACCACCCCTGGAGATAATTAGTAGATGTGTAGATGTGGTGCTGAGGGACATGGTTTAGCACTAGAACCAGTAGAGTTAGGTGAATGGTTGGACTCTGTGATCTGAAAGGTCTTTTCCAAACAGAATGATTCTGTAATTCCTTCTCCTTCCAGGCCACGTCCAGACTGATTTATATTGAAGCTGGAACAAACTTAAATTTCCATTTCTTTGTATTTTTTGTTCTTTTAATAGAAACCTTAAACTCATCGTACAACTACAGAGCTGTAACAATTAATGTGGTTGCTGAAGTACTGGTGTACATATTTTCTTGTTCTTTTTAATTCTTATTCAGCCTCTTACTTTCACCTTTTCATTGATTTTCATAATAGTGTCTTCTTTTCTGCTTAGCTGTTATCTTCCCCCCACTCTTTCTCTCTTACTCATATGGATTTTCCAGCTTTGTACTGAATCCCTCTCTTTCCATACTTTCCCAGTCTTTTTAGCTCTCTACTCCTCCTGCACAGCTCTGTGTATGAGGGACAAAGCCAGAGAAAGTTACTGTTGTCCCTTCATCATCACTTCTGTACCTGTGTGCATCAGGGGAATGGCAGTGTAGTGTTTGCAAGTGCACTAATACTTTGGGAAAAAATTGCTGCTCTGGGTTGTTCCAACGCAATTCCTGGGGTGCCCTGGGGTCCTTCCATTGTTGCCACTATGACACAGAAAGCAGACCTCAGAAAAGTCCTTCTTGCTAGTATGGTCAGTCAAGAAAATAAACACCAGCTATACCTGGGTAGTTCAAGCCCTGATGCTGTAATAAGTTGTGCTTCCAAATGTGCTTTTGATAATTTGTTATATACCAAGGATATATCCTGTAGGGGAAATTCAGCCATTTTTCTTTATCCGAGCTATTCTTGCCATGCCATATTATTGCTGGAGCAGTTTTAAATATTATTAGACTTCTGACAAGTTGTATAACTGTGTTTTATACAGTCCTGATTTGGCCATATTTTTCTCAGGCTCCTGTTTTTGATTTGGACATTACACAAACACTATAGAACTCCATTATCCAGACACCTTTGTATGCCATTTTGGCAATAGCATCTATGATTCTTCTTAGTCTTAAAAGAAAAATAATCTTTAATACATCATTATATTTTAAAACAAAACATTATTTGAAGTCTCTTATGTACTTTGGGTTTTTTTAGCAAAGTCTAAATGGATAGGCACCCAACTTCAGCTGTACAGTAATGGGCACGGGACACCTAGTATCTTTCTACCCCTTCAGAAACCTCATTTCATAGTGAGATTCACTCTGTTGGGCCTGAGTGTGTGCTCCTGCACACAGGACTTCTGCAGTAGAGTGGGTGACACATAATGAGGCACCAAATCCAAAACTTTGTGGCAACAGCCTGAACAAGTAGGCAGTGCTACCATGTCTTCACTGAGAGCCGATATGGCTCTTTCAGATTGACAGAGGAATTCCATTTCAGGGCCAAAGTGTCTTTCATAGGAGATAATGTATCACCCATCATCACCTAGCAGAAATTAGTCCAGCTTTTTGTCTGATATATCCAGCATCATAATTCAGATTTCAGGCAGATAACACACGATATGCAGGGCTGTAAAAATCAATGCCAAAACTTTACATTGCCCCCAGAAGGTGATAAAAATCCTAGGAAAATGGTGGAGGTTCTGTTTTAGTTTCAATCAATATTCCTAATCTTTCTCAGTTAAAAGTCCAAGGACACCACAGAATAAAATGTTTGCCATTCCCAGCAACAGTCTCCCTCATGCATTCACATTTTGGGCATTAGAAATATGAGTAATCCTATAAAGCAGCGACACTAAAATATAACAGCCAACCCAGCCTCAGTGACATATTCATATCTATTGCTATAGGGCCTGTGTTATTTTTTTAGAATTTATTATCTGATTTTCTGCAGTGGTGTGAGGGGACTTGGGCTTTGATTCCTCATCAAAAGGACAGCAAGTGGTCCTGAGGTCTTTGGGCATCTAGACATCTCAAAAGATTCTTGGAGCTTGAGTCTTATGTGGTAGCACAGAAGCAGAGCTTATCTTTTAGCAGATAAAAATTATCTAGTTGATTCAAGTTGCCTCTGCTATATCCCAGAAGCAACAAAACCGAAAAGGACAATGGTGGGTTTATGCCACTTTATCCTTGGGACAGACTGCCCCATGAACATTTTCTGAAGAGCTCTTCTATACTCTGCTCTATCTATACATTCACAATAGGGGCACCAGAAGAGGATTTGTTCTCATTGTACCTGCTGGCCTTGGTGACTGGCCAGTGGCAGGAAAATAACCATTGCTGTGAAAAATCCACTCTAAATTTGTTATTTCAAAACCAAGAATACAGGAAACAAATGCTAGCTGAAGAGAGGACAGTATTTTAGCTACCAGGCAAGGACAGGACAGTTAATCTAGAATAGTCTTACATGTATTTAGCTTGGCCATTTCAAACCTTACTGCCTGGAATGATGTACCTTGAAAACCCAGCTTGATTTATACAGCCACTAAGGGCTGGTGAATGCCAAGAAGGCTGGCTGGCTCCCCGGCTCCCCACTCCTTTCTGTCCATCCTTTCTCCAAGGATGAAAAGTCCCACAGCTGGCTGGTGCTGCAGCATTGTCAGCTGCCAAATGGCAGGACTGAGTACAAGCACACAAGTTGTGAAATATTAACTATGAAAGAAACAATAGTTTTTCTTAGAAGTGCAAAAGTTCACCTTGTAACTAACACTTTCAAACCAGTGTTGGTAACTTGTATTAAAGATGGATTTGTCCCTCCTTTCATGCACTACAGATGTCGGTCTAGTAGCATGAGCAAGTTAGATGTGTAAAAGCTTTGTAGCTTTGTAAAACCCAGTTTCTTCTTCTTTTTTTGCCAAAAGCTTCTGCAGCTCTGGGAAATTAATAAATGGGTACATCTGAGTGTCACAATCTGAGTGCTATCAGAAAGAAATCAATATTTAATTCCTGCCAGTCCCTGCTTGAGTTTCATTGTGTGCTATCAAAGACATCAGTCATGTTCAATAGTAGAGACTTGAACACATGAGATAAGGCCTCACTTTACTCTGCACATTGGAAAGAATTAAGCCTGCAACAAGCAGTTCAAAACTCTATTAACCTAAATGCTTATACAAATACACAGGCTGGATTGTGCTCAGAAAGTTAAAGAATCTTCTTCAAAATGCTGTGGGTAGAGAAAGAGACATCTAAATGAAGGTGCTTCCCTTCAGCACAGGCAGGTTTTGGGATACAAACCACAGCAGTAAAGTGGACAACAGGGCTGGGAAATTTCACCTTTATGGTGAATTTAAGGTATCTTTATTGATGTGAAAGAGTGTGTGCCTGCTACACCAGTATTTTGGGGATGAAGAGAGAAGGCTGATTATGAATTGCCTTTCTCCTTTGTTCTTGGTGTTTTGCAAGATGCTTAATGGGACAAGGTAATGTCAATGCAGATGAGTTCACAGTTCCAGCTATCAAGGTGAACTCATGAGAATTAAAAACCAAAAACCAATGAAGTTGAAATATAGAATGGCTTAAGTGCCGTGATACAATTTAACTACAGTACATATTAAAAGTGCTGAGTCATCCCACTTAAATTTAATTGCATAGCTGAGGTGGCTGAGCTCGGAGCACCATTGCCAAAGGCTTGAGAATCTCACATGGTGGGAATTTACAACCACACTGCACACTGGCACATCACTGGAGGCTCCTGGGCTGACGATTTTGATGTAATTAAGAGCCAAGACCTGGTTTTATTTTTTGCACTTCCAGTCACCTTTCTGTTTCCTTTGGAAATGGCAACATTTTTTAGCAAACAGTTTCACGAAAGTATGTCTTATTTTGCAAGCAGCGCCAGCTCATGGTGCGGTTATGAAGGGGTTCCTGCTGCCAGGGCTATAGAGCAGTCATTTCTTGGCTTCTACTTTTTACTTCTTCCTGAAGTTGTTTTCCCTTTGGATCAGAGTATCAGGCCCTACTCTGCAGGATTATCTCTACCTGTCTGTGACCCCTCAGGGGCAAATACATTTTTCAAGATGCATGACTAAGTTTCATTTTTTATTTAAACAAACCTCACACACAACACAACACGCCAGCATCCAGCAGAGACAGGCATGACCCAATGACATAAATATCCTTACAACATGTCTATTAGGTAGGGAAGCATTGTTATTCCCAGTTTACTGACAAGGAATCAAGGTGCAAGGAAACTAAATTATTTGCCCCAAGTCATACAGACTATTTGTAACCGAGCTAGGAATTGGCTGCCAGGCTTTTTAGTACATCTAGACGTGTAACCTCAAGATACACGTATCTGTGACAGGCTGCCATTATATTGTGTGGGCATAAGTCTATATATAGAAAAGATATATCTATACATATAAAAAAATCATAAACATTTTTAATCTCCATATAAAGTATTATGAGAACAAAGGGGGAAAAAAGCAGGTGATATGAATAGCACAGAAGGATTTCACTCAAAAACCTTGAAGAGGGATTTTAAGGATGGGAAACAAATATATCTGACTAGGTATTTTTCATTATAAAGGAAAATGGAGCAATTATCTGTTTGCACAGAGATAACATCTTGAAATATGTTAAATATTTTCCTATGCTATTATCAGGGAGAGTGTGGTCATGGCTAGATAAATTGGCTGGTGAAAGTACTGTGATTCAGATGTGCAGTGAAATCGTGAGATGCAGATCTGCCTCCCACATAATTAACTTCTCAGTCAGAGTAATTAAAAATTTAAAAAGGAAAATATGCACTTGTTTTTAATCAAGTAACCACGTTGATGCAATTTATTTAAAAAAAAAAAAAAGACACACAAAATCTAAAAATCTACCACATCAAGCCTGATTTAGATCTCTTCTACAGAGAATTCAGGGTGCCATGCTGCAACATTAGAGGGCTACTGCTGAGAGAAGAAGAGGGTCCAGAGAATACAAAGCTACTGTTTCACAGAGAAAAAGCTTTATACAAAAGCCAGTTTTTCTGAGGAACTAACTTTAAATAGCCAATAGCTTCCCTTGACTGTGAATGTAGCAGACCATTTCCATAGGGCTATTCATTTTCTTAATAGGTTATGATTATTATTGATTTCACCATGTTTAGTCTCAAATTTATGCTGTTGGGGAGCTGACCCAATATCCTTTTAAATCCTTTTCGCTGTGATCAATGGTAAACAGATCTGGCCTCAGAGGTACAGGGAACTGCAGGCAAAATAAAGTGGCTTTATGCTTTGTTGTTTTTTCTGCCCACTGTAATGGTGCAGTTGGTAGACAAGGAGCCCCACTTACAGTCCTTTCCTGCCTCTCTTCTTTTTTCAGATCATTTACTCACCTGCCTGTAAAAGTCATCCCATCACACGCATTTGAAGGACTTAGAGATGCCTTCATCATGTAAGTTAACATTTTCCATAGCCTTTTCTTTAATTTCTTGCTAGTATATCTATTGTAAACCTCCATCTCAAATCAGGTATTTTTACAATAATGTGAAAATGTGTTGCTAAAACCTACTATTGGTGAAAAAACACCCACTGGGGAAGGATAAATACAGCATTTATTTTCTTATAAGCCATATATAAAAGATTATTTGAAAAGGTATGATTTTCAACACTTGTTTCACAGATCACATAATGAAATATTAAGCATATTGGAGAGAACTAGATACAGCTTAATAACTGATGAAAGGTGCTTTTGATTGGCAGAGGAGATAGGTTTCTATCATAAAACATTATCACTCCCATGACAGCTATGGCATTCCATGATTCTACATTTATGTAGTATCCAATTAAGATATTTCTTTGGTGTTTTGCACCAAGAGGCAAACGTAGCAGGGGATCAGTGGGACTGAACTCTGATCTTAGAGATCTTTTCCAGTTGTGACGATTTTGTGATCTCTTTCTGGGATCTTTTGGTTTACAATTTGCTGTAATTTTGCACACTGGGTATGTGTTGCTTCTCCCTTGGCTTTGTACCTATTTTATATCAAGGACTCAGACATAAAGCTCATCTGCTGTTCTTGCCTTTATTTCTGTTATTATTCCAGCTGAAAGATGGCAGGCTTGAGTCTCCATTACTTACTACGTTTTATTTTATCTGCATTGAGGGGTCTCTAGAGCACAAAGTTGATGACACACCAGTGCAGTGCAGAACTGGGGAATGAGCTCCCCCAGAACCTAAGCTGCAGCACAAGTGATGCCACTTGCTTTTCAAGGTGCAGTTTTTATACTGCTCTTCACCTATGATATGCATGTAGTGCATCAGATATTAAAATATATATTAGATGTTGTGTAATTTATTTTCAAGGAAACAAAAAGAGGAAGTGGGAAACCCTTTTGTGGTGCAATATTGAAGGCAAAGCCTTGTAGGATGAGGGTAATGCAAATGTCAGAATAGACTCAGATAGACTAGCTTAGCTTTTAGTGCTCATTCGTTAAACAGGTTTGGCCAAATTATGAATTTCTATATTCCTCTGTCTCTAGCAAATAAAAAATAAGCTAAACTCTGGTGCATGTATTCCACTGCAAGAAAGTATTCTAGCTCAATCCAGTGGCACTGTATTCTTGCATTTACTTGCATCTGAATCATTTATGAGAACTTAACATTTTCAGATGGGAGACTAATTAAATCTATAAAGTTTCTCCTACCTGTATGACTTGAAGCTAAACTTTCCCAAACTGTATGCATATCCTATTCTTCACACAGAATGTTTTGCTCATTGACATTTTCCCTTCCATAAAGAGAATTTAATTTATTTCATTGTGTCCTTTTAATTTATCTCTCCAAATTAACGGCATAGAGATCGATAGATTTGTTTGAAGTAAATCTATAAAACACTTCATAATTTTATTGAGATCTAGTGTTACTTTGAAAAATGCATGATTTAAAATTATAAATCTCTAAAAATCTGACAACCCATCACCATCTGCAAATCAGATGATAAATTATTCTTACTGCTGTAAGTCATTCTAACATATGTAAATGGTAAGCCAGTGGCAGACCCCTTGGAGGGACCATGTTTCAGACCCCAGACGTTAAAGAGTCCTTAAGTTAGTCCTTCGAGCAGGCACTAATCCCTCCAGCCTACGAGTCTCTGAGGACCAGCAGGCTACTTTTTCTACATCCATCTTTCATTTATGCAATAGCAAAAATAACGATCTCAGTGAATTCTGGTTATGGAAAAAATCCCTAATATTTCTGTAAGAAATACATACATGTTTAATATAGGATTTCTGGTGTGCATCTCCCTTTGGCACTACAAATGAAAAGAATAATTCATTCTGGCCTAGGGGGTTTTATATCAACACCAGTAGGAATTGTTTTCTTGTAATTATAATTGAAAGAAGGTAGCTCTCAGGACTGTGGCAATACTGACTCCGATTTTGCAGATGCATTCCCGTTGTTTAGAAAATATATTTTTCTTGACACCATATAATCTTAGATTTAGTTTGTGTGCCCTTCCAGTCAATTCTGCTCAGAGAAAACACTGTTTTGAAGGCCTTTCCCCTATGTATGCATCAATATATATGATTTACTTTCAGGAGGCAATTTTGTGTAGTCTCATAGATCTTAATCTACCAGGCATTTAACAAGCATCAAATAGGTGGATTTTTTTTCTGTATATTCAGCATTGGTTATTATTAACTACCTGCATGGAATAGGAGCAGCAGTACATTGAAATTCCGCAGTGCCTATGGAAACAGTCATGTTAGTCAGTGTAATGATGGAAAAGAGCCATTTCCTTTCAGTTTGCATGCATATAATGACAATGGCAATCAAATCAAAAAATGATTCATAAAGTGCACTGAATGCATATTCATGTTTTTCTACATCTTTGGATGAGATGACCATCATCCTGACTTAATAACAGTGTGTGAAGCACGGTTTAACACATCTACATCCTTGCCGGTGCCTATGAAGACAGGCTGAGAAAGCTGGGATTGTTCAGCCTGGAGAGGAGAAGGCTCTGGAAGGACTTCATAGCAGCCTTCCGGTACATGAAGGGGCCTACAGGAAAGCTGTGGAAGGACTGTTTACAAGGATGTGTAGCAACAGGACAAGGAACAGTGGTCTTAAACTAGGGCAGGGTAGATTTACATTGGATATTAGGAAGAAGTGCTTTACAATTAGGGTGGTGGATCACTGGAACAGGTTACACAGAGACGTGGTGGAGGCCCCATCCCATTCAGGGTCAGGCTTAATGAGGCTCTAAGCAACATAATCCAGTTGTAGATGCTCCTGTACACTGCGGGGGGGGGCTAGACTAGATGACCTTTAAAGGGCCTTTCCAACCCCATACATTCTGTGATTCTGTGATTCAAATAAATTCACTAATCAGGACCGATGATAGGAGACTCACAGGCTTGGGCTCACTCTGTTGACATTAGTCCTGGCCCTAAGTCACTATCTGACCTACAATTTACTGAGAAAATGGAGATTGGCTGTTACAGAGATACTTACTCCAAAGGGTTGTCATACCCTTCATGACAGCAAAAGGCTGGTCTTTTTCAAATCCTACTGGCACTCGCTCTTGAGATGTCGAAGGTGAGGCATAGGCACTGCTGCCAAACAAGAATTAGTTTGGGGGGGGGGTTGAACAATTATGTAGAAAAGAAGGAAAGACTAAGTGGAAAGCTGATTTCTGGTATGTTTCCTGTTAATGTATTGCCTTGTGCCTGCCTTTTTCATTACAGTGAAATTTCTCAGAGTGACTCCCTGGAGAGAATAGAAGCAAGTGCATTTGACAGCCTTCCCACTCTGTCTGAAATGTAAGCATCAGTTAAAAAAAGGCATCCACATTGTGATTTTGGATCATCAAGGAGTAAACAGTCAGCAGAGAAGTATTATGGGACCAAATCTTCCTCTTTTACTTCAGCTGGCTTTAGTTTAGATTTATGATGAGAAACATTTCTCTCTGAAATACCATATAAAATAGCAAGTGCCCTGTAAGGTCCAGCCTTGGAGATGTAAATCATGCAAAGACTGCTTGCAGTGTGCTCAGTGACAGCAGCAAGCTCTGTGTCTGCTTCTGCTGGCACTGTCAGGCTTTCTAAGCCGAGAAATCATTCAAGATGACAACAGATGAGAAAAACCTTCCTTTTTGAAGATGCGGTTTTTTCAAAGCCCTTCAGTGTTTAAATACAGCTGCTTAGTATGCATAGCTCTTCTTTTGAGTGCTTAAATATTACTCAAATAGAACATGTACTGATTTTAAACTTGACCTGCATAGCACAGGCATCTGAGATAGTGAGTTAAAGCAATGACAAGGAGAATGCTCTGAAATATTTTGTGAAACTGGAAACTATAAATCTGATTCAATATCTCATTACTGCTTTTTTTATTCCAACAGCATGAGCAGCAAGTGGTGCAAGTGAGTGAGGATAAATAAGTATTTTTCTTTTCTTTATTATATATGAAGCCAGTTACTTGCTCACACAAGCAGAGGTACAGAGTTACCTACCTCTGATTGGGCCCAATTCTTCCAATTGGGATGGAATAAAGGATTTAGAATTGTTTTAGCTGGAAAAGGCTTTTAAGATCAAGTCCAGCCGTTAACACAGCACTGCCAAGTCCTCCACTAAACCGTGTCCCTGAGCACCACATCTATGTGGCTTTTAAATACCTGCAGGGATGGAGACTCCACCACTGCTCAGGGCAGCCTGTTCCAGTTGACAGCCCTTTCAGTAAATACATTTTTCCTAATCCAATCTAAACCTCCCCTGGCACAACCTGAGCCTATTTCCTCTTGTTCTATCACTTGCTACCTGGGCGAAGAGACCAACACCCACCTCGTTACAGCCTCATGTCAGGTAGTTGTAGAGAGCAATAAGGTCTCCCCTCAGCCTCCTCTTCTCCAGACTAAACAACACCAGTTCCCTCAGATGCTTCTTGTAAGACTTGTTCTCCAGACCCTTCATCAACTTAATCACCCTACTGTGGACACACTCCACTACCTCAGTGTTCTTGTAGTGAGAGGCCTAGATCTGAACACAGTGGTCAAGGTGCAGCCTCACCAGGGCCAAGTACAGGGGAACGGTCCTGTCCTAGTCCTAATCCTAGTCCTCATCCTAGTCCTCCTGCTCACTATTTCTGATACAAACCAAGATGCTGTTGGCCTTCCTGGACAGGAGGCCACACTGCTGGCTTATGTTCAGCTGTCTGTGGAACAAATGTTTCCATTTGATTATGGATAGCTTGTCATTTGCCCAAACCAAAAAGCTAAGCAAGAGGTACAGGAGGCTAGGAAGAAAACCTTTTTGAATCTTGAATCTTCTACATGTTTCACATTGCATGGTGTCCCAAGCTGAACTGACAAGGCACTTTCAATGGATGATATGGGTAGGTGGGTTCAGTGTAGTTCTTGGATTTCAACTTTTGGTGCAATTTCATATGCCAAAACCTTTTGAGCTAGACTATCTGTGGAACTGCCTTTCCTGGCTAGGCAGAGCATCAGTAATCTGATGGAAACAAGGGATGATGCCAAGGGATCTGACTGTGACACAAGGACCAGGCACAGAGCTCAGGTCCTTGCTCAGCCCCACCTCCAAGATGACCTCTTGGAGGCACAGCCATTGCCATGGTGGCACACTCGTGCCTCTGAGCCCCTGCAGTGGAGCAGAAGCTCAGTGTGCTAGGCATGCCACGAGCTCATAAACACATACCGTAAAGAACTGGCAGACAGCAAAATGCTGACTCCCACCAGGGACCAGGATATCCAAACCAGATCATCTCAGCTCAGTGAACTGTAAGAATTCCAGAGCTGCTGTCATTTGTCAGCTACATAACAATTACAGGCCATTTTTATTACTGATAATGCTTCAAAATGCAATCATGGCATATTTTTAGAAAGTTTGCTCACAGCAGGAGAGCCTTCTGTCATATTCTGCACTTGGCTGTTTTCTGACAAAGCCAATTGCTAGCAAAATTCAGGACCCTCCAAACGTATAACGATTATCATACTGAGATACTGTTCCCTCATTACAGATTAATCCTGAACACGAAAAATCTGTTGCACATTGAGGACGGAGCATTCAGAAACCTTCCAAGGCTAAAATACTTGTAAGAAAGAGTTCCATTTCCTTTCTGTTTGCCTTTTTTGTTTTCCTCTTAAGAAGTGGACAAGTAACAGAAAGAAGTATAAAGAAAAAAAAGTTTTTCATGCATTACAGCATAGTGAAAGCACACACGGTAACTCAGGGCGGTAATGGACAAAATAGTAGTAAAGTCTGCAAATTAGTTCGGCTAAGTGCTTATTTCTAGAATAAAGCTTTGAGATATAAAAAGTACTATGCCAAAGTAACTAAAAATGTCTTCCTTATGCTTAATCTAGAGAGAACATTTGCTGCTTCTCTGGGAAACCGCTTGAGAATGCTACAAAAATTAATTTATATAAGTTTTACAAACAAGTGGGGCCTAATTTAAAAATGTTCTATTTGTCACTCACCTTCTAATACATTGTTAACTCTATACCTACCAAGTTGGCTCCTTGTTGCATCCACTGTGGTAGTCTTTTCTCCTGTAAATAGGAATTGTGCTTTTCTCTAGGAGCATTTGTAACACTGGAATAAGACTGTTTCCAGATCTGACTCAGATCTTCTCATTAGAAGCTCATTTTATTCTGTGAGTAGAGACCCAGCCTAACCCAGCTGTGAGTCCCTTTCAACTTGTTCCTGTATCACTAACAAAAATAGCCTTTTTTCTTTTCTTTCCCTCCGAAAGGGAGCTCTGTGATAACTTGCATATGACAACTATACCACAGAATGCTTTCCAGGGGATGAACAATGAATCGCTGACACTGTGAGTAAGATGATCCCAGCTCCAGTTCCTTCTGTGAGGATAACACTTCTGCGTGAGAAATGCAGGTTGACTTTATAAAAATCTTGAAATTAAGCTCCATACAATATATATCTATATTGTGAGTTAAATTTGAAACACAATTAGAGGGGGATTATTCAAGCTGAAGAGCAGAGTTTTATCCAAAGGCTAACTTCAATTAGGAAAGAAAACAGGAGGAGGAATACAAATACTCATTTTCCATGCAACATTGTTTTAAAAATCAACAGGTCATAAACTCCAAAAGCTGGGCTAGAGGCCAACTCTTTTACTCAGGGTTGAGGTTTCTTGAACCAGTGCCTTCAGAGACCAACCAGGCTGGTTCTACTGATCTGACACTTCTCACCTCCAGCTACACAGAATCCCTCTGGAGGAAGGGAGAGAAGAAATTGGTACAAAGTGCCAATGCTTTTTCTTACCTTGATTTCTCTTGACTCAGCTTACATGGTTTCCCATAAGCCTCCACACCAAGACTTTCCCTTTAACAAACCATGGATTCATTGCTACAGCCACCTCTGAGACTAATGTTGGTTTGATGCTAAGCGAGATGCCCCACCTGAGGAACCCAAAAGGCAGCAGAAAGCCAAGGGAAGGGGTCAGCTGCCAGCATAGCAAAAACCATATATGGATTTTGCAGCACCCTTGGCTCACAAAAAATTCCACAAGGAAGTGCTGAAATAGGAAAAAAATTAAGGAGTGAGCCTCTCTGTGAGAGGTGGCTGAAATGGAGGTCTCCCAAGGAAGGACCAGCATCAGCCAGCCAGCTACTTTTTGTTGTAGCCACCAACACCAGTTTGGATGCCAGTAAAGCCAGCCTTTCGGAACCAGATTGATACTTAAAAAGCAGTATGCATCCAAATGAGAAGCCTTGTCATGAGACAAGTGGGTACCAACCTCCCCCCTCCCCAAAACTCCATGCATATTTGCACCCACAAATGAGCTGTGCATATGGGCAGGTGCTGCAGCTGACTGCATTGGGTCCTTCATCAATGGGCAGGTGCTGCAGCTGACTGCATTGGGTCCTTCATCAGGGTGATCTGCTGGCATGACAGTAATTTTGACACAAATTTTATGTATTGACCAATACGTTCTGAAACCGTTAGAGGAACTGAACATAAATTTGACTGAATACTGCTCCTACACAATGTTAAACTGGAGCAATTGCTTAGGTTAGGGCATAATTTCATCTTCTGAGCCTCTTCCCTACGAGCAAGTTTGCAAAATAACTTCAGCAAAATTATGATTCTGTGAATGGTGCAAGAAAATGAACATAGCAGAGGTGGAGAAAGGTGCTTATATTTTTTACTGTAACCCCAATGTGTATTAAATGGGAATTATTCCAACTCAGCCAGGAAACAGCCAACGATCATTTTTCTCCCATCCTTTTCTGATAGGGAGCTTGCCACAAGAAGAAAAGAATTACCTTATCAGCAGCTTCCTAATTGTAGAGCTACACGTTAACTCCACCTCATGCCATTAACTGTAATTAGCTGAAGTAATTCTAGTTGTTGGAGCCTGGTGAAACACAAGTCATCTGTGAAGGTGAAAAGTCAGCCTGCAGGAATGCTTTGCACTACAAGTAGCTAATTCAGTCTTTCCAACAGTCCTGTGGATGGGGAAATTGATCCTACATATCAGTATGGCTTTTAAGAAAGTGACTCATTTCCAGCTTTTCTTGGGGGCAGTATCCATAGCTGCAGTTTCTGCTCTCCTAAAAACAAGTGGCAAACAACAGAAATTTATTTTCATTTATAAACTGAACCAAATTTTCTATTAGGCTTAATGTTAAAGAAAAAATACTATATACAAATTATTAGATTGAAATTATATTTGAAACATTAACTTAGTATCACACACAGATTTTTCTCAGTGAAGTCAAACCCATAGATTAGATCTCCTAATGAAGGACAAGAGCTGGATGTCAGGTACAGCAAAGGTCAGCCTTGAGATGTCTAGCCCCAGGGTGGGGAATCGAGAACTCAGGGTGGCACCAAGCACCCCCGTGCAGCTCAGGGGACAGAATTTTCCACAGTACAATTCAAGCCTGGCAGCAGTGCATTGGAGGAGCTGGTAGCTCACTGGCTGCTGGATGATACACGACTCACCCCTTCCTCTCTGCAAAGCTGTATCTTGGTCTGCTGGAAGGTTTGTCTTTCCACAGAGCTCTGCCATGCAGCAGCACTCTCTTGGCTTTAGAGCTGCTTTCCATCTGAAATTTCTCTAGCCCTTGCAGTCTTCTATTTACACGACAAAATCCAGACCTTCTACCTCCAGGCTGTTGTCTGCATGCCAGGAGGTTACCTGGACTTGTTTCTGGACCTCAGCCTTAGGTAGGCACAGGTGAGCCCCTCAGAGGAGGAAGGATCTATACATAAGCAGAAATTCTCTTCAACAGTTCAACAGGGAGGTGCTTAGCAAATTTAAGCTGCAGTTTTATCTACTTTGAGAGTTAACATAAGTCATGCAGTAGTTACCTATGTCCTTTATAAGTCAGACCCTCTAATCATTGAAATGAATGCAACATTAAGATTTTAAATCTGCAGTAGATAATACTATCTTGTCTTTTCCAAATCTTTTTCCCTTATATTTTTTTTAATCCTCAGCAAATTATACAAAAATGGATTTGAAGATATCCACAGCCATGCCTTCAATGGGACAAAGCTGAATCAATTGTGAGTATATTTCCCCTCTTCTGTGTATTTTTGAACAGTAAATAGTAGTTCTAATACAGTCAAAGCCTCTTCCTTCAACTGGCCGTGTCTTGAATGTTTTGATACCCATTAGAAAACTGCATCTTTCAATGTTGTTGTGATTCAGTTGTTAATCCTGCAGCACTTACTACTTTTCCTGAAACACCTTAGAGTGCTGCAGTTCTTAAGAGAAAAACTCATCATTTGAAATAAAACTCAATACACTTCTAAGCTTAGCAGCAATAGTGGAAAGCTTGAAACCGTAGCTCAAATTCAGGTACCTAGATTTTAGTTTTATCACTCTCACATGCTCTGGGACTAGCTTCTCAGTTTGGGCAAAACTTCTGCTTCATTTTTGTACACTGCTACTGCAGCAAGGGAACCAGACTGGCTTAAATCAAAATAAATTGGAAATTATCAAAGTAAAGTGTGGTTTATAATGGTCTGATGGCCTCAGCAGAGGGACAGGTTGCATAAGAAATACAAGCATTCCCAGGACATATATTTCAACAGAAATTCTGTGGTGGGGGAGAGGATCAAGAAGAAACAGATGGGAAGAAGAAACCAGAAAGGTTCTTTTAAAATAGAGACATAAGGAGTTAATTGTTTGATTCCACAGAATCCTGAAGGACAATAAGAATCTCAGGCGGATCCACAACGATGCCCTGAGAGGGGCCACAGGGCCGGACGTCCTGTAAGTGCCCCCAACTCTATTATACCTTGATGGTACGGGTGTCCCACAGGAACTGCACTGCACGGGCAGCCTGATCTTGGCAAACGCAGCCTCTAAGTCTGGCAGGAGACTTCACCCCTTAACCCTCTACTTCGAAAGTGGAAACATGTCAAGATGCCATGAAATGAGGGGGTGGAAGGCTCAGTTTGTACCATGACAAATCCCTAACAGCCAGTTCTAGCATTGGCATGTACTTCTGCCCCTTAGATATTTTGGCCTTTGCTTTACTTGTGTCAGAACCTCCTTATCCTATCCCTGTGCCTTGTATTCTGACATTGCCAAGTAACTTGTCTTCTGGTAGGAAGAGTAGGTTTTTACAATACATTGTATTCTATTTGATTATAAAAGTGAACTAGTTGATTACAGAATAAAACTGTGCTGAATAAACATTATTAGCCTCCTCATGCATTGTTAGTCAAGTCCTTACTGCAGGGCTGCAGTTCGCTGTAACTCCATGCAATACAACACAGTGGATAGTTCTGTAAATAGCACTCTGTGCTGCACATGCCATTTTCTTTATTTTATTGGTGCTTTACAGTACATTACTAATAATCACTTGGGTAACTGTAGCCTTTTTTCCCCATGTTTAATCGTCTGACTCTAAAAGTCCCTAGTCATGTCGACGGCCTTTCCTCACACAAGCAGCTCATCTGAAGTTACTCTAAGCCAAACTGCTTTAGTTTGTTTTGGCAAGAACAATTCTTTTGTTTTAGTTAATAACTATTTTATTAGAACAGCCCTTCAGAGGCAAGCAGAGTGCCAGGAGGGTGTCCTATCTACTACCTGGCTGGACAGTCACATTCACCCACTTCTGCCTTTCTCTGGTCTAAGGAACCATTCCTCACTCTCTGCGTTGTGGCTTTCAAACAGAAGGGTCAGGGCACAGTCCCTGCAGTGGTGGATTTTGGTTTCCCCGGGATAAAATGAGCTCAATGCTTCACTGGATCTTCTGGGCTCTGGGGATGCTCTCTCCCACCCACTGCTCTCTAGTTTCACAGACAGTGTTTCTGAACTGGGTATCAGGTGCTGAAGTGGCTATGCCCATTTAGACCTTTGTGAAAAACTGAGTCACTGTCATGCTTTGGTGGTATTTTTATATGTATGAAAAAATCATGCTCTTTTTATTTTGCAGGGATATTTCTTCAACAGCACTGGAGTCCCTGCCTAGTTACGGGCTTGAGGCCATTCAAGTCTTAAATGCAACGTCATCTTACTCATTAAAGAGACTGCCATCACTGGATAAATTCAGCAGTCTTCTGGAAGCTGTTCTGACATATCCCAGCCACTGCTGTGCCTTTCGAAATCTAAGGACAGAAAAGTAAGTCTGAGTAGCACATTATTGTATTGTAGTACTTCAGAAGCTCCAAAATGGCAATTCTGCTTTATTCAGCTCACAAGGTATCTTATTCCAGTTACAAGGAAGCTGTGATATGTAACAAGGCTAAAACCAGGAAAATTACTTCCATTTATTTCAGAACAGAAACGGATCTCATCCTGTGCCCAGGACCTGCCAGCAGGAATGTTACTCTGTGCTTAAAGCTTATCTTTTCCTTGGTATATCAATTAAAAAAAAAGCCAACTGGCACGTGGAAGATAGATCTCCCTTAACAGCACGTTGTCCAGGTGATGTGATGACCTAGTAGAAAAGGCAGGCTTTCAGTTACCCAGCAAAATAAGAACCTGACACAAGCCTACAGAAAGAGGTTACGCAGTTTAGTTCCAGTGTTATCAGATAATAACAGTCAAGTCTTATTCTCCCTAGAATTGGAAACTGTGGTGCAGAGACTGGTTTGCATCCAGTAATTTGTGGCAGTCTCAGACAACAGGAGCTAATTTTTCAGTGATTTTCTTTCAAAGAAATCAACTCTCATTTGGCTTTAGGCAGCCAAAGCAACTCCAAATGAGTTTAGCTGAAGCTATGAGGATGCCACACTTCTTGTCTGTCTCAAATGAAGGCTACAGAAAAGACATACTGAGCAGTCATCTGTGGGAGGCCTGATCTGTGCGGCTTGGATGCCATCACATGAGGACTGTGTTGCAAAGGCAGGAGTCTAATCCGAGTTCTTTAGGGTAAAATTAGGGGTCATGGTTTGCTTTCTCTGCCTATCTCATTTTATTAAGTGGTTCCTGCTTCTGCAAGAGTAGAGCAAAGAGCCTCCAGTTAAGGGTTTCTATTGCTACCAAACTCTGACTAAGTCCCAGATGAAGTCTGTGAGTGTATTTTACTCATATTATTGTTGGGCCACTCTCCATCATCTCTGAAAGGTCATGGAGAACAGGAGAGGTGCCTGAGGACTGAAGAAAGGCCAGTATCACTCCTGTCTTCAAAAAGGGCAAGAGGGAGGACCCAGGGAACTACAGGCCAGTTAATCTCACCTCTTTCCCTGGGAAGGTGATGGAGCAACTTGTTCTGAATGTCATCTCTAAACACATTGAAGAACAGGAAATTATTGGGAGTGGTCAACATGGATTTACCAAGGGTAAATCATGCTTGATCAATCTGCTAGCCTTCTATGATGTCATAACTGGTTGGCTGGATGAGGGGAGAGCAGCAGATTTCATCTACCTTGACTTCAGCAAGGCTTTTGACACTGTCTCCCATAGCATCCTCATTAGGAAACTGAGGGAGTGTGGGCTGGATGAGTGGACAGTGAGGTGGATTGAGAGCTGGCTGTGTGACAGAACTCAGAGGGTTGTAATCAATGGAGCAGGGTTGAGTTGGAGGCCTGTAGCCAGCGGTGTCCCCCAGGGGTCAATACTTGGTCTGGTCTTATTCAACATGTTAATCAATGACCTGGACAAGGGGACAGAGTGTATCCTCAGCAAGTTCACTGATGATACCAAACTGGGAGGGGTGGCTGACACTCCAGAGGGCTGTGCTGCCATCCAGCATGACCTGGACAGGCTGGAGAGCTGGGCGGATGAGAACTTAATGAGGTTCAACGAGGGCAAGTGTAGAGTCCTGCGCCTGGGGAGGAAGAACCCCGTGCACCAATATTGGTTAGGGATGGACCTGCGGGAAAGCAGTTCTGAGGAGAAGGATCTGGGAGTCCTAGTAGATAGGAAATTACCCATGAGCCAGCAATTCGCCCTTGCTGCCAAGAAGGCCAATGGAATCCTGGGGTGCATAAGGAAGAGTGTGGCTGGTAGGTCGAGAGAGGTCATTGTCCCCCTCTACTCTGCCCTGCTGAGGCCCCATCTGGAATACTGCGTCCAGTTCTGGGCTCCCCAGTTCACGAGAGACAGGGAACTTACAGAGTCCAGCGGAGGGCAACAAAGATGATTAGAGGATTAGAGCATCTCCTTTATGAGGAAAGGCTGAGAGAGCTGTGGTGCTTCAGCCTGGAGAAAAGAAATCTGAGGGGAGACCTTATTAATGCCTTTTAGTATCTGAAGGGTGGGTGCAAGAAGGATGGAGCCAGACTCTTTTCAGTAGTTCCCAGTGACAGTATGAGGGGCAACAGGCACAAGCTGGAGCATGGGAAGTTCCATTTAAATATGAGGAAAAACTTCATGATAAAGCACTGGAACAGGCTGCCCAGAGAGGCTGTGGAGTCTCCTTCTCTGGAGATATTCAGGAGATGCCTGGATGCAGTCCTGCTTTAGCAGGGGAGTTGGACTAGATGATCTCTGGAGTTCCCTTCCAACTCTGACAATTCCGTGATTCACTTCAGCATGTGAAGTCTACCTCCAGATCCCAAACAGTTTTTAAGAGAGTATAAGGCCAGCTTCTCAGCATTTGTTAACATGCACTTCTCTAAAAGCCAGCATAATCACTATAATTCATACTGGTGGAGAATCTGGCCCACTTGGACACAGCATTTAATAAGGCAAAACATACCTTTTAATTCTAGCTCCAAGTTATTTCACTATAAAAAAATTCATTATAAACCACAACCAAGCTGAAAGACCATCCTCATACTCACCATAAGGTACTCCCTACTGTCCCAGTATTTGAAGCCTTCTCCTCCCTACTTCCATGAATATTCACACTGTCATGCAGCTAACTCTACCTTACTTTACATGTCTGTGAAGATCACTTGACAACAAGGTGAGAATTTGACCAAAATCCAGAGTGAAACTCAGCTTTTTTTTTACATCCTTCTTTCAGACAAAATTCCTTGCTTTCCATTTTTTACAACTTCTCCAAAGAGTGTGAAAGCACCATGAGGAAACCAACTAATGAAGTACTGTAAGTACCTCTCTGCATACAGATGCTGGAAGTAGCAAATATGGACCTCCCTCTCCTGCTGTTCTTGTGCTTTTCCTAGAACGGCATGTCTTTTGCTGCCAGTTCAGTCACCCTTACAAGTTGCACAGTGGTAATTTTACTATCATAAAACCAAGATTCATGATTTTGATGTTCAAAAGAAAAAAATGTAATTTTGTGAGCTTTACTCATTACTCCAGCTTCTCTTCTGAATTTCTGAAAGGCTTTCAAAACAGGGATTAAATATTTAAGAAAGTTAATGAGCTATATGAAGACTTGTCATGCCCTGAGATAATTCAGTTGTTTGTGATTCAAAGAGCAGCTAGTTAATACTTTCTGCCTATAGAAAGGATAATTCAAAGTCTGATGTCAGTAGCTTTCCACAGTAAAAATAAAGAGTCCCTGAGTGAGAAATGTAATGACCCCATGCAATTAGTTTACTTCTGCTAAATGTGTCTTTCCGTATCATCACAGTTCTGTTCAACAGCGTCCAGTGGGACACTGCAAAAGGCTAACATCAAAACTGGTGTTGGCCATGCTGGATAACAGAGGCTCTAAACAAGTATTTAATGGAGAAGTTCAGGGATTTGCAATTAAGCAAATGGAAGTAAGGTCATGATTCATCGGTGGAAAGGCTGCAAGTCAAAAAGGTTGGAACCACAGCAGAAATCAGCTGAAAGTCCCAGGCTCTTATTAGAAAAAAATCAGCTTGAACATGGCAGCATGTTTACATGGCCTCACAGAAAATCACAGTCATTTTTTATTAATAAAGAGTCAAACACATCCCCTGCTCTTCCAGTTTTAGCCAGGCAAGTAACAGCAAGACATTGGGTAGTTTTTCATGTAAGGAGGTGTTGTGGTTTAACCCCAGGGGGCAATTAAGCACCACACAGCCACTCCCTCACTCCCCCCTCCCAGTACCATGGAGAAGAGAATTAAAAAAAAGGAAAACTAGTGGGTTGAGATAAAGGCAGTTTAATAAGACAGAAAGGGAATACAGTAATAACAATATATAAAACATATGATGCATAATACAGATGCTCACCACCTGCTGACCAACACCCAGCCCATCCCAAATCCACGCTGTTCCCTGGCCAACTCTGTCCATTTTATATACTGGCCATACATCAGATGGTATGGTATACCCCTTTGGCCTGTTTTGAGTCGGCTGTCCTTGCTGTGTCCCCTCCCAGTTTCTGGTACACTCCCAGCCTCTGCTGGCAGGGCACTATGAGAAGCTGGTAAGACCTCGACTTACTATATACTAACACTGCTTCATAATAACTAAAACAGCAGTGTGCTATCAACATCATTATCATCCTACATCCAAAACACAGCACTATACCAGCTACTAGGAAGAAAATTAACTTCATTCCAGCCAAAACCAGGACAGGAAAGAAAAGTTAGGATAATAAGATTGTAAAGTTCTTTGCCCACCAACAGGAATAGCTGAAAAGCAGCTCGGGTTCATTTGCCAGAAGGACCCTGCTCCAGTAAAATAGTTTAATGTACATACTTCAGTAGACATGGAAGTTTAAGCATGTATTTAAGTTGGCCCAAAGCTACCACATTTCTGAAGAGTTGTCCTTAACAGAGATATTTCCAAGTTTTTCACTTGTGTGGTTTGGGCCTAAGACAACAACAAAGAAACAGCCACATGGCTGCTCACTCAACTTCACACACACACACACTCTGGGATGGGGAGGACAAAGGCCAACTAGAAGCTCCTGGGTCGAGACAAAGGACAAGGAGGGTTCTTCACTGATTAAGGTCGAGGGCAAAAAAGACTGAACTTGGGAAAAAAATAATAATTTCACACTAATCAAACACACACAGGACACAGACAACACACAGAGCAGGGCTTGCATATGTTACCTCATCCCTCTCTTCTTCCTGGGCCCAAATCCCTTTGTTCCCAGTTTCTCTCCCTCCTTCCCCCCTGCGGCACAGTGGGACAGGGGATGGGGTTTAGAGTCAGGTCACAGGCTGGTGGTTCCTGCTGCTCCTTCCTCCTCAGGAAGAAGGATTCCTTACAGTCCTTCCCTGCTTCCCCAGGGGGTCCCTCCCATGGGAGAGAGTCCTCCACGAACCTCTCCTTCATGAGTCCTTCCCACGAGGTCCAGAGCTGCTCCAGCCTGGGCCTTCCGCAGAGTCATGGGCTGCTTTGAGAACAGTCACCTCCCCTGGTGCCAGGGTCTTCCAAAGCTGAGTCCACTGGCCAAGTTCATCCATCCTGGTGTCTTCAGGGAATGTTCCACCACATTGCTCATGGATGCAGGGGGGACAGCTGCCATCTCACCATGGGCTGCACGGAAATTTCTGCTTGGGCACCTTTTTCCCCTTCTTCCTCACCACCCACTGGCACCACTCTTCCTGTCCAGCTCAGCTCTTCCTTACTGTTTGCCCTGCTCAGGCATTATATCAGTTCTTTCATATGTTAATCACAGAGGTGCATCTTTTGTCCCTCTAAGGGCTCCCTGGCTGGGTTTGGAGGAGGGGGAGCTTCTCAGTTTCTCACCGAAACCGTCCCTGGGGCCCCTCCCCCACTACCAAAAAAACCCACCAAACCAGCACATCACTACAGATTGTTTGCCCACCAAACACTGACAGTTGGGATGACTGGACAGTTGGGAAATAGGTATCTGTTCTGGCTGGAAAACAGAAGGGACAGTGCTGCTTGTTTTTAAAGTATTCTTTGCTATGCTTATCCCCATGCTTTTGATAACTGGGAGATTAAAGAGAGCTACTTTAAACATCTGAAAACATTTATAATTAGGCAACCAGTCCAAGGCTAGACTTAGTATATTTCTAGCCATTGACATTATCTAGTTAACCATACACTGGCACCCCTCACTATATAGTACAGCAAACTTCCAATTCTTTAGCACTTCCCAAGTCATACATAGTTTCAGGACTTTAGTGTGTTTCCTAAGGGAGGTAAGGGCGCACAGTTAAAATCCTTAGGTTGTTTTGGTTTGGCTTCTATAACAATCTATTAAGTCTATATAAATAAAAATCTACAGTCCATCAATTCAAGGGCTACTGTACTTTGAAATGCAGTCTACTAACAGCATGACAAAGATGGGTTGCTGACAAAGCAATCAAGATAAGGTACTTAGAAATAAATAATTTTTATAAGAAAGCATTCCTGTGGATGTGACTGTGACCTCTGCTGCTCTCCAAGGCTGCTACCCAAACAAAAGGCATCCTTTACAAGGTTTCATTATCTGTAAACACCCTGTAGAAACACATCTAGGAAGTGGCTGTTTTTAAACAACTGTTATCTGTTGTATTTTACAAAAGACCACAAGCAGCAAGTAGTTCACTTCTATTTGTGGGGGGGTTGTTTTTTTAATAGTTACAGAGATTACTCTTACAACACATCGCTGTGGTCAGCAGAAAAGAACATGTACCATCTTGCAACAGATGAAGAAACTTCTTACAGCTACTCAGCCATTGTCTATGACAGTGAAATGAGCAGCTTTGACTTTGAGTATGACTTCTGTCAGCCCAAGATACTCACGTGCACTCCAGAACCAGACGCATTCAATCCCTGTGAAGACATCCTGGGATACAGCTTTCTCAGAGTCCTGATCTGGTTTATAAATATCCTTGCCATTGCTGGCAATTTCACTGTGCTCCTCGTTCTCATAACGAGCCATTACAAGCTCACCGTTCCTCGCTTCCTCATGTGCAACCTCTCCTTTGCTGACTTCTGCATGGGACTTTATCTGCTGCTCATTGCCTCCGTCGATGCCCAGACAAGTGGTCAGTACTACAACCACGCCATTGACTGGCAAACCGGCAGCGGCTGCAGCACCGCCGGGTTCTTCACCGTGTTTGCGAGCGAGCTCTCCGTGTACACCCTCACAGTGATCACCCTGGAAAGGTGGCATACCATCACTTATGCCATGCAGCTGGATCGGAAGCTACGGCTGAGACATGCCGTGCCCATCATGCTCGGAGGCTGGATATTCTCCATTTTAATAGCAGTGCTGCCTCTGCTAGGGGTCAGCAGTTACATGAAGGTCAGCATTTGTTTACCCATGGATATCGAAACGGGACTTTCCCAAGCCTACATACTGCTGATTTTAGTGCTCAATGTCGTTGCCTTCATTGTCATTTGTGCTTGCTACATTAAGATTTACGTAGCTGTTCAGAATCCAGAGCTGGTAGCTGCCAACAAAGATACCAAGGTTGCCAAGAGAATGGCAATACTGATCTTCACGGATTTTACCTGTATGGCCCCCATCTCCTTTTTTGCCATATCTGCTGCCTTTAAAGTACCTCTCATCACTGTGACAAACTCCAAAATTTTGCTGGTTTTATTTTACCCCGTCAACTCCTGTGCAAACCCATTTCTGTACGCAATTTTCACCAAAGCCTTTCGAAGGGATTTCTTTCTGCTGATGAGCAAGCTTGGTTGCTGTAAGAGCCGAGCAGAGCTTTACAGGATGAGCTATTTCTCTGCTTATACCTCCAACTGCAAGAATGGCAGCTCAGCCAGAGCCCCCAACAAAGCCTCACAAGCACTGCTGCTCCTGTCGGCGTTAGAGAAGCCATTTCCTGTAGTACGAGACAAGACATCTTACAACAGAAATTAAACCAGAGTGCAAATAGAGGCAACACTTTGCTGTAATAATTCTAGTGACTAGGGATTGTTTTATAGCATCTTGAACATTTCACAATAAATAAAAATCCCAGTTAATGATTCTTATGCAACATAACTGTTCTGACATTCAAAATTGTATTTTCTCTTTCCTTCTTTTGTAACAATAGGCATGGAAGGTGATTATTAGGCAAAACCCTTCTCTAGGGGGAACTAGGGGAGCCCAGGAGTAGTCAGGGTGCTCTAGAAACTAAGGGGTAATTGAAGTCTTGACTAATTTCTCTCCAGATCTACTTCCATGGAATATTTAAAGCCTGTCTGCTACATTTTATGCCTTCTTTTTCCACCTCTATCAGCTGTGCTGACATCGTTGGGTTAAAAAAATAAGGGGCACTAAAACTAGATGTCTCCCGTTATTTCATCAATGGAAACTTCCAAGTATACAGCCACCTACACCCAGCTGAAGAAGTGTTCAAGCGGTAAGTTGTAAAGAATCTTTATCACTAGCACTTTCCCAGTTTACATTAGATCTCAGTCTGAGTTGGTAAGTAATTTACTTTAAAAAAAATTAACCCATACTTGACCATGTATAATCTGGAAAATGCAAGAGATGCAATAGCTGTAAAACCCCACCTGCTGCCCACAGAACTGTATTTCATGTATCATACATGCACACACACAAATCACGTAAGCTGTAAAGGCTCCCTCTCAGCAGCAGGACAGCTGCTGCCTGTGTAGGCCAGTAAGTGCTGCCTGGTTTTCTCCACGAGGACAGTCTCACAAGTTATTTTTATCTGCGCACTCTCCAGCATCAGCAATGCCAGAGGCATTTGGGACACACTGCGGACTCCTCAGCACTCCCAGTCCAAATCCTTTCCCAGCTGATGAAGCAGAGTAGTTACATTTTAGTGACTGTATTTTCCCATTTAAATCTATCTCTTTTTCCACCACACATTGCTTTATACTAAGGAGATGCAGATTTGTGGCTACATTCCTAATTTAACAATTGAGCATTCCTTTGTTATTGCAGCATATTTACCCTGTCTGCAGCAAACTAGCCACAGTTCACTTGCCGTGAGCCAACACCACACTCTACTGAAGTAGGAAATTGATATGTGCAAGCTCTTACCTGTATTGTATGGGCCAAATTATCTGTATTGAGTGATGAGTGATTATATTGAATGCCAGGCAGAATCCCTGCAGGAGTCTGCCCCAGGCACATCCTAAGGAGACCACTGCATTGCCTGGTTTTTTGAAAATGAGGAGCTTAGTTATTAGAAAGTTCAGTCCTGTGGGCAAAAGCAGATGCAAAAGCTGTGGACTGCAGATCGATCCTCTTCTTGGGTGACTTATTCTTGACAGGTTAGTTACATTGCCTCTGATGGGAGAAACTTGAGTGCTTACACTTAATGTAAGCAATATGGTAGTGTGAGACCTACACGTGGCAGTTTATGGTTCACAGAAGGTAAAGCAAATGCATTTTATTTGGGCTTTTAGTTGAAGTTTTAGCATCTTAGATAAGATTCTGTAGATCATATGGTATCTGAAAACAGATCCTTAGCTGGTATAATAAGAGCCTCTCCTGCAGTCAGTAGAGCAGTGCAGATGTGCAAAATCTGTACTTTTTCTGGAACAGTCACAGCCTAACTGTTCATGATGGTGACTGAAAGCACAGACTCTGTTACCTAAAAAAACTATTATTTCCGTCACTTTAAACCTCTTACATCTTCCTTCTCAACTGGGTCCTTTGCTTTCAAGTCTGTGGCAGCAAGAGTAAAAGTCTGAGTTCCAAAGCACACCTCTTGTTGCCAAAACACTGCACTGCAAATTAAATTTGTTTCACATTAATTAAAGGGATTCTTTTTGTGCTAGTAACTGATTTATCATTACCTTAACATTGTTTTAATTAGAAATAACATCGCTGACCTGCTTTTACCTTCAGCTTAATACCATTATTTTAATCAGTATAAAAGCACAGCTGTATTCATGTAGGGAACAAAGCAGGACTGAGAATAGAGACATATACAGTTTAGCAAGCAGTAAAATTCCATACGGTGTACCTCTTTTTACACACCAGCTCCTGAGCTGAGCAGATAAGCAAACAGGACTACTATAAGATATTTAACTATAATGGAAACAAAAGCATTGCTGGGAAGAAAAAAACAAACCAAAACAAAACCCACCTATCTGCCCTAAGGCCTCTCTCAAGTCACGTATCTCAAGACTGATTCTCGACACTAGTTTCTTCCGATAGCCCATGGAAGAGTCGTGCACATGATTTAAGACAGGGCAAAACAATGTCTTGAGTGGGCAAGAACTGATTTACTTACAGTATGTTTCAACAGGACAAGAGACTGCAAGCACTCCCTTCCTGTTCATCTACCCCATAACATTATCAGGAAACTACCTGGAAGAGAAATTGATCAGAAATAGTGACAACTGATAGTACCTGCCTTACAGTGATGCTTGGGTAATACCAAAGCATAAGAGCTGTGGGGATTTTTCTTTTTGTACCAGCTTAAAGTTGAGTGAATCTACCATTTAGAAAATAATTGCTTGTTTAAAAACAAACAAGCAAACAACACCAAGAAAAAAAAAAAAAGGCAATCCACAAACAGCAGAATTTATATACCTGAAATTTTTCTACACATAGAAGTGAGCAAATAAGTAAAAGCAGCAGTTTTAATAAAGACTTAGATTCATGCTAAAGCTTCTCATACAAGTTACACTTTTTATTCTATCTCGCTATTTTTGGTAAACTTCTTTCTGGTGTAAAGTTTTAGACAATTACTGAAATATCTTCAATGGCCATAACTGGTATTACACACCTCTTCCCATCACATCTACAACACGCAAGTAGTGGTAATCATAAACATCAATATGCTAAACTATTCAGATCATAAACATGCTTATCTGATTACTGTCCAAGTCACAGTCTACTGTAAGCACCTAACTGAACTTGCATTTTAATAAGAAACACTTTTTCCAGTACAAAAATATCTGACTTCAGGTATTTTTAGTTGTAAATGTCTTACACAAAGCCGTAGTTCTTTACCAATGTTCACTCAAGAATACTGGAAACAAAATGTAGGGCAATTCTTATAAGCTTAGATAAAAGAAAATGAAAGTCAGTCCTACCGCAGGAGTCCAAATAGCCAGTTCGTTGCTGTGAACCACTGCAAACATTCCCAAGGAATATCTGCAGCGTAGCTTGGAAGGAGCCAGTAGATCTGCAGTGTTATGAAATCAGTAGCCATTTTCTCAAATATGGGAAGGGCTGAGATAGCAAGAGCAAAACACTAATTCCTAAAGCTTCCATGTTTGATAGCTTAGGAAGACCCCGTATCACGGTTCCTTCATATCAAAAAGGTGCTGGGTCAGAAAATGCAACTAAATGAAAACCCAGGGGATGCTTGATGGCGTAGGTAAGCCACCTTCAGCATCCCTTTTGATCAGGTCAGCTTTGAGCAGGAATAATAGCCAGCTATGCATCCTGTCAGTCAAGCTTCAGGAGGAAAGATGGCAAACAGTCCTTTGAGATTTTAGTTGCTGATAGTACACGTGATTTTTGAAAACCAAAGACAACTAAAAGGGTCACTAAGGCCCAACTTGCAAATCTTTAAAAGAAGTTTGAGATATAAGAGGCCAGCGTTAAAAAATACTTCCAATTCCCAATGTACAGCATAGATAATCAACAGCGTACTGGGACTGCACAGAGGTGTGTCGTGTTTGGGCCTAACCTGACAAGAAAGAACCAGCCACATGGCCGCACACTGCCCCCCATTCCCTCACAAATGCACTGGGATGTGGAGGACAAAGAGAAACTAGAAGCTCATGGGTCGAGACAAGGACAAGGAAGGTTTCACTCACCAATTATGGTCAGGGAGAAGGGTTTCTTACAGTCCTCCCCTGCTTCCCCACGGGGTCCCTCTTCCCACGGGAGACAGTCCTTCACGAACTTCTCCGACATGAGTCTTTCCCACTGTGTGCAGTCCCTCAGGAGCAAGCTGCTCCAGCACAGGCTTCCCACAGAGTCACGGGCTGCTTCAAGAACAGAGCCCTGGCTTGGGGTGCTCCAGGGCTACAGATCCAAGTCCACGGTTGCAGGTCCACATTCACCAACCTTCGAATCTCCACCCCCGCATTGCTCTCCAGCTCAGCTCTTCTTTCAGGTCTTGTATCAGGTCTTTCCTATGTTAATTGCAGACGTGCATGTCTTTCTAATGGCTCTGGCCTTGGCCACCCGAGCTGGGGGAGGTTTTTGTAGCTTCTTACAGGAGCCACCCCTGGGCCCCTCCCCTGCTACGAAAACCATGCCAGAACCAAACCAGCAGGTCACAGCAAGCAGTCATGAAAATTAACTTGCAATATATCAAAGCATTAGAACTGCTTTAAGAATGGAATAAACTGGTAGGTAAGGCAAATAGTCAGAAGGCATTTAATAGGGATAAACTCGTAAAGCTTGCAATAGATGGGTGGGCCAAATTCCTACTCTAGTACTTTGATCCCACACAGCACCCATTCACAGAGAAATAAGGTCTGAAAGGAACAGGGAGACAGCAGATGTATAGTCATAAGGATGCTCAGAGCTCTGACTCCTCACTTTCATACAGAGGGAGTCTTTAACACCACAAGCAGAAAGACACAGCAAATAGGATAAAGCTGCCCACTTTCAAAACTAGCTAAAAACTAGGTACTCCTTAGCCACTTCATTTTACAGTGACTAGAGATAACAGATCCTATTTTCAGAAGCACCATTCTGGGACTGTGTGGTGCTTAGTGAATGGTGCATAGCCAGTCACATCCCATGGATTCCTCTGCCACACCACTGCTTCCAGTCTTTCCTGAAGCAATACTACGCTACCCAAGTTGAAGATGATCCCACAGCTTCTAAGTACACATTTATGGAATGTGAACACCTCAGAGCCTGCAACAGAGCACTGAAATCTATAAGCATCCATTACGTGGCAAGAGCTGCATTGCCTGTGCATAGATGGGTCTGAAGTGTAGCATCAGTGCAGCTGCAAGAGGAAAAACAAATCATACCCTGTACTATTGTAACTGTCTCTGAATACATAATTCTTCACTATAAAAGAAAAAATGTCACACTCAGCTCAGGCCTTCTGGTTCAGTGACCCGCCTTAGGTATTGGACAGCAGCACGTATGTCAAAAAAATGCATGCAAGAAACTCTACAGTTATTAAAAACCTACCTCCTGAGGGAAGTATCTCTGTTGTTTATGCCATCAGTACAAGAGTTTGTACCTTTATGAACAAAGGATGGGTTTTTAACCCCCATTTCTTCTATATATTCCTGTCTCATTCCAGAAGGCTGGAAACATAACAGTTCTTTACAGAACCCAAAAGGACAAAGTACAGAGAACAAAGCTTCAGGTGTAACAACATAACTTTATTAAAGAAACATGGCATTAAACTTTGGTGAGCAAGGAAAGTATAGCCTGAGGTAAATCTTAGAAGGGTCCTTAACCTCAATTAGGAGGACATCAGAGGGGTGGTGGGTCATTCCTAGGAGGAGGCAGGGACCAGCATCCAGGAGCAGAGAATGTGGTAGTCCAATAAACTGAAATGGAAGTAGTCCAATAGTCTGAAAGGGAGGTAGTCCAATAAGGAGCATAGTCCAATCCTGTGAGAGACTGTCTGTGCCAGCATCCCTCCTTATTTTATAATGTGAATTTCTTGCTGTGCCACAGCTGTCGACCAATCATTGGGCATTCTCACTGCACCACACTGGTTAGCCAATCGTATAGTTCTGTTGAGTGCCACATTTTCTTGGTGGGCTTGTTGTCCAGACAGGGATTTCCAGGGGGAACCCCCTAGAAGTCTCTTCGAGTCTGACCCATATGCACGGCAGAGGAAAGCTTTCTCTCTACAGCACTTGTACAGACCTGGTAGACACACCCTCCCAGGCAGGATCCTCTCAAGTCCCCCAAATTGTTCGAGACCAAGCTTAACACATGCCATCCGCCACAATTCCTTCTCTCCCACTCTGCCCTTTGTTTTCCTTCTCAAGCCTTGTCTCCTCCCAGGAGGAGACAAAATGTCTCAAAATGTCTTCCTTCAGGGAAAGACGTGAGCGGTCAGGAGGGTGGGGTGCCATACCCTTGCACATAGCACTGCCCTTCTAGCAGGATTATCCTGTTCCAAGTCAGCCTGACTCAGGCTTTACCGTTTAGTTTCCAATATTGCACTACAAGAAACAGGAGGTACCAGGGGGAAGCTGCAGCTCTGCAGCACTATGGCCCGGACCTATGGGTGCAGAACATTTTTACCCCTATTTCTAGGGAAAAAAAAAACAAAAAGCTGATGTTGAGGATGCTGGCAATGCAGTTGTCATGGCAGGGTGAGCTACTGTCACACGCATCATTTGTACACATTTTTCTAAGCAAAGTTTGTATTTAGGGAACACACAACTCTCTGCTAGAAATGTGTATGAGATGACATTTTATTATTATGCACAATTTGTATCATTCACAGCTTACTGGTCTGTAGTCTTAGAATGTAGTGGATGTGTACAAAAGCAAAGCTGAAGGACTCAGCATTGACAGTGAAAATAAATCACATTTTAATGTTATATCACACTATACACTGCATCTCAGTAGACACAGAGGGTATAGAATGAATAATAATTATATACTTAGAGCTCAAGGGTCTTCCACCCACATTTTCTGATGTATATCTAAAGTGTCTGCCTTTAAGCTGAAGTCAAAAACCCACAAAGCAACAACAAAAAAGCAAGGGAGGAAAGGGAGAAAGATGCACACAGCTGAAACAGCCATAGGTTTCACACTTGCACATATCACACAGATGTTGCTCTTTTTTTTCTTTTAAACTCAACAGCCTTTGAAAATACATTTTATATTTCAAGTCACACTTTAGCACTTCTTTAAAAAAACTGGAAAGAAAACCAACAGAACTGAAGTTTACTTAAATATAGTCACTTAGGAGTCCATGACTTTCTTAATTACTAACAGATTCAACATTTCAGTCTCTAAAGGTATTAATCCCAATTATGTTTATTGGGTAGGAAAGTAATGAAATAATCAGCAAAGAACAGCAAAGACAGCTGAGAAGCTAACAACACAATTTTAGTTTGCATTTATGAACAACACATTTTTCATATTTTTATCACAGCTTTGTTGTTGGGTTTTGGGGGTTTTGTTTGGTTTGTGGTTTTTTATGTAATGGTATACAAAGTCTAGTAGTTTCACAGGAAGTTCATAAAGGAATAACACAACAGTCTTACAGTACGTACTTTAGTGAGGTTTCACCACTCTGCATCTCCAAAGGCTTTTGCAAACACATGGTCTTTACCCTCGAAGGACATCACTCCATCTTTTAAGTAAAACTTCCATTTGTTCTTACTTCGATGTATCTGATAAAAGAGAGAAATCAAATGTCCCACCCATACATATTAGACCAGCAAATACTTTGTTTACAAAACTTTTATTTTAAAATGGTGATAGCCCAAAACATGTGAAACACTTCCATGAACAAAGCACAAATAATCAATAGAGGCAGTAGACAAACTTAACTGTGTGAAAGCTAAAGTGCTGGCAGGAAAACAAGACAGTATCAGAGCAATTTCATTAGTGTATCAGTTCCGAAATATCCTGCACCTTGCAAACAAGTATGCAAACCACTGAAAAGCAACTGTTTCCTTCTCTCATACACATTGCAAAGCAGTATTGCACGCATGAGGACATCAGAACAGGGCTAAAAGCATGAAAACATTGCTCAAAGCAAATACTGCCATACAAAATAAGAATTTGTATGCTGTTTATTTTTAAAGGCCTGCAAAGCGATCTACACTGCAGAAAGTTGTTTGTTTTTTTCATACTAAAAGAAGAAATTGTAAACATTTCTTTAAAAATTCTTGGATTTTAAGCAGCAGTCTCTTTTCAAGTCCAAAAAGAAAAAAAAAAAGGGAGGGGGGGGGGGGGGGCGGGGCTAGAGATCAAAAGAAACTGCACAGGCTTTTTACAGATTGCATTTTTTATAGGTAACAGGGTAATTTCATAGATAACTGTTTCCATGTACCCTCTACTAGGTATATATGTTTTAGTAAACCAAGCAGGGAAGTTACCAACATCTTCCACAAACTTCTGTAACTGGTAATTTCTAATAACATCTGACCTTAAATTTCCTATAGACATGTCCAATGCTGAACTTCCCAGCAGTTTTAAAAACTTTTCAACTAGTTTTTCAGCTTATTACAGACAAAACTTGCTCTACATAACAATGCTACCTATGTCATCTGTAACATTAAGCTGTTACGAAGCTTCAAAACTTTGTGTACCTTTTCAATGCAATACAGGCACCCTGGCTCAACTTCAGATGCACTTTCTACACGCATCCCTGTAACTACATTTTCAAAAATGACTAGTTTCAGGAACACTCAATCTGTTACACTTTACTAAAAACCATCTTCTTAGCAGCTGTTTCCTAAAATACAGAAACCATTAAGGCAGGCCCAGTTGAACATGCACACACCCCACACACACACCTTTTGAAGGAATAAAAGCCAAGGCACATTCTTAAGCAACCTACAGACGTATTTGTCCCTATTTGTTTCAAGCCAAGATGCACATTTTGATTTGTCAGCTTTTAAACTACTCACATACAAGCGTCCAATACCTTACCAGAGTTAGAAGTACCTAATTTGATCTCTTAAGAGTTCAAAATCAGGCTGTTTCTTAAACATTAAATTGAAGGAGGACAAAATGGCCCTTAACAATGGTTTTCCTTTCAAAGCACAACAGAATTCTGGAAGTAGTTCAAAGACAACAAATATAAAAGAAAGTACAACATAATCCTCTGTTACTGATTTCAAAAGTCTTACTTCATGGCTGAAAATGCATACATACATCCATGAAGTTGTTGACGTTACTAAAAAAAATTAAGGAAACGCATAGGCTTTAGCAGTTTTTCACATGTTAGTTTTAGATTTGGTCACCTTTCCTTTTCATTTAATAGGCCACTCTGAACCCATTGATTATCCTTATTTTAGAAAGCAGCAGGTACATCTTCAGACTATTGTCAGCTAAAAATGTAATTTAAACACTGGATTATTACAGCATTAGATTTTCTTTAAAAGGCACTGACAGCAGACCAGACAGGGATTTGCTGAAGATATTGTTTAGAATTATTAAGGAACAAAGATAAAACTATACACTGTACCTTGTCATACTGACAAACTATCACATTGTCGGTGTCAAACAAGTCTGGAATGTCCTGTTCACTGACATCATCATCAGAATTTAAGGGGTCCTAGAGATAAAAATTGTGTTTTATTTTTTCAGAATCGCATTGAATATACTTCACATTAAACACACCTAGAAGAATAAATGCTATCAGTGCAAAAATCAAGACCTAGAAGTTATGAAGACCATGTTGCACAAAGTTCTTTTATAAGCCTCCCTACACGTTTACATTCTGAAAAACAAGAACAGCCTTAACAAAAACACAAGACTGCAAACTGACAAAGCTGACCCCAGTTGCTGGAATACTAATCAACTGCTATTTTATTTATTTTTTTTAAGTCCAGGTGCTAGAAGTTGATTCTGTCTTGAATCTCTAAGATACAAAATTGCACATCTTTAAGAAAAGCCTAGGGAAGTCAAGTACTTGTATCACATGGTTCTCTGCTCTGACTCTTTTCCCTGTGGTCCTTCAGAGGAAAAGAATCTAGAGTTGTATCTCAATCTTACTCAAATAAAAAGCAGAACTCCAGTGAGGCCAGGGTTCTACTACAGAACTTTAATTCTGGTAATAAAATGTTTTCTATAATAAAGTGGCTTCTCAACATCTTTCATTTGTCCACACTCCTCATAATGCACGCTTCAGTAACTTCTCAGTAGCATCTCCTATCTCAAGGCATACTTAACTGCACATTCTCTGCATTAAACTTACCTGGAATTGTTCTGGGTCCAACAATTCAACAGTCAAGACAGATTATAACTACTGTAACATGCTTCACAAAGCTTAAAAGTCAATTACCTCCTCAACTAGATCTATTTGGGGCTCTTCATTATCACCACCACTGCTGCTAGACTCCGTGTTTGAAATACTGTCACGTTCTTCATCATCTTCCTCATCCTCCAGAAGTTTTAGATCCTCTGATTCAATAATGCCAATAAATTCATTCTCTTCCCTGTCTTCTGCATGTGGTGTTTCCTCCTTTGGAGAAACATCACCAGTTCCATCTAGCTGAATTATGCCTTCAATATGACTGCAGATATCCTTCTCTGATTGTAAATTAGATTCCATCTGCTCAGTAGGTTCCATCTGACAGGAGTAAAAGAAACCTGTGACAGCTTGTGAATTAATGCCACATAACTTTCACTGTTGAGAACAATGCCTGAGATTTTTGTTTAATAAAACAAGAAGACTGGGGCACTAAAATGAGTTTCAAGTCCTGACCTACTTATAAACCCTGAGTATGTTTGCAAATCTTGTTCTTACACCTAACCTTAAATGGAATCCATGCCAACTATTCCTCAGCAATACAGAAAGACATTCTCTGAGACTCTTCTTTAAACGCTAGTGTACTCAAAGAATTTCTCAATAAAAAGATTATTGAGTTGGCCTTTAGAAGTTATATTGCAAAGAAAACTCCAGAAACAAAACAAAGCCAAAAACAATACAAAGGAAACAAGCTATTCCCCCAGCCCCAAAAATAGCATTTTTCATTTTTTAAGTCATGATTAACTCATCCCTCTTCCTCAATTCAATCAAATTATGTTATTTAAATAAGATATAAAAAAGAGAGACACTACATATTCCAGTACTTACTGTTTGTAAGAGCTCTAGAATTCCTAAACTGAGAGTTCATAGGAGCATAAAAGACCTTTAAGCTTTCAGTCACCTTCAGTTTCTCATTAAATCTTTATTGTAGCATTTAATTCACATCCACATGCACTTTCTAATTCAAGAAAATAACACTTTGTCTTAACCTTCCGTTCTTATAACGGACAGTCTTCACCATCCTGCCACCAAAGTTCAGATAAGCAATATAACATGCTTTCTATTTACAGTAATTTGTCATTACTGTCATTAAATTTGCATTTAATAGATTTGCCTCGATCACATATAAGCGCTACAACTCAAAGTCAGCAAGTCAGCCTGAACTTAAGACATCTGCAAATAATTTCTGGAGCAAAAATTAGATGAGGTCAGAAAAGTGGCTTGTTAATTAAAATCATTCAAGTTTTCCACACAGCTCTGAATTTGAGTTTTTCCCAAGAAAATACATTTTCTTCTAGCAGATTTTCACTTATCAGGTCTGACTTTTCATACTCGATATGCATTCTCAACACAAATTAAATGCTCTTCACAAGTTTCAAGTTAAAACTAATCCTAGCAGACACTGGAAAAGCCATTTGCTCACAACTGGCCGGTACCCACATGCAGAATCAGCATCAGAATGACATGGAAGTTCTCAAAGGGTCATCCACATCTGCTCAGTTGCAAAAAAAGAAAACTATTATACCCCAAAATAGTCCATCAGTCTAAGAATACATTCTATCCATTAAACTGTGAGCATTTTTTCAATTAACATTCTCTTCCAGTATTTCAGCAATATTTGTAACAAATTCTTAATGTAAAAATATGCAGCCAACTACTGCTATTCAAAACAAGCTCAAAAATTAACTTAAAATTGTTATAATTTTTATTATTATAATTTAGAGGTGCTACTTACAGATGTGTTTGATCATATCTCTTATACTTCAACCAGCCACCTCCAACAGAGGTTTTTTTGCCAGCTGAGAAATGAAAGGCCTTACCTTGTCAGAGGGGGCAACACTGTCCTGATCTCTCAGGACAGTGTTATCATCCAGACTTTTGCCCATAATAATCAGGTCAATGATATCATCAGACACCTGCTGCTGTTGCACTGACTCAAGAGTCTCAATGTCTAACTGACCCTCCACATCCAGCAGCACACTGCTCGAGTTGTTTGCCAAGGATTCAAAGTAAGAAAACCCTTCAGAGGATTCTGGAGTAAACACAGCTGTGTAAAGATTGCCCTGCTGAGGTTTTTCTGTTGAATCTGCATGCTGATTAGCTGCAAGTTGCTGCTGACTCACAGAAGCCTGCTGGACCAATGCAGTATTAGCGGAGTTCTCTGGGTGTTTTTCTTCCATAACATTTGGTTGATTTTCCATAGTCTGTTGGAGAGCAGTCTCCTGGGGTTGCCATGCTTCAGCAGCTGCCTGGGCAGAAGATGCATTCACCTGGGCAACACTGGCAACACTGGCTTGTAGAACTGAAGGTTGCCTAACAGACTGAAATATCTGCTGAACAGGTTGATGTAGAACATTTGCATCTCCTGAGGCTTGTGTAACCACAACAGGAACATTGACCTTACAAAGGTGCCCTAGAAAGAGAAGAGTTAAAAATTGCTTCAGCAGGTTAAACTACAGGTTCCTCCAGGCCACTGTCCTGTTACCACAAAAAAACAACAGCAAACACTGAGGCAAACTACAAAAAACAGGATGTTTACAAAGCAGTACTTTCCCCAAGAACAATTTCAGCCTTTGCAAATTAAATGTTCATAAGCTTTTTGAGTCAGAGCTTCATCCAGACCATCACGTTTAACACATATTTTGGGTTTGCATTAGAAAAAGGAAAATCCTGTTTTACATCTGTTTCCATCTCATTTCAAAACTAAGGAATGCCAAGATCAAAACAGTAAACTATTCCTAGTTTATCTTCTCACTGTATGAAAACCACTCCAAATACTAAATCCTTATAGCTATTATTATGACTGTTAGAATCAAGATACTAGAGCTAAGTTCCCAATTTCATTTAATAATTCTTTTCTCCACACACATGCTTACACCCTCAAAGTCACCAACCCATACCAACCCATACATCTCAAAACCTTAGGAACTATACCTGAAATAGATACCTAGCAACATTAGTTCCCATCAAAGATGACAGTTGTTTTGAGGAAGGATGTTATCTATGAAATAACCCTTCCACTCATCACACCCTACGCAGTACAAGCACATTTTTGTACAAGCGGTATAGGCAGTTTTATCAGCAAAAGAGTCTAAGTAAAAGGTTAATGGATAGCTAGGTCTTATTTTAACAAAAAATCAATTTGATTCTGACGCACCAGAATGTCTTTTACCTTTTAAAAGACAGAATACTGTCCCTCATAAAGGAGGAGATACCTATGTCTGGACTGACAATGGAATATATTTATAATGAGATGTTAAACAAAAAAAATGGCATCACTTGACAGCCCATGTTAACTGATACTGCAAGTGTACGCAACTGACACACTAACTAATCAATGTAATTACTTCCCCCATGCAGCAATTACAAACTACAAAGGAATAGGGGGTTAACTGGCTCTACCCACCTATACTTTCATATTTATTTTACCTACTGTTCTTGGGACAGTAGGTCCCAGGAATATCTTTCAATATTGACAATCAGTCCATGCGCAGTAACATTTTACATCTCCTCTTGCCGCTTACCAGATGCTGTCTGCAGTGTCACTCCAGCTGGTACATGTACAGGATAAGCAATATTTGACGGGAGGGCAAGAGTTGCACCCGCTTGCAAAGTACCCTAGGTACACAAGACCTTTATTAAGAAACAATGCATGCTTTATCTCCTAGGGCTCTGTGTCACACATAACATATCCACATGAAACAAGGGCCTTCTTGTGATCCTCTTTACTGAAGAAGAGTTGCTTCAGACTTTTGAGATTTAGACAAAGAATATTCTGTACTGAAGAATAATGACTTGCCCTAAATGTTTCCAGATTTCCAGTTATCACATCCTGTTTTTGTTAACAGAACACTTTCTCTACCCCCTCAATTGTACACACCATCCAGAAAGGTATTTTTCCACTCAGAGCTACATTTACCTAAGTTTACGTGTAACTTGACCTAGCACAGACTCCCATGCCTAGGCCCATGAACCCATTCCAAATTCTCTTTTTCTCCTGGAAAGCAAAGAGTTGGATACAAGGCTCCCTTTCAAACAAGCCGCTCCAAGGAAACCCAAATTTTGTATCACGAAACTCACACATTACACAACTTCCCAATGTTTCAACTTGGTAAACTAGTTAGGTTGAGGATCAGGAAGCACTCAGTAAGTTCATCAAGCCCTGAAAATTCATACTCCCTCCCCTTGCCAAATAAATTCTGCCATGCCCAGAGTTCAGAACTTGTCAACTCCAAGAACGCTTTGTTGGGGATTATTTCTATGCCATGTAAATAATGCTGCTCCCAGCTTCACTAGTGCTAGCATTTCCCAATCATGCATTATTTTAACATCCAGTAATAAGAAGAAAAAAAAAGAAAAAAAAAAAGAAAGAAAGATCTGTAGAGGTGCATTTCCACTGCACTTCCATCCTGTGGGCTAAATAACGTGCAGCTGTACCTTCCAACATGCTTTTGGGTGCACTGCTTACAAAATTCTTCACTGCTCAAACAGAAGCAGCAGAGCTATAGCTCTTCTTCTGCAGACTCTCTTGTATGGTTTTCACCAATTTATTTTTTTTTTTAAAAAAAAAAAAAGGTCTAGAAAAAGTAACAGAGTTTCTTCACCTGTTGACTCCCTCTCAGCAGAACTCCTGCTCCCTTGCCTACTGTATCATACTGGACAGACAAAACTGTCACGAAAAATGCTAAATGCTGTCCTAAAGCATCTGTATGCGGAAAGTATGTAATATTTGCTTCCATTAAGAGTATTAAAAACTGACAAAGTTTATTATTTAGATCAAAACTGAAATAAAATGTCATTGCACCTACATACCAGGTCTGCTGTCATGAAATGCTGTAAACCTCTGCCAGCTGGGATGACTAAAGAAGCTATTAAAAAAAAAAAAAGCCACTTTACAAACAGTATCTAAGACACAGTTGATCCTTCAGTAATTTACAACAAGCACTGCTGAAACTAAAGCAATCTAACTTCATTTCATACTCATCAGATCAACGAACAACTGAGTACATCTAGGTAAGGCTCTTGAATATATTTATTTCCCTTTAAGTTACTTCAAGCATATGCTGTACTCAGGGGAAAGGTAATACCCTGAATTTATAAAGCTTACACTTTGCTAAAAGCTGGTCTTGGAGATTTATTTTTTTATTTCTTTTAAAAATATTTCTATTTAACTACTTGATCTGTTAAAGTTGCACTGTAAAAATTAAGCATACCATTTATATTTATTACATCAAACAGGGTGTAATAAAGGACAAACATGCAATGCTACCACTTTAACACGAATAAAGGCATATATGTAAAATGTACTGGCTTGCAAACTTGAAGAAAATGTGGAAGTATTTTTCTGCACCACAGCAAATCCAATGGTGCTAGCAGTAAGAACAGTACAGCAAGATTTTCAAAAGCTCTCAACACTGACTTCATTTGGAGAACATAAGCCAAAGGGAAAACCTTCACAGGCTTCAAGAAGCAGTTTAGGTAGCCCCAACTACTATGAAAATCTCTAGTCATAGGACAATTAAAATTCCATTTAAAAAAATAAAATTACTGGCTTCAACAGATTTTTGCCTTATTACTGCCCTTCCAAGAAATAGGAGTAATGAGGTACAGCTCATTAAATATAAAGCCTTCAATAACAAACAAACCCAAAAGAATATTCCCTTTAACCACCCGGAATAAATAAAAGATTTGTCTCCAAAATCAGTCCATTCAACTAAAAAGACTAAAAGGAAAAAAAAAGCAAAAAAAAAGCCCACACAAACAAACAACAAACCCACACACCAAAAAAAACACATGAATATTGCCTGCCCAACCTTTACGTGCACTACAACATAGATTTATCATTACATCATCTTGTATGTTTTTTGCCCTTTGTAAGGTAAGGTCCTAATGGCCTCTCACATTGGCACGAGCTTCAGCTGAGCATTAAGCTCTACCATAACACTACAAGTGGTCAGCTGGACATAATTGAGAAGAATAGGTCCTGATGTCAGAGGCTGTGTGAAAGTCAAGTACTTCTCTGCAATGAAAATACTGCTTTTAAGAAAACAAACTGAAAGACTATGAAAAAAACCTCCTCCAAAATTCCCACTCTTCTGTTTGAGCATGGCATTACATTTTAACAAGTGCAGAACTCCAGATCAAACCCTAGCATGACAGCAGAGCTGCATGGCAAAAACATGTCATATATCCTCAGTGCACATCATGCTACCCACTAAAAAGGGAAGTGAAAGCTTAACCCTAATGGTAAATTTGCAATTGAAGGCCTATGCTTCTGGACTGCAGAGAAGGCTAAAATTCTCTTCAGATTTTGCTAACTGAAATAAGCAGCAGATCAAGAGCATGTGGACATAATTTAATTAGTTTATCAAAGTTTAATTTGTCCTCTGTTGGTCAAATTCTGCTTTCAAATAATTACTGTTCCCCATCATGTTAGGCATATGCTTAAGTATCACCAAAGCAAGATTACTACAGCACCTTCAAGTCTTCAAAAAACCTTGAATCACTGAGCTATTATTAAATTGCATCCGTTGTGTTCAACAACATCTGACCTGATGAATCCTGCAGAATGCGATGAAAATTAGGTGGCAACTGCAAGGTAAACTGTGGACAATGGTGGCTATGTCTGAAGAAGCCTTCTGTTGCTTTAGACTGCATCAACTTGGTTTCCCAAAGCTGCAGAAAGATTATTGAGGTCAACAGATACCAGATTTAAAACCAAATCACATCTAAAATGATAATCGGGTATTCCTAGTTTTTCCAAGATTAAACTCAACTGATTCCAGTCAATAACAACCACTACTGAATTTTGATTTCCAGCAGCCAATATTTGCAGGATATTTGTAACTCTCAATTGGGCAAAAGTTTACATGTTTTGGAGAGCAAAGAAACAGACATGTACCTCATCTCTTTTAAAAATCCAAAAAAAAAAAACCAAAAAAAAATCCCCACAACTTTAATTAACACAGGGGAACCAACAAACCTGTTTCAAGTCTTTCAGAACCTTTTCCTCTACACCCTCTTCTGCAAAGAGTTCACACAGACTTTCAATCACATCTTCAATAATGGACTTGTACAGTTTATGCTAAAAAAACATGTATTTTCATGTTAAGATTAATATCAAGTCATTTGAAATTACAGCACAAAATCTGATCTTGCTGCACAAACTACTGTTACAAACTGAACAGCATGAAGAGACTAGTGTAACAAACTCAATACTCTGTCAGGTGCAGAGGTCTGCAAGTCCACCAGATCTGCAAGTCCACTCTTCTAAATCTGACATCCCTGGGAACACATATCCCTAGAAAAAAAATTGATTCGAGCCTCAAATTACTGGTTTCTGTGGGCTACAGAAATGCTTAAGAAAATCCTAGAAACATTACAAAAACAATTGCTGTGCTGCATTTTCAAAGAAGCCTGCCTAAAGTTTCAGTTTAAAACCGACATTTACTGCTTAGTATAACTCTAATGTCATCAGCCCTACTTAAAAGGCCAAACAACAATACAAGCTACTAAAAATGAGATGTGCCAACTCTATCACAAGCACAGTGTAAGTAACTGCAAGAGGTTTTTTTATCTTTTTTTTCTTTTTTCCTTTGTGGTAAGTCAGATAACGTATGGTGGCTTAACTATGGAAATATTAACACCACAGTTACCAATTAATATCATTCTTCATACAGTAGTACTCCGACACAACACTTTATTCCTTCTTTTGCCCATGGCAGCGATTAAATCCTAACCTCCAGTCCGACCTGGACAACAGACACACATGAGCTTCAGGATTCATCCATTCAGATACAAATCATTATCAGCAGAATAGCCTCCACAAAATGAGAGATGATGCTGAGATTTTTAGAAAAACGTATAAGTTAAGATTCTGGGATATTAATTTACATTTGCTAACTTAACACCAAATCAATATTTTACTGCTCTAAAGTTGTTATACACTATAAACAATTTATTTTTTAAAAACCTACAAGTTATTAACAAGTTACACTTGCAAAAAACTATCAGCACAACATGACACTATTTTACAATAACCATACTTGTGTATGATTTTTTATGACTTATTAGGGGAGGTTACCTATCTCCAAGAATTCTCCCAGCACATTTCAGGATAGTATGAAGACAACTAGGGGGAAGGAAAAAAACCCCAAACCAAACCTCTTGTGCACCTACACTAAAAGATGTTGTCTAGCCCGTACGTCAAATGCTTTACCTTCACTGTTAATCCAGAAAAGAAAGTGAATTTCAGTCTTTCAACAGGCCTATTCCTCTCCCCAAGACTGCCAAGCTACAGTTAAGTATATTCATTATACTGTATCACAACTACACATAGCAACTGTAAAATTAAACCACTCCATGCTTCCAAATTCGGGAGAAATGGTTGCAGTGCAGCAGGTATTGCTGTACCCCACTTTATTCCTTTACACCCAGGCACTCCAGTGCCAGAACCAGGCCACCCACGCTGAGAACCAGAACAAACACCACTTTTCTTTGCATACGGCGGGGCAGCAGGGAGAGAATTATCAGCACTCCATGCCAGCGAAGCCGAAACCAGGCCTTCAAGGGACGTCTCCAAGGCCTCCCCGGGACTGCTGTGTCCTCTGGAGGACCAGATGCAGCCCCGGGCATGAGGCAGGAGGGCAGCGCAGGCCGCCCTCTCTCCCGGGCACCCCCAGCTCTTCAGCGCGTCCCTCCGGACCCCGGGTCGTACCAGTCCCTGCCACGACCCTTTTGCTCACCAAACGCTTTTTAAACAACCCTTCCCTCAAAACAACGGCTTTCCAAGTCACCCCCGCGCTTCCCGCGCCAGGGAACGGCCGGCGGATCCCAGGGATCCTTCCCGGGGACTTCCCAGGACGGCAACTTCCCCGGCCCCGGCCCCGGCCCCGGCCCCATCCCTTCCCCTTTCCCCTTCCCCCGGGGAGGCAGCCAGAGCCCGCCGGGCGGCCCGGCAGCGGGAGCAGGCCCAGCCGCGCCGCCACCACGGCCTCTCACCACGGGGCTGCCGTGAGCCATGGCGGCCGCCCGCCCCGCCCGCCCTGCCGCCTTCAGGCGCCGCCGGGGCTCCCGGAGCAGCTCCCCGGCCCTGGAACACCCACCCCTGCTGGGCTGCTGTGACGCGGCGCTGGTTCCTAAATCCCTGCTGCCGCTCTCAGCCCCCGAGGGCGAAACGAGGCCGCTGCAGCGAGCGCCAGGCAGCCGCGGGGCCGCAGCGCAGCTGGGAGCCTGAGCTCCAGCTGTGTGCGGGGAGGGACGAGAACCACGTTTCCTCCGCAGTGCCAAGCTGTAGCTAGAAAAGCGTATTCTTTTGCTCTAGTAAACCCTGGAGTCGTCATTACTTCATAAGCGGGGAGATCGCCGAAGCTGCCAGTTAGGCAGCAGCAATTTGGTGCAGCTGCTGAAAGGATCGCTTGCCTCTGCAGCAACCTGTTCCTGTGTTAATACGGAGATTTACCAATTTAGCAGTTACTCCTCTGAAAAAATGTTCGTTAATCTCATCTTACATAGGTAGCAGTTTACATACTTTGGTCTTTATACCCCTTCAATCTGTAAATGTGTCTTGTGTTACCTTGATGATTCTGAGACCCTAGAAACTGCCTTTTTCCTTTCTTTTTTCCTTCCTTTTTCCATTTTTTAGGTAGCTATGTAGTTACAGCCCTATTAGACTTGTGAAGGGAAGACTTGCCCATTAAGCTCTAATTTTTAAGGCTGAGTTACACATCTTGAAGAATGAGAAAATTTTAATGAAAATACTGACAGACCCTTAATTATAGAATAACACCTATGACTAAAAAAAAAAAATAATAGAGCAACACCCATCATAACATTGTAAGTTGTGTTTTCACAAGTGAGAGAAATGCAATTTGCTATTGAAATAATTGCTCTGCAACAAAATATGGTTACTGACACTGGGTCTTGAATTAAACTGCAATTGCATATTGAGCTGTTCCATATGCCCCACATCATTGTGAGTAAAGGGCAAGCCATGTTGCTTTGCTTGTAGAATAATTTAAGTAATAAAACATTTTTTAAAGCACAGCGGTCATTTGAAACTCCCTGAGAGAGTGCATACAGCAAGCATCATTATTTTTCTCCTGTCTGGTTGGTCCTGTCGTGGTAGCAGTGAAAGCAAGGAAGATGTTGCAGCCTCAAGGATCTCACTGGGCCCTGAACACTGCAGATGGTGATCCTGAAGCTGAGTGTGACTTATTCATGAGATAGATAAAGAGGATCCCGAGCCATCTATCTGCCAGCATACTATACAGCAGTTTTTCAAAGGTGGAAGTGCAGAAAGAAGACTTGTAAATGAGTTTAATGCTTTCTGTCACCCTTTGTTTGTCTCGGGAGCACAAAGTGCCTTTAAATTGCAACAATTTGTATGTCAAAAACAGAGGGAGGTTGGGGAGCTTGATATAGAAGAATTTCTCAGCTGTTTCAGATAGCAGCTGGGTTACTTTGGCTTTGTCCACATGAAAATTTGCAGACCAAAGGAAATGATCTTCACCTGCACTTCAGGCTTACAGCGTGCTTCTGTGTTTGCACATCCCTAGCACATCCCACCAGCACAAGGCAGTGTGAGGATACCTGTGCCGTAAATTATAACCTGTGTATTGCCAGTGAACACCAAAGATCCATCACCAAGGTCAACATGCCAGCTCCCTTCATGCAAGGGGCAGCAGACTAAGCCTACTGATAGCACACAGCTGTTGCTGGGGAGAAAGTAAAAAACAGGAATGGGAAGACAACTTTCCAAGCTGCACAGGAGGGTTGCAGAGGGTGCTTCCTCCTAACCAGGGCACTTATACTTTCATCTGAGGTCTAGCAACATACTTTTTATAATTTCTTTTACAACTTTCTAGAGCAGGTGTCTTCTCATCCAAGCACTGTGAGCAGTGTCAACTGAACAGCATGAGAAGCCTGGTATATACTGAAAAAAAACAGCCTTCTTTGAACAAGAAAAAAATACTAGTGTTACTCATACTGTCTGGCTACCTTTGATACTGGTGATCTGATCCTAGTATCAATGTCCTGGAGGTTAAAGTGCAAACCTGTCATGTTTTTCATGCTTATGGATTTTCCATCATTTAACCCTTTGTTTAGGAGAAGAAAACAGAGGCACAGACACACCAGAAGCGTTGCCCAAGCTCACAAATGGCAGTCAGGAACAGCATCCAGAATTCATCAGTTTTGGTTCAGCTTCTGAACCAGCTTTCCCTGTTGTGGTCTCTTGAACAGCTCACAAGAGTTTTAGAAGCCAGGCTATTGAAAGGATTAGCATCCTGTTCAAATCCTCATGATTTTTCAGGGTTTTGTCAGCATTTGGGGTAGAGCTGCTTAAGGGCACCTCAAACATTCCTTTACTGGACAGGTTTTAATTTGTAATTATTTATACTTCTCTTTGTACATGATGTCTAGAGAAGATTTATTTTTGGATGATGAACCTTTATTAATATTTTTTTTAAAAATACCGTTTTCAAATGCCTTCCCTCTAGAAACAGAGTCCTCAGCAAACTCAGATGCTTGGTAATGAATGCCCTCTTCTGTTTAAATCCAGCATTGCTGCTGTAGAGGAACACCCGTACTCAACCGCAGGACTGCAGAATTCTTTAAGACATGTTTTACAAATGCCGTCTTGCCCTTCTTTCCAAGTAAAAGCAATCATTCTTAGGAGAAACCAGTTGCAGAATCTAGGCAGTCCTCCTGGAGATGCCTTGACACGGACAGAACTGCAATTTCGTTTAAAAGATACTCTCTGACATGTTCCCTTTGTTTTAAGTTGTTGACTCCTAGAGATACGGCACTCTAGTCTCATAACCAATTTTGTTAACAGCTTGATTTTTTTATAGGCTCTACGATTTCCATCAGAATTCTGAGACCGGTAACACTGGGACTTGTGGTTCATTCTTCTTTCATTTATCATGGGCGACTCCTGTTTCTTCAAAGGCCTCTCCTTTTTTACTTGATTTAAACCACTTTATCAAAGCAACCATAGAAAGAGCTGTCCCTTAATTCAATTTAATGACAAATTTTCAAGACACTGGGTGGCATAAGAAGGGCTCTGACCTGTACAAACTGCTGTTTAAAAATGGCAGCCCTGATGGATTGAATATACTGAATAGTACTGTATCTCTCAGCTCCTTAATAAGCCTGGAGACTTGTGTAGCATGAGTAAGCCTAATTAAGGATGAAATAAGCCTTTTCTCTTCTAAATATTCACCCTGATACACCCTGCCTTATGTGCAGAGAAAGCCTCAAAGGGACTTAGCAGCCACCAGCCACTTCACTGTCATTATTCTTGTCCCTGCTTTCTACCACCCTCCTGCAGGTGCCCAGCTCAGCACTTGTCTCCTGTTTCCTCACCTCTTTTGGGTGTGACCTACCACCTTGGATATGATCTACAGATGTTTATAGCACCCTCTTTTCTCAGAGAGACCCCAACTTCCTGCCCTCTCTCCCCAGGAGAAGCCCCAGTTCAGCTTACTCCCCTTTTATCTACTGCCTTTGCCCTCATCACTCTCTAAGCCCTTTCCCTGCCATCTTGTTTAATGCCCTCCCAAATCAGTGATTGAAATCCCACTCCCTCCTCGCCTGTGATAGCCACTTACCTGCTGCTGGGCTCCCTGGCTCCAGTGGAGAGGGAATAGTATAGGAATGTGCAGAACCACACAGAGGGAGGGTAAATGACAGCAACATCATTCCTCCTTAGTTGAATTAGCTGCTGGAAGCTCACAGTTGAGCAGACAATTGCTGAAGTCCAGCAGTTTTAGTGTGAAGCTAAATAACAGCAAACCAGCATGTTTTGGTCAAGGCCAATTTGCTTTGTCGAACTTTGCATTTGGTAATCGGAAGAGGAATAAAGGTGAGCAACCACAGCAGCCCCTTTCACCAGTGGTGGGTTTTGTGGCACCAACCAAAAGCATTCAGCAAGGGACCTTGAAGCACAGATTGAAGCACAGCTTAGCAGTCAAGTTCTCCTTTATAGTGCCTAATTGACTCCAGTTTACTAAAGAATAACTCAGATGTATGGAGACTGACCTGCATTGCTATATTGGGTCTTGGAAGGGTTTATGTGAGGACCCAAATACTCAAGGTCAAGATGATACTCAAGATGACTCAAGGTCATCTTCCCCATCTTCCCTTTCTGAGCAAACATGGCTGGGCGCTTGCTGCCCTAATACCTGACTGTACACACCTTTTCACTTTTTTTTTTTTTTTTCCCCAATTCTAGATCTTCTGCACACCCCTTCTGACGTTATAACCGCACAGGCAGCAACAATATTCAGTAATGGCTTTCCATGAAGGGGGCAAAAACAGCCTTTACCTTTTCTCTCCAGGCAGCGGATGGCTCCCTCCCTTTCACATGAACTGTCTTCTAAATCCTGGTGTCAGCACTTGCTTTTCTACAGTAAAATCTACTCAGCATTACAGATGACCTGATAGATGAAGATTCCTCCCTGGAGAGCAGTCCAACAAGGTTATCACTGTAGCGTACCTCTGGGTATCATCTGAATAATGCCTGTGTTCTTGCTTTAAATCCTCTCTGTTCCACTGCTGGGTTTTATCTGACATTTTCATTGCATCTCCTATAGCATGACTGTGTCATTGGTCCCTTGCATGAGTAAGATCTTCCTGTCCAGGAAGATAGGTAACCATTGCTGACAGCTGTACAGCTGTGCTGCAGGGGTGCTGAGGACAGACTGAGTTCTGCTTGGAGTGTAATGGCACCACATAATATATGAAAGCTGCATGGCACAGTGCTGCCCTGAACTGTGGAATGCCATGAGCAGGCACCATCTTGGCTTGTAGGGGCACCTCTCACTGTGTCAAATCAGTATCTCACAGCCACCTTGCTTGTCTCCAGTGCCCAGTTACCCCCTTCTTCAGCTTCTCCCAGCTTTTCCTGTCCCCCACCTCAGGAGAGCATTCAGTTAATTTTCCACACTGCAGCTACTTCCAGCTTTGTTTTCAGTAGCTTACCTTGAAGGCACTTCCTGCATGGGTTACTCACAGCTTCTCTACTGCAGTCTCTTTTATAGGTAAACTTCCCCCCTGCATTAGAGAGGCAGTGGTTCTCCTCAGCCCTTCCAAACGAGCTCTGCTCACTGCCATTGTGCCAACTCTCTGCCCCCTTCCTCTTACTTCCACCACCAGCCCACCCAAATGTGGATGCCTTCCACTCTCAATGTGCCCACTTCAGATTATTTTTCCCTTGAGCTTTTATTGTTGAATATGGGTATGGAACTGAAGGCTATTCTATATTAAACCAAAAGCCATCCCACTGCAGTGTAATGCTAGACTGTACCAACCTACAACCAGAAATACCTAATGACACTGGGTTTTGTAGGATGGGAAAGCAGAATTTGAGCTGATGCTTCTTTTATTTCTATCAGCTTAAGCAGGGAGTGTGAACATCACTTACAACATGTCATGGTTGTTATTGTAAAAAATTACAGGTTGTTTTCACTAAGGAAATATCAGGGCTACAAAACAGCACATACTAGGCATAGCACATACTAGGAAACTATCCCAATAATGTTTTCATGTTTTCACTTTTATCCTAGCAATTTACCATCTCATCTTTTCATGTACCTGAATCATACTGTTCACCAATACTTTTAAACACTGCAAACTGTTTTAAGCTCTGGAAGGGGACTGTACTTCTGCTACATAACTGCTCTCCATTTGCAGGTGTTTATTGAAGGACAGAACACCAATGAAGTGAAAATGGATGTTAATTGTACTTCCCAGTTTCTCCCAGTATAACTGCTTTGCTACAAAGACTACAGCACAGGACAAGTGGTGTGGCTATTTTATACTTTAAGCTGATTCTCTGGATGCTGCCCCACAAACCTCTGCCTTATTCCCATCTTTTCCCACAGAGGTTTCACAGTTTCCCTGGGGACAACTCTTTTCAAGCAATCTGTGAAAGTCTCAGTTGTTGCCCATTATACTGCAGTATCCTAGAGAGATCGAAGGAAGTTCTCAATAGGAAAATCCATGGTATTCTTTCCCTTATGCAACTAAGGCAGGAAAAGGACCTGCCATAAATGATCATTAATGGAATGTAGTGCATTGCTCATGTCCCCCACTTACACAGAGCTCTTTCTAATAAATCACAATACCTGATGAGGCAATATCATACAGTTAATTACAGTATATGTAAAGCAAGCTTGATAAATTTCCGGTGAGGGGACAAGAAACAGCTATTTTGAAAGACAACTTTATTTTTTTAATCAATATGCAATCTTCAAAATGTTATTACAAGATCATCAGCATGGTCTGTTTATACTTATACTGACAAAAGACCCAAATAAAATTAGATTTTCCATTACAAATAACAGCACTGTTTCAGAGTTATCAAAATTACAGCTAAGAACTACTAAGTGAAGTAGTTAATTACTGTGTTTAGTCAACAAAAAGACAAATAAATGTAAAATAGAGGTGTGGGCACCAATCCTGCAGCTAAGAAGTTCATCAAGCAAAATAAATGCAACTAAAAGCAACACATGGAAACATGTTTTTAGATGTAGAGTACTTTTGGAAGATTAATATGGAATCTGGAAAAAAAAGTGAGCACAAAGGATGTCAGTGGTGTGCGAGTCACCTTCAATGAAGTGCACCATCATCCTCATTTTTCTAGAGATGCTACACAAGGGCAGCCAGACCCATTGTTCCCAATCACTGCAAAGCTTCAGCTTTGACACTCAAAAACTTTTCCTCTATTTTGTGCTCTTCTCTGGTTGGAATAAGCAAGCACTGCAGGCTGCTTACTTATTAGCATCAAGAATCTTCCACAGAGGTTTTTTTCCTGCCCATTACCACAATTCCTTCTCTTTTTTTGCTTCTCCTTTATTCTTAGAGACTTTGATACAGATTCTATTTTGTCAGTTAAAAGACTTCCATTTACTTCAATGGGTGTTTGAATATAAATTACATCAAGTACCATTTACCTATAGTAATATAATTAGTATGAGAAAGATGAACTCAGTTTGTCAGTTTCAGCAAATATGACACTTTGTAAATAAGGCAAACACACTAAGAAATTAGCTGTTCTCATTGACTTCTGTTTAAAATATAAAATATCCCAAAACCTGCTGGTCCTTTGTGAAGGAAACATGGATAATATCTAAATACTACCCTGTAATAAATGTTAGCAAAGCATCAACAGCTTAAGTGACCCAAGCAGCTGGAAGCATTTCAGGGACTGCAGGCACTAGCTGTGGGCAAAGAGAGATCAGATATGTGTGAAACCTGGTTTCTCACACAATGCCAATACACCTCATGGGTTATTTAAAGCACTAGTCCTTCTGCTAGCTGCACACTGAGCATCACGACAGCTTATAGCAACCGTTTGTCATCTCCATTCCCCTCCCCTACTACAGTTAGGCTGCTTACAGCCCTGATTTCTAAAGAATCAAAGCCAGTATGCTTACTCACTATCACCTGCTGTAGCCTTCACAGAAAATTGAGAGTATTTGTTCAGTAGGTTGTACCCAAAGGACATCAGAGAATGCAGAAGAAATATTAGAAAGGGAAAGGCAGGATGTTTCTGCTTTAGCACATTGCAGTAGAATAGGAAGTTAAAATTTGGTGGGGGAAAAACATCATACAATCTTTCATTAAACTGCAGCCTATTTTTAAATGTTCTGAGAGCAATGCATACAAACATAATCTTGAGACTGAACAGGGTAATTATTCAGCCTTAGGCTGCACTAATTGTCAGGTTTAAACTGAAAGACATGCATTAAACAGAGTAACTTTCTGTCAGTGTGGCAATATTTCTGTGGAATGAATTCCCTGTGATCCTAATCCAATTCCGATTAAAGTTAATGGCGAGTCTTGCAGGCCTCAGATGGAAATCCAAGAGTCTGCAACACAGATAAAGCTGTAGCTTGACCTTTTTACATTAATGAGTTCAGTAAGGCTGAATGATCATTTGCACCGTACCAGATATAATACAGATTCACTAGCAGGAAAGAAGACTTGTAATGTGGCTGTTCATCACTTAGGCCATTCAAAACAGTATCTCATCTCTTGAAGGGTCAGGATAAAACACTTCAGCACTACATGGGCTTCTTGAACACATCCCAAGACACAGCAGATGCCTGACAGAAGAAAAGCAGCCCTTGCTTCTGCAGGACCCCTAACACCACCAGGTACTGAATGCCCCGGACAAAGAGTCCCAGAACAGCCTGGCTGTCCCTCCTTCTTAAAAACAGAAAAGCAGGGTCAGGCAAGACAGGCTTTGGACAACAACCGCTGCTAACAGATTTATGGAGTTGATGTCAGTCTAAACAAATCACCTTCAGACAAAGGTTAGTGCAGGAATCTGCAACACATCTTTCACAACCTTTATCGAGCAAAATGATTCACAGATACATAGCTCTCTGCCCACGGACTTCAGCAAACTACAGAGCTTTGACAAGATGCCAGGTATAAACATTTTGCCATAGTGTACACTGCGCCCCGTGGTTCAGCTGAGAAGTACATAAACCAAATTTGAATATGAATAAAATAAACCAAACATAACTTGAAGGTGCTCATGGCTTCACAAGTCAAAACATGGATGGAGAATGCAACAGCTAAGATGTATCTGGATCACTGCTACGCTCAAACGCTTGCTTAGATTGATGATAATATAATCCACTAATAAAAAGGGATATACAGAGAAGCCAAAACACTATAATAAACTATTTGGGGCTTTGGCAATGCAGTACCCATAAAAAAACCTGCCCTAAGGACTTAGTATATAATCTATTACCCATTTCATTCTCAGCTTCCAAATGGGGGGAAAAGTTTATTGTGATGAACTAGGTTCATTTTATGGCCTTCTGTTTCCTCAGACTGGTGATTTTCTCAGTGCATATCCCACATATTTCTACTTTTGGGGAATAACATTTATCTGTATTTTTACACAGTGTTCATATAAACAGTTACAAGCTGTGACAAAATATAAACTTAGTGCATTACTGTATTTTTGTTCTCCACTAATTTCAGTTTGAATTCAGGATAATCTTAGGAAAACTGCAGAAAAAAAAATAAAATTAAAAAGTATCACGAGCATTTTTTTTTTAATTTATCAGATTTTTTCAGACCTGAAATTGCAGCCTGCAGAAAAGGACAAAGGGGATAATGACTGAGGGGAATCAGCAGAACCTTTCCCTAAATGCCAGTAACTTTTCAAAACACAGTTAACACACTTGTACAGGGTTAGTAGCTCAAGCTGTCTGCTGAAGTGTCACAGCTTCACTTCTCTTGTGATAGTCCATTCCTGCATTGTTTCCCCACAGAAAACACTTTTAGAGCCAGTAGCATGAAAATATCTCCTTTCCCATGCATGGAAAGACCATCTTTACAGTTATTCAAAGCAATAGCTCCTGCAGTTTCAAACCAACATCTGGAACTTGCATCTTAAAGGAGACTCAGAGCAAACGGTAGCAACCAGCCATTTCTTCAGTTTGTGGAGAAAACCCTTGGCTGGTGTAAATTCTCAAAGCTTCATTAAATGAAATGCGCCTGGACTGATTTATGCTTGCTGAGGATGAGCCCCTTGTCTCACTTGCTGCAGCAGTGAAAAACATTTGTCTAATGCTGGCACAGAAATTTCAATCACATCTGCCATATGTTTTTTTACCCAAGAGATTACTTTGAGTGAACCTATAAAGTGCTGGGGAGGAAATGCTTGCAGCCACAGAAAAATGAAAAAAAAAAAAAAATTCCCATTTTACCAATTAAATCAACCAGTTTCCAACTCACTAATTGAGATTCTTATTGAGTTTAATATTACAACCTGATCTGTTTGTGTATATCAAGGAGTGCAGAAACATGGGGGACTTAGATTTTCAAATACCACTAAAAAACATGATAAAACATGTAAAGGTCTCCTGCAGGACCTTACACAGATGCTGGTCTGCCCATAAGTGCTCTGGCAGCTTTTATTGCTGAATATTATATGTCCAAGTGACACGAACTCTTTGAGTAGTGCCATTAGGTTTCAGTATGGAGTATGAGATCATTCCCAAGTCATAGATACGCAACAGGAAAATAATGTATTACAATCAGTCAATTAAGTGCTCACATCCTGCAACTCTTTACAAGGAAACCCTATTCTTACCAGTATTCCTGTGACAGGAAGTTTACTTGAACACAGGCCAGTCAAACCAGTACTGATCTGCAGAATCAAAACTAAAAGCACTAAAAAAAAAAAAAAAAAAGACCATGTTTATCCTAAACTAGGTCACTGCTCTCCTCCTAAAAATAGAATTTGCTATGTAAATTGATTCCCACTAATATCCCATGACGATGCCTCCTGTCCTCTTTTACTGCATTAGGCAGTTGCCAGCCTTATCTGGATCCTCTCCATCAAGCCTAATCCACTTCTTTTCAATTTCAACCTGTAGTTATAAAAAACAAACAAACAACAAAAAAAAACCACACAGGTAGAATTAGCGATTAATTGGGCACTGAAAGTGTGAAGTGCAGCAGCAGCACAGATAAAAGCTTTGACACAGAATCAAAACACTTCCAGAGCAAACAGATTTCAAAACCACTACTACCAAAAATAGCTCAACTGAGGAAAAACACTGCATTTGCAGTTCTGTTTTTCAGGACCATCTTTGATCAGACAAGGAATTATTTCTTAATTATTCTTTTGCTCAAAGCCATTACCACAAGTGCATGCAAGATGTGTTTAGAGTACAAAGCACATTTGCCTTGCAAATACAGTAAGGGGGAATGGGGAAGAAGAAGAGGATGAAAGCACTGAAAGCATAGCCCTGAAAATACCTGGTAATTGTAAAAAGCTTTCTGAACCATGTGCTTCTGGGGCTGCAGATCACTCTCTATGCCCAGTGACTTGACTTTTGTTCCTGAGGCACAGGTATCATGAACAACAAACTGGACGGTAGCAAATGGATACCAGTCAGATGGGATTTCCTGGTCTGATCCAAGTTCCAGTTTGTAAGACAGGCTGTGTGGATGATCAGAACCTTGGAAAAGAAAAACAAACACACACCATCAATTAATTATCTTTTCTTTGTTTACATTACAAGGTTAATCTGCTAGCAAGAGAGCACAGCTCTATCTTGTATTAATGCAGTGCAGTTATTATGATACAAGATTATTTTATATATAATCTTTTAGTCTTGGTCATAAGGCGACCCCTTACTAATTTTTTCTCTACTTCAGCACACTTTTCACAATTGTTTATTTTACAAATTAATTTGCACAACATTTACCAGATCCTCTCAGCTGCTGATTAAGATGAGTATTACAAGCTTAGGGATTGGTTGCTAAATTCAAACTATTAGGGAAGAATCTCAGTTTTCACTTAAAAATACATTTCTTACTCTTGTGGGAATATAAAAATTGGAAGAAGCCAGCTTAGGAAAGGCAGAGATGCCTCCTTGTGCCAAACAACCACCGTTTCCAGAGCTCTCTGCTATAGGAATTATATTGGAGTGTTTATTTCAAGTAGCTATCTTGTGTAACATCATTTATTACAGTGTATCTATGGCACAAAGATAACAGTGCAGCTCAGAGTGCTGCTCAAAAAAGATATATCACAGCTGCCAGGATAAAGGCTACCTGGACTCCATTTCTAGATTGGTTTGTTATAGGTAAAGAACATAGCCCATTTCTTCCAAACAAAAGCATTACTAAAGCAACTGTCATGCTATAAAGCAGAGTCATGAAGGACTCCCATGTAGTGCAGCACATTCTAAATTACTTCGATCTAGCCTTACAGACTAGGGATCACTTGCTTTAGCATTTCTTCTATCTGGCAATGGTAAGGGAAAGTATTTATCCTTGCACACAGGAACACCAGGGTGAAAAGCCTGGTTTACAAAGAGACCGAGGTCAGCAAGCTCCCTGTGTGCATGAAAGCAGTATAATATAATATCATGAAAAGAATCCTTTATATTGCAGCCTCCTCTCCAAATTCTTCATAGCAAAAGTTGTCATTCTGTGGTTCTCTTCCTCTCCAGGATTTTAAGCATCAGCATAGACATCTAACTACCAGTCAGCTGCAGGCAGAAAAAAAAGCTGAAAAAGGCTTGGCCATATTTTGTCAAAGGCAAGCCTGGCAGTGTATATTTGGTTTTCATCCATTATACTGAAAAACAACTCGTAAGTTCAGGCAAAAATGTTCTATTCTTTATGCACCCACTTTCTCTGGTGGCAGAAATCAATTTTGTATTGGAATGAAGGAGATACTGAAGACGGAGTTGACATACACTGAGCTTTATCTATCCCATGGGACAAATCGCTACAACAGGCTCACGGGCATTTCATAGGCAAAAATAAACAAAAGAAGATACATCTCTGTTGCTCTTAGGAGCCTTGGGCCGGGTGCATCCTCTGCTCTGTGCTGCAGGTTTTCCCCACAACTTGCCTCACAGCCTGTCTGAGACAGGTCTGACTCCAGGAGATAATTTACATTTGAGCAGTTTGATGGGCAGAGTTCTGTCAAACACACAAGCCTCCAACTTCCTAAGAACAAAGTCTATTTCAATTAACAGTCCTCCAGAGTTCATTCCAAGTCCAGCATAAAGTCAGTGAAAATCAAGGTTTAAAGAGCATGAAATTCATGCTTATCTTTATCATACTCACTAAAACATTTCACATTTTGTTTTCCTTTTGATTAATTATCTAATTAGTATAAATAGTAATTCCCTCTCTCTTCCTTGCTGTGACACTCAGCAGTACAGTTAAAACTTGACTGCCTGGAAGAAAAGGTGAGGGAAGGGGAGAAAGGAATAATAAGAGTCCTTTGGAATATCAGCCCCTAAACCTCAGATAGGGAAGGTCTCCAACTCTTTCCCCCCTTCTTTTTTCCATGTTTAACAACAATACTCAGTAGCTTAAAAAGCTACTTGGTGACTGCAAGTTTTTTTCTCTCCATGGCTGACCCCAAAGGCACACACACAGAAACACTATGGACAAGAGGCATGTCACTGGACAAGTGCATTCCTTTACCATCCAGACTCTCCAAGTGGCTGATTTACAAGCCTCCCCTGCAGGCTCCCATCCAGCAGTACATCACATTCAGTCTTTATCTGAAATGCTGCTTTTTTACATAGCTACTTGTAACGGTCCAAGAAAACCTGAAATGGATTTCAGAAAAAAAAAAAAAAAAAAATGCTATATACACAGCAACTAGAGTCCTGCATCATAGGAGAGTGGCACTGGCCACAAAGTCTTCCAGATGTCTTGAAAGAAATGTGTATTACAATGGAGAGCCAACAACCATTCCCTAAATGGGACTAACTGCTGCTTTCTACCAAAGCACAGCTCTAATACATGCTAATAAGGAGCTGGTTACAGAAAATGTAGGAAGTGGTAATACAACTTGTACTCAAAGATGCAAGGGCAGATCCATGAATGGGAGTGCTAGGGATCACTGCAACAAAAAACACTGTAGGTCCTGATTTTGGGGAGTGAAGCTCCCCTAAATATGTCCAGTACAACAGCTCCTTTAAGGTGAATGGGAAGGAGTAAGTGCCCAGAAATGGCCATCACCAAAGCCAGCAGAGAGGGAAGGAAACATAACTGAGCAGGACAGCCAGGAGAGATCAGATGGAAAAAACACTCCACTCCTTGCAGACTTTGCAACCTACCTGCCGCACCAGTCACAGCATAAGACTTCATAACCCACACACAGTTAAAAAAATTACAACCACCACTCAAACCACGGCCCATGACAAAAAGCAGCAGTACTGTGACCACCTTTTTATGTAAAAGCAGGATCCTACAAGGTCCTTTCAAGGCACTAAAGTACAAAGACACTGAGCTTGCCAGCTCATAAAGGTCTTCGGCAAAGGAGTGCAACAGTAGGGGCACACAGCATGTGGCTAAAGTCTCAGGACAATAACACAATACACGGAGACAGGTAGAACTGTAACATTAGGCACTTTATTACAGAAGCAGAGGACGGAATAAAGTCAGAAAAAAGTATTACAACCACCTGCCAGCTCCTTGAGAAGGAAGCTGGAGGAGGACTGAACACATGTGAGGAGGAGATGGTGGTTCGTCACTCATGTACACAGTCAAGGGCAGATGTGGGCTTGGTCCACGATCTGCTGCTGGTCATCTCTTCTTGTGTCCAAGCCCATTTCTCCTGCACTAACATTCTCTTTGTCCACAGTTCCTCTTCCAGACTGCCTGGATATGGTGGAATGAGCTCCCTGTTGGGGTGGGCCTCTCCATCCTCACATCTGCCATGATCCCAGCAACAGTTGTGGTGACAGCAACACCAGCAGTGAAGAAGACCAGAAGCAGTACCCCATTCCACAGCCAAACTGTGAGATGTCATTCCACCTGTGGTACCACAACCCACCCAAGCTGTGCTCCCTGTGGCTCCCAGGACCTGCTCTACTCTCCAGTGGTGATGCTGGGATGCAGCTTGGCAACACACTTACTTGACCTCATCTTTGTGCTGTTTGCTGGGTCGGGATGCACAGATTGCATAAGGTCACCCACAAATGAAGGGTTCTTCATAGCAGCAGTTGCAACACTAACATATTGCATGTTGCATGGCCATGTCCTGGCCAGAAAAGCAGCATGTTCTGCCTCTGGGGCTGTGGCTGACCAAGTATCTGAGGAGAAAGGGTCGTCCAAGAGCAGTATCATCTTGTCTGGAATCCATTTGTGGTAGTAAGAAAAGGGTGTAGATCTAAAGGCATCTTCCTGTTGTAGGAGGGAGGCCTGTGGAGAAACAAGTAGCAATGGGAATTGTCTGGAAAATTATTGTCTCCTGAGAAAGGGAATTCAGAAATACCCACTGCTTGGAATTTTCCTGGACAGATATGGTAAATGTTGGATTGCAGATGTCCACTTGAGCCCAGGCATAAATGGGCCATTCCTTTTGGCCTGTTGCTAAAGACTCCGGTGTTAGACGTAGGAATGCTGAGGTTCAGTACCACACAAAACTTTAAAAAAATCTCTGGGCTTATATTCCAGCTAACCCACACCCATGAAGTGGTCTCGGTGTTGGGATCCAATGAGTTCTGTGGTCCTTTCTTTCCTGTAGGTGGTCACCTGCAAAGGCAGAGATTATAGCTTTGGTATCTGGGTAAGGTTACTGCCCTAGGTCCTCTGGAGCAGCCTCCACTGGACCCTTTTGCTTCCTTCCAAAACACAAGGTTTACCCCAGCTCATCTCCCTGCTGTACCAGCATCAATGTCAGAAAGAAGTACTCACCACTTCACTTGCAGAGAAGTTCCTGCTGGGCAGTGGTAGGAGTGTGGAGCAACTTCTTCCCATCAGCTGTCAAATGACAAAGCAATCAACCAAAACTTTGGAAGATCGTGAGCATTGCCTTAGTTTTGATGTAAAACTAGCCAGCCCTTGACATCTCTGCTGCATGAAAATACTGCTTCCCAGGTCTTGTATTACAGTGGAGTTGGAAGAAAGAGAGGCTGCACATATAAGGTCCTTTTGCCAAAAAAAACCCTGTAATGCTGAATAAGCAAGATATTGGCCAGCCGAGAGAAAAGGTAGTGGAGTGGAAAAACAAGTAGGATGAAGCAGGCATGGTGTAAGTCTGTACTGTTGCCCACTGGAAGCTAAGACAACATATTCAGATGTAAGCCCACCTGTCCAAAATATGGCCCATCAGGCATGGTGGAGACATAACCACCTGGCCTGATGGAATTGAATCACTGTTGGAAGGCAACCAGATAATCTGGGAGATAACTGAGCTTTTACTAACTAACTTAGAAGACAGAAGCCTTGAGGTTTAGGTATCTAGGCAACTTGTTAAGACTTTTGTGAATTCAGAGACCCTAGCCTTTCCTGTTTTACATCTGAAAATTTCGCTCTTATTTCCTAAATTCTTGCTCTTTCTCTGGAAAATAACAACAAAACAAACCAAACCAATAAATCAACAAAACTATGACACTAGATTCAAACCATCATTTAGCATTCATGTAGCACTTCACAAATAATAACCTAACTTTGCTGCATTTACTCATACTATTTATCCCTTACTCACTTGTATGAGTAGCATTCAAGCAGCCTTGATCTGCAGAAGGCTCGTGAAGCCAAGCAGTTTAGGCAAAAAAATGTGCTGGTTGTTTTAGTTCAGTAGTAATGCTACTTTTGACAAAATTGGTCCAGTTCTAAAAGTCTTATTTTGAACATGAAAACATAAGCAATTACTAAGAACGGATTTACATTAGGATTATTAGAAGTTAACAACTCCTGCAGCTATGTCTAAATGGGTGTGGTTATCCAACCTTCCAGGAGAAATGCACAGGAAACAGGAGTGGGAAGGTCTGCAATGTTGCTGCTGCCAGAAGGTGGCTTGGCAGGGATGGAGCCCACCTGACAAAGTCAGGGCTCAGAGTTTCCTCTTAGGCAGTTTAGAAAATTAAAAAGCAGCAGCTGAAGGTTGCCGAGACCCACATCACCTCCTATACTGGAATTCACACTCAGATGCTAAAGGCTACCAGCAGCCACAAATTCCTCTTTCTCCATTTCTTTGTGTTGCTTAATCACAGCTTCCTCGGTGTGGCTCCATGATGCAGAAGAAAAGGAGGAATAATCAGCTGAGGAACTGCTGCTTTACACAGCAGCCCAAGGATGGAGCTGTCCTAGCAGGAAACACCAAAGAGCACAAATTTACACAGCCAGAGATTAAAACACAGCGTTTTGAAATCTAGTCTCTCCCAGCTCCCAGGTGCCTATCGCTTCCCAGGGCAAAGCCTGGCCTCAGTACCATGATAAAATAATAAAATGTTCTACATTTACATATACAATGCCCTGATTTTGCAAGTGTAGAATCAATTTGCAGAAATTTCACTGGATCGACCCTTCAAAGTCTGCAGCTTTTTGCTTGCTTTTTTTTTAATTTTTTTTTTTCATTTTTTAAATAATGTTAACACTCAGACTCAAAAATCTCCAGTTCTAGATCTCAATAATCATAGGCAGCTTTTAAATATCCGGGGTATCTCACAGCTCACACAGACTTTGCTTGGCCAGCAGTCTTCTAGTGGATACTAACATATTTCAATGTCTATAAATGGAGTCACAATATAACTGTAGGAAACCTTATGTTTTCCCTTTTTTTTTCCTTCTTTCTTAAAAAGCCTTGGACAAGGGCTTTTTGAAAGAAAAAGCCTCAGCATATTTTTCTCCCTGCAGTAAAAGTCTTATGAAAGTTTACATATTTCTATTAGTTTGACTGCCTCCAGATTTTTGGCATGCCTTGGGACAACTCTATTTTTAAACTCCTAACTGCATACAGAAAACTTGATAGGTTTAAAATTTGGCAGTATTACCACCAAAATGTTTTTTCAAGCACATGAACATTTCAGGGATACAAATGATTTTGCAGCTCTCAGCCAGAGGAATTATTCAAACGTCAAAAGTTTAAGCTACTGGCAAAAAATAATGTAAAGCTGCAGAATGCCACAAAAACCGGTTCTTACTTTCAAATAACACAAATCTGAAGTTAATTGTGCACATCAAATCTTAGGGTGAATGAACGGCAGGGAATTAAAGGCTTTGGAAGACTTATAATCTTTAAAATTGCCTGATTAAATTGCTGACTTGATTTTGCAGAAGCAAACATACATTAAATAGCAAAGAATATTAAAAGCTACTCAAACACTCAGTCCCGTAAGGCTTGGGAGAACAGATGGGTCACAGCAGCACAGTGCAAATCCTTGAAGCCCAGTGTGCATGACACACGTATCTACAGATTTTAGAATCACAGAATCATTTTGGATGGAAAAGACCTTAAGATGATCAAGTCCAACCATTAACCCAGCACTGCCAAGTCCACCACTCAACAAGGTCCCTTAAGCACCACATCTACATGTCTTGTAAATACCTCCAGGGATGGTGACTCTGCCACCTCCCTGGGCAGCCTGTTCCAGTGCCTGACAACCCTTTCAAGTGAAGACGTTTTTCCTAATATCCAATCTAAACCTCCCCGACACAACTTGAGCCTATTTCCTCTTGCTCTATCACTTTTTACCTGGGAAAAAAGACCAACCCCCACCTTGCCTCCTTTCAGCCTCCTTTTCTCCAGACTAAACAACCCCAGTTCCCTCAGCAGCTCTTCATAAGACTCGTGTTCCAGACCCTTCACCAGCTTCATTGTCCTTCTTTGGACATGCTCCAGCATCAAAATATCCTTATTGTAGTGGGGAGCCCAGAACTGACCACAGTATTTGATGTGAGGAAGACCTTAGTTTTGAAGACCTGAAGAATCTTCTTCTGCCCACTGCTTCTCACATGTCTCTCCATCAACTCCTCTGCCTTCCCTGTCCATTTTCCAGTCTTCCCAACCCCTCCTTTACTACCTTCCCTTATCTTCCTTCTCTCTGTTGTCTCTCTCCCCTGCCATTAATCCTGGCTTGGCTCCCTGCCTTGGGTTAGTCTGTCTGCCAATGCTGCATCTCCTCTGCTCTCTGCTGCCCCTTGCTTGGCAGCCACCAGCATCCTCTCCCAGCAGAGCCTGAGATGATACCCAGGTAAAAAGCAGCGTGCCAAACGGAGGGCTCAGACAATTCAAGAGGAACCATATGGTATTATCCACAGGTCCAAGCTCACCACAGCTTTTATCCAAAGCAAAAGAAAGGGAAAAACAGAGATGGCCTTAGCACGATGTCATTGCTGAATCTGACCGCAGTGACACTTTTGCTGTTCCTCCCACAGTAGAGGTTTCAACAGAAATCAGAAGGCAAATTTGCTCAAGGTTTTAGAGACCTCATTGCCTAAGCAAGGCCCAGTCTGAACACAAAAATGGCCAGTATTTCCATGCACCACCATTAGTAAAAAATACTAGCCCTAGTCTACAAGTAGCCATGCAATAATTCATGCTCTCTCAACTGCCACATGAGCATGTTGATGTAGGATGCTTTTCAATGCTGTTTTAATACCAAAAGCAATCTAGTTCATATATGGGCTCAGAGTAACATTGATTTTTCATTTGCTCCCGCGTCAGTGCTTCTGTCAATCTCTTACTTCTGTCACTGAAATATCAATCGGAATTTAAGGATCAAATATCAAAGTTAAAAAAAAAAAAAAATCATGATTACCTAAACAACAGATCAGACTAAATATAATTTACAATTAGTTAAAAAATAGGGAAAAATATTCTCGGGATTTTTTTTGCCTTAACTATTTTTTCTAATAATTTTGAATGAGAACTCTCACCTGCACACACATCTAGCTGCAAGAACCAGTGAGTGGATTCTGTCAACTTAGTACTAGCACACCTGATGCCAGGACGTAAGAGACTAAATCCTTTCTGGGCATTTAAAAGAGGGACGTAGTCCAGACAGTTGGGATACTACAAGACTAGCCTAATCCATTTGTTACCACTTTCTTCCTTCTTTGAAGTACAGATTTGACAGATATTTTAGGCAAAATGTTTTAGAAGATGCCCTTCTCTTACATAGATCCCCAAAGCTTCAAGTACACAGAATGCATATCCAAGGAAAGGATCAAGTGCCTTCACTCTACAGAAGTTGAAGCAGAATAATATACTCCTCAAGAACTTTATGCCATTTAAAAAGTGCTATCTAGGGGTATTAATCTTGTAACATGACAAAGATTTGGAATTTTAAAACTGTGTATTTATATTTTCCTTCTCCCCAAAAATCATATTTTCTCCATTAGGTAAATTAACTTTTACTTAGAGGGACGCTAACAACTCCCACATGCATGACTACAGACTTAGCTGGTTTTATTGCTGCAAGTTTTTAGCGAGGTGCCACCACCAGACAGAAGGATGAATAAAGTGGGAGGCATCATTTTTTGCTGGTGTAATTTTTTCTATGAATGTACAATCTCAATACACAAACCCAAATAGGAGCCAATAGGTAGTAGCATTTGCAAAAGCACACTCATCTTGCCACAGTAAATTTGACTGTAATACCTTCTTGTTATTTATCCTACTGTTTTAAATTATGTTAGAAAGCCAAGATGCAAGTTACACTACCCCCTTTTCTACTAACTGGGTGACATGGTGTGGGTAAATAATTTCACCTGCTGGTTTTTGCTTGCCATCCCACCAATGTTCAGCTGGGACATGTGAAGCATAAACTCTTCCCTCTTACTACAGATTTCATGTTTACTCAAAACACTATGAGATCCACTTCCATGATGCTGCAGCCTTACAACTACTGACAAAAATGCATCTGTCTCCATCGAATAAGTTAGGAAAATGCACTTTAAAAAAATAAAATAAAAATAAGTAATTAATTAATAAGGCTGTATTATCTTTTCTCCAAAATGGTAACTCCAACTTCTACCAATACCACTGCACAGATAAAAATCCAAACTACTGAAGTCAATGGAGTTACACAAGCATAAAACCAATGACGTGCACCCAAGCCCATCATTTTATAGTGCAAATTATTTACTTGAGTTTTTATCTGGAAGCCTGTCAATCTTCCACACAACAGCCCTGTAGGCACTCTCGTATTTTGCTGTTCCAATTGAGACTTGTATTAGAGAATCAGATTCAACCTCGTGTAAAGAGCCAAAGCATGCTCTCCTATTCATTTTTGCTTTTAGGGACTTCTGCCTTTGGAGGTTCATAGTCCAAAGCGTTTTCACCCACTGCGTGGGAACGGGAAAGCGTATCATAACGTTTTCACAGTATTTCAGAGAAGGCAAACGGGCTGGGATCAGAGCAGTTGAAGACATGACTATAAAAGCCTGAAGTTCAACGTATGCCCCCTGAACTACTACCGCAGCCTTCACAGAAAAGGGCACCTCTTGCCCATGATACCGTGTCCTGAACCGCATCAGTTCCAGCCTATATGCATCCGGGGGAGTAAACTTAATAATTCGTGATTGCTCAAATTCCTGCACTTTGACACAGTTATGGAAATGGCAATCAAGAATATCAATCCATTTCTTCTCCTCCTCCTTCTCAAAGTAACGCTCATCCCTCCTCTGGAGCTCCAGGTCATTCAGGGTGAGAAAGCAGTCAGCACTTCCATTCACAAAACACAAGCAGTAAACATGTGTGATGACGGCACTTTCTACCAGTCTTCCTTCTGCCCTAGTGACTTTCCCCCAAAAGTTATCCACTATTTCTAGAGTAATTTCTTGCTCTTCATAATTCCTCTTTTGTCTAGAAATGGTAGGAAGCTTCATAAGCTCTTCCTCGACTGTTACAAGGAAATCAGTGAAGTCATTATAATCTGTGGTGCCCAGCTTTAACATCTGCTCAACCTCTGGCTCATGGACCACTTCTACTTTGGGATGATACCTCCTTTTCTCTGTGTAAGAAACACACTCAATCTTCACGGTATGGATTTTTCCTGAGACATTATAGCTCTCTAATTTGGGTTCAGACAGTCTACAGTGTGGCTGCAGCTGGAATTCCTTGAAAGGTTTCTCCAGGCCCTTTTCATAATACATCTGCAGCACACCTCCAGCTAGAACGCTAAGGTAAATAGGGCCCCATTGCCGAGAAGACATCATGTTCTTCTTTTCAGGAATCCTCAGCATGAACAGCCACCCATCTGCTTTCTGGCTCCTGAAGAGGCTGCGTGGGATGGCAGAGGAGAGGTTGTGCCACGCATGAGCACTGGAGATAGGTGGGCTTCCTGTGGCATCACAGCCATCAGCTTGCAGATGTTCAAGCCTCTCACAGATGTAGCTGAAGGAGTCCTGGTTCAGGCTTTTCTGATCGTGGCAAGTCTCTTTGTCTTTAGGATGACAGATGCTCTTGTCAAGCACTTTGTCCTTCCTGTGTGTGCCAACATTAGCTGGTGATGTGCCGAGCGAGCATCCTTCTGTCCAAAAGGGACTAGAAAAAGCACAGTCATTCTTGAAGTACGGGAAGTGCCCCAGTACTGATGACAACTCTCTTGACTCCTCGCAGCTTCCTGACAGATTAGGGCTTCCTTCGTCTGTTGATTTGGACACCAAAGTCTTAACTGGACGGTCATTAGGCAAGGTGTTCAAAGAAAGGCTGCTGGGCTTCTGCGAGGTTAGGGATGAGCAAGTCCCGGGTGATGGAAGCAGGTTAATGTTTGACGGCCATTCAGGGATGGAATAAAGGAGGTGAATCCCAGGCTTTGGGATGCATGGACTTACTGGGTAGTCTCTGGTAGGTGTAGTAAGTGGAGAGTTACTGGGTGGTCCAGGACTTAGGTAGAAGTCAACTACAGGAGATGAGAGTGGAGTGCTACCTGTAGAAGATGACCTACTTGAAGAATCATGCACACTAGAGAGATTGAGCTTAAGGCCATTTGCTTTACAACTACTCTGATTATCAACCAGTTTCTGAGGTGACTGGAAGAGTGGCTCATCATCGAAGGTGACCCAATTTGCTGGATTTGTGGAACACATCTCGTAGGACAAACTTGAGGCACTTGAACACGTATCACCCACAAACCATCTACAAAGAAACAACAGACATGGGCAGAAATAAATTCTCTTGAAAGACAAAACAACGAAACCCAACCCTTATGACATTCAAACCATACAAAGCTTAGAATGTGCATACAGTTCATCCAGTGCACTTTGGCTTTACCCATACAGAGACAAGCATGTAGAAACAGATAAACTGCCCATGAATCCCCACTGCTTTCCCAGGTTGGGAATCTAAGAGAATCTAAGCTTTATGGGCTGTTTAGAGCATCTCACATATGAGGCCTCTATATCAGAGAGCAGAAAGTCCCATACCATACAGGACTGCTCCCATAATACTTTACACTGTACAGCTTATGTGTAGCTTGTCATATGGGCAGAGATTTTCCTCATCTGTCAACCTCTGCTTCAGATGAGATTTCTCCCATTAAACAAACATGTTTTACTACAAATTGTGCAGCTGTTTGCAAGAACAAAATTAGGAGGGTGAGAGGGGATTATTTTTTGTTGTTGAAAAGCTGTAGCAGTTCCATGCTGACGGCAAAGGCACACGTACTACAGCCGTCAGGGCAAAACCAGCCCTGCAAGATAATGTGCATTGAGCAGCCAGCTCTTGAGGTTTCTGCAAGGCAGACATTCTCCTCCTGTGATGGGCACAGGTGACAAGGCAACTGCATGAGCATCCCCAGACCAGAGGCAGTGGAAAGCATGTTGTGGCCACCAGAAGTGGACTGTGACTCATCACCCGCTCCATGCTGCTATCTCAGGTGCCTCCTGCCAAGAGCAGGATGCTCACATTGGTCCCAGATGTTTTCCACACCTGGGTGGGAATCACTTCACATCAGTTCCTTGAACCCTGACTTATGGAATCATAGAATCATAGAATGGTTTGGATTGGAAGGGACCTTAAAGATCAAGACTGGACACATTAGAGGGGATGAGGAAAACCATTAGACTTATAAAGTTATCCCTGAGGATAAGCAGTGCATCCCTGTTGAATGGTAGGCTGAAGGCATCTACCAGAGATAAAACCCTAGTGAAACACAATCCAAGGCCAAGTAAAACACACGCATCTGCTAAGCACCGAATTGGCTGGTGGCCTGGAAAAAGTACAGGTCTTTAAACCAATTAATAAACTACAGTTCATCAAAGTACCTTTGGTAAAGAGCTCAGCTAGATGTCCTCCGAGCAGGACTGCACCCAGTACAATATTAATCTTGTCTGGATGGCAAGAAATATAAATGAAATGTGCACTGAAATGTAAATGCTCACTGTATCCTCATGCCAGATATCTTGTCCCCAAAATTCTTCCTCCCCACTGTTCCTGACTGATGAAGAAGTGAGCAATAACTTGCTAATGACTGAGGAGGAATCGAATACAATGAAGCACCACAAGGCAGATATAAACATCATTTATTTGATCACAGAATCACAGAATTGTCAGAGTCAGAAGGGACCTCTAGAGATCATGTAGTCCAACTCCCGTGCTAAAGCAGGATCACCTACAGCACAGTACTCAGGACTGCATCCAGGGGAGTCTTGAATATCTCCAGAGAAGGGGACCCCATAACCTCCCTGGGCAGCCTGTTCCAGTGCTCCATCACCGTAAGTTCCATACTTAAATGGAACTTCCTATGTTCCAGCTTGTGCCCGTTGCCTCTCATCCTGTCACTGGGAACTACTGAAAAGAGTCTGGCTCCATCCTCATTGCACCCACCCTTTAGATACTTATAGGCATTAATAAGGTCTCCTCTCAGCCTTCTCTTCTCCAGGCTAAACAGTCCCAGCTCTCTCAGCCTTTTCTCAAAAGGAAGATGCTCTAATCCCTCAATCATCCTTGTTGCCCTAAAAAAGTTTTTTAAAGTTATTCTTGTTATGTCAGAACATATTCATGTTTGCCTGAAAGCACAAGGAAGGCTGAGTTCATACAGAGAAAACTGCCTGTACATATGGTACTCTGTTAATTAAGGCTAGATAACAATTACTTAAAGCTATACCCCTTCATGCACAGACAGTCACAGTTAGGTTGTTTATTAATTGCATGACACTACAGCATGTAATCACATAACCACAAAAGCCATTCCTTAGCTGTAGTCTTTAGAGAACCGTTTGTTTCTAGAGATGCCAGAGTTCAGCCAAGTGAATTTTTATGCTACGAGTCATTATTTTTATCATGTGCCCATTATTTCTTGGCCAGTTTATATCCATTAAGAAAGTACCATTAACCATGGTATGGCCATCTCACTCTGCAGCCGAGCAAACAGGAGTTTGCAATGGAGGAGGACTCTGGTCCTTCATTATTTTTTGAACTCTTGACCTTTTTGTTCAGTAAAAATATTTGCACTATGCTAGTTATTTTATAAGCATCCTCCTCTCCACTCACAGAGAGAGAGAAAAGGAGCAAACAACTTATGAATGACTGTCATAGCTCAGACACACACAACTACCAGTGTATCCTTCACCCACACAGTCACCTCATCAAAACAGTGTAGCAATGGAAACAAAAATCACAGCTATTTCGTTACTGACTTACTCATCATTTTTTCCTCCCATTCCACACCCTCCTCTTTACCCTCTGGCTCCTTCAGTGGTATATATTGATTATTTCTAGATCAGGAAGGGTAAAAGTTTTCTGACCTTGCTTCATCTTAGCAAGCCTCACTTGTTAAGGACAGCTTATGTGACGCTACCTCGGAGCATGGCTTTTTCCTGTAACTGCCAGGACCGTGGGCTACACTGCTGCATAGGCAGCATGAGGAAGCAGCCTCTAAGGCTGCCATCCAACACTCCTCTGGCATTTACAAGAGAGAAGCAACAGCCAGCAAGAGAGCAAACCAGGCTGAGGGAGGGAAGGGGAAGCCTCTCCCTCCTGGGGGGATCCAGGGGCAACGCAGGGGGATGGGTGAAGGTCAGTGGGAATGCTAGGCTATGCAGCAGCCTGGCACTGCCCCAGGGCTCCACAGGGCAGCCCCAGCCACGCTGGTGGGGCAGAGCACAGCACCCCAAGGCATGTGAATGAAAAGCAAAACACAACATGGGAATGTAAGTATATGCCAATGCTGGTCACAGTAAAGAACACATTCTGCAGCCTGCTTCCCTTGCTCGTTTGAAACAAAGTTCTTCAGTGTCCTTTATTATTGCCAGATGTTGACTTCTTTTTCCCCAATGTCTGTTACCAATCCCTTTTTAATATGTGATGTTACAGATTATTCGGCAGGTTTTTTTTCCTGTTACAAAACCAAAAGATGTTGGAAATTCACCCGCCAAATATTTAACTTCAGTCCATAAATGAAGCAAACCACTTTGGCAGACAGAGCTCTCATCTGCAGTTGCATTAGCATTCACACACCTGTCAGAGGCAGCTGACAAAAACACGATCCCCTACTATTGCTCACTGATTCCCCAAACTAGGAATGGAGGAAAACATCCAAGTGGATCTTTAAAATCCATTAAAACATCCAAAAGTGATGTTTTTATAATGTCACACTAATAAAAGGAAGTGCACGCTCTCATGTGTCATGGGCAGCACCATTCATCAAGTATTTAAAAGAAAAAAAATTCATAGTCTTATGCTACTTTATGCAGCTTGTTCTCTAGTGCTTTTACATCTGCACACCATATATTTATCTTTCTCTCAAGTCCTTTTTTTTTTTCTAAGAAGTGCTCCAAAATCCTCCTTAAGAATTAGGACATTCTTCCTTGAAACAGCAAGCTATTTTCTGACTCCCAAAAGCTCCCATGGGACTCAAGTAAATGTAACCCAAATGCTTTGGGGAAGAGGGAAATGATACAAGATGCTATTGACGTCTATTACCACATACGTTATGCACCCAGTAACATTTAAATTATAAGCACGTGTGGTATCTCCTTCAGATATGTGACAGGAAATACCATTTTTAGAATACTGAAACTGCAAACAAAATAGCTGGCTGAAATAACAGTTGTTCCTAACTGCATCAATTCCAGTGAATCCAAAAGCTGCAACTCATCTCAATTCATCCTCTTCTGCCTGAAAAAAATCTTCCTGTTTATGACATTAACTCAGTCCGTCAGCATTGAACAGACGGTAGCTTAATTTCTTCATTTTAATACCTCAAGGATGTAAGGAAGAGAAATCCTATTCTATTACTGAGAGATTTTATAGGCTGTAGCTATTACTGGGTCCTTTGTTGCTTTGAAAATCCCAGATCAAATCTGCAGTGAAAATACTGCTTCAACTTTTCTGCCTTGCTGGGGGACACTGTTACCTCTTCCTATTGTGAAAGAGTAATAACAACTTCCTACATGCTCCCAGGTGTGATTCAAGGTATTGACTCCAGTACAGGTCCAGCTTGGTCCTCTGCTAGCTGAGCATGTGGGCCTATCCTCCAGCAATATAGTCCCATCCTGATGGAGCAGCCCTGCATCGCCTCCTCCACAGTACGGAGAAAGCAACATCTGAACCAGGGCAGTTCATGAGGGAAGCCCCCTGCGCATCTCACCCCCAGGGTCTTGCCCTAACACCTGGCAAGAGTTAAAACCCTCAAGTGCACCCCTGTGGATTTCATAGAATCACAGAATGGTTTGGGTTGGAAGGGACCTTAAAGATCATCTAGTTCAACCCCCCCTGCAAGGATAGGGACACCTCACGCTAGACCAGGTTGCTCAGAGCCCCATCCAACCTGATCTTGAATACTTCCAGGGACGGGGCATCCACTGTTTCCCTGGGCAACCTGTGCCAGTGCCTCACCACCCTCACAATAAAAAATTTCCTCCTAATGTCTAACCTAAATCTCCCCTCTTCCAGTTAAAAACCATTACCCCTTGTCCTCCCACTACAAGCCCTTGCAAAAAGTTCCTCCCCAGCTTTCCTGTAGCCCCTTCAGGAACTGAAAGGCCACTATGAGGTCTCTCTGGACCCTTCTCTTCTCCAGGCTCAGCAACCCCAAACTCTCAGCCAGTCTTCAGAGCAGAGGTGCTCCAGCCCTCTAATCATCGTCATGGCCCTCCTCTGGACTCACTCTAACAGTTTCATGTCCTTATTATGTTTAAACACAAAGTCCTTTTTTTAAATATTGGAGGAGGATGGGGTCATCCAATGGGGCATGGCAGAGAAATGCCTCCCTTCGGCAAAGCATAGAGGAAGTAAATATGATGTTTAATAGACAGTACTCACATTCAAAAACACACAGAAGAGCATAATTTTATAAATACATTCCTTATTGCTTCTAGCTCTAGAGGCCATCATGGCTTAAAACCATTAAACTAGAGGGAATCCTCTATACAGATTCCCTTTGTAACACCCAAGCACATATCTTACATGTGCAACTTCCATGGTGGGGTCATATTGGGCAAATATCAACCTTGTGGATTGTTTCAAGCTCAAAAAAAGCAGATTTACCTACATGCCGCATAGCAAAACAGTTAAATAATTCCTTCAAAATAAGCTGAGCTCTTTGCACAAGCTACTCCATTTGTGAACAATGTCTGGTCACTGTATTTCCACCCTTCCAGAATGACTGTGGACCCCATACACTACTACACAAAAGTTATATTTCCAGGAACAACACCACCCATTGCACATAGGCTACATAGAAATTGAACACAAAACTCTGTACCTTGTGCACACTGTGATGAAGCTATCCTGTAACGATACCATATGAGTTGTTACTATTCTTTGTACAAATATATAGACAACTCTTCGAGCATTTTGCCATAAAGTGTAATAGTCTCACAGCAAAGAACAAATCTTCTGCAGTTTAAGCAATAAAGCACATATGGTATATAAAAAACCCTAAACGTTTGTAAGCCCTTATCCAAGTAAAATATGACAGATTTATCTGTGTTCTACAGCCATATTCTTTGCATCACTTTTATTACTTAACTACACAAAAACCTGGAAGAATACCTTCTACATAAAATAGAGCTTGACTTATGATGATTTGCCTCAAATTTCTATTTAACTCTGCTTGATGTCTCCTAGATCCAAAAAAAAAATTCTCCAACCTGTACCTCTGAAAGAAACATAAACAAAAGGCACAACTGACGGGAAATAGGAATTTCTTGGATTCCACTTGTATTTGGGATTTATACATGGACTAAGTCTCCCATTGCATTACTCATTTCATTACTTTAAAAAAACAAGGAACTGGTGGAACAGTCAAAAATATACCCTGACTTCAAAGTGTAATGTGAACTTGTATTTATATTGCTCACTCTCTAGGACATAGGCACAGCAGGGAGAAGTTTGGAGCTCACAGCTAATCTGTTTAATTTGGAATTCCTTGCTCTTGGCCCCAGAGAGCTGCAGGAATTAAAGATTTTAGCCCTTGACAGTATGCACATCCCCAGAGCAAAGGCATTGCTCATGCAAACGCCCCTCGCTATTACTTGTTTCTGCTTGGAGTCAACGGGGAGTTTACAAATCAGGTGGTTGGTACTTGCATGCACATGAATTTTTAAAAATCAGTGTTTTTAAGGGCACCAACACAACACATCACAATGTGTTCCCAGCAGGAGACAAGGCTTACTTTCCTCACTGTGGAAAAGCATTTGGCAGAGACTGAAACAGCCTCTAGAGAGTATGGTGTCACGTGGTTTGGGACATGGGGGACCCACTACCACAAGGGTGATGTTCTCAGGAGCAATGCTACCCAGAGGTGACTGACAAAGGAGTAATGTCTGCTTCTCTGCCTCTCAGAGTCACATCTCAGGCTTTAAAAGCTGCAGCAGATACAGGATTTACACAGGAGGGAAAGCCTACGGAAAGGTCTCAAAAGAAACCAGAAGCACCAGTGCTGCCAGATTCACCCCTCTGACCACTATTCTAGCCTGCTGGGCTGTTGTTGTGGGTCTTCCCCAAAGAAGTAGCTCTTCTTGCTCACAACAGAAGGAGGTTACACAGTGAGGACCTTCCACTTCTTATGAAAATTCAGCATGGCTATTCATAACAATTCTCATCTCTGCCATGGAACAATCACCCAAACCTGAGCTGCTAAGCACTGTAAACTCCTTTTCATGTCTAGATCCACTCTAGGAGACCTTCCCTAACACTCAGATGTGAAGTCATTACAAAGATGCCTCAAAAAGACAACAAAGCAGCATGCATGACTGGTCTTGTACGTAACAAGATGAGCTTTAACTCCTCTTCCTGTGTAACTGTAAGCTCTGATTCCCACACCCTCCCTCACCCTGCTCCAGCAGTCACACCACCATGGGTGAGTCAGTCCAGCTTGTGCTTTCAGTATTTTCTTGGTTGGAAATAGAAATCAAGGTGGGAATACCTAGATAGAACATTTTATGTAAAGTTCCTGTAGGATTTTACAGGGACATGCCAAAGATGCTTTTTATAGGAACTGAGAGATTTTCATAAATCACTGCAACCCAGTCACCCGGGATCTGCACCACCATTCCTCCCCAGGCTGTTCTGCAGAGTTTATTATCACAAATCTAACTTTCAGAATGGGATAAAATAAACATATAGAAAGCTAATTTGTCATTGGGAAAGAAACTGGGATGGAGACCTGAAGCCACCCTTGGAACTTACTCAAGATCTCCCTGTCAGTGCATGCAGCCAAGCACTGAGCTGCATAAATCAACAGCAGTCCTCATACCCTGCAGCCACCTCGCTCACCTACAGAGAACTATAAAGTTACTTGCAGCAATTCCTAGTCTGCTTGCTGTGACCTAGCCAATATGCAGACACATTACAAAGCACATGAAATAATTAATGCAACAGCATTCAAACAGTCATTCAAAAGCCAATGTCCAGCTACAAAACATTTCAGGATCACAGGCTTGCAACAAGCACTAACATTAAAAAGAAAAGTTTTCCCAATCCACAGCTACATGTAACTATTTCCTATCAAGAAGACGCAATCACATCCTGCATCACACCACCAACTCTGGATGACGATAGCAGTACTGGTAACTGGTTACTTTTTTTTATTTGTAACAGTCACAACAAAAGGCGCTCATCCCTGGTATATTGCCAGGTCTAACCACAGGCATGGCAAACACCTGCATTCAACGTGTCTGAGCACCTTTCTCTGGTCCATTAGTTCTAACTTCTTAGTCAGTTCCTCCAGAAGAGACTCAGAAAAGAGTCCCACCTCAAATGTCCATAATTTTTCTCTTCTCAGGACAGACTGCCTGTCTGGGCAGGTGACAGACTGTGGCAGGTCTAAGTTTGGTAGCACATGTTTCTCTGCTTCTTTGGACCCAGGTTGGTAACTGAGGCAGTAGGACAGGGGGTACCCGTGCTCATGCCACATTTGCTGGCAAACAGCGGACAGCCAGGAAAAACCTCAAGAGGACACAATCTGCATTTTTACTAACTTGAGTGGACCACAAAATAATTCTCTATGTTGTACTGAACATCTTTAACAGAAAAAAAGTTTCTTTTCCTAGAAGAAATAATAAAAAGCCTGATCAAATCAATATTAACTACTCAGTGATTTTATTCTCTTCCTTCCTGGATATCACAGTGCCTTCAAAGACACACCACTTGTGTGCAAGATGTGATTGCATCTTCTCAAAACAATATGGTTACATGTAGCTGTGGACTGGGAATTTTTTTTTTTTTTAAATGTTAGGAAGTGCTCGTTGTAAGCCTGTGATCCTTAAATGTTTTATAGCTGCATACTGGCTTCTGATTGACTACTCTGTGCCTTTGCACTTTATTTCTTCCTATTACCTGGTTAGACAAGACATGTAAATAATTTTTAATTCTCTTCACTGTGCATATGCACGTTTCTCTTGTGTATACAACACACCTCTCCACAGGGCCTTTCTTCTCCCTACAAATGAAGTCTCCCAGTTAGAAGATGGATGGGGAAGAGGTGGAGGTTGATGGGCTGTTGAGTTGCCAGGAGCAGTGTCTGTGCACCCCTAAAATGTGCTTCTGCTCCTGCTCCCTTTCAGTTGACTCAGCCAGTCCTGCTGTATCCTCTCTAAATCACCCTCCTCTTCAGCATCACCACAGTGATTGCAACTCACACTGTAGGCAGATTTTGGAGAGCCAACAGACAGTTGCAGAAGAGCCTTATGTGAAGTGTTTGTTGATACTAGCTGACATTTTGCTGCTTAAAAAAAAAAAAGTCAACAAGCCCTCAGCACAGTGCTCTGACCTGGAAGAGGCAGGAAGATAAATCTATTTTTATTTACAGTACTTCTGCAGGTCACTAAGTTAATGGAATGTTACTGCATCTTCTGAAGCAATCTTTAACTGTGTTTAGGAAACATTTTTAGGAGCATACAAACAACCCACAAAAGTACTCTGGTCATAGTAGCATTGCAGAGGGCTCTGGCAAGGAACTTAACATCCTAAACCCCTCCCTCTTCCCAGCACAGACAGAGATTTTTAATATGCCACCAAGCAGCAGAAATGCAGCTAGGGGGTGGCTGTCCCACTTGTGGAAAATCAACAGCCTTTTCTTTTTTTTTTTTTTTTTTTTTTTTTTAAGGATTAAGCAGCTCTTCTGATGAAAAAAAAAAAGCAAGTCTGAAGGCTTTGGCACACAGATCACAGATCACAAGTCAAAACACTAAGCTGGTCATGGTCAGAAACAAATTTAAACCTGGTCCTCATGTGGTGTTTGTAGTTTTCAAAGGAAGCAACAGATTAAATGCCACAAAGAATTCATGTTGCAAAAGTACACTTCAAAAACTCTTGCCCACTAATCTCAACAGTGAATAATAAAAAGCAGGGAAGCTAATGGAAATGCTATATTTGGCATATTCACCGCTCAGCGTAATACTCTTATGTTACGTTCAGAGTCAGTTTTTAAATCCACATTTAAAAGTAGCTCATGCTTTAGAGCCTAGTAAACATGAGTGAGTACTTTCTCAGAGACTAACAAATGACATAAGATTTGCAGAGCTCTTCTAACCCAAAAAGTACTGCCTCACAGCTAGCAGTAACCCCTTCTGACACCACTCTCTCCTCAACTGCAGGCTACTCCCCTTCTCCTGGACTTAAAGCCTTATAATACTAGCACTAACAAGAAGGAGGGTCACAACTGAATCCTTCTTTGTTCATTTGGATTGAGGTATTTTTAATAGCGTCTGATGACAGTTAGGACAGAAAATATAATTCATAACGTAGTCACCCAAAAAAGCCTCATTTGGGTTCCTCTCCAAGAGCTAGATGTGTGGGCAGCCTGGCTTTCTGAAGCAAGAGAGTTCAGTTCATATTCATACAGATCAACATTATAAGAAAAGGAGCCCTGGACTAGAAGAATCTTGATTACCAAAACATGAAGTAAAACACTGTCCTTGATATTGCATCACTATTCATGTAATCAGGTGCATTTCATGTTGGATTTAACATTCACACACAGAACAACTTAAAAGTTTACATTAGTTTGCTAAGCAGAAAACTAATGCCAAATGGAGATCTGGATTTGGGAAGCAGCATCAAAAAGCTGAGCCACTAAGCCTACAAATCACAATAATTTTTAAAGTGATATAAATTAATAATCTTTATTTGTGCAGAAGAAGATGGGGAGAAGGTGAATAATGAAATCCGAGCACGAAAACAAGGAACTCCTACCTGCCTCTGGGCAGAATGTCCCAGTGGTATGATTGACAGCTCCAAGATCAGTTGAGTATAATCTCCAGCCACACTCTCTCTTGTACAAACTACTTCTGTGCTCCACTGCAACTAGTTATTAGTTACTAGGCTCTCCTCTGCTCACACCTGGAGTCAAGGAAGTAGCTAATCTAACAGTTTTTCCTAACATTTTATCATGGCAGTTGTGCTTTCAGTGCACTAAACCAGGCAGCTCAACAGTTTGCTTTCAGATCTCTTTTCTCCTCCTCCCTTACAGACCCTGGAAGAGTCTCAGCCTCTAGTTACAGAAATGAGTTGACAACAAAACAAACCATTTATATTTACAAGTTTCAAGCTCCAAAACTTCTGTTCCTTCCTCCCCAGAGAGTCATTAGCACTCTCCCCAAAAAAGCTAAGTCCTATTTGCAGAGAAATCAGTGAGGGTTTCTAGGGTGTTTCACCTCAGAGAAAAAACATCTCTGTCAGGTAAGGTAAGGGGAGACTTCTGTAAGTTAACTTTTGCTGGGTTCCTACAAAATACCCTCATCAGCATTTTCCCCAGCACATTTCAGAAGCCCTGTTATCTGCCAAGAGCTTCAGAACACCTTTTTGGTGGGTTTTTTTTTTGCTTTTTAAAAAAACTTACTTGAAGTCATCCCTTCAATGAGAACTTATTTGAAAAAACAGAAAGTGAAAACTTTCAATATTCTTTCTCACCTGTGATACACTGGAAATACCACCTCTAGAGCTTGTTCTGAGGGTATATATGGTAAGTGCAGTCTAAACATTTCAGCCCTGTGAGGCACATCCTTCTGCACCCGCTGCAGTCGTTTTTCCAAAGCCCCACTTCTGTACGTATGACTGCAAATGCCGTGAGCCTACGTGCATTGTTTAACATCATCAGCTGAACCACTGAGATGAGAAAGGCTCCAGGAATTCATTTCACTTCAAGTACTAAAAAAACCCACCCCAACAAACAAACAACCAAAAAAAAACCAAACCAAAAAAACCTTCTCGATCGCTCCGGTCTCCTCCCTAACAGGACAAAAGTCATGGGAACTTCATCCTGGGGGATGCCCGTCACCCAGACCCCACCGATCTGCACAGTGGTTCAAAGCTCGGTACCCCGAGTAAAGCCATCCCCCTTTCACTTCTACTTCAAGATTAAAAAAAAAAAAAAAAAAAAAAGGAAGAGAAAAAGAAAAAGACAAAAGAGAGAAAAGACAAGAAGAAAAAAAAAAGGGAAAAAAAAAAAGAGAGGAAAAATAAAGAGGAAAAGAGAAAGATAAAAAGAAAAAAAAGGGGCAAAAGAAGACAAGGAGCAAAAGAAGAAAAGGAGCAAAAAGGAGAAACGGTCAAATATTTGTGTATTTTTTTAATCCCGTTCTCAAACCAAAACAAAGCCAGCCCCATCCACCGGCCCGTTTCAAGCCGGGACTTCTGCCTGCGCCTCAAGCACCGGGAAAATTCCACTTCGGACGGACCCCCCCTCCCCCTCCCCCACCCCCGCCCCCCCCCCCATACCGCGACCCCAGGCACCCCGCTCGTCTCCTGGGGGGGTCAGCACCGGTCCGCCCGCCGCCCGGGCCCGCTCCTCCCGCTCCTCTTACCGGCAGTCACGGCCCCGCCGCCACGGGGACCCGCAGGGGCAGCACCAGGCACCGGCGGGGCAGGGCGGGCTTTAGCCGCACCCCCTCCGCCCGCCCCCCCCCGAGAGCTCTGCTGGGAGGGCTGGGAACGGGGCACGGCGGGCAAGGAAAGGCGCCGAGCGCTGCTGGGTGTCCAGATGTTCGTTTTGCAAGAAAGGGACACCGCGAAGAAAAAAAAAAAAAAGAATAATAATTGAGAAGTACCCGCGCTTTAATGAAGATGAGACTCGCAGGGAGTGACTGACAAGTGGGTTTGTTCAACCTGGAGAAAAGAAGGCTGGGAGGAGACCTTATTGCCATGTTCTAGTACACAGTCCAAGTGTCCTCCCGCAGAAAAGTGGCATGAAATTCAACAAGACCAAGTGCAGGGTCCTGCACTTGGGCCACAATAACTCCCGGCAGCGCTACAGACTGAGGGAAGAGTGGCTGGAGAGCAGCCCGGCAGAGAGGGACCTGGGAGTTCTGGCTGGCAACCAGTTGAACATGAGCCAGCAGTGTGCCCAGATGGCCCGGAAGGCCAGTGGCATCCTGGCTTGTATCAGGAATAGTGTGGCCAGCAGGAGTAGGGATGTGATTCTCCCTCTGTACTCAGCACTGGTGAGGCCTCACCTGGAGTACTGTGTCCAGTTCTGGGGCCCTCACTTCAAGAAGGACATTGAGGTGCTGGAGCAGGTCCAGAGGAGAGCAACAAGGCTGGTGAAGGGACTAGAGGGAAAATCTTATAGGGATAGGCTGAGGGAGCTGGGGTTGTTTAGCCTGGAGAACAGAAGACTATGGGGGGACCTTATCACTCTCTACAACTACCCGAAGGAGGTGGTAGTCAGGTGGGCTTTTTCCGGGCAACTAGTGTGTGTGTGTGTGTGTGGTGTGATTAGACATTAGAATGGACTTCCCAGGGAAGTGGTGGAGGCACCATCCCTGGATGTGTTTAAGGAAAGGCTGGATGTAGCACTTAGTGCCATGGTCTAGCCATTATGGTGGTGTCGGTCATAGGCTGGGCTTGATGATCTTAAAGGTCTTTTCCAGCCTTGGTAATTCTGTGATTCTGTGATAAAGAGTGGCTACCAAGAAGATGAAAACTGCCTTTTTACAAGGAGTCACATGGAAAAGACAAGGGGTAATGAGTGCAAGTTACTGCTGGGGAGAACTCAATTGGACGCCAGAAGAAAAAAATTCACTGTGAGAACAGTCAAACATCAGAATAATCTCTCCAGGGAAGCAGAGGATTTCCCAGCACTGGACACTTTCAAGACTCAGCTTGAAAGGGTGCTAGGCCATCTCATCTAAACCGTGTTCCTACCTAAAAGGGTTGGACCAGGTGATCCTTGGTGTCCCTTCCAACCTAGCATTCGGTGATTCTATGAGACTCAACCCTTGGGAAAGACGTATCTGGCCAAGCCTTTCTAAAACACAGAAAGGCAATGGCAAAACCAAGCTGTGGTGTTGGAAGATCAAGTCCAGGCCAGGTTTTGCCCTCTATTCACCCTCTGTGGAGCTCTTCCACTCTCAGACCAACCACCTCCCAGCTCCAAGAGAGGACAGCTTACCTCATCCTTTGAAGTTCCTCTGGAGAGAAGAATTCCTTCAAAGAAATACAGCATGAGGCTTGGCAAATGGCTTCATTACCAACAGCATAACCCAATTTCTTCTTACCTCTTACACAGGTGTCTCTAGACTGCACCTATCAGAGGTGACAAGGTACCACAGGGGAAGTTGGCTCCTAAAGGGTCACAACACGTAAATGGAATGGGTAAGATGAAGAACTATAAAACCCCCTAGAGCATTCATGAGGGCATGGAGCAGAGCTGCCACAACTGCAGATACTGGAATTGCTCATATGAGGAACCGTCAATAGCAACAAGAGCTCACATACAGCCCTGAGCTCGTCTCCTGTGTCACACATCTTTGTAAGGCATTTTGTCTCCATTTCAGCTCCACTGCTTGTTCTGCTGGTAAACTTGCCTTTGTAAATGGCTTTCATTTGTCCTACTGATCTGAAAAGTTTTCTCATGTTTTCTCTGAAAACTGAGCAATCCCATATCTTTGCTCTCTGCATGGCAAACACTATTCAGGGTCTGGATGTCTGCATTTGCAATGCAAGTGTTCAATACAGTCTCCCCAGAAATTAAATTCCTCTGTAAGCTTAATGCCATTACAAGAATTGCACTAGGGAAAAAAAAAAAAAGAAAAAAAGACATTATTTGGTTTTTAAAAATCCATTTTTATTATCTTAATTAAAAAAAAATTCCAGTGTACAGATCTTTGTTCATGAGTGTTTATAATTTCAAACCAGGTAGGAAACTAACTCTTAAAATTATGCTCCAAATGAATTTTACATTGATAATACATAATTTCACCTGAGACCTTGCTACCTACCAGCTTCTGACAGAACGATGCTGTTGCTCACATTTTCATCTCAGTATGGCATAAGGGACAGCAATGGTTCACACAGGAAGGATTTGAGGATTTCCTACATAGATAGGAGAGGGGAAAGAAAGGGCACTGGTGTGGTCTTCTGATAGCCTGGAATTTTTTCACCATAATTTAACATGGAAGTTGCAAGCCAGGGAATCATTACATTTTTCTATCTTTGAACATGTATCTTCAGTACTGCCAGCCCAAGGCCTCCAGGCTGCAATGGCAAAGCCACAGGCTGCCACCCTGCTCCCAGTATGTAGCCATTGAGGTGCCAGAACCTGATCCCAACCTCTTCCCTCTGGAACTCCATCCCTTCGAGTCTTCTGCCTTCTGCCACAACACACCCAACATCCTGGCAGAGGGAACCAGAAAATCTGTTTTGCCAGAAAGCCAGGAAACTAGAAATACTTTCTGATATATAGGATTTTTAGTATTCAGGCTCTCATGTACTCCTGCACAACATTCAAGCTTTTTGCCTGTTAGCCCTTTGTAATGGTTTTCAAGTGGAAAGGGTATACATTTATCATATTTCTTTATCAAAATCGGCATATTGCCTAAAAATAGATCATGTTTTTCTTTGCTGAGACAAGTATATACATTTTCAATACAAGATTGTTCTTCTCCAGTAAATACTATTATTCTCTCTTCCCCCAGAATAATTTGGTGCAATATAAACTCAAGCAGCAGGGAGAAATTAAAAAAAATCTGATATCAAGACTTTAAAGTCCTTAATATAGTTTGACTTTAATGAACAGCACATGCAGAACAAATTAGAATTATTTCTACTGTAAATACATTTTGAAGAGTATTTCACATAAAGATACAGTATTATATATTGCTATATGCAGTTATACTCAGCATTTTACAATGCTAACAAAGTCAGCTCATGCTGCTGATTCTATTTACGTTGATCTTAACATAATTTGCAGAATATTATTTCTTTTTATAAAATGTTTACTGTTTATGACTATGTTGTCAAAAGTGAAAACTGTCAGTCTGTATCTCAACAGAACCAAAAATTCTTCGTTAGAGACAGAAAAGCACTCATTTCTAGACTGACTTTGTCACTTGGCTCTACTACTTTGTCTTTTATTTTAGTAATGAATTTCTGCAAAAGTCCATCTTAATTGAGAATTCAAACCAAAATGCAAAAGAGTCAAATTCTTCTTTCCCTCTCATCTAATAAATTCACATTTCACTTAGTACTAGTGCTATAAAAAAGACTTCACAAGCTTAGTATATTCAGTATTTAAGCACTGTAATAATTAAGTATTTACTATACATAACTATTCACTACATGTAAATTTGATATAAAAATTTAGCAGTTGTGTTCTTTTGTGAGAGACTGCTTGTTGGCTTCTCATGCTCTTGACCTCCTGGTCTAGATTGATAATTTAGGAGAAACTTGTTCTCATCTAGTTGTTTCAACTGAAAATAACCCAGACCTTCCAGATCTCAAAAGAAACTTTTGGTAAAATTGATTCCCCACAACCCTCCAAGGTGAGTATTTGCTGTGTCCAACATGACATCCAGTACATGCAGTCTGAAAGTCACCAAGTAGAAGGCAGGTAAGGGGTGCAGCACCAGTTCCAGTATTATGGCTGTACCTTGTGCCAAAGGCTGCAGTTAATGAGAATGCACTGAAATTCTCAGTACATACCTTTTCAAGCTTGTAACTTCATTAAAATAATCTTCGTATTCAGGCACAAATTGAAGCCTTCTAAGTCCAAGAGGAAGGAAATGTGAAGCTTCAGTAGGAAGAACAGAAAAGGATGAAGACTCTCTTTGTAGTAGAAAGGGGGGAGTGGGGGGTGGAGATTGAAGGTCCCCCCTACGCTTACTTCAAGAAACTACATGCCCCCACAGACTAGCTTCCAAGTGAATTCATGAAAGAATCCATAATGCCTTAAGTGACTGGAAATTACCTGGACTCTTAATTTTGTAGTTTTAACTCTTCTTGGGACCAAGCTGTGTTGTATATGGGGGACCAGAAATAGAATTTTGACACCAGGTCTGGATTTCATTTTCGTAAGTTTATAAAGTTTTGGACATAAAGGGTGAATTACACTTAAAACCAGTACAGAAAAATTACTATTTCTGCTATTGTGCATGTAATTTTACATATTAAAAGTTTAAAACTATAATTCTTATAGTGCTGTTAGTATGGTAGTTTGATGTGCAAATTAAGCCCAACAAGAATCATATGCTTCTTATTTTGCATTTCAGCTATTTAACCTCAGTATTGCAACAATTCAAGTACACACACTCGAGTGATTCTGAATTAGCACTGACGTGTCTAAAGCTGCCTACACACACAGCAGAGGCAGACAATGAGAACTGCCCCCAGGCAAGTTTCCATGTGGGGAATTCCATAGCCCCACTCAGGCCTTGGTTTATAAAGGTCCCTGAAAGCCCTCTCTCCCCATCTGCAACCAAGCTACCGGTTCTGCAGACACAATTACAGTTAAAGCAAGTTTCTAATTCTGTTTAAAAGAAATATTCAGGAATTAGGGCAAACATGGCCTCTTCTAAACAAACATGATTTTAATTCACTGCCAAATAATACTGCAAGTAGTAACAGAAGCAGAGAATGCATTCCCAATACGTCGGCATTTGCCTTTGTGGGAGGAAATAATCAGACCTCTGGTAGCAATTACAATATTTACTGCACTAAGCTTTATTTTTATTATGACCCTGCTGTTGCTAAGATAGTGCTCTCAGATTACCATACACACATACTGTATTAAAGAACAACAGGTCTGCCCAGTTTACAGGGCCAGATGGTTCTCCAAAATTTAAAATAACATTGGATTTATATAAATAATTAAAAAAAAAAGTCCACCTTGTTCAACCAAGCCAGTTACTTCCCAAGTCTCAGGATAGGTGACATGTGAATAACAAGTTTATTTCCTTTCCTGATTGCAACTGATCCCTTGTATATCTGAGCATAGCAAGCACTGTTGAACAGTGACAGGCCCCTGCTGTGCCCAAAGTCTGCATCAAGGAAACATGCTGGGCCAAAGACCTTTCCTCACCAAAAATTAAACTCATCTGTCCGTGACGGAAGCTAGAGCAGAATGAGCAGCAGGGCTACAAGTTAGAACTGAAGCTGGCTTGGTAAAAAGAGAAAATGGTCTGTACAAGTAGCCAGTGCATTTCAACAAAGAGAGGAAAGCAAAGTGTTTCAGTCCTGATACCAATGCTGCTTGGAGTGCTACTAGATCATAGAGAGAGTTTGAATATCCTGGCACCACTATTATTGAAATGTTGAGATGGTTAAGACTTAATCTGAAGAAATTAGCAAACGACTTCACAAACATGACCACTTTAAAATCAACATTTAAGATGATCAGTATTTAAATCTCAGATGTATAGTTATGTATATAACAATTTGAAATGATCACATCATTATTTAAACCGCAATGAGAGAACACCCCTGCACAGCTTATGACAATGTCGGCCTAAGACTCCTGTTGAGAAGTTAATTTTTCAGGTGGGGAAACCTCTGACTTTTAAGAGCTTAAGGCCTTTCAAAACAGTCAAAGTATTTAGTGCATCTTGGGTACTTTCAAAACTCATGAAGCAGTAGTTCTTAAGAGGGCAAACTTGAAATTCAATTCATTCTTGATTATAGGTAGCATTTATTTTGAACACACTTAAGATTTACTGGGACTGTATTTTCAGAAATCTAGGATAGCTAAACATTTTGAAATATTTGAAAGTGCTAGTATAGGTTTAATACAGAGTTCAGAAAGAATTTTTGAAGATGCAGTTATTAAAACTATTAAATAGGAAATAGTGCTGCTATCTGAATTGGTCACTTATTTATGAGTAAGAGATTATTCATGAGGTGCTCAACATTATGAAGAAATTAAGTGCTTCTTTAAAGCACTCTAAAAATGCTTTAATAACTTGTATTACAATGAACTGTACATTAAAAATAAAACAGCACTAGGATTTTTCTTCAACCCTGGTTTTACACTGTAAAAAATCTTGCTCTAAAGATTTTCCTGGTTTACAACAGGTTGTCTTTAGTTTCCTGATTAATCAACTAGGAAGCTGGGGGTTCACACTGTAAGGTTTTGTAAATTCCAGTATTAGTACAATTTATTTACTCACATTTTATGCATTCCATAATGATCTGCACAGACCTTTACCTATACACAGTTAAAATTCATATTTATGGAAGACTTTTGTCTCAAAGATGATTTTTGACTGCAATGCTGAAGATAGCTTTCAGCTTTTAATAGCATAGCATTCAGTAACAATTTCAATATTTAAGATAGTTTGAGATATCCAGGAACTGCTTCAGAACTACCTAGTTAGCAGATAAGCACAAGCTGGTTGGGCACTACCACTTGTTTATAACAGTTTATAACACCACCAAGTTAAATGTAACACACTACTTCCCTTCACAGCATTACTACAACAGCATTCAAAACACTTTTAATTTTTTTTTCAATTATTCTATTTTTGTATATTGATAGTTTATGACTGTCTAGAACTTACTTGAAAACACATCCTTGAAAAACTGAAGGCAGTGTGAGAGATCAAAGTTTTCTCTTCCTGAGCATGTTTACTGCTGACTGGTGAGGGGGACACGCAAATACATTTCCAAATAGATACTGCAAGCAAAAAATGCTGATAATCTAACATATATTGGAATTGTACCTAAATGTATACATTCTATATTAATTCCAGTTTTGAGGTTGGGGGTATAACTCCGTTGTAAAAATACTTTGAGGTAACAGATACATTCAACTGGTTCAAAGAGAAGCACTATTAAGAGTAACTAGACTAGTATAAATACTCACGCTCACCTCACCAGGAATAACTGCTAACGTCTCACCACAATACCACACTGTGCAACCTGGGTATAACCAGAATCAAGAAGAAAGCCAAGCTGGTTTCGTGTAGTTGAATTTATTATTACATACTAATAATACATATCCACACAGCTGTTATCAGAGAAAACCCTTAAGGGACAAGTGCCATAATACAAATTATGGAACAGAAGATCAGTGGGAAGTGGAGCAGCACAGCATCAGACTAAGTTAAAAATCAACGCTGTGAAAACTCATAGTATTAAACTTCACTTAAAAAAAAAAATCTTAGGAGAGGCCTAAAGTTCACAAACTTCCCAACACATAGGACAAGCCATGTGCATTCCCTCGGTGAATCCATCAGGACTTAATGCCATGAAAACTTTTTGCAAATTCTGTGTTGAAATCTTCTACATATTTCATATTCTTTACTGTGAAAGAGCACAGGAAGCTGATCTATTCTACATACATATATTGCTTTACTCTTTTGAGGCACATTATGTTTACAATTTCCTCTAGCTTTAAACAGCTATTTCAACCAATATATATACATATATGTGTAAACAAAATGCCAAAGTAAAGGCTTAAAGCAATTTCACAGAAGTATGCCAATTCAGCTGTTTGTGCTCTTCAAATCCAAAGTGCCAAATACAAGCAGCAAAAGTTTCCACTATTGCAGTCTAAAAAGAAATAGTGATCCCATTTACTTGTGGCTTTAAATGATTTCTATAAATTCACACAATTCCAATTCATTCAAAAGGGCTGCGAATGGGATAAAGACGTTTACAGTAACTGCACAACTTGCATGGCCAAAAAAGTCTCAAAATTATTTTTTTACACTGTTACTAATAAGTAAAAGGAATGTACACATGTTGGCAATTTAACATATAACTCAAAAAGAGACAACTACTGCACTGATCCACATTTGCTAATGCAGAATCATATTTGAAAATATACAAAATCTCAAGTTATTACATGAAATCAAAACTTGGTTTTAAAAAGTGCACAGTAAAAACTGAAGGTAATTACCATATAAATTATCCACAGAGTGTGTATTTCCTGGTTGAGAGCCAGCGTTAAGTTCTGTTTCATCTGTTACAAGTTCTAAATATTTTAAAGCCATTTACAGCACCAAAGCAGTTTGTACTAGACCCAATACCACCTGTGCTTCCTGTGACGAACAGGAATTGGACAATATATGTTCAATAACTTCATCCTGTGCAGCAGCAGCTTCTGAAGACAGTTGATTAGCTGTAAACTATCGATTTTTGTTCTTTTTAGAATTTCCCTGCAACAAGAAACAAGTAAATAGAACATATAATTCAAATAAATTCTATGCAAACAACATATAAAACCTGATGTCTGGTAATATTTGCCTATAGCAAACAAAGAAAACAAGTCTAACTGAAAATAAACTGTCCATAGGCTTGTAAGAATCATAGAATGGTTAAGGTTGGAAGGCACCTTGAAGATCATGAGATTCCAACCCCTCTGCCATGAACAGGGACACCCCACACTATACCAGACTGCACAAAGCCTCACCCAACCTGGCCTTGAACACATCCAGGAAGGAAGCGTCCACAACCTCCCTGGGCAACCTATTCCAACACCTTACTATCCTCATGGTGAATAATTTCTTCCTGATGTCTAACTTAAACTTCCCCTCTCTCAGTTTAAAACCATTACCCCTTGTTCTACCACTACCCTCTCTGGTGAAAAGCCCCTCCCCCAGCTTTCCTGTAGCTCCTTCAGGTACTGGAAGGCCACTGCACAGTCTCCCTGGAGCCTCCTCTTCTCCAGTCTGAATAGCCTAAGCTCCCTCAGCCTGTCTTCATAGTAGAGGTGCTCCAGCCCCTTGATCATTTTTCTGGTCCTTCTCTAGTCCTCTCCAACAGCTCCATGTCTCCTGTGCTGAGGGCTCCAGAGCTGTGCACAGTACTCTAGGTGCAGCCTCACCAGAGCAGAGTAGAGGGGCAGAATCCCCTCCCTGGCCCTGCTGGTCACACTTCTTTTAACGCAGCCCAGGACACAACTGGCCCTCTGGGCTGTGAGAACACTGGCGGCTCATGTCAAGCTTCTCATCTACTACCACCCCCAAGTCCTTCTCCTCAGTACTGCTCTCTATCCATTCTCCTCCCAGCCTGTATTTGTGCCTGGGGTTGCACCAACTCAGGTGCAGGACCCTGCACTTGGCCTTGTTGAACTTCATGAGGTTGGCATTGGCCCACATCTCCAGCCTGTCAAGGTCCCTTTGGAGGGTCTCCCTTCCCTCTAAGGGTGTTAACCGCTCCATGCATCTTGGTTTGTCAGCAAACCTGCTGAGGATACGCTCAGTTCCTCTGTCCATGTCACTAACAAACATCTCAAACAGCACTGGTCCCAATACTGATCCCTGAAGAACACCACTCTTTGCTGGCATCCACTTGGACACTGAACCATTGACCACGACTCTCTTGGTGCAGCCATTGGAACTGCTTGCTCTGAAAATCCCTCTATCTTTACAGGCATAATAGATGAAACTACCAGATATTTCAAGTAAGCACTACAGTACCTTAATGCAGTTGAAATTTGGGGGGGAAAAAAAAAAAAGAGACATATGAGTTATGTCCCAAGACACCCATCTGTATTAACACCACTAATATTGTAAGGGCAGCGAAGGCAAGTCAAATAATTCACCCGTAACTGATATTTCAAATATAAACATCATAGGATAATTGCCTCAAATTAAAATCAGTTCTCCACCCTGTCAGTTTGTTCCAAAACAAATTTAAGTTGTTCTATGCAGAATATTCTTAGTTTAGAAAATGATCTGTTCTATAGCTAACCAACTCACATTTGACTTAAAACAATTCCACAAAACAAACGCGTAGCTTAAAATAAACTTTTGTGCAAGTTACTTGCTGGCAATTCTCCATCTTCCTGTTTCTTTACATTAAGATTTGATTTTAATCTAACCAACTCTCTTCAAGTGATAATGGCTTTAACTGCATCATTTTGATTTCAACCAAATCATCTTCTACATTTAGTAACATTTGAAAATCCCTGTCTACCACTGTGATTCTGAACTACCTCCTTACAGACAGAGGACCACTTCAAGTCTTAAAAGTATGACAAGTGAAAAATTCCAGAAGACATTTTATGAAAACATCAAGTGCTATTGTCAGTATTCAGCTGGGAGCTTCCCTCTAAATATACAAGAGCTTACACACCAAAAAGTAATTTTAAATATTACAATGCCAAGTCAAAACACTCAGACATCTGAAGAGAAACAGTCCCATCCATGGGGGGAAAGTTTACTCTAACAAATAAAAATAACCACTATGGGACCCTTAATCAAAACATGGATTTTAATTAATTTATTTTTAACCTTTCAGTGACACCTGCTTCCATACATTCCACAATTAAGGACAACACTAGTTTATTAGTTTCACAAGCAGAAAAGTGAAGGGGAAAGGCCTTCACAAGATCTGTTTCTCCCTAGAACTGTCAGAATAAGACATATGATGGTTTAATCACCAACTGTTCAAAACAGCAGATTTCTGTATTTTTCATCATTAAGTTAAAAACTTGTTTCTGGTAAATGGACAGACTCCTTGCTTGGAAAATAATTCAAGTGTGCATTTCAAGTTCACAGAAGAATCTAAGTGGCAACTTTTTAATTCCTACATATAAGAGACAAGCTAGGACATGGAAATAAAACAGAGCAAAAGAACATCTGCCAAGAACAGAGTATGGCACAACAGAGAGGAATATAGTAACGACACTCCTACTGGTAAGTTAATCATAAGCACCCAGTATCACTTGCTGGATTTGCGAATGGTTTCATTTTCACCACATACAACAAAAAGGTGCTGATCTTCCAGAGGGTACGCCTTGAAAGCCTACTTTGAAGTAGTCACACAAAGTCTTCATTCTTTCCCACACACGTTTTGCAAGAATTTTTTCTTCACTGAAACATGCAGGACCAGGTTTGGAGTTTGCTTTCCAACTGGCCGAGAATAGCAACTATAGCTTGTGAACTGGTTTGTTAAAGAGTAGTACTGCAGGTATGCAACCAGTGCCTAATGTCAATACTCAGCAACTTACCTTACAAGTCATCTTTAGTGTATCAATTTCTTCCCTTTGTTTAGTTAAGGTTTCATTCATACTGCAGAGATGATCACTCATCATACTTAACTGATCCTCATAACTTCTCTTTGTCGTCATCAATTCATCCTAAGGAAAAAAAAATAATCAGAAGCTTCTGCTCAACATTAGTGGCAACTGGCAAAGCAGCCAACTTCTATCTCCACATACTAAGATACACTTTTGATGCTGAATGTGTTCAATTAAGCTAACTACTGAAAAAAAGCAACAACTTTCTGAAACAAAGTCAATAGCTATTTCTATTTTATCTGAAGTCTCATACATGGTCTGTTACTCTTATTTTTGTGGTTTCGTTTATAATTTTTCCCCCTTACTTTTTATGGCTTACATAAAAGTCTAACAGCTAAGTTCTCCAACATTGTTTCCAGCCAAGAAACAAGTAAAGTTTACACAGTTTGAGCATGGCCTGTACATGTAAACATGTGGCATATTAAGCTGAAGGAATCAGAAATCCACATGCAGTTGCAGAGCTATGAACTCTTTGGGATTTGAGAGACATGATGGGATACTGTGCATTACTAGAATGCAGCAATGAAGGGACAGACACTTTAGGAACAACAGGATAGAAGGAATCCAGAATCATGCTTTATAAAAAGGAGTGGTTTGAAGACAATTAAAATCTCACAGGCAGGGATCTGAGAAAAAAAATGGCAGGCATCCGCTACAAGCAAATAAAATTTCTCAACCCCAGACTCTGATCCTCATGAGGGATTTTAACTACTCTGACATCTCCTGGAAGGGCAATGAGGTAGAATGCAAGCAATTCAGGAAGCCTCTTGTGTGTGATAAAGAACTTCTTGATACCACTGATCAATATGCCTAAGAGGGGCTCTCTGCTGGACCTGTTACTCACAAATAAAGATAAGCTGGTCAGGGATGTGAAAGCCAATGGTAGCCCTGGCTGCAGCAACCATGAGTTAGTGTAATTTAAGGGAAGCAAGCAAGATAAAGTCAAATTACAGCAAGCTTAGATTTAAGAAGAGTAGATGCTGGCTTTTCCAAGGTCTTCTTGGCAAGATCTCAGGTAAAACTGCCCTAGAAGTTAAAGGGGCCCAGGAAAGTTGCATAGACAAAGGACAGTCCAGTGCTTAGGATGGTGAGTGATTCTGGCAGAAGGCCAGCATGGCTGGACAAGAAACTCCTGATTCATCAGCTTGATCTGAACTCTCTCTGCTCTTACTAAAGGAGAAGACCAGATTACCTTCAGAGGATCCTTCCAATGGAAAATTATGATTCAATATTATGCAGACTACTAATCATATCAATGGTGTGCCTGCTATCTTTTCTTAAGTAGTTTAATGTATAAGTAAAGATTAACATTAACACTGATTGTGGAATTTGTTAAAAGAACAGATCAAAAGAGCACTTTGTGCTTATTAACAGTTCTTTTAAGTGTATAGTGTTATATTCACTGTCTGTATGGAGCATTCTAGGTACTCACCATCTCAGACAGGTAAGCAATAAAGATACAAAGTAAATACAAAGAAAACAAAAGCATTTAAGCTCTGAATATATATACACTTTGTATTTCTATTGTCTCCTTCCTGAGCTGTGTGGAGGGGAAAGACAAAGGGACAGGACACCTGGCATAAGAGTTTATCATCTATTGTTAATGATGGCTTCTTAAAGATTATTCCAAAGTTATTTTCACTTAATATTAAGCTATCCATCTCAAAAAAACACCGAGACATTTCTTAGACTTTCAATCCGTGGTGCTAGAAAGGATGAGTTCAGTGTATTGTCTGGGAAATTGCACTTTAACCACTTTCCTAGTCCCGTTTCTAAGTTAAATGGACTGATGAGTAGTCAGCCTTGTTGGTATCACATCTAACTCTGAGGAGCAGATGCACAGACTGGTTGTACACAAAGCAATCCTCCCCTTGCAAAAGGAAACAAGCCACCCAGGAAAGAGGGAAATCAGTCAAACAACCACACCTTTTGACATCAAATCAGCCATTTTCATAAAATGCCTTGACATCAAATGTGCTAAAACACAGGCTTGGCTACTACAACCTTTTCCTTCCAACTATGTTCCACTTCAACTTTATACCTGAAATGTGAAGTGTGATATTTAAATTTCTTCTCTACATACCACAAGAATTTTTATATCACATAAATAAGGTCCTAGCAAAGGCATGACCATGCTCAATGGTTGTAATTTTTCTACTCCAGCTTCCCCTTACACACACTTACAAAATGCATCTATTACATCATTTAACATTTTACTTGCCTGTAATCTACTGATGTTTTGACTAGCTACTTTCAGCTCTTCCGTGAGCGATTCCTTGGACTTCTCTGCTAAAGACAGTCTTTTGGCAAGCGCGCGACACTGGCAATCAGAACGGGACAGGAAGGATAGAAGGGAGGGAAATTATTTTGAGTATAACCTTGTGCTAGCTTTAAATGATTGCTTTGCATTCTTCCATCTTTCCGTAATCCTCAGATTTCAAGAAACTTAGAGCTTGTGCGCATTTTTAAATGCAAAGGCAATGAAATAGTAAACATTAAACTTTTGTTTCATTTTACAGAATTACCATATTACCAATAATCTAAATCTTGTCTTTTTCACATTATTGCTAAGAAAGCTTTAATAAGTAAAATGTAACACAAACAGCTCACTTCATACGCTGCCCAAATATCAGAAGAAGATGGTTCCTCCATCCTATAGAATCCAGTATTAAAAATATTTAAGAGGATTAGCTCTACCAGCCTGAAACTTTGGTATATTCCACATTAAGTACGCAAATACAAAGGTCACTACTTTCAAGAAAAATTACCTCATTATTTGAAATAAAAACAGGAAGTCATAAATATCATGAATCATTTTGTTAATTCTTTGAGTACAACTAACACCCAAGAACCAGTTTCTCAGAGGAAAGCTGTTTCAATCACTTAATGATACACTCAGAAACTACCTTGGGAACTAAAGCCAGCTGCCTCAGCTTATATGAGCACACCTACACATGATACACATTGTACTTCTTACTACACTCAGGACAAGGCTACCAAAATATTTTTTTTAAAAAATCAAACATTTTTATACATAATTAGACCACAGCCAAACAACAGATTCCAGGAACCTATTTTTATGAAACATTATGTTCCATATATTTCAACTTACTGTCATAACACTTGCCTGTGCAAAGTTAAAAAATGGATTTAGTATTTTCAGTATAGACACTGCCTGCACGCTCACCTCTGCATGAAAGTGAACTGATTTGCTGTCAGCAAGCTGCAGATGGGATGTAAGTTCTGCTATCCTTGCCATATAGTGATTTTTTATCAGGTCTTCACGAGACTCAACATCTGGAGCCTAGCAAAGAAAAAAGTTGAGGAGACAGGTATGTATGTTTAGCAGACTGAATACTTACATCACATTATCCACTATCTGGACTGCTTCACTCCTGAGGCCTGACTGCTCTACCCAAAAACATTAGATTCTCCAAACACCATAGACAGATTACAGCAGGTCACACTGCCATTTGTCACTCTGATGGTGACTTAGTGTCAGACTTCCTTAAAGGACAAAGAGCTGCCTGAAGATGTCAGAAGTTCACTTGATTTAATGTATCAAGTCTGTGATGAAGATCAAAATCCACTGCAGAGGTGGAATGAAAAAATGGACTAGAAAAAAAACTTACTAGCTTTTCCAAGCAAGGAATAATTCCTTTACATAACTGAATTTCAGAAGATTACAGCAGTCTGAACTATTTATTTTGTTGCATGTTCCAGAAATCTGTTCAGACATTTTAACTTTATAAAAAAAAAAACAAAGCAAAACCAAAACACAACAAAATGCAACTCACCAGTTTACTGTAAGTCACAGAGTAACCCACCAGAGGCAGCTTTCACATGACTTGTCACTGCCTTCAAGTTCAGCACTATGTAGTAGCATTTGAGAACTTGTATCAATTATTACCTAGCTCCCACCTCGTTTTTAATCATACGTTCAGAAGAAAAGAGAGAGTAAACTAAAATACGTATTTGGTTCCTTTCAGTGTCAGAAAAGAGAAAGCACTGAATCTTTCTCTGCTACACTCCTGCTGAGGAAAGTGTTATGCTACAGTAGTCCTAAATGAAGAGCTGACATTTAGTCTGACAGCTAGTCCCAAATTTCTTTCAGTATGACCTCTAGTTTGGGATAGCCTGTACTTCAGTGTTAAACACCAGGCACTACAGTCAGTGACTTTTTTCCAGCCTAAGCCCTTCCTCAGGAGTTAATATTTGAGGCTTGGAATGCAGTTAGAGTTACTGAAGTACAAACAGACCAAGGCTTTCCTCAAATTACACAGAGCAGACCTGGACTGCAGCTCCCACAGCTCCAAACTGCTTATATAAATAAAACAGAACAGTTCACTAAACAGAAGGAAATTAAGAAATCCATGTCTTTCTTGAAACTTGAAAACATAGTCACTACACGAGTGACTCATGCCACTATCCCACAGTGTTCTTGGTAATTAGACCTTTAGAATAAGTTCAACAGAATCAGAATTTTAAGTAGTTACCAGATGTACTTGGATAATGTTTAAAGCAGATTACCTTTTCATTATCAGTAGTTACGGTCAACATTCCAGTCTAGAACAAGGAAGAAAATACACTTAAGTGAAAACTGCAAAAAAGATACCACAGGCACAAATCATCTCTGCTTCAGTCATAGGACTTTAACTTAAAAAAAAAAAAAATTGTATCTTGCAACAGTTAAAATTAAACCCAAATTTAAGCATTTCCCCTTCTAACATAAGGAAGGGTAATAACATACATGAATACTCTGAACAAAATTATAGCTAACACCAGCTCTCCAAATATTAATAGCCTTTGCCTTGCGATGTATACAGGGAAAAAGCCATAAAATCAACACAATGCAGCTAGCTTGTATGATTATGTAACTGCTTGAATACATGAAGCTAATTTAGAGGTATATTAGTACACTGAAACATTACTTTCCATGTTCAAGAGCAAGGAAACCCATCTTTAATTTTCTTGAGTACCTTCCAAATTCCTTTCTTCCCAGTTTGACTAGTAAATTACATGGACAGTTCAGTGAAGCACTGACAGAACTCTAGCAGAGCAGGGTATGTGAATGACTAGTTTAATGGAATAATGTCTTCACAGTGAGTCAAGAGGTCTTCTCTGACCTCAATAGTACTAAAGACTTAGGTTTATGGGAAATACTTACACATTGTTGACCTGTGAGCTACATTAAGCACTGTGACTAGAAAAAGCCATGCTCCTCAAACTCCTAACAGGCCAAAAAAAGGACCAAAAACTTAAGGTGCCAGTTTACTTAAAAATTGGGGATTTCAGAACAATCCACAGGTCATTTTTATCCTGGAGCAGGAAAGCAGGGAGGGGGAAAATAAAAATAATAAAAATAAATAAATAAAACAAACAGAGTAACTTAAGAGTGCTAGAGTAGAATATTGCTTTCTTAAAGATGACATGCCTATAATAACACTTCAGAAGTGGCAACGCAGAGGAAAGGCCAACATCTTGAATACTAGCAATTAAAAGGAACGACATTTACTTAACATAGAAGAGCAAGGGGAGAATGCATATATCAAAACACAATTGTTGAGCCTAAGCTGTATGTGCCTATAAAGGTTACATAAAATTAGTGCGTCAGAGAGCACTGAAAACTTGAATGGCTTCTTCAAGTTAAAATCAAGTTATACTGCATTGACTTGTACATTTAAAAATACTCATTACCAACTTCCATTTGCTTTAACATACCTACAGATGACTAAAGTACTGGGACATCAGAGCCAACCTGAGATACTACTTTTCCTGACTACAGTCAGGAAAACCTAGAAGTTAAGCATCTGTTACTTCCCTCCTCAGTCACGCAAGTACAGAACTACAAAAATGTCTCTATGATACTAAAGTTGAAAAAGCCAAGACAGCTCCAAACTCTGCAGAAAGTATTAGAAAGCAGCTTTGCAAGTGAGAATGCATTTCAACACAGTCAAAAGTTTTCATTATTACAGTTCCACTGTTCAAACAGTACTGCTACTAAAGAAAGTTGATTTTTCTCTCTTGAAGGAAAAAGGTCCCTTACCAGACTAGTACTTTTAATAGGTTCCCTTGGACTCTTTTCTGTCATTTCCTTCTTTTGTTCAGCTACATTTGGCAAAACAGAATGTTCTTGTGTAGTTTCAGATAAGTGTCCACTAAGAGAGTTCTTCAATTTTTTGTTTTCTTTCTCTAGCTTTATTTTAGTTAGCTGAGCCTCCAACATCCAGTGTTCTTTCTCTTGTTCAAGTTTTGTGATTTTCTCCAAACTCTGCTGGACCTTTAGGAGAGAAAGTTTACAGTCCAGGTTACTGAACACAAGGGGGGAAAAAAGTCACACACAGGAAATGTTTAAAGACAGTATTATTTTAAACCATTACATCAGTGAGCTAATGAATAATGCAGCAGCTAAACAACTACTGATGAAAGCTGTACACTTAACTGTGTTCATGTGCAAAAAATGATCATGTTATTTAATTAGTCTGAAACATGCCTTAGAATTACAGCTCATAGAATTCTCAACGTTGTATTATTTGAAAATGAAAGCAGGGAAGAATTTTGTGAAAACTTGGAAGATGTGTGCCTGACACTAGTATTGTCTTATTCTATGCTAGTAAGACAACTTCTACCCTTCCAGCTGCTCCCCCAACACAGACAGTAGAAGCCACTTGTCCAGATAAATCAACTATGTAACAGTCGTATCACTCCACACATTTCTGTTGAAATTCACCCCATCCCTACTAAAGCGCTTTGAATCTTAGCCACTACCAAAAAACCTAATCGAGCCTTCTTGTTCTGTAAAAATTCAATTATAGTGACTATAATGAAGAAATTTTAGTATTAATTAGTCAATTTCATTCATAGGAAGTGGGCAAACTGTCTATCTGTTCTAAATATCATTTAACCTCACTCTTCCTCACCTTCCAGAAAAAAAAAAAAATGTAACACTGCAAGAATGATAAATTGTAATCTATTAACTTCAACTGAACAGATGAACTGAAACAAACAAACAAAAAAATCATTGTTCTTAACCAGACCTAATAAATCCTACGTAGTCCAAAAAAGCACTCAAACCAGTACATAACATCAGAAATTAATACTTCAGTATGTCTACTCTTGTCTTTATTTTGCACTTATTTGAATTATTAAAGATTGCCCTCTTTCTTGTATTTATAAATCAAGACATCAATGGCATGATCCTGTCTCTTGTAACTTCACATACATCCTGCAGATTCAGGAGAACAAGCTTGGGATAACCTAGCTCGACAGGGATAAGCTATACTTTCAAAGCTCTACAAATAAGACATCTATAGTCTAATTTTAAGATTCAGTATATGCCTATATGTGCACAATCACACATAAATGTGGCGATTATTTGATACTACTTTACCTTTATAAAATACACTATAATGTATGTTAGTAACATTTATACCGAAATACCTGTTGTGTAAGACCTTCTCTACTTTCTGTGGAACTCAGAAGAACTCTGCGATTGGCCAAAGCCTCTTCATAAGGCACTGAATCTGCACAAGGCTGCAGGATAAAAGAAAGCCCAAAACATGTTTCACAGTAGATCAGAACATGCATTCTTACATTTCTTATTGCCCTCCTTCCTGTACTGACGGGAAGAAAAACATCTTCCAAGTGTTTCCCATCCAGCAGAAAAAATGGTTTGAGTTTGCAAAAACTGCCACTCCAAAATGCAGACCTGATTAAAAAGTAATCAGAAAACTCCAGGTACTACTTAATGATCAAATGCATCTTAAGGTCCACTTTACAGAGATTGCAATAAAAAGTGATTTAATGACAACTTAAGCACACCATCACTTAATTATTAATTTTAATGGAGATAACAGGGAGATCTGGCGGTGTTCAGTCTCTTGGTTCAGCACTTTTTCTCCAGCATACCTCCTTCTCAGCTGCTTTCTTTTTTCCTGCTGCTTTCCACTGTCTTCCAGTGAATGCAAGCATAAAAATATGACATTATTCACTCTGTATTCCTGGCAAATATGGGAGGAAATTTAAATAAGTGGCTACCTCCTTCTCCTTGGAGTCTTGGCACAGAAATAATAACTGGAAATGGGTAACAGCAGAATTGGCTCCCTTGTGAGAGTGACTATGCTCTCTGAATGTTTCAATAGCCTTACTACTCTAAAGGTTCCATTTCCTCAGCCAAAGATTCTCATTCAGAGAATCTCAACCATTCCAAATACTGAAAATCCTTAGTTTGTATTCTCTTTGGCATAACCAGCTATCAACTGTGCTTTCTCTGTACAAGCATACTAGTTGAACAAACCTTCTTCAAAGACTTCATGTAAGCAACTGCCTTTTTCTTGTACTGCAACATACACTCAGCTGAAAGAGGGCTGATGAACTCGGTTCCTCCTTTAGGGCCATAGCTCAATGAAGCAGTGAAGTGATCCAAGTTGTTGCTAAAGAACGAGGCAATCTAGACACATCAATAAAAGTTTTTTTTTTAATTAAGCTGACCAGAAAGATTCATTAGAGCAATTACTCTTTTGAGACAAAACAAAGTATTTAGTGAAACTGGACTGCACAACAAGAAATTCAAACAACCTGCAGGCTCTTGCACACAACTTAAAATCTTATTAACCACAAAGCATTCTCTTCACAGTATCTACTTTTATCACCCATTCCTTTGTTTTAACCTTGTACTCTAAAAATACCTTAGTACAAACATGATACCATTAATTATTAATCAGAGGCACACCTAGATTTCCCAAATCATTCAACTATGATTTAAAAAAAAAGAAGAAAAAAAGAAACCTGCACAAGTTAGGGCATTTTATTGAAACAAAAAAACACATTACCTTGCCCACACCATTTATTAAAGCCACAAGAGAGGATAAAATACAGTCATTTGTAGTTATGAGTTTCTGTGTGGCAGTTGGAAGGTCTTGTTCTAAAGTAGCTTTCTGACTGTAGTGCTTGGAAATGTCTAGAAATAGAAAAAACATGCTTTTGTCAAATTACATTTTTTGTCTATTTAAGAAACCTTTTTCAAAATCAGCTTATGACCTCAGGCTTCAAACACTTTTCCCCTCTTTAAGTGAGATGTGTAAAAGTTTATTCTGGATACTCTTAGTTCTTTGGTATACTGAATTAGACAACTGTTTGAGACCATTACCACAGAATCATAAGGAATAGACATTATGTCTGTCACACAAGGCAGAATAAAGGTGTATATTTAAGTGTACTCTGTATCCCAAAAATTATAGCTATATAGGGGATCCAAGCTCACACTGAACTAGCACCTCATTTCACAAGCATACTTTCCATTTTCCTATCTTTACATCAGGACACTAAAGGTAGAATTTCTAGTGATGTTCAATGTAAGTCCTAAGCTTACATGACTTAGAAGGGAAAAATATTTTTAATTCTGCCAGTGCAAATTAAAAAAAAACAAAACATGCAGAAATTTAGAATGCTACTTCCTATATTCTAAAATTATTTCAGACACAATTAACAGAAGCCTTGAGTGAGAAAAAAACCCACAAAACTTTTTGAAAGTCATTCCCCAAAATAATTAAGCTTAAATATATGAATTAATTTCAACAGCACCAACATTTAAAAAAACTCAAGTATTAATCACCTAAGAATATGTCAAATTTGGCCTAATTAAAAATAAGTAATATTTGATAAAGAAACATTTTGCACCTATTTTGCAATGAAGTACTATTGTACAGAACAGAGAAAACCCCGTCCATTGCCATAGAATTTATAACTGGAGGTAAGCTTAAGCTATTGGAAATTAGGGTGGGGTGGGAAGCAAGTGAGGACAGAAGTGAAAAATGAAGTATTCTGGCATATGGGAGTGTGAAGTATTAAGCACAACGTTTCTGCTGCTGCTCTAATGAATTACCCAGTTTTATTCAGTATTTTGCTACTATTTTCTTTCTTTTTTTAAAATAAAGTATAAAAGTTGGGTTGCTTTTACATCATAACATATATATATTATTTTCACATTATACTATATTGAGAGGCAGAAGGTATTTATCAGTAGTCTTATCTATGTTACAAAACTCTTGCTTTAGTGTCTCATTTTGTCTGTGGTACAGTCTCTGATCATGTAATTTTATGTTTTTAAAAAAGGGACACTGCAAAATGGGGCAGTGCTATTGATACTACTAAAAGAGAGAAGAAACAAAATCATTTTGCTTAAAATCAGATAAGCCTAATGTTTAAAATAGCTGACTAGTATCAAAACAATTTAGATATATGAATTATATTCTCCCTGGAAACAGCTACATGGTACAGAAATTCTAGGATATACAATGTTTTAAAACTCCAAGTTTTAACCAAACATCACTTCATTGAAAATATATTGAAAGTATAACATATCCATGTCCTTCTGATAAAAGGAAGGTAATCCATTTTCAAGTTTCAAAAGGAAATCAGGCTTCTCTGTACGCTTTGGTTATATATTCCACCGACCTAAAAACTGTAAGGGAAAATTCCGCTTTGAAGGTGGGTACTAGGTCAATAGTACAGAAATGGAGGAAAATATGTATATTCAACAGCATTCCATTCTGTATGCTAGTTCCACTAGAGCATTGCAGTTCAGTAACTAAAGGGATATTCCTCAGGAATATCTAGAGTGCCACAATTAAATATTCCAGTAGCTTAGAAGAACAAAGCTAACAGGATGGACGAGTGAGAAAATGTGTATGCATGTCCAAGGTTTAGTTTCTTATCTTAGTTTAAAAAGGCAAAAAAACCCAGATTTATCACGTATTACACATTTAACATTGTTGCAGAGAGTGCACATGTGTTATGTTAAACAGAAAAAAGCAAAGTTGAAGCATACCACAATTTCTGTACTCTCACCTTTTAAAATGTCATGAAATCCATGAAGACTTGTAGCAATGTTTGCAAACACCAAGTTGTAATTTGTCCTAAGAAGTCCTTTGGGTTTTGTACCTAAAAGTACAACAAGGAAAAAAAAATTTCACCACAAGTGAAAAAAGTAAGCTTTGAAAAATCATCCCATTTCCACCTACTTGAAACATTTGCATGGAGCATGATCTTTAGAACTAAAGAATTGTAACACAGTCATTTACTTAAATTTTCCCTTCCTTTAATATTAGGGAAATACATATCAGAAAAATTTTGTCAGAGTAGGCAGATAAAAGACTTCTAAGGTCCCTAAATTTCATTCAGCTTTTATGAGTATCAAATTAATTTGGTTTCAAAAAGTAATTATGCATGCAGAAAGTTTTACATGCTCACTGATGTAGGAAGGAACCATTTGGGTCCTTCTCAAGACTGAAGACTGAAATAACCTGAAGCTAGACAATAACCATTTCCTCTTATTATTTACAGTACGGCTTTTGGATATAATTTCTCCACACATACACACTGAGGTTTTACCTTATTTTATTTAGTAATTACCACGGGAGTTGTAGTTCAATAGAACAGTAGAAGCTGGAAGTGATTATCAGTAATCAAATGCAGTTCATTAACAATTTCATTACTAAAAGATTAAAAAAGACACAAAGTCAATTGCATTATAGAGATATACTTATGTAAAAAGTGGTACACGTGACTGCTCAGTAACTTGCAGGCCTGTACCATGCTCATGTCTACTCAGAAGGAAGAGCACAGAGCACTGAAGAAATGCTCTACAGTACACTCACTCTCCCAGCCTGGATCAAAGAGGGTCCAGTATGGCAGAGCATACTGCACAACACACTTGCCTCATAGTTTAGATTGTACTAAAGTGTAGTGTTAACCTTGTTTTCCTCTACCATAGAAGTGAGAATTTTTGTGTGTGCAGTTTTTTGGTGTGATGAGGTAGGGGGGGGGGAAGAATTGGTTTACTTTTTTTTAAAAAATAGGTCCAAAAGGAAAACTACACCTTCCAGTTGCAATGTAGCAAACTGAGCCAAAACTGGCACTTACTTGGTAATACAAGAAGACTAACATAAGTATGTAGCTTCTCAAAGACTGCAGTCAACCTCTTCATGTCTCTATGTAGCTCCATATTTCTAGTTTTTAGAGCAGCTGTGCAAAGAGAAGACTCACACTCTTCTTCCAAACTAGGAATATATGAAGTATTTTATTTTAAAAGTTTTATTTTATTTTAAAAGTGAGCAATTATCTTAAAAAACAAGTTCATGAGTTTTGGAGTAGATAACTAATGTTCTCTACATCCCCAATCCAAAGCAACAACAGACTAGTGATTTTAGAAAGGTTAATATATCAGAGGAACTCAGCAACACATGACATATCACCGCATGCTTGTACTATCCACACTCTTGGAAGTTTTAGTCACAAGCCAGGAACAAGGAACTGATTGAATCAGTTTAAAGAATTTTCCCTCTAATATATATAATTTTTATTTTTGCTTCCTAAGGAACTGGAGAAAAGATACGGAAGCAGCATAAACCAAGCTTTTCCTTTTTCCTGAAGCCAAAATATCTTTTTAAGCAGTCCTTTGTACTAATAATCCACCTCCCTTCAACCCACTCAGGAACAAAGATTTTCATTGCAGAAGGATGTGTATCTGGACAAATTTACATTGGTATATTTACTGCATAATTATCTTCAGACAGGCACAAGACATGAACAATTTCAGTGTATCAGAACAGTAAAAATGCTACTGAGTAACATTAAGAAATACTAAAAATCTGTGCAGCTTTCATTGAAGTCTCTGGGAAAAAAAGGCTTTAAAACACATGATTTTAGCCCAGCTGAAAAAAAAAAAAGCAGCATAATCCTAAGGCTCAAAACCTAGCAGGCAACAAAACAAAAACTTCTGCCTTTTAAGCCAGAGTGCCTTAAGGGTTGACTTAATATTAAAGTTGCAGACGTTGACAATGCTGTATGCCTGACAATTGGTGCCCCTTTAATTTGATCTATCAAATCCAAAGTACCTTTTTAACTGATAAGGAAGAATCTTTCTTAAAAAACTTAAGTAGGAAGCTAAATGTTCTGAGAAGACCTTCAATTTCACAGCTGTTTCCTGGAAGGAAAAACAACACATAAGTATTTTTGCTCGGAAAAGATCTTTTTCAATACTACAAATAAGAAATCTTACCAGAACTGTCACAGTATCTTCTGTAATACTCTCAAACAACTGAAGCATTCCTTCCTCCAGAGGGCGAACGTACGAAGCATTTTCATGAAGATACTGTGAGAACTGAGTACAGAGAGATTGGTGCTTACGATGGTGCTTACTGAAGTCTCTTGCAAACTGTTTCAAGTTAAATACCGAACAGTCCACTTTAGCATAGCAGCTGCCATCTTAAATGACCCCCAGGACGTCAATAATAAGATGCAAGAGTCAAGTGATGTACAGCAACCCCTTCTAGAGGACACACACACCTTGAGGGAAAGTGAGAAATCGTAGAAGCCTACACCAAAGTCCAGGCAAAATCCCATCTAGAGCCTTGCCACAGCATCCTAGCTCATTTTAACTGCCACATACAGCACAAACCCCTGCTTTAAGCATTCTTGCATTCCTTGCTCAACTCTATCAAATTAATGCTAGATCCGTGCTCCAGTAAGCCATCAGAATAAACTATCCTATCTGACTTTGCATATCAGCCCTCATCCTGTGCATCAGCACAAAAATTTACACAGCTATGCTGTGCCAAGTACTGAAAAAATAGAGTCAAAACTGAGAGCAAGAGCATCTTTATCTATATCCTGTCCAGTTTTCAACCTGAATGCTTACACCAATGCAAAGGATAGAGCAGTAACTAATCAAAGGAAGAACTCTTATTTTCAAGAACTTCAATTATTATGAAACTTTGGCCTCATAAAACAGCCTGACTCTGCTAAAACACAATTCATTTCTGTGGCTAATTATACCTTCAAAAAAAAACCATACCTGAGAACAAGGTTGTTTATTCTTCCTCACGATCAAAACCTAACAGTACAGTCAGCTTGCAATTTTGATACCACAGTATTATGAAAAGCTTTTTCCACAGACTGCCATACGTAGTCAAAACTGATCTTGGGTTTTATTTTATCCCACAGAAAGACACCTTCACCTTTGATTATTTATACCACAATAGTAGCTAAGGATCCCAGACAAATAGGGTATGAGAAATTTTAATTATTTCTTGTATTATTACAGTGCAGTAACACAGTGTTAACAAGAAAAGAGAGATGCCAAGCTCTCATTCATGCATGCACAAATCTGGATGGAATTAGGGAAATTCCTAAATCTAAGGAGGAAGAAATAACACATGCAGAATGCTCCTGACTTGTGTTGCAAGAAAGAGGACTGCAGTTATATGGCACAATGCTGAAGACCCAGCAGAACCCAGCAATCCAACACTTAAAGAGAAAAGGAATACTTGAACCTGGAAGGGAATTGTCGACATCTACTTTGAGTGTTTGGTGGGAAAAATAACTTGAAAGCGCCAGACAAGACCTGGAGTTGGGGAAAAATAAATCAGTGCAAGTGTGCTAAGCCACTACCTGATGCTTGTCTCATTTACTGTACTAATGGGAGGTTTTTGAACCACTCAGTGGAGGAGCTAAGATCACACTGAGAACACTTGCCAAGTAAATAGATAAATTAATAGAAAATACAGGAGCAACAGGAGCTTCAGTAAGTGATAAAGGATGCTTCCACCACTAGAAAGTCAAGGAAAAAGCACCAAGAGGTAGTGTCCACTGAGGCAAATAGGTTATGAATACACAGGCTACAAGAGATATAATTATAACAACAAAGGCTGAACTACTGAATCAGAGTTAATTATCAGAAAAGGAGAAAGAAATTGCAGTTCTGATTAAGTTGCATGTTTCAGCTGTGTGAAAGCACCTCCCTACTGACAAGCAACAAAGTGTTAATAAGAACATTAAGAAAAAAATGCATGAGAAGTGATGTCTAAGAAACCTGCTTTTATCCCCTTAGTGTATACTGCAGTAGTGTCTGTAGAATCTAATCATTACATTGGACCACATAAACAAGGAGACAGTTCCTGCCCCAAAGAATTTGGAAGATGACAAAACCACAGTTTTCAGAAGAAGGACATGCCATTTTGAGTACACTTGGTGACATAACAAGAAAATATAATTCCCAAACTAAGATCTATGCTGAATCTCTGTAAAGGGCATTCTTAATTCAAATAGTTGAAACAACTAGGAAGGTAAATAGAGTGGGATTTCTCTAGTGGATAAACATCTCCACAAGCTATTTGTTCCCTGCAAATAAATTAAAGGAGGTCTTCCCAAGAAGAGGAAAGTTTTGTGATTGTTAACATTACCACTACATACACTGCAGCCATTTGATGTATGCAAATCACACCCATCCCTGCAGCTTTAATCCGAGCCCTTCAAACTACTGAATTGAAATTCCAGTCTGAATTAGAAAAAAGAGTTTTCCAGCAACTTCAATGCATACAGGTCCACTCGCACTATGACATCACCAACTCTGATGCTAAAGCAATTTCATTCCAAAGCATAGATATATGCATCCCCACACAAATCCTTGTGCAAAGTTTTTTTCCATGCTTCATGACATGGAAAGAAAAAGTCAAAAGATGCAGCTTAACAGCTCTTAATGTCTGAATGGCCTTCCCATGGAGTTGCATGGAAAGAGACAGGTCAGGTTTCACATAATAATTTCAACATGCTTTACAGACTTGAAGCTTCATGAACACTTACAAGGAAAGACCTTTAAACAAATAGTCCAGAATCAGATTATAAAGTTGTTTTTTGACAAGTGACCCAAGTCCAAGTCCTCTCCTTCACAAGCCTATTTTACAACCAGTTTATTTCACATTATGGTTAACACTTTAAACATAAGACCTTCTGTATCCACATCTCCCATGCCCCAAAGAATTAACTAAGACAAGCATCTATTTAGCAGTGCAATATTTGTGTATTTTACAATAAGCTAGCTGAACTTGTGACAAATGCACCTTAATTTAGCACTTAAAAAGCAAAGCCTTGATTGGACTATCATACTGCTCTTGTAGAACAGGCACACGGGAAAAGGATTCTCTGCAGTTACACCTTCACCCACGTTCAGAGAAATCACACAATGGAAAAGACTTCTCATGCAGGAGAGGCTGCCTCTCAGGAACACAGTCATAGCATTCCAGTAAAGGTGGTAGAAGATTCCATGACAAAGATTATTCACTCATGAAAGCCTACATAGCTGAATATATTCTTAGCTGAAAATCTGTAAGCTTTACCTTCTGATTTAATGGTGATATACTGTCTGTTGCAGAATCAACGGGAAAGATCTGTACCTTCTGCTCAGTGTATGTATGGAAGTTTAAGAGAGCTGTTACAAGTTCTTGAACAAAAGCCAGTGCCTGGCCAGCAAGGTCTCGCAACTTCAGCTGCAAAGATAGTTATAAAATTATTACATTTTACATGTACCTATTTATATATGAAAACAATTCTATGACTGAATACAAAAAAATATTGTGAAATATTTCGTTTTTGTTACTAGTTCAGCCTAACACATAGCAGCAATTATCTTTAACTTATTTTTTAAAGTTTATTCAAAGAATAATTACAACTACAGTGCCTCTCAGAAGGGCATGTTTTTCTATATCGGCAAAGTACATTTTTATTTCATAAAACAGGTGAACCTGTACCTTTGTTGCATTTCTCAAATTACAGGCCACAAGAACACTTAGAGGTTAGTACAACTACAAAAAACACATTTGAAATTAAGATTTCTGAAGACCAATAGACTAATTGCTGACAACAGCTCAGTTCTTTCACTGCAGTGATAGTAGGAAATTTTTAACACCTGGCTGTAAGGAAAGCTGAATTGAATTATTAAAAACCATTAAGGTTTTCTCCCAGAATAACAGGTTTCTGCTTCTCCAACCAGTAACACTCAATTCTTACTTTCCCACCTGGACAGAATTGAGGTGCTGCTAATTATGAATAAGGCTGTTCTGTGGCTTAAGTGCAGTAGGAAGGTATACAAGAAAATAATCCAAAAACAGAACATTCTGAAAAAGCAAAGGCGACAGAGAAGACAACCACACTCTGTTGTGATTTATAAAGGAGAAAATAAGGTTAAAATTACATTTCAGCCAAGAATTACTTATCCTTTAGAGACATATTCCTAACACTTCACTGAAGTGTTTTATCAAGTGAACCTTGATTATTTATCAGGGATGGTGGTGAGTCATTAATGCAGCCATTATAGTCAGTTTGTGTATGTTAATTAGCTAAGCAAGGAAGGAAAACAGACAATATTACTGTTTTGCTGTCCTTTACACTGCAGCCGGAGCTGATATACTACTGTTTTGCTTCCACTGGCAAAACCAGTAATAAAAATGTCCTGGAACATTTTTAAGACTGGATCGTGAAGCATGAGACTCACTGGCATAGAGATAGCAGAAAATAGTGAAGGGAGAAACTCTCCATGCAATTATTCAAATTTTTATTAGTACTCAGCAACAGGATGATTTAAGGCTACTTCCATCACAGAACTGGCAACAGGTCACCTGTTCTCACAGTAGACATATTAGGAACAAGGTCTCTTGACAGGCACTTCTGAAGAATGGAGAAAGCAGCTATGTGAAATCTTTCTACAGTGGCATCTGAACAACTAACTTGAAGATTCAAGACATAACATACAAGCAAAGAGAAAAAACACCAACTGCTATGGAGCCCATCCTCAGTAGTAGCAAACCAGGAAAACTTCGAATGCATCAAGGTATCTGATGCTCATTTCTGAATACTGACTACCCCACATTCCCAAGGAAATCGATGAAATTACAGTAATACACAAAAACTCTTAAAAAATGTAAATGAATAAGGGTGATCTGGCTGCAAGTAACAGGTGTTTTGGCAAGAAGTATCCCATAAAATAGGATCCCATGCAGAGTTCTCAAAGATACATGATTTATTCCTTCAAAGGATTATGACTACTAATAATATAAAACTAACATAGGACTCTAGCATACTCACTAATGTATAGTTTACAGATGCAAACACTCTGGGGCTCAAGCGGTGCAAGGAAGAAACTCAAGAATTTAAGATACCAAAACTGTCTTTTTTCAACAAAAAGCTCACGACTTCTAAACTAATGTTGTTTTAACCAACTTTAAAAATTAAATGTCAGATTTCTAACTTACCGCAGGTTGGCACAGTAAAATAATGTAACAGAGAGACAAAAATTAAACCTTTTTGCCATTCTTTTTTAAAAGGCATGCATGAGTTAATACTACATGATCATCAGCCAGGAGTCAATGGATTAGCTCTAGTGAAGTGAGGTGAGCAGACAACAGCCACAAGAATTACTCACCTGGTATCTTCTGTTGTGTAATGGTACATTCAGAGCATTGTATCGATTAGATCCTACAGGAGAAAAATTGAGTTAAATGCACTTATTAAATAATGATTTTTTAAAGAGACAGTTATGATAAATTGCGATATTTTTATATATAAAAATTGCAGTAACATTACAGTTCATGTAAGTAATGTTAACTAAAAAGATATTGGCTTCAATAAAGTAGGTGTAAACATCCTCCCGAAAGAACTGTTACTGTGACCAGGTGGAGAGAAAATGCTTCTATGCTTGCCTCAGACTGTAAATCAAATCTAACCATCTGAACACCCTGAGTCTTACAGGTACAAGCAAAACCCTCTTGTCCCAAGTAACAGCATTCATCACTAACAGGAGTGAAAATCTTCAAAAGAGAAAATTCCCTTAAGATTGAAATTTGACGATCAAGTCGAAATTACATTGATGGGACTGTCAAATTAGATGAAAGCATTTTTAATAGTTTGCATGTTTAAAAAAAGCTCCTGTGTGTACTTGATTAATTATAATTTAGAATAAGATGTACTCTCCACATATTTCAGCATTCTATTCCAGTTACAGAGCAACTAGAATGATTATTGCATTACAAGTGGGCACACTTTTTAAAGAGGTAGAGGGGTATTTGTACCTAGAGAATGGCTTACAAATTCTTACATTTTTAAAAGGTATCACATCCATCCTCAGTTAAATGGAATAATAACTATTTTAGTTTAAAAACTGCACACAAATGAAGTCTACAGCTTCTTACTTCTTTTGTACCTTCCACATTTGGCAACTAACACATAGAAGGAGACAGCTGGATTCCTAACAAAAAACACCATCCAAAATTACCAAATCCTACTCGTAGGGAAATGTTTCAGAAAACATTTTTAATATCTTTCTAGTCTCGAAATCATGCTTAGTAGTCAACAACTCGGTTCATTGTTACTGAAACTGAAGACAGATGGCTGCTACTTACACACCTGAAACCAACTACAGAACCTACAGCAAGATATTTGGAATCCATTACAGACAAACCTTTCCTGACTCTCACTCTTCTGTCACTAAAGAGCTGTCCACTATTTACAGTGTTTTCTACACATGCAAAAATATGGTGCTATGGCAGCTGAGTGAGCAGATAAACAAATCATTTGCATCAAAGTCCTCACCAAAATGATAACCATCTGTAAAAAAAAAAAAATTTAAAAAAAAAAATTGGCTAAAGAAACCAGAGAAATAGAAGCAGGCAGCAGATGTCAGGCAAAGTGATCTTGTGGCAGGAATGAAGTGAAAAGGATATCAGCTAGGCACCAACACCTAAGCATACCATGCTGTATGAGAATCAGCATTTACTAAAGAGAAGATGATTTTGTGTTTCCAAGTCAAGACTCACTGGATTGACAACCCAGTGGAGAACTTGGAAAACTCACCGCTTCAGCACCCCATTAGAACAGCTTTTAGGGAACTATTTAGAGAAGCTATTAAAAACATTGTCGCCAAGTTTTAAATGGAATGAAAAATGCAAAAGTTTCCAATGAAACATATCAGAAATTCAATAGCCTGTTTTCACTTCTCTGCTCCCTGTCACTACTTTCAGCATTTTTCACTATTCCAGACCCTCCTAGTCTCATTGCCAGAGGAGTACTTACAATATCGCTGACATACTAACCGATTCTGGTACCAAAGCAATGCAAAAACTAGCATTCCTAACTTAATGGTATCCTCTGTACTTCAGTCAAATCTAGTAGCAGTTGGAAAGGAAGCAGAAAAAAAAAACTGCTCCAGGTAAAATTCCTCAGATTCAAAGGGTTCCCTGAAAAGAACAAGTCTGAGACAAATGACAGATAAGAACTAGTCTCAGTGTTCTCTGATCAGACACGAGAAATGCTGATGGACTTCCTACTAGTATTAAGGGTAGATTGTTATTGATGTAATGCATGATTAAGTCAACAACTCCGCAGTCCCTAGTTTATCCCCATCCTAACTTACTGTAACTTCTGAATATATGCAGCATAAAAATCTGAAATGAGTAATGGAAGAAATTTTTGTGGAGAAACCAGTAAACTGAAGTGTTCCTCCATCTTTTACAGTATGCTGTCAATAGTAGAGCAAGATGAGGCAAATTACTCAAAAGTCTTCAAAAGTTTTAATTTTCACTTGAGATAGATATAAACATGAACCCACTGTATTTTAAGATCACTAAACAAGGTGATGACGAGTATCATGAATACTTATTACAATTACCTTCAAGTGTCTGTTCAGATGTCCATTTCTTACAGCGAACACGTTTTAATTCATAGAGAACTTCATCCAAATGGATACCCAAAATTAAACAAGAAACCCAGACCAAGGCAATACGTACTTGTATCATTAAAAGGTACTTTTTCATTGATTATGCATAGAGATTCTTCCAGTCTACTGCCCAAAGCTGCTTGAAGATTCTTTAACTGTTGCTGGCTAAATAACAAAAAGACAAACGAAAAACCACACACACACACATTGTAAACCTTTAAATTTTAAACTGCATCACCAGCCATGTTTTTAGAAACGGTTTTTAAAAACTCACATATCTGTTTCATACAAGCTCAGTAGTTTCTTTAATTTTTATAGCACTACAGGCTCTTCAAGCTTTCATCAACTTCACAGCTTTTTAAAATACCTTGGCAATGGAAATGCTCTTCCTGAATTCCACAGCTGAATCTGTGGAACTGATTGTCTAGTTACAAACTCAGAAGAAAAAGGGGTCTGACAAGCACAGTCTTGATGTTAATGTGCTGTTGCCCAGTATTTTGAGCTATATCAAAGTTGTTTGTGTTTTCTTTAAGGTATTGCTCTCTAAAAAATTCAGTTTATATTTTACAGCAGTTATTTCTTTAAATTAGTTTTTCATTATATTAAATAAAAACACTTACCATTCTTCGGTTCGAAGCCTACAGTCCTTAGCTTCTCGTTCTAGTGTCTGAGACTTGATCTTTATGCAAGAAGATAATCTCACAATGTAAGTACTGACACAGCAAGACATTTTATTTCAAACATTTTCATACTTGCAAGTTAGAAAAAACTCCTTACTTCTAATTTGGCTTTATCATTTTGCAGCTTTTCTATGGTATCCATGTATTTTCTCGTTAAACTGTCCACCACAGCTTGATGCTGGGCAGCATCAGTTTCCAAAACCTCAAGTCTAGTTCTCAGCTCCGCTTCTAAACGTTTGTGCTGCTCATCTGCTTCAAAGAACTAAAAGGAGAAAAGCAGAGCCCAGATGAAAGCTTTATTTTACAGTGGAATCTAGTCCTAAGAGTTATATCATCTTAATTAGCCAGTCCAAGCTACTAACAGGTATTAGTGCTTAGACAAATAGAAAATCATGATATTTACAAAAAAAAAAAAAAGATTCAGGAACAGTGTTTATTATAATTTTGTAGTACCAAGTATACCTTAAATACACTGCTGCTTAACAGCAAACACCTGAAAAATTAAACTTGACCCATTAGGCTTTTCTTCAAGTTTTCTAGACCAACACAAAATGCATTTATTTCAGTAAAGTAATTCCTGATTTAATTACAGCAACTTTCAGAAAATATTTTAAGCTTTAAGGAAATTCTGAAATGGTGAACTAAAAAGAAGTTTCCAGCCAGTATCAACTATGTGGCTATTTTCCATAGAGTACCTAAGTATCATCAAAAGAACACACATGTTACGCAAGTTATTCCACATACTGCTTTAAGAATGTGAAGTCAAAATACTTTTCATTTGCCCAGTGAACATCTTTCTAAACAAGCTATCCAACCTAATCTACTGTTTTGTATACATCTAAGCTTCTAGACCCACTAGCTTTCAGATGCCATTTTATCTTCTTACTTTGTTCATTTGACCAGTTTTCTGAACTAAAAAGAAAGGCTAGAAAAATTTCACTCACAAGTATATGTAGTCGTTCATTCTCCTCTATCTTCTTCTGAAGATCTTCATTGAAGACACTTTTCTGCTCTTGACTCAACTGAGATGAGGATTCTGCACTTTTCTAAAAGAAAGAAAATTCAGTCATTATTTCTAAGTCTCTGGCAGGATCCCTAAGACCATCACCAAGTATCTGCAAATACTTCCCACTCCTAATTCCCAGTAGGGGCACGTGAGTATACATCTTTATTACATTGACTAATATATCAAAAGTTATGCACATTGAACACAGCTTAAGCCTAAAAGCAGCATTTTTATCTTCACAGCATTGTTATGTTATAGTGGGAGAGTGCTAATTCTATAAAGACTCAGGAAAGCCTCTACTCAGGCACCATATCCACATACACATTAAACTGCTTTGACGTGCAGGTGCCTGTCTGACAATTTGATTCTTGCATTATTCCACGCTATCAGGAATATGAAACCAAATGCAAACAGGCTTATTTGGTGTTAGAGCTGTGTGTAAGGCACATCTTCCCCCATGAAGTGTGCAGGTGTAAGCTGACCTGGTGTCAGCAGGGACCAGAAATAGTCACCAAAAGTGCACTATCCCATGGCAGGCTGTAGCACAAAGCAGCACTGAAAAACAGCATCTTCACTGTCCATCAGCTTCCCTGAGAATACAGACTGACAACCATTTCCTCATTTTTCATCCACAAGATTCTGAGACCATCAGTGAATCCCACACTGCTCCTCTGCTCTATTGAACCACTGAACAAAGGTAGTACTGTCACCAGACAAAAGGGAGACTGTTTACATTTAAACTTAACACCCAATTTTAAGTCCTTAGGACAGCTAGGAGAGCTAAGCCACCTCTGCATTTGATGTCAGCCTATGAATGACAACACCAGAGATGTGGGCATATGTTCTCCCCCTTCTAAAAGAATTGCAGTCTGCCAAAGATCATCTACCCAAATCTTAATCTAAGTAGATTTAGATGTGATTTACACAGTCTCCCAATGGCAATTCTCTGAAGTAAGGGTGACATGCGATTTAATAGGGGTATGCTCAAGCTACATAATATGAAATAAAAGAACAGAAGGGTCAAACTGTATTTTGAAGTACAATCGACTACAGTGGACAAGTAATGTAAATCAGAGGTACTATGCTTGTCAAGGAACTGGATAGCAAAAAAATGCACAAGATTCTAGGGAAAAAGTAAATAAGCTGATCGTATTACAAATCAGTTGAACGATTTCTTTAATGTCAGTCTGGATAGCTACAACACTTAGTGAACTAACCAAAAAGAAAAAACAACAGTAATTAAGAGGGGTTTCCTCCTAAGATGAAGGTTGCAAAGGATGCTTGAGAACTATTTAAGTCCAGACATACCAATCCTGGAATTCTGGTATTACCTACAGAAGACACAGCTGATCTCAGACAAAACATGCCATAACCAGGTTTAACCAGCAAGCATTTTGGCACAGAGATATCTCAGTACTGAAATTATTCTATCATTTTGAAATAACATAAGGAATATGAAGCACTTGACAAGGTTCACATAAGGGCCTACTAGAAAAGTTACAATCATAGGCTGAAGAGTTAACCATCAACATCAAAATTACAGAGCAAGGAGGTGAGGACAGGAAATGATGGGTGATCAGTTTTCTTCAAAGCAGCAGGTTTAATGACAGAGCCCCAAGATCTTTTCCAGCTGTTTCAACACTTGAAAAATACCTTGGAAAAGGAGACAGTAACTCAGTAGCAATTAGCTGATGCACTAGAAAGAGGAAATAACTACTTGACATATATTTACCAATACCTGCTTCGTGGGTCTTTTCACTAACATCAGCTAGTAACACAAGTTTAGACAAAAACATTCAACTCAAACCTGGACACAAAGTAACTGCTGCTAGAAATCAATGGCTAGACACATTGACAGGTGAGGAGCAGACATCTGCTAATCAAGTTTTTTTTTTTACTTTAGCACATACCTTATTCTTCTTGCCCCTAGCTTCACTTAGGGCAAGTTCATCTTGAAGTAACTCCACCCGCTTGGCAAGTTGTTGATTTCGAAAGGTCAAACTGTCCATTTCTTGTTGCAGTTTTCTCAGTGATTGATCCTTCATCTTCAGTTGCTCCTGAATGACCAAAGAGTTTAATATTAGAAATTTCACACTTACTTTCACACATGCTTTTAATAAAAAGTATCATAAGAACACATTTTAAAAATTGCTTTCTTTGCTATCTGAACACTGAAGAGACCACATATTGCTTTTAAACTAACAAAACAATTTCATTTCCTTGAGCTGCCCACAGATCACACTCTACGAATTAACCAAGAAGCAGCTTTCCACTTTTACAAAGGCAGAACTTCAGAGAACAATGAAGTCTAGTTTCAGAACAGAAATCCTTTTACTAAATCAAGTTCCTTCTTTACTCTTTTGATCACAATACTTCGAGTAAAATATTCTACTACACCCTTCCCATTTACCTATTTTGTCAGTTTCACACATCTGACACGAGCAGCTTTTAGAAATTACCTTCAGAGAAGCTGAGTTTGCTTGCTCATCTACGACCCCTTTTTTCAGAACTTGGTTCTGAGCTCGAAGCTGAAAAAGAAGAAATGCCAGTGATTATGCAAGACAAAGGAAAAAATAAAAGCCATCCATCAGAATGTGCATAAAACATCATGTTCTCTCATGAGAGCATCAGACATGGACACTTTTTGAAGTATTTTGTTCAGGCAGATAGTAGTGGTGTCACACTGAAAAAAATACCTAATTCACATCCTGAATCTCCAAGAAAAAGAAGTTATTTTAACATCTGAACATTTTTGTCAAATAGAACATAACTGTGACTCAAGAAATGCCTTTAAAAATTAGTTACTTAAATACAGTCAAAGTTTGAAGAACAGTGAACAACTATGGAAAAGGTGTAACTTCTTCCTTGACTAATCAAGTTCTTGCTCTTATTCAGTGCTATTTCTGTCTCTCCGCTCTTCTCCCCCAAAATGTTTATGACTGGTTCTGGTACTTGAGCAGAGCTCACAATAAAGTAAAAATCTGTATCAACTCAAGAAGAGCTTAACTATGCTCTAATGAAGAAATACTTATTACTGGTAGCAGCAGATGATCCAGAGAGAACAGCTTGACAAATATTTCAGGAAAACGCATAAAAAGCATAGAAGATAAAGCCCTCCATGATTTACTTATATGTCCACAAATCTGAGCTAAAAATCACTATGGTGAGAAGTGATACTCAAGAAAACTATTTCTCAGTCACTTCACATAGTATCTCTACCCTGCAGCAATGAGGATACCGACAGTTCCATCTTCCCATTCCTTGATAATTGCTTGAATCCTGGTTTCTTCACTGGCAGTTTGTATTCATTTGACATGTCTGAGTTCAGCTGTAGCAGATATAAATTAAAAGGGTTTGTATAGTGTTGGGAACACCTCTGGCAGATGCATAAAAGGCAAGATTCAATGCATAACAGCAATGGCTAAGTTTTTCATACTTGAAAAAAAAAAAAAAATGAGTTGGCATTGCTAAGCACAGGCTTTTGCACTGCAGTATTCCCACGGTGCTGCTCAGGCATCACAAAGGCATGAGAAGAAACATCCACGAGCACCACAGAAAGAGTTCCCAGAACAGGGTGACCCTAGCAAGAAAAAGCAGTATAGTACTTTCCTACATCTTTTTTTTTGCCACAGCTACTAAAGAGGAACGTGTCAGGTGCAATGATAGAACGCAGAATGAACTAGCTCCACCGTGCTTCACTGAGATACCTAAGCTGAAGCGTGAGCTGTCACAAGCTGTAAGAGCCTTTTGACTAGTACCTTCCATCAGACTGCACAGGAGAGCCAGAAGCTGCAACTCCAGAGGAAGAAGATACAAAAACACACATCCTTTATCCGGACTGTTCTGTGAACAGAGACAGAAAGCAAGCCTTTGGCAGGTACTTCCCTTGGAACTTCTTGAGTCTACCAAGCTCTGCCTGAACCCTTGGCTTTATATGAACCAGCACTAACTTCCCACGGCTACGCTCTGCTTCCACCCGCACACAATGACCAGACAATGGAACAACTGATCATCTGCACAACAAGGACAGTTAACTGCATAGGGGATCCCACAATGCCCTGAACCTGTTGCACAAGAAGTGGAATGAGACAAAAAAAAGATCCCACAAAGAATCAACAACACATCACAGGATGTAAGTTGCAAGATGAAGTTTGAAGAAAGCTTTTAGACACCATGATACTAGAAGAAACTGGATCCAGCAGCTGGAACTTTCAGAAACTATACTCAAAAGGTCCACATTGCATAGTTTCATCCAGGAATCAAGCAGCAAAATCCCTCAATTACCTTAACCTGAGCCATTTTAAATCTCCAAGATACAGCACAGCCACTGTAGAAAGTAACATGAAATATGAACTCTGTGACCTACAGAGCCCCAAAGTTAGTCCAGTTTTCTGAAAATAATCTTGTGGACGCATTAAAAAAATAAATACCTGTATCTGTCAAATATTTAAATTCTGAATGTTTTTCTATAGCAGTTTCAAAGATAATAGTATTGAAAGATGCATCATTCTGCAACCTAGGGAAGGGTATCTATAATACAGTGAAGTGCCTTGTGCCAAACACTCTGATGCTGGGCTACAAAAAAAACACGTTGGCTTTCTTTCCTGAGGCTGTTACGAACTGTGTCATTTAAGACCAGTGGTTTCCTCTTCCTTTTAGTGAAGGAACAAGAATGAAGAATTCTGTATTAAGCAAGACTCCACCATTCAAGAAGTTATCTCAAGCACCTTGGGAAGGAAAAGCATTCTCTGCTACAGGCCAGAAGTCTTTGCAAATACTCATCCAGCACCCGAAATGGGAAGCAAAGTCTCTTAGGGCAGCTGCAAAAGAATGGGAACAGACACGAGGAAAGTGTGGAATCAAGTGTCCTCACTTTCAAGATGCTGCAACACCACTGAACTTCCACACTCACCAGTGAAAGCAAACTCATAGCCTAGGCGTAAGAGACAAGACCAAGACCTCAACAAGTGTTCACACCCAAAAAGATAACTAAGTCCCATGCCTGACTAAGGCGTGGAGAAGCAAAGGAAAGCATAGCTAGTTTCACTTCCCTGGCGCAGCTGATCCCATGATTTGCCCTACTGGATGCTCTGTAGATGAAGCCACTTTGCGCCTCACGCCAGCTCGCCCAGACAGCTCTCGGCAACACTGTATGACCTCGGCACCTGCACACACGTACCTCCCCTGTCTGCCAAGTTTACCTTCACGTCAAGAAGAGGTGACCTTTGGGCCCCAAACGCTTCAGGCCGCCACAAAGATCAGCGTTTCAGCCCTGACCAGCCCCCACTCAGCGGCAGCGCCAAAGGCAGCCAAGCCGGGCGGCAGAGCCCAGGGCCCCGCCGCCCCACGGCGGCACCGGGGCAGAGCAGCTGCCGCCCGCCTGGGCAGGGTCGAGCCGGCTCGGCGAGAGCAGGGGCAACCCCGCAGGCCGGGCGGGGAGGACTCCTCCCCTCCGAGCGGCGGCCAGCGGGGAGCGGCAGCGCAGGGGGGCGGCGGCCGCCGCTGGCGGAGCGCGGGGGCTGGGCCCTGACGCCTGGTACCTTGGAGTACTCCTGGGCCAGCTTCTGGTACTTCGCCTGCAGCTCCGCGGCGGCCGCCATCCCCCCGCCGCCGGCCCAGCCCGGCCCGGCCCGCCCCGCCGGTCACGCCGCCGCCGGCCCCGCGCGCCAGCCAAGCCGAGACGCACTTCCGGGCTCGGGCGGCGGGAGCGCGAGAGCGCCACCCCCCCGCCCCGGCCGCCGCGGGGAGGGCAGGGACGGAGCGGGGGCAGGACCGGGGGAGGGCAGGACCGGGGGAGGGCAGGAGCGGGGGCAGGACGGAGCGAGGGCGGAGCTTAAGGCGCCGGCGCCGCCATCTTGACGCCACTTCCAAGATGGCGGCACGAGGAAGGCGGGGCGGGGCGGGCCACGTGACGCCACGAGGCGCTCCCGGCCGCCCTTGTTGCCACAGCAACGGCGGCCGGGCCCTTGCGCGGCCGCCAGGCTACGGGTCCCCGCCCCGCCCAAAACAAGGTCACTGGCGGCTCCCGCCCCGGGCACGCGGTGCCGCTAGGGGGCGCGCCTCGGCCGGGCCTGCCGGAGCGCGCGGCGGCGGGAGGGGCCGTTGGGCCCGGGGCCGGTGCTGGTGCCGGTGCCGGGGCCGGTGCCGGGGCCGGGCGAGGGCCGCTGGGTGGGAGGCAGGTCCTGCGGCACCGCCTGGGCTTGGGCTGTGCCGCCGAGGGAGGGGGCGAGGCCCGCGGGCCGTCACCTGCCTGCGAGGGACGGGGCCTGCGGGAGTTAACGCCTTCAGAGGGCGCTGCCGCCGCTTTCCAACGTCATACCCACCGAACCGGAGGCGGAGGCAGCTTTCGCGGGTCCGTAGGTGAAGAAACGAAACAAAGGGCTGCTGAATGCTTTCCCGCGGTCCGTGGCAAGTGGGTGGCAGGGGCGGGATGGGTCAGTGCCCGCGCTTTCCCCTCCTGCTGCCCTCAGCGCCATTACAGCCTGAGGAAGGGGAACACGAGTGCTGCTGCAGCGCTGTCGGCTTCTTCCTGACCTGCCGAAGCTCCACCAGCCCGGGAGTCGTTTTGAGTATCTGCACCCTCTGTTTCCCGGGGGGGTGCTCTGCTGTTTCCAGCCTTATACATCCCTTCGTTTAAGAGCCGCCTTTCAGCTTCACCACTCAGCCATTGTCCATCAGAGATCACTTAGGCTGTGCTAATTATCTCCTGTTTTCTTCTTTATTCTCAGATTTGCCAAACTTTTAAATGTGTAGGCACCATCAGCACTTTTTAAGCAGAATCTGAAGACGCCGTAATAGGTGTATTTGGTCCTGCCAAACATCCAGCCAATGCAGGATTTTGTTTCTGAACTGGAAACGTGTAAGGAGAAGTATAATACAGCAAAAATGTCATGATACGTCACCGGTCTGTGCTGAGCATCTGGTGATTTGCAGGTTAAGGGCTTCCTGGTCTAGGATAGAGATGTAACAGCAAATTATTATTTTTATTCCGTTTCCATGGTGGAATTTTTTTCCACTTGATTTCAGCATGGTGTCTTAGTAGCCTTTCCTCAGTCGTGGGTAGTGCTAGAGTTGCTAAATCATCATTTTCTTATCTGTTTCTCTTTGTTTCACTTAAGAAGGTAGATAGTAGGTGTCTGTAATGGAAGCTAATCCTTTTCCTTAGTCTTGACACTCTGATGGTCTGTGCTATTCTTTTGCTTGTCACAGGAGTAAGAGTTGGCAAGCACTAAATACGCTATGGTGGCCAGATTACTACATATGTTTGTATCTCCACAGGAAGTCTTAATGTTGGAGGACATGTTGCTGATCCATATTGCCAATAAAGGAGACTGCACATTTTTAGGAAGTCTAAAAGGGGAAAAAAAGCAAAGCACATATTGTCACTATTCATGCAAATGCTCTTGCTGCTGTTCTGCATGACCAGAAGAGCTTAAATAACAATACTGGGATAAGAAGGAAGGTCTAGTTTTTTACATAAAAGCCTTGATAGATGACTATTTCCATTCCATTCTGTATTACATAATTAAGTTCTTAATGAAGTAAATGGACTTTGCAATTGCTGTTCAGCACACCAGGATTAACAGCAACATATGTTGCATAGTATGTCCTCACATGTCAGTGCAGTAAATTTATACTGGAAAATTAATAGAAACATATACAGTTGATTCTAAGCCTGCATTTTTAGGTTTGCATTTTCTAGGGTATGTATTTCATTAAATGTTAGATCAAAATTATTTGAAAATACTTTGGAAAATACAGTACTCCCTGTTGGTGCTGTGTTCTCAGATTCACCCTTTTGGTTTGTCATTGCAGCTGCAGTGCTACTTCTCCTACTTTAAACTGAAAAAAAAAAATGTCTTTACTGTGCTGTTTCCTTGCAAGTACTTTCTTAATACTCATCTGTCCCCAGAGAGCAAGGTTGTCCAGCCACTGCACCAGAGAGGTGCACAATGTGTGGTGTCATGCTTGCTTGTCTGTGAGTCAGTGTGTAATTTCAAAGGACTGATCCTGTCATCAGAAGCTCAGAGCAAGAGAGGTCAAATGAGTGCAATGCCAACCAGCCTGAGGTGGCTGCTACAGGACCCCCAAAATACTACCTTCTGCAAATCCACACATGTGAATATAAGTACACATTACAGCAGCAGAGCTTAATGCAAGATAAAACACGATGTGTTGAGCAAAGAAATCCCTTACAAGAGTCACAGTGGTTTTGCTTGTCTTGCAGGCTTTCACTGGGGAGAATGGAGAGCAAAGGATATAGAGTGGAACAGAGGCTGTCCTCATGTCTGTGTTCAGCAGCTGGTATGATGGGTGTTAAATTTTAGATGCTTTCTCAAGGAAAATAATTTTTTTAAGAATTACAGTTTTGATGTCCTCTGTTTTCAAGCTCATTTATCCACCTTTCCCTGCTCAAACAGTTCCTTCCCCCCTGTCCAATTAGTCAGAACTTGTACTCATGTGAGTACTCCCTCACATGTGAACAGGTGCAGGTAGAGAAATAAAGAATAAATTTTGTATCATCCAGGATTTTTTTTGGTGTGCTTTGGGAAAATAAACTTCATTGTCATCACTTATGTGCTTACAAGTGTTCACAACAAAAGGGTTTCTAAGACCTGGAAAAAAATCCAAACATTTTTGGAAGGGAGCCATCTTCAGCCATCAGACTATCACAAGTGATGCATAAACCACATCCTGGGAAGCTGCAACACCCTAAACCGGTGTTTGTTTCTGTTATCTTAGCAACAGCAAAGTGTGAACAGCAGGGTATGTGCTCACCACACGCACTCCTTGTTTCTTTCTCATGGTGACTCTGTAACTGTTATGTATAACCTTTTCTCCTCTTTCAAAATCTCAGTGTTCTGAGAAAATAAAAAGCCAAGTAGTCAAGAGAAAGTACAATGCATGTACAGATGATGTACTTTACAGAACAACTGATTTTAATTATTTGTAGTCTTCATTATCATAGCTTCAGTGTTTCTGTAGCATTTAAAAATAGACATATAAACAAGTTTCTGTCTCTCGCATCCCTTCCCAGCCTATAGGAGAAATGGCTTATGTCAGCTATAGGGCATGTATGCTTGGCCAAGGAAGTGGTGCCTTTGTGAAAAAGAAATTGCTGAGAACGAGAAGATGGAAATACTGAGCAGGCAGCTGTCTGTGATAATTCAGGGTTGACTTTGCAGCTCACGTTCCACTTGAGTGCAACACATCCCAGCCCTTGGTGCAACAACAGCAACTTCTGTATCTTCAGAGCAAATCCTTAGCAACACTTGCTTCATAAAACAGCAGAACAAGTTTGTTTCTTCCTTTTTTTGTTGTTGAATGCAGAATATCCCCCTCTTCCAGGAAAAATGCAACCTCTTCCCTAGCTCTGCCATCTTTCCTTGAAGGTCTACACATCTTCTACAGCCTCCTTCCCTGCTTTTGTTCTCTTCATGCGTGCAGGGAATGTATCTGAGCAATGGTGGCCCAGCTGAAATTGCCTGCACTCTTGATTCTACAGTCTTGAACATGTGCTGGAGAAGGAAAAATTAAAACCATTTACATTAAATCCCAAGAGGCATGGAGACTGACTTGAGGAGGAGCACTACCAAGATTGTACAGTGCTCTTTCAAGTACACCAGTTGTGGACACAGACCTGTAAGCCTTAGAAAGAAGTCCTGACTCACCCACCCGCAAACCAGAATCGGTTACTGGCAGCAAAGATGGCATGGATTTGTCTTCATTTTCTCAGACCTCCAGAGACAGGCACAGGAGTGGAGAAAGGAGAGACATCTGGCAGAGTTACCAGTAGTTGAGGAAACATTTTAGTTGGAACTATTGCTGTTCATAAGCATTTTTATTTTTCATTTTTAAAAATATTGTAGCCCCTCTAGAAATAATTTGGACTTTTGTTATGAACTAAAGCCAGGTGTTTGGCCTGTAAAGACTGTAATGGAAAAAGAAGAGGGATGGAGGAGACTTGGGGCAGGGTTCCTCATTGACAGAGCACAGGGAGAAGGCGCAACATGCCACGTGGAGGGAAAAAGCAATAAACAGTTATTTGTACATTGCAAGCCCAGCAGTAGGAAACATGGACTTGGAGCAGTGGAAGGGGGGGATGCCCCAGAAGGATCAAAAGAAGCATGGGAATATTGTGATCAAATTCAGTGCTGGAAAAAGTGCCTTGGCAGAGACAGGTTTGTCTTTGCGGATTAGTTATGAACTGGAAAGCAGAAACAGCATGAGGAGCCACACTGTGTCAGTTTGTAATTCTAATAATGGGAGGAGGAAGAATTTTAATGGGGGGGTTATGAAGCTGAGACAGACCATGTTAGCATTAAAAAAAATATTAACAGTCCAGTCTATTTTTTTTTCCTTTTTTTGTTTACATTTTATGGGGTTTTTTTTGTGAAGTTCTGTTTTTTTCTTTTTGTGTGTGTGGTCATGATACTCGGCATTATTTCAGCTGAGTGGAATATCACATACCTTAAGAAGCTCGCAGTGAGCTTGAGTGGGCTTACAGGGACCTGTGTAGTAATTAACCAAAGACTGAAAGAGCTAGTCAGAAATACTTTTTTTTTTTTCCTTTGGTAAAATACGGAAGTAGGCTTCCAGGCCTCTACACTTTAGATACGTAGAAAAGTATTTACACAAAAAAAAACCCAGAAAAACTCTGTAGAACTTCATAATGATCTGTAAATATTCTATGTATGGATTCAAAAGAGTTAGTTATTTCCAGTATTAAAAAATCCCTACATTTCAAAATTACAGTAATTTGTTGGAATTATTTTAGATATGACAACAAGCTTCTAAACCTAGATGAAATTCAACTAGAAGAGGACACAAATTGTTATTGACAGCTACCCAGCCATAAGCATTCATTCATTTGAAGGCCAGCATTCCTTTCAGAGAAAGTAGGTGCAAGCTGCTTGTGTGAGCCAGCAAAGAAAGATTCACACAATGACAATAGACTATTTTCTGCCTTTACTTGCATCCCACATTTCTATATATGAATCAGTACTAAAATGAAATTTGGTAACATGTTCTACCAGGGGTGCTTGTTCTCCTCACTATGAGCCACCACGTATGAGAAATAAAACAGCAAGACTACCAGAACCAGGGTATTTGCAAAGTTGGACACCAACAAGTAGGGATTAACAACCACATTGGAAATAATGAGCCTTGACAGATCGAGAGTTAAATAATTTAAAATTAGATCCTGCTGAAAGCCAAATCTTGTTACTTAGCAACGGCTGCATGGGATGCTGCTGTCACTCAGTGGATGCTTCTCTGGGGAGTTAACACTATGCTCACAGAAAATGGGTTATGATTGGGTCAAGGTGACATCATGCAGCACGGCAGCATCATTTTTTTAAGGTAGCATACACCATGATCGCATGTGAGTTAATACCCGGATTTGTGTAGCCAGTCGGAGATTTAAGGGAAAATCCTTTCTTTGGAAATGGATCAACTCTGGCTACACCTTACCTGCCTTGTGGAAGGGCTCGCAGAGTCTGCGCAAAACAGCCGGTCATTTCAGCCAGCCCACCGTAGTTAAAGTCAACAGGTGGATTTTTAATCTTTTCAAATTACTCAGAGCCAAAAGAAAAGCAAACTGCCTGTAATTTGTGGAGGTCTGTGTATTCAGAACGTGGACACCTCCATCAGCAGATCAGAAAACACGCACAAAGCTTATGAGAGAGAATAATACGTATCCTTACTGAAAATAACTGAAAATATAGTTCACTGAGCCAATTTTAGCATTCAAAAAAAAAACCTGAGGACCTAGTGGATCTTAGTAAGAAACCAAGATACCAAGTTAATTAAATAGAAAAAAGTATTTGAGGCAGAAAACCTATTTTTTAAAACAAAGTTGCGTAATGGTTGATACAGGCACCAGAGTTTTTTCTGAACACCTACCTGCCAACTGCAAAACACAAACACATAATTGCTTCTGAGGTCAGTCTGATGGGGATCAACCTGCCTCTCTAGGCAAGAAAATACCCAAGTGCTTAACAACTTCCAGCATCTTTGGAATGGACACAGAAAATAGGTATTTGTTCCAAGTTAGTATGCTGCCTGTTAAGGCTTGGAAGTCAAGATACCATGGAATGGAGATTATGGCAACCAGCATAAAAGCAATACTTGGGTAGACATACCTAGTTTTAAGAAACTGGATGTCCTTCTCTGAAGGTTGAAAGAGCACTGAGAAGTACTTGGCTAAGGATAGTCACTCCGATGACTCAAATGAAGTGTGATGATGGCAGAGGTAGCATTTCCTATTAAGACATGAGGCAAATGCACCTTTGATCTGTACCCACTGTTTAAAAAAAAAAACAAAAAACACAAAATAACCAAAAAACAAACCAAACAAAATACCACAACCCCCCCCACACACACACCACAACCCCCCAAAAAAAAACCAAACAAAAACAACCAAACAACCAAACAAAACCAACCAAAACCAACAACAAAAAAAACAATCCTGCAAAATTAGCTGAACATCAACATGCATTGATTAAACACGTATCACTGTGGCAAATCTTGCCCTTCCTCCTTTATTTGGAGAAGTTGTGCCAAAAGGGAGTTCTTGGAGAGCAGGAAGGTTACCAGAAGAGATCATGAAGAGTCAGGATCAGGACAGATCTTATTAAATCAAGTTCCAGGTCACAAACTTTTTCTGCCAACTGGGGCCTCACTGTTTGGCAGTGATGGAAAGAGAACAAAGATACAGATGCATTAATTGGTAACAGGGTTAGCTGACTATGTGTCAGTGGTCAAGGCCATGACAAATCTAGGACATACTATGCAAGAGTGGTGCTGCAAAGTCACGGAAGGTATAAAGGCCAGGTTATGAAAAGTACCGGTACTCTACAAGAGTGTTTGTAGCTCTTATCAAGACCTTGTCTTCCAAATGGAAACCAAATAATCTTGGCTTACTAAGTCAAGAGCCTAAGGAGGGAAATGATTGCTTTTTTAGTGATGCAATAGGAAAACAAGCACTCTGATGTTTAACAAAGTGCTGTTTAACAGTGGCAGAGGGTAGTTAATAATCTTACATTAGCTGTAAGTAGTTTTTAACCCTAAGAGCAGGAAGCTTTCAGGAGAGGCTAGGGGAAGAAAAGGGAGAACAAGAAACCTGCTGAAGACTCAAAATTCAAGTGGGGGCAATACTGCTTTGCTGTCTCAGGTGCAAGAATGACTTTCTCAGGTAAAAACAGGGAAGAGAGTCTCTATGTCCAAACAGGCTGGGAAAGTTCACAGGAATATTCCTATGTGATTTCCTCTATGCATGTCATATATACAAGGACTACTCAAACTAAGAACGCTTACAGGTATGTGGAAGCTCCAAAGCCATGAAAGTATAACCATACTCTGTGTCAAATTTAGCCAGTCATTTCTGCAAAACAAATCAAATCTATTAAGTATTTCCTCCACAAATGTCCTTAAAATGCAGCTGGTGTGAGTGGGTAATTGCTTCAGTGAATGCTTTATTTTGAGAGTCGTGGCTCTATACAGGAGAGGGTAATTTCCAGTGAAGTAGTAACAGAGGAAAACACTCTTGGGAAATTTAAAAATGAACTTAAAGGTCTCTTAGCATGATATAGTGAGTAACAATTAGAAAGATATCATTAACATATGATACATAGCTGTGATTTTGTCCAAACTAGTTAAAGCAGTTGTTCTCTTATCAGTGTATTAACACTAAAACAAACTATATTAACACCTCACATATATTCTGTAATTTGCAATTTAAATATTATTTGATATGGTGATGAAGGCAAGTCTTAGTTAAAATATACCATATTACTTCAAGTATTGCAAAAGAAACTGTATTTCCATCAGATCCTACAGAGGAAGATTCAATCAGTGACACTACTAGGTTAAAAAAAAAAAAAAAATGGACCAATGTCTGCTTTTAAGACAGGTGTCATGTGATACATTGTTTCCTCTGATACTTCTGTGTCTCAGGCACTAACTAGAAGGGCATGTGTGTGTGCATGCACTCCAGGGGAAAGCTGGCCTGGACACAACAAGCTGAGGTAAGTGGAAATTGGGCTGGGGAGTATTTAATTCCTCCTAATGAAGAGGGAGAGTTCCCACCTATGTGCTTTCCCTAAGGTCTTATGTATAAAGACCCAACAGATGTTGTAAATCACATCGGAAGAAAAGTAAATACTGAAAAAATACCAAACAAGACCTATGCAGTTTTATCCAGGGACACTTCTTTAAAATTTCTGTCCTGTATACTATGCTGCTGATCTTTAAGCATCATACAAGCAACTTAGCTGCAGTGATATGGATACAGTATATAAACACATCAGAAAAAGATTCAAGCTATTTCTGTTTAAGCAAATGGAAGACAAAAGGTATGCAGCAGTATTTCAGCAAGATACCAAAACATACCTCAGCTTCCAGGTTAAAGGGTGACATCTTGGCCTTAATAAGATACAGGATAGCTATGGATGAATCTGACTGTAAGCAAATCCTGCTATGGATTGAAAGAGTTGTTATTGTACAGATGACATGCACATGCATGCAACAGTCTTAAACAAGCTGAGACCTACCATGAATTACACATTTGGCTTTTTACACTAGCCCAGTCTTATGAAAGTGATTTAAATGGCAATGGAGGGGACTTGGAGCACCATCTGAGACAAGGTCTGTAGATAAAGAGAGAACACAGCGCTTTCTGTTTGCAATGCTGTTTATTTTAGAAAAGCCCCTTTGATCATCTGAATGAAAAATGTGGGCAGAAAAGTCACAAATGTTATAAAACAAAGTTTATTCTGCAATATTTTGTCATAATGAATTGCATCTCTTTGGTAAAAATAAACTTTATAAACATTTTAATTAACAGAGATTAGCATACAAAAAACTAAACTTCTGTAAATTGTCTTTTAAAACGGGTAAAGGACTAAAATGGAGAAAAAAGGGTTAGAACTGGTCACCTACTGGCAAAATTATTCTAAACAAACCCAAGGACATTGCTTATGCTACATTAGAAACAAGCTAACGGGAATGGTTTAAAAACAACTCTGGTTCATTTGATCAGAAAGCATTGTTACAACTCACTTTTAAATAAATAATAGTTACAATGAATTGGCAATTATAAAATGTTTTATATCACTATATGGCAGTAACATAATACTTTCAATTATGCACTTTTTAGTTTGAAGAAATGTACATTTATAAAACAGACTTGATAATGGCACTGGCAGTTAGATGTGAAGAATGTGCTTTAAGATATAATGGCAGGTGCAACATTTAAAATATTCTACCTTTTCTTTTCAATAAATATTTTGACTACACCATTATTAACATGTATGAGTGTACTTTGCTTTCACCAAAGCTTGTACTTACTTTTCAGGCTGATAAAAAGTAGCAAACCATACAACCTGCATTTGGATTTTAAAATGTTTGATGTGACTTTTGCAAAAGCAGTAGTTTAATATTGGGATCTGGAAGGCCAATACAGTATTCGTACAGTATTCACATCAGATTTATCCTGAACAGAGCAGCCTCCCTTGTACACAAGTCTCATACACTTCTTCACTGTATTTAAATAATTGAATGTGGTTCATTAATACTTTTCTTGCCAAAATATATCCAAGTCAACCATTGGCAGGAACATTTTACATATGTCACTAAAAAAACAACCCAAAACCAAACAATCAACATAACTTTTAATTATACTCCATTTATACTATATACACCAGGGTCTCTTAATTGAGGTGGCAAACAAACCCAAACCTAGATAGGTAAGTGGAAGGAAGGGCAGCTAGTCTCCCACTACCAAGAGAGGTGCTCTGCAACTGGGCTGGCAGCCTTGGCCTGCCAAAATGCCTGGGCAGAGGTGTGGGACAAAGTGGTGGGATACATCAGGGGCAGTGATCAGCTGCCTTCTCCCTTGGAAGAAGAGAAGGAAGTTGGCAAAGCATGGAGAGCGTGGCCCTGCTTACCCCTCCTTCCACTATTCCATTTCTTCCAGGCTGAAAGCTGTACAGGTTGATGCAGCTTTCACCAACTTTTGATTAGTATGGTTTTATTGCTCGTTGCGTATGGTAATTAAATGCATTGTTAGCATCCCAACCACATCCCTTCAGAACTGCTGAAGTCATTATAACTAACTTCAGGGTTAACAGTGGCACAACCACACTCCTAGTAAGTGTTAACCTTCTCAAATTTTATGAGACAAAAAAATAATTTAGAACCAAACCACAGAGCCAACTATGACCGCAGTTTCCAGAACACTTGGACCTTGATCCAGCTTTCACTGGAAACTACAGGAAAGCTGCAGCCACCTTCAGCAGGAGGCAAGCAGCACCCCTCTTCAGCAGCATGCAACTGAAATCACGGCACCAAGCAGAATCCTAGACTGCTAACAATATTTGCGTGGAGCTGAATCCTCATTTTTGCATTAACACAAACTCTGCCCTTTGCAGTTTTCCATCAAGGATCAAGGTACAAAAGCAACCCATGAGCAAAAAGCAGTTCTACTAAGCCTTCACATGCCCACCTCTCAAAATCCTAAGAACCACTGTGCTGGTACTTAATTTTCCTTTATATAGCAAGTTTTATCTCTACTTTATCCATCAGTAACACTTTTTGATATCAGATCTAATTGGCTAATGCACCACTTGTGATATCCAGAAGACATACACATCTGCACACACCTTGCCCTGTTATGGGTGTAGGCTAAAAGATGCTCACACAAAGCAGGAATGCAGCAGAGTATTTTCCTTCCCTTTCAAGACAAACCAAATCATTCTTAAAACTCAAGTAATTGGGGAAAAAACAACCAAACAAATCATGACTTATTTTTCTAGTGTTTGTGGGTTAAAAAAATAATATTGGCTTTAAATTCCAAAAAACACGAAGAAACTCAAAGAATTGAGGCTTGATCCAACAGCCATTGAGTCAGTGGGAGCACCACTGTTGTCTTCAAGAGGCACTGGAACAGGCCCTCAGAGCAACAGACCTTCAGCAGCATGGCTGTGTTTGTATACAAAGTAGACAGTTTATGGCAGTATTCATGAAGAGACTGACAAATAAGAAAAAAAAAAAAAAAATCAGAAAACCACGCTGATCTAAGCAAGGCCTCCAAATAGCCAGAAAAATACCCCTTTGGGGAAAAGTTAACTTTTGGCTGATCCAGTGCTGTTTTCAAGGACCAAAGCAGTTGACATTGGTTTCCTAGGTGGCTCTGTTCCTAATTTTCAACCAACTTGCCCAACATCTGCTGGGAAGAATAGCTTTATGTGTTAGGGAGAACATTTATGGCACATCATGCTACTTTTTGGAAAGGGGAAAGATGACCTTTGATAGTTGTATACGGTTCTGCAACATACTTAAGGCATCCTTATACTTGCAGTATTGTTAAAACCTACTCCAACAGAACTGCTTACCCATTTGTGAACAGAAACCTTAAAAAAAATCAGAAGCCATCGTCTACAAGAGGATATAAGCAATCACTGCTGATTTTAAAATAAAATAGCTTTTTTAAAAGAGGAAAAAAGCTTACTGTAACTTGAAAACATTTTTGGCCAAAGGATGTCTGGGAACTATAAAGAGATTCTTTTATTGCAAAAATGAATTGTGAAGGAAATTCTTCCCATAACAGAGAGGTCCTCCTGAGCTACAATGTACATCCAAAGACTAAAGGCTAGCCTTGCTTGATAGATGGATGCAGCAGGAGACTGACAGGACTCACACAGCACAAGGCACAGTGATCTGGGAAACTAAAGGTAGGGACAGCCTATGTGACAAAACCAACAAGCTTTGGGGGAAGGGGCAAAAATCACAAAAGCAACTCAGGGTTCACTAATCCAAAAGGAAGCTATTCAATTTTGTATCAGATTAGTTCCCTTTTCAGCAGTCATTCAACACGTAGGCCTCCTAAAGCCTCCACCTAGTCCATGTTGTCACCACCATTAACTGTTGGCTTCTTTTTAACTCCCCAGATTGCTATAGAGGAGCAGAAGGGTAGATGTTGCAGAACTGCACAGCTACTATCTATACAACAGCGGTGGGAAGACAAGAACATCAAACTTGGCACATGGCAGCTTTTACTGTTGGCTACATCCACAGTGCATGTATGCATGTGTGCATCTGCATGAAAAGGACACACACCCCCCAAAACCAATTTGTCTTCTGATGGGAAAAAAAATTAGCTGTTTTCCTTCAGGAATCTGACTTGGGGGAAGGAGGAAAAAAAAGAAAACTGTGAGTGGCACCCACCTCAGCTACCCCTTATGCCCACTCTTCTGGTGGTACTTCACATCTTGCTGAAAGCAGCTCCTGGAGTGCTGTAGGTTTCAGCCATTATTTCAGACAGGCTGAGAACTGCAGCTGCTCAGAGCTGCTTCACCAGCGCTTCCACAGGACCTGTCTCAGAAGAGTGAAGAGAGGACAAGTGGGAGGAGGCAACCAAGGCCAGGACATTTGGGTTTGTTTTTTTTCCCTTTCTTATTTATCCTCCTTTTTAATTCTTTACATGAAATTAGAGTCCTCAGGGCAAAATTCACCTCTGGAGATGGGGCCAGCAGAGATGCAAATATGAACCACAACATGCATCTGAACAAACGTATCTCTAGGAAAAAAACATAAAAGCAAATATTAAAAAGAAAAAAAAGTGATCATTAAGAAGTATGCTTTCAGGTTTTCACAAGTCACGCATCTCTTCTAATTTGCAAAGATTAAATATTTTTTTTTTCTTTTTAGGCAGTGATTTAAAAATAAATGGCTAAATTATAGTTGGTGCCAAAAATAAAAAAGCAATGAGTCCTCTTATGGCTTTGATCTCCCTTGTGAAGGGTAAAGTAGAAGAGTATTGCCACAATTAAAAAAAATATATGTATATATTAAACACTGAGAAACATACTATTTTTTCCTTTGCTTGTGACAGTGGGTCTTTGCAGTACTTATTAAGGAACTCAAGCACGTTTGGATGCCAGCAAGGTGGAGCAGAGACCCTGCTGCTTCTTTTAACTCCTCATCAATTTCTTGACATAACTCCTGGAACGCTTTGTCGCTAGACTGACTTTTCTCAGAGGTATCTACACAGGGTTGTGATGCATAGCCACTGTCTCCAAGAGGATCATCTTCATAGTCAACGTCTGTATCCACTTCACTGTGAAATCCTTCACTGCCATCGCTTCCATCATGGCTGGTCTTGGAGATAAATTCATACACCTCGTCAAGGGAGGACAAGGAAGACATGCTGGATCTAGATGCACAGCGCTGGGAACCCATGCTGCTGGCACTGTAGTTGTGATCCTCCTTTGGATCAATATTGGTGGCGGCAGAATCATTTTCTTGCAGATTTATGGAACTGGGAGAATTGAACGCGCTGCCGTAACTCCTCTTCTTAGATGTCTTCAGCGGCTGAGGTTTCTCACCTGTTTAAAATAAAATCATTCAGCAAACAAATATTTCAATGAGATCACCTGCAAAATGGGCACGGTATGGCTGGCTGACTGCAAAGTAAGCTGAACATGAGCGTTTAAGAGTCATAGTATCTTGTGCACATCTACTGCCACCCACAGTATACCTGTCTTCAGGTCATCACAACTAAGAGCAGGAGAAACAGAGAATTAGCTAAGAAAAACTCCTTACCATCCAGCACAGAGGGCAGGGGAAGAACTTTGCAGAAAAAACAAAATTAACTGGGGGGAAAAAAAAAAAGAAGAAGGTGGTTCTCTAAAACTCTGTGATGCTAGCAGAAAGAATAATCAAACCACAATTGCTTCTTGACTGCTCTTACTATTTGGGAACTAGACCATAATAATTTCCTGAAACTTGTTAGAGAAAACATTTAGCTACTGGGTAGAGAAAAAAAACAGAGTAAAATGGCTTATGCTTACAGTCCAACATCCCTTGTTGAATGGAAGTATTTAACAGCATCATTGCAGTAGCAGCATCAATATCAGATTCTGTGAAGGAGAAGCAGCAAAACATTAGATCTCAGGCAACTCTGACAAAATTAGGTCCCTAGAACACATGAAGAATATATAATTGCATATATTTGCATACACATATTGGTTACATCTCAAAAAGGGCACCTTGAGGATATTATGGCAAAGAGTGACATTTCTAACCAGAATCAAGAGAAAAGGAAAAAAAACAAGCATGCCTTTCCCACTCATTTCATTACACACTCAGGCATTTCAAAAAAAGAGGAAATCCAAGGCCACCCTTTCCTGACTTCAGCTCTGGATGATGGAAAGACAGCCTATATATTCCTCTCCTTATACAGGAGAGAAATACGCAAGACTAAATATATATGGTGGACTAACAGAAGAGCAGAAGAGGAGCAAAGAGATGGTAAGCTTTCACAAGACCCATGGTGTCTCTGCACAAAAAAGGACATCCAAGGTGTTCATAATGTATGTATGCATGTACATATGATCAGTAAGTGGAGAAGTGGGGTTGGAAGACAACACATGGAAGGTGCCTGAACGGAGTAGAACAGGCTCTCAAGTCCTGCTAAACTGGAACTGGTGTGGGAACTGCTCAAGAGGAACATCAGCAATGTCATTTTCAATGGTATTTCTTCCCCCTTGGCCACCATCATATGCATTAATTATGCTACTGAATTTGAAGGGAGGGTTAATACTGGGAGGCAAACTACAGAATTGTCTATTTGGCTTCCTTATCTTGTATAATTATCCCTAACATCATCCATGGTCAAGGACCCTACCTGAAAGGAGGCTGTTGGCTGGAATAGGCTGCCCAGCTAAGTTTGAGACATACAGATGTAGTGGTTAGAAATGTGGTTTAAGCACTGGATTCAGTTGAGTTAGTTTAATGGTTGGTAAAGTTAGGTTATGGTTGCACTCTATGATCTTAAAGGTCTTTTCCAACCAGAATGATTCTGCTTCTATAAGAAATTTGAAGCTTACACCACCTTAGGAACGCCGTACCAACATGTAAAGGGGACTGAGCTGCTGTTTCCACCATTAACTATTATACATTAACAATTCCCCTTGTTTTCCCTCTCTGTCATTTTAAACCCAGCATATTTTAAGGTCTGTCCTATTTCACTAATGAGATTATTTATTTTGCTCTCTCTTTCTTTAGCTCCAACAGAGCCCCTGAATTTACAAGTCAAATGTACCTAACTGACAACAAGAAATTTAGAAAAGCACAGTTACTTTCTCCCACACTATCATAACCTGAAAAGGAAATATTCCTATTTCTTACTTGCTATCTATCACAGTTTATTTATATGTTGGTACATAAGCATAATCTTGTTACAATTACAAGCAACTGGATGCATTAATGCAATGCAACACTACCTGCAAATAGCGTTCCTGCATGTTACCCTAAAATAGGAGAGGCACTTCTGCAGCAACTTCTCCACAATGCTGTGTCACTGTTCATATGCTTTGGCTTCATTTGCAATTGCTCTCTTCCACAGAGCAGTATTTCCCAAATGTATACTATCCCAGCAGAATGGTTGAGGAAGCACCTTATTAAAAGGAATTCTTTCATCTGTACCACAGCTGCCCTATGCAACTCCCCGCAACATTAACGGCTTGTCTCTAATGCCAGGGAGATGCTGAACAGGTTCACCAAGTTGCAGAAAATGAATGACAGCAGATACACAAAATTATTTCAGCACCTCCAGTGTAGCAAATGGGAATAGTTAGCATCAGATTGGCAATCTCCAAACCTGTCACAGGACACACCAGCAAAATTATTACAAGGAGGGAGATCTCTTGTATTCTCTAACAAGCCCTGAGAATCCCAGATCTAGCAGTCCTGCAGCAGCCAGCCAACCCAGGATGCTTCTTTGCCACCTGGGTACCACCTTAACAACTGTCTGTGCGCATGGTAATTATAACATATGGACCAGACAGCTGCTCTGTCTTTAAAAAACCTTGGCTTTGCTAACTAACCAATGTTCCTAGTTTGTGGCTGAGAACTAAAAGCTACCTTCTCATCTCAAAGCCAACCGCGCTAATAAAACCAGTCTGCTGCACTGCTCAAGTCCTGCTTTGTTGGTGACCTTTTTATTATCCTTTTCAAAGAGCTTTAACAACAATTCTCTGCAACAAATGAACACATGTTCACTTTTTCTTGGATTCAGCCCTTTAAAAGATTGAGCATGGCATTACTCACTTTTCAGCCCTTTCAAAAAAATTATTATTTTTGACGAGGACAGGTCTTTGGTGGATTAAGCTTTATTTCTGAGGTACAAGACCTGTGTTCGACAGGCTTCTTCTAAAGCAATGCTGCAGTATTCCAGCATGCTGTCTAGCTCCCTCCTGATACTAAGACCAACTAAAATGTATTAACATGAAAAAAACTTTTTAGAAAGTACATATGGGAAAATTAAGTAACCATCTTCTGTTCAACACCTGTTGGTACTTCCACTTGCATTTGACTGTCGATGAATAACAGATTTTCATCTTAACTTTTTTTTTTTTTTTAATCTGAAACTGGCTGGCTGATTTTTGTCATGGAGGACAAAAGCAGAAATGCCTAGGGCAGAGTTATGGCAAAGTCTTTATTACTCTAATGCCCATTCAAACCTTTAGAATAGGTATATGCCAGTGGGCTAAGGAAGGCAGCACGAGAAAAACAGCAATGCTGCACTTCAGCAGTGATTCCCTGAAAACAAACAGCAAAAAAACCCTAGCCCAAACCTCTGTTCTTTCTCAGCAGCAATACCACCTCAGGTTTGTCCTCACTGACATCCCCTGCTCAGCTTGCACACTGCTGCTGCTGCCTATCCAAACCCTCAGGCAGGTTTACAAGTGCCAAACAACTGCCCTAACAGCAGTGACAGCTACTGCAGGGACAACCACGAGGGATGAGCATCTTTTGAAACATCATCTACAAATACATGTAAATTGCTAGATGGGGACAAGCATCATGGTAATGAGTTTCTGCCATGGCTAGAAAAGGTAACTCATCCAGAGTTATATTCTAAGTATGACTCGGTCCTATCGAATCTTTCTCCACTGAATTTTGGAGACTATGGTTAAAATAGTATCTATACAGCATAGAAGCTTTTGGTTGTGAACATGACTTTTTTCACTGCACCTGCTTCATTACTTGTGCAGGAAACAGAGAGGGATACAAACTTGATTGAGGAGCAGCACTGCAGCCTACAGTATCGAGACCTGTATTCGGAGCCCATATAGGAAACCCATCCTACTCTTCCCTCCCAAGAGTTAAAATGAACATTTTGCAATTTTTAAGGTGATAACTTAAACTAAAGAGACATCACAAGGCTTTTCTGTTTAACTGGGTTAATATCCAATACTTAGGTCTTCCTCCACAATTACACTGACAACAACACCAGCTCAAGCCCACATTTTTGGCAAATGAGTGAAGAGTACCAAAGAGCTGTAAAGTAATACTCTGAATTGTTCCACATTCCCCTGCACGTCCTGTCATGCTCTCCCAGCCACCTGTATCAAACAACCAACTTTATGGCACTTCTATGGCCACACCCCACAAGTTTTATGCATTACAATTTCCTGCCTTCTGTTCTCAGTTCTTGGTAACCAATAAAACTAGTGCAGAGGTATGTGGCTTTCAGATGGGCTTTTTACTGAACTATTAATTCTTTAAGTAGGACACATTTGGGAGTGATGTGTCTGCTAAATAATTTGGTGGCAGAACAAGACAACTCCTTTTACATCTTGAGATTCAACTTAGGGATTTAAAATTAATACACAAGTAGCTAGTATAATGAGCATGTATATCAGGGGCTATTTTGTAATCTAGAGGACCCTCCGGAGCAGGTCCGTGAACAACATCAGCTGGGCTTCAGTACATGCTTGCAACTAAACCCAGGGGAGCAGAGCAAAAGAAACAAACACTTACCTTTGAGAGACCGGCCATGAGTCTGCTGAAGGACTGAGGCTAGGTAGTGAGGTGATGCTGACCTACTGGAAAGAAATACAACAGGTCAAAACCAAGTCCTAATTAGCCAAATTACTTGTACAAAGTATAGTAGACATAATACCATGATCACAGAAATATAAAACCAAAACCACTCAATCACCACAGTTTGGTGGGCAAGCAATTTCTATTGCCCTCAATAGATGGCTTGACACATTGGTTGATGGCTTACGTAGCACGTCAGCATTTGGAAAACATCCCCAAACACATACACCAAGCAAAAATCTTGCTGGACTAAGCAAAAATCTTGCTGGCAAGAGATACCAGTTTCTGCAGATTTTATGTACCTGCCTACGGGCTGGATTGTAAACAGAGATTTGTATTTTTCAGTAAGTAAAATCTATATGTGAGCAAAATATTATCTTACACAGGGATTATTAGAGCCCAGAAGCATCAGAATAGGTAAGGACTACTTGTGTCTGTTTGCCCTTAGAAACAATGGTTGGAGGTTAACTAAAACAAAAGGTAGCATTATGCAAAAAAGCAGGTAAGAACCAAACCCAAACCAAGTTATCATATTATTTTAAAGTTATCTGAAGCTGTGCTGTTTTGGTGACGCTGTCTGCTTTTCTGCATTATCAGACCAGCTTTGCACCAGAATAAAGGTGCAAGTTAAAGCTTTCACATGGTTTTCTACTACACAGCCAGCCCTAATTATTCAGGTACTAGAAGTCAGAAACAGTTCACAACTATTAAAATTGCATAAAACATAGCGATGTCCCATCTTTCATAGTATCACCAGAAAAATTCAAAAAGGGTGACAAGCAGAATTTTCAAGCCCAGCTTGTACCAGCAGCCTCCAAGGATTAATGGGATGACTTCCATCATTAAGATATATTAACTTTCTATATTTATCATAATTATAGGCAGTTCTATTTTCCAAAATAAGTCACAGCCACAAATCCCCTCAACCCCAAAACCACACAGCTGCTATGTGCTCTTTTAAAAAAAGTAAAAAATAAAAAAAGTACTGGTCTAGATAATAAATTAAAATTAAAATGAATTATTTCCACTTTTAAAATATCTTTTTAAAACTAAAATCTTCATGCTTTAACAAAATATGTTTCACTGAGTGGTGCTGTGGCTGCACACATCTTAACAATCCTGAGATGGGTTACTGTGCACAACTATTTTTGAGGGATTCCTGTTTAATACTCTGGCTGCTCCAACTTGTCATCATAGTATCCAAACTCAGCTGGGCCATTGGTAACACCTCCAAAGGTTGGTACAGTACAGGAGGAAAAAAATTTAAATATTAAAAAACATTTTAAAAAAAATAAAGAAGAGGTGGCTTGAAATACATCATTTAAGCTACGTAAGGTGCTCTTGCAGGACTGTAGCCTGGATGGCACTGGCAAAAAAAGTTTCTGAAGATTAATATTTAAACATCTCCCAGTGTAGGAACCGATGTGAAAAAGATCCAGTGACTTGAAAGAAAATGTGCAAAAAATCGAATTCACTGTCTGGTATGTTTTCTTGTGGGGGTGATGGAGTGCAAGCGAAACAGAACCAAAACAGGAGGGGAAAAAAACAAACAAACAAAAAAACCACCACAAGAAGTCACAAGCAGACCAATGCCCCCCCAACCAAATGTCTGGTTCTACAGTCTGCAGGCAAGTTGTCCAAAAAGATATTTAACATCTTCATCCTTTTGTCTGAGCTTGGAACCCTCAAGAATCATATCCAAATAGAGCTTTCCTACAGCAAATTTATTCTTAGTATTAAGACAAGTGATGCATATGGATAAGCTATTTGCAAGATAAGGACCCCGGCCATCCCCAAAGCTGAGGGATATGATACATGTAGTACTAGAACCAGAACGCAGCTAGAGGCCTTGCACCAACTTGTTGAACAAGCTGTGCAGGAATAAATTGCACCAGTGATGCCAATCATCTATGATAATACAAGTTTCATATTTCTATTATAATACTAGACACAGATTACAGTTTTGGAAAGCTTCTGCTAAAAGTAACTCCTTAAATTTTATTTTCAAGTGCTGCTGAATGATGGGCATGTTCCCCATAAACACACTGTAAAACAATTATGAACACAAGCTCTCTCACAGAAAAATTCTCCTTTCAGCCTCCCTCCAGTTGTACATCTAGGCTTCTCCTTCTCTCCAGACACAAGTTGGTCCCTTGGTGGCCATTACCCAAAATCAGGCCAGAATTTAAATCTAATCCAAGACTTTTTAAATGTGGAAAACAAACAAACAAACAACCGTTTTTCTGTGTGTGACTGAAAGTTATACAAATGTTATTTATTATTAAAGGAAAATAAACCAGCTTTCATTAGGGAAAAGTTGAGCATCTTAAAATGTTGGGTTTATGTTGTTGTCCTTATAAATACAAGCACTGCTAAATCTTTCACATATTGAAGTTGGTAGGAATTTTGCCATGTGGCTTCATTAGGACCAGGATTTCCTTGTAATTGTTATTGCTGGCAAGTGTGACTACTTCTTCAGTGAAGCAAAAAAAGCTACTGAAAACAACAGCTTCCAACTGAAGTCCTGATCCTGCAAGTCCTTCAGTGTTCAGACAAAATCTCTCCTTCCCTACACCTAATTTCAGAACGGTCTAATTTATACAAGCTAGGTAAATCATACTTCAGTGCTTGTATTGTTAGACTAATCTTGAAGACCCTGGAAATATTAAAAGCTTAACTGCTGAAGGCGCTGAACAACCTGCCCTAGGCTGTGTCTGTCCTGACCCTTTGCTCCTCTGGCTGCACAGAAAACATACAAAGGTCCCTCCCATCTGTATTACTCCTTACAATTTGAAGTTTGACTGTGTTTACACAGACAGTGTAAAAAATAAAAAAATTAAAATTAAATAAGTAAATATAATTTAATTAATATGGTTAAATATAATTAATATAATTATAATGAAAATATAATATTTTTTAAACAAAGCTTTCAAGGACCAAACCTTCACTTGAGTTGTACTGAAAAATGGAAGTTCATGCCCTTTTGTAGAAACATGAATGCCTGTAAAAACATTATCACCAAGAGTCCAATTACATTGTTTCAACAATCTTTGCTTCCATAAAACAAAGCCTGACAATATCACCAGCCATTTCGTACTTTCCAATTTATTTTAGTAATGCTCCTGTTCCAGCAGAAAGCTGGAAAACAGGACATTTCTGCCTGAGATGACCCTTTATGGCTCAAGAGAGTTAGAAGGTCAGAGAACACTTTTGCATCTCATAGGTGACAAGCCCACCTGGAAGAGCCTACACCGTGCATCCAGCTGCTGCCAGACAGCTCAGGCTTGCACAGGGCTGCCAGCTCTAAGGGTCAACGTCCACTGGACCCTTGGAAACATCTGCTCAACATTATCAGTTCTACATCTGTTCCAGTAATCCCAGTTCCTCCTGTTATGGAAACTCCTCACCGTGAGGCTAAGACAGAGGGCAATGTACAGAGACCTTAATTATCTCTTATCTCACCCAAATTCTTTGCTGAACTAGATAAACCAGCCACGTGCCTACCTAACAACCAAGCTCACCAACAGCCACACATTCCTCACTGCTTTCTGTCCTCTCCTCTCTATCCTGCCTCTATAAGCTGACCCAGCTGCCCTTCTTCTCCTTCCACTGAGGACGTATGATAATGACTTCAAATTCTCTAAAAATCTATTGTCTCATCTTAAAATGTGTTGGATAAGGAAGTGCAGAAGTCTTCATTTCAGAAGTCATGCATACTCCACCTCAGAGTATGTTTATAGTAAAGGCTGCTCTTCCCACCCCTGCAGCAAAATGCTAGCAGAAGAACACCCCCCTTTGTCCAGGCTCTCTAAGCACTTTCAGGTCATAAAAAAAGCTGATTATTTTTGACAACAGCATCAAATATATACATTTTATATACAGATGAGTGACTTACAGGAAAAGACACCTCTTTCCAAGATAACAGCACCAGGCACCCTAGGTCAGTCCAGTGAATTGTGCTTGAAGGAGGATTTTGCTCCATTTCCCAGGACTGCCTGCCCTCCAAAAAAATGGGGCTTACCAGTAAGCACCCAGCACAGCCATGACCTTTTTTTAAACTCTCCCACAGCTACAAAGATGACTGGGACAGGAACCCCAGATCTGCTATCTGGGAAGCCTGAACTTAATACATGCCCCCCCTCATCTAGCAGTCCCTCCTAAGCCCCACTCAAATTCTTCTCTTGGGTGGCAGCCAGTAATAACACATCAACATCCACATGGGCATTTCTGCTGCTAGGTGGAACAAGCTAATCACGCATCCTACTCAGATGAGACAATTCACCTACCTTGGTGGTGATGCTGGCGGAGTATAAAATGCAAGTGCTGAGGAAAAAGGCTGCTTTTTCAATGCTTGGACAAGATTAGGTTTATACTCCGGATCAACACACCATAATGAACCTTTTCCATTCACCTGCAAGAAAGAAGTGCTGCAAGTTAGAAAATCCAGGTGACAGGCTGTCACAGTCATTCCTAATTTAATATTCCCAAACTGCAGCACAGTGCAATGATGTTGGCACCCCCCACTGCACAGCTGATGTACATCATCCTCAGGCAGCTCCACTGCCTGCATGGAGAACAGATGCTCCCAAACTAAGTGTATGGTTCCAAGACTGTTACACAGTATGGAAACACTTATCTTGCAGCTTGAGATAGCATCTCCACAGCTCCTCTTCTAAAGCCCCATTTCCATTCAAATTTGGCCACAGAAAGCTGTAAACCTTACTGAAATACTTTTTAAATATATCTCTAAACTTAAGTGTCTTTTCAGGCATTGTGAATTGAACAGTATTCTTTTGTTTAACAGGTTTCTAAGAAAGAAGCCAAAGTGTTTTTCCCTTTGTTTAGATATAGCCACATACTCATTTAATTTCACACCACTCTGTCAAATCCACTTGCTAGATGCCCAGTTACAAAATGGATTATTCCCACTTGTTCAAAATTTGAAAGTCTAATTTATGCATTTTTGATGCCCCAAATGATGTAAACACCACTGTGCTAGTCATTCTTTATATTAAATTTGATATGCCAAAAATTAAGCAAGATAAAGCACCTCCTGCTCCACTCAAGAGTTTCTTCACATATTTACTCTAAAAAGGAAAAAAGTATTTCAAGACTGCTAGTTCTTGCAACATAAATTTAAAAAAATTAAATAGGAAAAGTGAAAACAATTCTATAATTTCTGAGCTGATAGATCAGTGAACAGCTCTACAGCTATCAGCATGTGCTGGTTTGCTTTGGTGGGATTTTTTTTGGCACTGGGGGAAGGGCCCCAGGGGTGGCTCTGGTAAGAAGCTGAGAAGCTCTCCCTGATCCAAAACCAGCCAAGGAGCCATCAGAGGGACAATAGATGGGCCTTGGCCATTAACATACAAAAGAACTGAGATAACACCTGAGCAGAGCAAGCAGAGAGGGGGAGAAGAGCTGTGGCAGAGGAGAAGAGCTGTGCTGCGGAAGGAGAGCAGCGCTGGTGGTTGGTGAGGAAGAAGGGGAAGAAGGTGCCCAAGCAGAAGTTTCCCTGCAACCCATGGTGAGATGGCAGCTGTCCCCCTGCACTCATGGAGGAACGTGGTGGAACATTCCCTGAAGGTGCCAGGAGGGGTGAACTTGGCCAGTGGACTTGGATGTTGTGGTTAGCGGATTTGCTGCCAGTGGACTAGGATTATGCAGTTTTGGAAGACCCCGGCACCAGGGGAGGTGACTGTTCCCAAAGCAGCCCCTGACTCTGTGGGAAGCCCAGGCTGGAGCAGCTCCGGACCTCGTGGGAAGGACTCATGAAGGAGAGGTTTGTGGAGGACTCTCTCCCATGGGAGGGACCCCCTGGGGAAGCAGGGCAGGACTGTGAGGAATCCTTCTTCCTGAGGAGGAAGGAGCAGCAGGAACCACCAGCCTGTAACCTGACTCTAAACCCCATCCCCTGTCCCCCTGTGCTGCTGGGGGGAAGGAGGGAGAGAAACCGGGAACAAAGGGATTTGGGCCTGGGAAGAAGGGAGGGGTGGGGTAATGCATGTAAGCCCTGCTCTGTGTGTTGTCTGTGTCCTGTGTGTGTTTAATTAGTGTGAAATTATTATTTTTTCCCAAGTTGAGTCTGTTTTGCCCTCGACCTTAATCGGTGAAGAACCCTCCTTGTCCTTTGTCTCGACCCAGGAGCTTCTAGTTGGCCTTTGTCCTCCCCATCCCACAGCAGGTGTGTCTGTGTTGGGGGTGGGAAGCTGAGTGAGCAGCCACGTGGCTATTTCTTTGTTGTCGTGTTAGGCCCAAACCACGACACAGCATCAAGTTTTTTGGGGGACACATGTTACAGAGGTGGTCATGCACATGGCAGAAGGCTGGGGCAGCTCTACAACTGGACAGGGAGATGTTTTTATAGGAGTTTTTGGGGAAAAGTCTCAGAGCAAAAATCCAAGCTTTGTGGAGCACATCCTGCAAGCCCACAGAAGCCGAGCTGGCCTTCTCCTGCCAGTACCAAGGGGGTATTAACAACATTTTATGGATGGATACTCCATGACTTATTTAAGACTGCAAAGGATCTACAAAGCATGTAAGTCTGTGGTCCTACGTAAGTCACGGGACTTTTCCTGAAAAGAACAAATCTTTTGCTAGTGAAATAGTGAAAAATCAAATCAGAGAGAGCTCCATCTGAGAAGGAGAGAAGCTGCTCCGTTATTATAGTTTAGCCACAGCCTTTCAAAAAGATCTCTGGAGCTGCAGCATCTCTGAGTTACTTATTTTTAACCTCAATGTTATACTCCCCTTTCAATGCTAAAACTGAGGACAGCCTGTAAGATACCTAACAAGAAGGTTACTTTCAATAAAACAGTCAATTCTTTCACCATAAGAACTGGCAGGATGATTTGACCAGCTAGGTACTAATAAGGAGTATCCTCCCAACTGATTCCAGCCATCACCACAGTGACAGACTAATGTCCTGATCCCTTCCCCACACATCTCCCAGAGGCAGGTCTTTTCCCTGGCTAGCAAGCCAGATCATTATTTGTCCCTTGTAAAAGATCCTTGTCTAACTCTGGCTTTTTGTTCCTCCACTTCAGAAGCTTTGAGGCTACAGCCCTCACTGAGCAGCAAGAACTCCCCAGACCAGCACATCCCTACTCCACATTATTTTATCTGTTACTTTAGGTGAGCATCCAATCAACACTTGACACCCAACTCAGTTCCACTGTTGGCTGCAGCCAGAAGGGGGTTAGTCTACCTCTTTCACCTGCACAGCCAATTTGCTGCCCTGATAACATAATACAGTGACTCTGGGTGGGCATTGCAACAGCTGGGACACACCCTGAAGCCATGCAGACACTCAACTGAATGCAAAAGGCCATGAACAGGATGACTTCTTTAGGCAGTAAGACAGAGTTAGGTGTAAAGCCAAACCATGCTTCCACCTACCATTACCTGTACTAAAAGGAGACATTGAGCAAAAGAGATTATGCCTATGGGGCTGCTCCTTTCACTCATTTGCTGCTTAACAAAGACACATAGTAGAAAGACAACACAGTCTGAAGTTAGCTACAGGCTTTAGGGGAAAGCTTCAGGCAACTGAAGCTGAAAACACCATAAAAGATACATCCAGCTTTAAAACAAATCGGCACTCTAACCACAGCAACAGAAAGAGACAATCCCATTTCTCCTAGCAAAGACAAAGGCTAAGTGATCCAAAATGCTAAATCATCTTTGGAAGTGACTATTTTATGTCAACAGTGGGGCAACTGTTGATGTGCTAGCTAAAATGTAGATGTACCTTTTGTTTACCATCTACCAAAGTGTCCCCTCAGAGTTAGTGCAGAGCAGCCACCAGACCATTTTGACCCTCCATCTCAAAAGGAGCGGGCAATTCAGTTGTTCGGAGATTATTTATTTTTGGTGTTAACTATCAACTTTTCTGCATCCTTCTAACATTTCTTGTTTGACTTGCAGGATTTTATCTAGCCAAATAGAGAAAATCAGGAAAATAATTTGTGCCTTTTGAAGCGCTGAACTATTTCACAACAACAGTAAGTTCCCAGTCTCCAGCATTCCAGGGCTCCATTATAGCAACATGGGTTGGAAACAAGATGCCCCCTATGGTGCAGCCGTGTCCTTTACCACCACCCAGCCACAGTCCCTCCTCTGCTAGCAGCAAAGTATGACCACTGAGTACCACCAAACCAGTGAGGCAAGCTGAAGGAGTGTCCAAAACAGAGCAACTCAGCCAACACAGGTGGCTCTGGCTCACTGCAGAGGCAGACACATGTCCCCACACTGCAGAAAGCCCTCAGTGAGCTTCAGCCCTGGGCAGTGGCCCTGGATCTACTGGGTATGGGCAGTTCTCTCCAGCTGCTTCCCCTTGACCTAGGTGAACCACTGAAAAATACTGTGCATGTGCATGGAGCTATATTGTATATTCACCTAAAGGTTTGTAGCACTCTCTCCCATCTCTACAGGTTTATAGACAGGACCTGCTCTTTGCCCAAATATTTGAATAGCCACACAGATTGTTTACCACCATGTCTTGTCCAAAAAAAAGGCAAACTCTAAAAGAAGAAAAAACCCCTTCAACACATATCTACCAAAGAAAAAGAGATCTGTTTGAAGATATTCAAGCCCTGTTCCCCCACCCCGACCTCTAGAGGAGACAGTGGCAGGGCCAAACTGATGCTTGATGCAGAGGTGCCACTCCAGTCTTCTTGCACCTTTTCTTCCCAGTGGTATGAATTAATTAAAAAAATGCCCAATCCCACAATTGGAAAAACAAGTCTAGCAAAGAACAGGGAGACTCTTCAGGGCTTCCAACTCCAAAGCAATGTTCACTTCAGGTCCTGCCATGCTGTCTATCGGACACTGCTCCCTCAAATAGAGCAACATCCCCCTGCAGAGCTCTCTCCCCCTCACCTCAAGGCTGCGTGACAGTATTTAAGAAGCAAAGAGCATTAGCAACATCTTCTGAGGATCACTAACCCACAGTCACACCTTCACATCTTTGGGGGCACCAGGGCTGCAGCAGGTATGCTAGAAGGCAAACGGGTATCCCAGCTTTCCATCAGTTTCAGCTCCCAACCACCATTACCAGAAAGCCACTGAAATCTCGTCTCTCTGGATGACTGCAGACATGAGCTCAACTGCAACTCTAATTAGACTTAGGAGCTGAAATACCCTTTCTATCAGAATCACCAAGGCTGGAAAAGACCTTTAAGATCATCAAGCCCAGCTTATGACCTAACATCACCACATCGGCTACACCACGGCACTAAGTGCCACATCCAGCCTTCCTTAAACACATCCAGGGACAGTGCCTCCACCGCTTCCCTGGGCAGTCCATTCTAATGCCTAATCACCCTTTCTGTGAGGAAGAGCTTCCTAACATCCAACCTAATCCCCACCTGCTGCAGCTTCAGGCCATGCCCTCTTGTCTTGTTGCTAGTTGCCTGGGAGAGGAGCCCAGCCCCACCTGACTACAGCCTCCCTTCAGGTAGTTGAAGAGAGTGATAACCTGAAGGAGCTGGGGTTGTTTAGCTTGGAGGAGACTCAGGGGGGACCTTATCACTCCAACTAGCAACAAGACCAGGGTAGGTTTAGGTTGGATAGTAGTAAGTACTTCCTCACAGAGAGGGTGATTAGACATTAGAATGGACTTACCAGGGAAGCGGTGGAGGCACCGTCCCTGGATGTGTTCAAGGAAAGGCTGGATGTGGCACTTAGTGCCATGGTCTAGCCAATGTGGTGGTGTTAGGTCATAATCTGGGTTTGATGATCTTAAAGGTCTTTTCCAGTCTTGGTGATTCTGTAATTCTGTGAAAAATCAGGAGATTCACTTTGAAATGTGAAGTCCAAACCAAAATATTAGTGTTACAGCAAACATGAGGAAGGACTCTTCCTACTCTTGCTGCCAGACCTCCAAGAGATGGCTTCGCAGCTGATGGCTGACAACAATAGCCAGGGAGGTGTCAGAAAGCAGCCTGCCCCAGGATGGGGGGGAGGCACAGACCCACCCCTTCTGTCAAATATTTACACTCTTCCAACATGAGAGCGCATAATCATTTGAAAGGCTTTAAAACCCTTCTTACTCTGACATTACAAAATAAAACATGCTCCTCTCAAGCAACATGCCACAGGCACCTCTGCTTCCACGGCCACCCCAGAGAGAAGAAAGCTGACTATGTACTCCCTTAGAGACACAATTTAGACGCCATTAACAAAGAAAAAAATGGAAGAAAATAGAAAATAACCTTGCCCTCTCAGAGAGGCACCCAGAGGCACTCCTAAACCATGGTTACAGGCAATGCCATGGAGCAAGGCAAGCTCGAAAGCTACAATGACTCACTGCAAGAGGTGACACCTGAGGAGCTCGTCCAAAGGGGTCTGCAGCATTCCTGTCATTCCCCGTGGAGTCTGTGTGCGCCATGGACTTACTTTGCAGGAAAAAATTGGAGCAGTACCCTCACACGGTCCTTTTTTAAGCAGGACAGAGGGTAAAGATTTAACTACTGTGTGTTGGAAAAAGGGAAGCTTTCCAAAGTGCCAGGAGGGGCTTTTCTGGGGTGGTTGTTTGGGTTTTCTTGGTAAATGCAGTTTCTGTTCTTAAGAATTAGAAAGTTCTACAGCAGCATTTCAGTTACTCCATTGCAGCACCCGGAGCCACATTAAAAGCCCATCCCAAAACTCAGAAAGACTCTGCTATGGGGGAGTTACTGGACTTGCCACACAATAGTAAAAAGTGACTTTCAGTCGAGGTTGAGGCAGTCCTTCCTGATGCCCCCTCAGCTCCAGGTCCTCTACCTATAGCAGGAGGCTCTCACACACACCAGGCATTGCACGTATTTTCTGGTAACAAGCCTGTTACCACTTGGGCTGACCTCCAAAGCCCAGGAGACCAGGATTTATTTGTTGACTTTTGGTATGTGGTTTGTTGGTTTAAGTCAGAGGTGGCTCTTTGAGAAATAGGATGGGAAATCAGAGAAAAGGAAAGAAAGTAACTAGTAAAATCATACAAAACAGTACGTGAAAGAATTTGTACAGAAAAAAGTAACCTTGACTTTAAGAAGTGAAGCTTGTGTCTGCACCATGTAGAGACACACACTGATATGTTATGACAGATGTTAAAGAAATACTAAAAGCAAGCATTAAGATGGTTATTCAAAAGCTAGAGCTGTGCTAAGCATAAGAGAAGATCACAGGTGAAAATGTCAGATTAATCTTCTCAACAGCTTTGAGACTGAGCAACCCTCAGCCACGTACATACAGTGTGTCTGCAAGCAAGGGCACCCAGCAGAAGACTGCATCTGCACCCAAATGGGAAACACCCATGCTAGCCAAGCAGGGAGCTGCTTGACACCCCACGATCTCTTCTGCTTCCTGATGCAAAGCCATAGCTGTGCTGGAAAAGCAGGGACAGACGAGCACACCCCAAAATTTCAGCATGGGAAAATAGAGAGAGCACAAGTTTAAGAAGCTTCAGCAAAAAGACATCCTAAGACAGATGCCTGAAATGTCAGCCTGATTATTGCAGGCTAACAAAATTATACATTAAGTGGAAGCAGAGCCCTTTGCAATAGCATGTTAGCTGGGTTTAAAAAGGATGTGTTATAGGTAGCTCTACCTAGGTCAGTACTAAATAACAAAACCAAGAGGCTTCTGTCATCCTGTGATTTGTCAGAAGTGGCATTTCCAAACTATCTCCCGCTGCAAATAAAGTGTTAGAGAACTTGGAGGGGAAAACAATACCAAACAAAAAGTCCTTGAGAACAATAGAGTTTTCTCCATTTCCCTCTGAGTTTCAAACTTGGTCCTCCCTCCTGCCAAGTCTCACCTTGCCATGGCTTCTCTCCACCTTTCGGAAACACTTGTTCAAGGAAAGGTTGTGTCGGACTGAGTTCTTCCAGCCAGTGGGTGCTGTGGCAAAGTAAGGGAAGCGCTCCAGGATCCAGCTGTAGATTTCTTTCACTGGCAAGCTCTTGTTGGGGGAATGCTCAATCGCCATGTAAATGAGAAGGCTGAAAGAATAAGGGGGTTTGGAAGTGGAGGATTTTTTTTCAGGGTTCTGGTAGCAAGACGGCGAGAAGGATGGCACACTGTCACCCTCAATGTCATATAAGGGGCTAACGATGGGAAGACCCTCAGTTCCGAGGCTGAAGTTTGTTAGAAGATTAGTACTTTCATGAAGCCAGTTCAAATTTGTGAGCTCGTCATCTGACGAATCTCTGTCCACCACAGTGGCCTTTGGCCTCCCAGCATCACCTGTATCAGGCAAGCTTCCCATTCCATGACACTGCCGTAGTCCTGCAGCTTTTTCTGCTCCTGGCGTTTCAGCTTTCTTATCTGGAGTCATTCCAGTGACTGGACCCATTTAGCTTTACTGGTCTGTAACAAAGGAGATGGTCAGAAATCAACACAAACCTTCAAAGTCACATTCAGAGACAGTCCACCAAGCTCACAAGCAGGGCTGTACCATCCACACACTGTGCAAGAATACTGTGGTCACTAATGAGAGTCCCCCCAGTAATCTCAGGAGCACGTGTTAACTCCTTCCAGTTGATAACCAGAACTTAGGGTAAGTACTTGGAAACTGCTGTATCTACCCTGAAACACCAATATGGACACAGAAATACTGGCTATTTTGATGTCAACATCTGAAATCTGCAAAAGACCCTAACATGTAAAATTTAATCCATTCAGCTCTCACATTTTAACTTTGTTATATTACTATATTGTAAATTGACCCTACTTATAAGCATTTGCCATTGGTGCCCAAAATGCAAAAAAAAAAAAAATAATAAGTTGCAAATCTTAAATCAGTGTAAAGCGAAGGTGTGGTCTCAGTGCAAATGAAGTCTTTAGAAGTCACAGCCATTCCCAAGTGCTGCCTCCTGTTTCCATCAGGGAAAGATCTGGCCAGCCCATTGGTTCATCATCTGGGGCCCGCAGAGCTGCCCAGGTCCAAAAGACCTGCTCTAACAATGGCTCTCCTGCAGAGCATAAGGTGGTGAGACCAGCTCTCAGCAGGAAAGGACCATCTGCTGGGGTGGCACCTCAGACCTGTTGCAGCAGTAAGGGCTGACTATTTGCTTTGAATTTTTACCTAAATGAAAAAAAATATAAAATTACATCTATTTAAAACTACCACCCAGAATGCATGGTCTAACAGGCTACCCATGCTTTAAGAGGCATTACACTAACAAAAAGCACCTTCTTGCTCACAGTTTTCAAAGGTATCATTATCTAGCAAACTATGTTATGCTAAGAGCTATTTTTTTTTCTGCTGGTGTGACCATGTCAGTTTCACTGTACCTACAGCTTTGGCTAACATGACTGTACCAGAAATACAGGCTGATAAAACTGCTCTAAGAATGTGTATATATGTACATACACATACATACAGAGGCTATACCAGCCCACTATAAACATAAAGGCACTCCAACTATGGATGCAGTACACCAGCAAACCTGAGGTACACATTAACTGAAAAAAACCCACCAAAACCAACCAACCAAACCCCCAAAAGCCCCCAACCAACCAACACCAAGCAAAAAAACACCCATATGACAAAAAAACCCCCACAAAATCAACCAAAAACCCCAAATATAAAAAATCTAAACCAACCCAGTTCCATCTCCCAGTACATGTGCTATCATTCTGGTTTCAGGCTCCAGCTCCTACTGCAAGAGCTTCATTGCAAGACTATGACAGGTTCCATATCATATCTCACCAAACAGCTCCATGCAGTTACTGGATATTTCCTTAACAACAGTTTTTTAGTAAACACGTGGCTTTGCATACTTGCATCTTCTCCGACTAAGCGGAGACAAGAAGTTGGCCAGCTTGCGTAAATGGTGTAGCTGTCCCATCTACAAAACCACAGTGGTTCCATCTCCATCCTGACCACCTCGCTGTGTCCACACAATTCCGCTGCCCAGCCTGCCTGGAGATGCATCTGCCCAGCCTCCTTATTTTGGAGGAGGGGAGCGATGTGCATGATGGAGGCATGATGAGGTGAGACAGAAAGGCCCCAGGATACATCCATTTTATGTTCCCCAACAGGAGCCAGAGTCCTGACAGCCCCTGCCTGATGTCAGGCAGACATGGGGTACTGAATTTGTACCTCCCCCAGAAAACACACTGGGTTTCCCACGAGCAATTTCTTCTCCTCTCTTCATCTGCTCATACACTTATGCATCAGCTATTGCAAAGCTGTTTTGGCAGTAACACCTGCACCTGTGCTTACCAGTACTGGAAAGCATCCCCAAATTTTCTATTCAACTGCAGGGACTGGCGTGATTAACTACCAGCTCAGTCATTAAAAAAAAAAAAAAAAAAAAATTAAAGCAAAGTGAACAACTCAAATAACCGATCAAAAATAGCTTTGCATCTCCCCCAAGCCATCAGAACAGATTTATATCAGCAGTCAGTGATTGCTGGCTTGAAAAACAGTGATATATACATATGCTTTTGTCACTTTTTCAATCCTTTCTTAAATCAAAACACAAACAAAGAGCTAGTGATAAAATTAATACACTGAGATGAACCCCAATTCTGCTGCAACATAAGTTGTGTGGTTTTCCTTATAATTATTAACTCTACCTCCTTGTTCAGCACCTCTTTAGCCAGCTACATACTATCTTACACCTCTCTGTCATGTATTAGTAATTTTAGCACTGGGTTCAAGTTGCATGGAATATCCCTTTGCAAATCTTCAGTCAGCACAGCAGATCAAAAACATGCACACACACACATGCACGTTTTAGGTCACGATGTTTACCCCTTTGGTGAAATGGGGCAAATAAAATCTGATTTACATAAAAAATATGGCCTGGATACACTCAAAGTGTTCTCAAAAATACAGGGGAAATAAAAACATATTAACTTATTAAACTGGCAGTTAAAATCAGGTAGGTTGTGTGGTGTCAATGCACTATTTGTACACTATTTCATGTTAGCAGAGAATTATTAGAATAATTAATACCCTACATTAAAAAATATTTGCAAAAACCGTACTTACAGTAAATAATATAGGCTAGTGTCATGTTTCTCTTAGTAGATGCATTACCAAAAAAATCACATCTCATCTTACCTTCCTAGTGCCTCGTTCACCATCTTACACATCTTCTACATGAACACATCAGCAGAAATGAAAATGTGTTTTTCTAGAAAGCTACACAGGCCATTATTAGACTATTCTGGTCTAATAAAAAAAAAAAATCATAGTTCCATAACTACATGACTAACTGCAGTTTTCAGAGGGTGTTCTCCATTGGGCTGAACTGCATCAAGGATAACTTAAATATAGAAACAGCAGAGTATGCAACAGAACAGTTATTTTAATAAAGTAGTACTTAACTCCATTGCAATCGCAATAACAAGTTGGTAACACTGAGGACCATCCACTGGTAATTTTGGTGCTGCTGGTTTTCCTAGACAGCATAATCTCAGCCCCAATTATATAGCGTGTCTTATACCATGCTAATCTACCCTTGCTTTGCTTGATCTCAGAATATTGTAACTTCTAATTCTGTCCAGTTTACTGTGGCCTCCTGATGCATCACTCTGAAGAAGAAACCAACACTGGCAGCCTTCCTACTGCAAAGGACTGCAAAGCAATCAAAAGGTCACCCTTCCCCTTGACAAAGATCAACCACCTAAGCTCCAAGGGGTACCCCACAGATGGGCTCAGTAACAGACACGTTTATGTCTGTCTCACTTCTCAAGCACTCAAGGGTCATGTGGATCACACAATCTCCTCACCTGCTAAGCACCCAAGCCCCATAGGACCATCTCTAACTACTCAGCTGAGACAGCACTGCTTTCTGCCTGTAGCAGCCTGGTGGGGGGCAGGAGGAGTGCCACTGCAGTGTATCTGAAGGCACACAAGTAATCAGCTTGCGTGCTCTCCAAAGCCCCTTATTCATTCATACAGACCCTTAATGACATCCAAAACTCACAACTTCTTTTTTCTCCATGTGTGCTCTGCTTGGCCATAAGCAGAAGGGACTATGAGAACAAATCTTCAAAGCTGTAGTTTTCCATACTACCACGTCCAATATTTGGGGTTTAGTATTTTATATAGGTCATGCGATTCACCAAAATTGTCTTTGCTGTAAGCTAGCAGGGTTTTGTGGACAGGGATGACCAAGAAGGACCACCGTAAGAGCAAGGAGAACAGACTGTGTGAAGAAAAGACACAGTGCAGATGTCATGATAAAATTGTATACATTTGGACTTTCAGGTTTTTTTCCTATTGTTTCTCATGGTTTCCAGCTAGAAGGATTGATGCAAACAAGGTTAGAGGTGGCCACTAGGACTTGCTCTCCACAGTGCTCCCAGCCAAGCTAAACTAGCAGCACCAATGTGGAACAGGGAGAGAGGGGAGAGGGAAACCTAGCAGAAAGGCAAGGTTAAGAGTGTACATGAGCGTTGCCAGGCCACAAAGTGAAATTTATCTTCCACTCCTTTATTCCCTTACTGCCACCTTCCCTGCCTCTTCAGCTACTCCAGAGGCAGAAAAAGCCTTGCAAGGAAACAATCTCCAAATGACAAGCACCTGCTCAGCAGCTGAGACAGGCTCTCTGTCCCTCTCCTTCAGCTCTCCCCCAGCCACTTCGTACCACAGGGGGATGGCAGATGGCAACCATTGAACTGACCTCTCCGGCTGGCACGTTTAATGCCCAGAGACTCACAGCAATTTCCATGGGGACAGCCCAGCCTTGCAGGCAGAGCAGGAAGGCAATCTCCAGCCAGGAAAATGCAGAAATATCAGTCTGTAAGCACACCTCTGAAAAATGTGCAATGGTTTACACTCTGTCCCACATGCTTTGCCATACCAATAAGTACACAGTAACACATCACACTGCTGTTAATTAGTATTAACACTTGCAACTGAAAGCAGAAGTATTCAAAGCTTAAAAGCACCATGCATCCAAATCCTAAGAAACTGAAGCATCAATCTCCTTCAGCACCTTCAGAATAAAAGCCAATCAACACATCTGCTCCTCAGAAGTACTGCAGTACTGTGCATGTTATTTTGCATGGCAATGATAGACAGAGGACTATGATTCTAGGGTAACAAGATTAAAAGCATGCCAAGTCAATTGAAGTTGCTCAAATAAAAGTTAGGGCACATCAGAAATTAGGTGACAGAGAAAATCCTCTTTCCAGCAGTTTTGTGATTCTTGGCATCGCTAGAGTGCACGGAAAAGCCAGGAGAGGAGCTCCCTTCCAACAAATGCCTGTCCTGCACCCTAAGCCCAGTGAAGTCCTGCATTTCCAGACCACTTGCTACCAGGACAGCGCAGCCCAGGTCTGAAGGGGCTGATTAAGAAAGACTGCATGGGTCTTTAGGTGACAGTCAGGTTCAGAGAAGCCCTAACAGACCCAACAAGGAGATTCAATGTCACAAGACAAGACAGTATTTTATGCAATCTTCTTTCAAACTCACTGAAGAGGTAAGTTTGGGAATGATTATGGAGACTGTAAGTTCCTCAGCCTAGTAGAGCATATCTGGGGTTAAACCAGGTTTGCACACCCCATTTACATCTCCAGCTACAACTTCATTTTGACAGACCTTAAGCACCAATACGTGTTGTTACTACAGAAGTGAATGGTTTCATGCTTGAGAATTTTATGAAGACAAAGCTGCTTCAACCTAAGGCCAACTGTTCAACACCACTGGAAGATCACTTGCGCATATCCTCAGGCAAGCAGAGAAACCTCCTTTTTTTGCAGCAGCCCTTCTTGACAAAGGCTAAGCTCCAGCAGACTCCAGGTCCACAAATGAAGATATAGCAGATACCTTCATCCCACCAAAAGTGACCTTCTCCAAAACCTAGCATCACTGCAGGTAACGGTGAACAGTCATTTTATTACTATGGTCACCATACCTGGACTCACCAACCGAGCAAGAAAAAAATCAGCCTTTTTGTTAAGAGATGCCACAGCCTCATCTGTACCAAGTTAGTGCAACAAGGTCAGGGAACACAACCTTCATTACAGAACTGGGGCATCAGTGTACTCCACACACAACTTAAGTACTAACATATACAGGCTCCGAGTGTGTATTTTAAAAGATGGGCATGAGTTTTCATGTGCAATAGCAAACTCTTCTATTGATATTTCCTATTCCCCTTGCATTTACAGGAAGCATACTGACACCAGGGACTGTTTCTTGACTTAAATACCATCAGTGTAGGTATTTTGTTGTTAAAACAGCCCAAGAATTACACCAAAAAATGTCACTGCTGGCCTACACAAGTTTAAGATAAACTTCCAGGCCAGCATGCGTGTGGCACAGGACCACAAACAAGTTTTTGTGTTAGAAGGAAGAGCAACAAAAGTATCTTGGCTCAGCTAGTGAAAGCCCATTGATAAAAAGGACCACATCTGCTTGACCAGGGGGTGTTAAAAGCCTGACACCAGACCATTTCCCCCCCTATTAATTTAACATTCCCCCCATCCCTCATCTTCATCTGGGGCTGCCCTGCTCCAACCCCTGCCCACCTCACACAGAGGTCAGCCTGAAATTCCCCCTGCCCACCCCTGCAAAAAGCCTAGATTTGATTACAACAATATATGATGTCACGTATCCAAGACAACTAAAGGCATTACGGTCTCCCGGGAACAAAACCACCTCTCAGTCATAGATTCCGGTGAGCTGGTACCTGTTGTCTGGGGAGGAGAAGAGAGGGTAGCTGTACTCCCCAATAGAAAAGGCACCCAGAGATGTTCCCCATGGGCAGTACCTACAGCTGGGGGGAGAGGGCTGGCCTTCCCACATATCTTGGCTTGTAAGGGTGAGGAGAATTAAAAGTAATTATTTAAAAACCTATTAAAAAGGCAGTTACTGACTTCTCAAAGCCAGTCTGAAAAAAAACCCCAACAAACAAACCAAAGACTGGACAAGCCATAAGCTTGGGGGTTTCTTTTAACCTTGGAACCAGTAGGTTCAAAGAAGAGAGGGTTTCCAGGTATTTGCTGAAACACTTCAAGCCTCTCTGTCAAAGGTTTAAGGCTGGGCTGGCTAGGACAACAGATGCTCTCTATTAACCCTTTTCCCTCCCCAGAAGCAAAAGAGAGAAAGGGAGAGAGACTTATTAGCTGGGAAAAAAAAATTAAAACAACTTTAATGAAACAGTAACTATGAAAAAAAAAGGTATAAAATATTAATGGGAAAATAATGAAATATATACAAAACCAATATCAAGCTCCCCAGATGGCAATCACTTCACCACTGATGCTGCAGCACAGGCACTGGGGAAGTCCCAGACTGGACTCAGCACCATGGGGTGCTGGATGGGAACTGGACTCAATAACGTAGAGATCAGGATTAAAGGCAGAACAATGCACAGAGTCCTCCTAGGACACCAGCCATGGAAGAAGAGCACCTGACCCTCGTAATCCTTCAGCTTTATACTAAGCATGACATGTATTGGATGGAATACATTACTGGTCAGTTTCGGGTCACCTGTCTTGTCTGCTCCTCCCTGCAGATGTGACCCTTTTATGCCCTTTCACTTACAGCACCTAAGAAATTTAGCAGTGACCTTGCTTTCTATAGGAATAAGTATAAGCAAGAGCCTTCCTGCATAACATGCATACCATTACCTCTGCAATAACTATAAACATCAAGAATTGTCAATTCTCGAAGCAGACACTGTCTGAAAAATATGTCATTAACTTCAGAAAGTGCAATCACTAAGAAGAGACTCAACTGAAAAGAGAAATTATTGGAATAATTGGTTCCGTCCTAGTTCAAACCAGGACACATCTGAGACCTAATCTGTATGAAAAAAGTTTTCATATTTTTACTAAGTACACATATAGACACAAACAAGTGGGTTTTCTGACTGAAATAAACATCCAAAACAAAAACAGTATGTCAACTCATGGACAGGCCCAGACCCCAGTCCAGACTCTATGCATGGCCTCTGGCCCTCTGGGTCATTTATTCCAGCACTGCCTGAGGGAACTTGGAAATCATGAAGCCAAAGGCTACAGTCACTGCTGAACAGGTCCCTGTGCTTCAGATTTAACACATGCACATTAAAACATTCTGAGAAATCAGGAAGTGAAAAAAACAAACACAAAACAAAAAATACACACCCCATCAGTGAAAACTAAACCATTAAGAAAACCCCTTGAATCCCTCAGTGTCAAAGAAAGGCAGGTGGGAGGTCATGGGGAAAGTGCTTTTTAGAAAAATGCTTCAACACTAGCTTTCCAAATATGCCTTCAGGTCACGTTCCTTAAATTCAGTACTTGCTTGTACCAATTTACCAACATGAGAAAACATAATGATCTCTTTTCCATCCAGCTTTTCTTCCTTCTTCAGCCTTAAAGGACCAGAACTCCTGATTTTCAGCTGAAACCCAACAACTTTAAGCTTTACCCCAAGTGACCCTTCTGCAAGATCTAATCTAAAGGCAACATCAGAGCTGTAGCACAAAGCCACCAACATGTTACCAGTGACTTTGCAATGATGAAGCTGTCACCGATTGCTATTCCCCAGCTCCTGCTCCCAAAGTACAAGTTTTACTCCAGAGCCTCGGGAACAGAAAAGCCAATGCTCTTCACTGAGCTGACCTCCTCGGCCAACTTGGTCTTAGTTTTTCTCCAAACTTGGCTGTTTCAAAATTATATCAGAATCATCCCGCTGCTCATAATGGCTATGGCATAAAGTTATATTTTTTTCTATATGGTGAGCCCACACCGGAACAACTGGACCGAGCAGGTTTCTTGTATAGAAAAATAGCTTAATCTTGCAGGATCTGTATATTAAGGTTCACCTTCAGATGGAAGGCTATAGAAGATACTAATACTAGCTTTTCTAAACAGGGAAGAAAGGCACCTGTGCTAGTAAAACTAAGCCATCAAAATACAAAATGCCATCTGACACTTCTCATATGGCAAGGTCAAAAGCCCCAAAGCATACTAGCTCATACTTTTGACTAAGCAACTTTCCTAAAGCAAACCGATAACTGGTCTGGTGATGGTCCTCACAGGCCAGAGGATGAGGAATAAGCAACTGCTGCTGCTGCTGCTTGACAGCAAGCTTCCCAGCTTCCACTCACTCAGCTTTACTTTGCGCAACTTTTACAGTTGCTGAGCTCACTCCACATCCATTAATTAGCTTTAAGGTGACCATACGCTTGCACCAAATCTAAGAACAATGCAATTCAGTGAGACTGTTAAAAAGAAAGCAAGCAGGAGCCGCATGTGAATCGGGAAACTAGAGGTAGTTATAAACTGCAAGACAGGAAGGCACTGAAAATAGTCAGAGAGAAGAAACAAAGCCTGAGTGTGGTACCAAAACAAGCCGCTACAGGAGATGGGGTTTGGGAATACATCCAGTCACACATCACCATGTCCACAGTAAAATTATGATGGCGATTCATACAACGCACACTGGTGGGACGCCCAGATGCATAAACAAAAGAACAGGAGGACTGAGTAGCATCACCTACATACCACCCACCCAGTGCTCAACAGATGGAAAATGTGGTCACACTGATGAGGTCAAAGGCACCTGATGCTGCCATTCAAAGGCACATCAAGGTGTGTGGCTCTATGGCTCTAAGGCAGAGGCTAGGTCTGTCACCAGTCACAGGGGAAGGCCTGCACACGGCCATCAACCCCACAGCTGGAGGCTGTAGACCTGCTCCTGACCCAGGCCTGCCTTTCAAAGCCACCCCACCAGCAAGTTCAGCCACCTCAGACCACAAATGCCATCCTGTGAGGCAGCCCACATACATGGGTACTGCTGACCCAAGTAAATCCTATTAGGATTTTCTGGTGGTGGGAACAGGGTGAAAACATTCTCAGTTTACAATCTAATCCTCACAGAAGGTGCAGAAGAGCAGGAGTGGGGGATGATTTCTGCAGCAGCAGTAGTCAATTTAATGGCATCCCTAACATGCCCTAACCTTGGAGGAAAAGCTAGGGAGCTCCAAGTCTAGTTTGAATATAACAGAAAAGAACTTGAACACGCTAGGGGTAAAAAAAACAAACATAAAAGTAAAAAATACACATAATTGACTTTTGGTATAAATGTTCTTCTTTGCACAAATTCCAGGCTTCTCTTGAATGGTCCTCACACACAAGCAACCATTTGGTCACACAGGTATTTCTACCCCAGACACAACAGCTAGTCTCCCAGTTGCCAGCCACGCAGACCTCCAGGCACTCATCACTGAGAAGCACTCAGCAGCACTCTCCAAAAGTGAGTGTAACCCAACCGTCGTGCTTCTGCAGCCATAAGAGTTCTACAGGGTGGAGGCAGAATAGCTAGGGTCATAAAGACACTGGCTGGCATCAGACATCACTTTTTCCATATGATGTAATTTATTACCAAAGCACAGGCAAGCTGTCTCAAACTTGAGGCCTTGAATTGTATTTCACAAGTACCCAGGAGCATCGCTGTGTGCTTTTACCCAACACGGTGAGGGTGGGATGGAGAGTTCATCATCACACAGCATGCACTAAGTCAGAAAGCACACGTAACGCAACAGGGAAAAAATAAAATCACACATAAATTTCCAGCCAGAAAAGAAGTGCAGAAGCATCTCAGGTTTTTCTTGAAGACACCCTTTTAATCTCAGAGTGTCTTCCCTGGGAGCCAAGGAAGCTGCTGGATCTGGGAAGGGACACCACACCCTGAAAGAGACCCTTTCATTTGCTGTGCTGGGATGTGGACACGGTTTGCAGTCTGCAAGCATGCACTTGTTGAGAGACAGAGCCGTGTGCTGAAGTGAGTCACCCAGCGCCGCTGACAGCAGCGTCTCAGCGCAGGAAGTTGCCCAACACCATTTCAGTTGTCAAGTGAGCGGTGAGGCACACGCGCAAGGATGAGGCACCCGCTGCCTCCATCTACTTCCTTCAAAAAGGTTACAATCAATGCAGTGACATCCTATATACACCTCATTAACAGGAGAGGGAGCAACAGCAACAACCATAAAAAGGAAAACTCAAGAAGCCAGATGGAATGAAATGGGCAGAATTTACACCTGTTCTAAAAGGTAGAGAGTATGCATCTGTATTGCTCACAGCCTTTACTTATGGGGACTAAAGGCTGCTCTGCATTCATTTACAGCCAGGAAAGGAAAGCTGTATTTTACACAGCTCATTCTGCACCACAGCAGTGTGGTAAGTCTATCCCATGGAAGTGAATGGCCTAAGAGATGCACAGCAGCAGTGACTGTGGGCCCACCATCACTCCTCTCAACAATCCTACTGTCACCCCACTAGCTATAATCGCGCTGTCTGGCTCGTTCTGATAAAGTAACACAAACTTGTATTTGGAAAAAAATCTTCTGAGTGCCTGGGATATTTCTTGCTGCAAATAAGAGTTCCTTTTAACCCCAATGAGAAGCTAAGGAACAAAGATGGGGGAAGAAGGTGGAATTACAACCCTAGGGAAAGCAGCTCCAGAGCTTCCACTGTTTATATGGGAACCGATGCTTTCATGGAAGAACTGCATTGCTTTCTCATCAGTTAAAACTAATCTATACAAAGATCTTCAGGTGCCAAACTGTCTCGCTCACCAAAAAAATTTGGCTTCACTCAATGTGTCAAGTTTTGAAGCCGACTGCATTGAGAGAGCACAGCCTACGGTTAATAAGCCTCCGTCTTTCCCAGGCACTACAGTCCTTCACCAGGCAGTCCTTTTCTAGTCCAACAGGACCATTACACATCCCTGTATCTGCTCCATTACTTACTGGACTGGCACATCCTGACACTGAGATAGTTGCTGGCAACGCTGGCATCTTCCATCCCAAGCTCCCTGGAGGACACAGGAAGGCTTCTTAAGCAGGAAACCTATGGCGATCGGAGCTGCTGAGGCAGCACACTTGGTGTCCATTTTGGATTAAAAAAACCAAAACAACCTTACATCTGGGCTGAGCATTCTGTCAAGCTTTTGGAGTACAGCCTCGGTGGCAACACCCAAAGAATTCACAACTTCATCCTCTGGGCAAGACAATGGAGATATCAACCATGTTTTTTCCCAGCAAGGTGCCCAGAAGCCTTCAGGGCCTCACTCCTAAAGCAATACAGCGTCCATGCCTCCAGCCCTCAGCAGCTCAGGGCTTATGGAGCATTTGGGGTGGGGAGGAAAAATACTAAGAGCACCAAAAGGTCCTGTATATTTCTTAGGCAACTTAAACATACAAAGCGAGAATTACCATCTCCTCACTACTTCTACAAAACTCAAGTCACGCAGCTGGACAGAGTGAGCCCTGGCAGCAGCTGAACCGCTGCAACTGAACTCAGAAATAACATACCCCAGCACTCGGTTCATCGGCTCAAGCTCTGTGCCACATTAATTGCTACTATATAGCTTTCAGTTCAGAGCTGGTATGTCCAGCTGTCTTCCTCAGAGCTTGGGAAATGTCAGTGGGCACCTGCCAAGAAAAAAATGAACTGCAAACTAGTTCAAGTTTTCTAGGTTCATTTATCTTGCATAGATGTAGCATCAGAACAGACTTTTAGGAGGTAAAAGACCTCAAACCAAGAAACACAACAGATGTGATTTGCACGTTGATACCTTGCAATGCACCCGTTACCAAACTCCATCTAACTGCAAGTCCACCAATAACAAGATTTGGAATGTGTGTGTGTATATATATGTAGTATGTTATATACAAAATTATCCTGATTTCACAGGTTACCCACAAACCTAATCAAGTTACCTTCACAGCATTCGAGTCCAACGTAATTCCGCATTTTTAACTTTACGTATAAAATCCACCCTGAGGCAGGCACCAAGATGGAGAGATGAGTTAACTGGGCCCTTCTCAAGGTTACTCCTTATTCTCTGGTTTTACTCTTTGTTCTCTTTATTCTTTGTTTGGGCCTTGTCAGAATCCAAACCTTTATGAACGGAAGCCAGCTTCTGCTCCCACATCAACTGGGAGAGCGGGAGGATTTGTGTGTCCAAGCAGGATGAAGCCAGGTGGGCAGTCGGGTGTTGCTCCTCAGACTCCACCGTACTTCCCTGCTCAACTCCACCAAAAAAAAGCCCCCCAAAAAGCCGGGAAACTCCAAAGGACCACGTGCAGAGCCCAGCCTTGCTGTGTTCCAGCGGGAACCCTGTGAGGCGTCTTCCCGCTTCCCCCCTCACCTCGGTAAACCACACGCCCTTCGCACACACCTGTAGGGGTTTCCCACCGATTTGGGGAAAACGGGCAGCGCCGAAATAACGCCAAAAAGAAGTGTTTACTTGGTTAAATAAAGCGCTGGAGGGTTAACCCGGCGGCGAGGGGCACGGCGGGGACCCTGCTTCCGTCACCTCCGAGGGAAGCGCGTAAAGAAGCGCGGGCCTCTGTTGCCGCGGGAGGTCACCCGCGTAAAACGCGCGGACAGACGGGATCTCCCTGGGGAGGAGGAGCTGCGGGGAAGGGGGGAGGGTGGCCCCGCTCCCGGCACTGTGACCCGCGGAAGGGTCCCCACCCGGCGCGCTCACCCCCCTCGCCACGCACCGTCTTCGAGACCGGGCGAAGAGGAAAAGCCGCTGCCGCGCGTTTTCCCCACAGGAGGGGAAAGGAAGGGAGGGGAAGGGAGGTCAGGGGGACCCTCGCTTCTTCGCCTCCACGCGTGCAGGGCACCGGCCACCCCCCCTGGCACCCGCGGGACCCGCCGCCCGGCTGCCCGCGCTTTCCCATTCCCCCCCATGAAACCCTGAAAACAAAACTAAACTAAAAAAAAAACCAAACAAACAAAAAAAAACACCCAACCTCAAAACCCGAAAACCTCAAAAACGAAAGGAACAAAAAAAAAAAAAGGAGGGGGAAGCAACACAAACAACAGGCGTGGGGAGGAGGGAGTGACTTGGGGGGGGGGAGGGAAAGGGGGGGAGAATCGCCGGCTCCACTCACCGCGGTCATGAAGCCGTGTGGCCGGCAGCGCGGACACAATATGGCAGCGGGGGGATGTGTCAGGGAGCAGCTGCTCCCTGCGCAGCGGCGGCGGCACCGCCCTCCCTGCCTCCCCATGGCAACCGGGAACAACCCACCCCCCCCCCCGGCACGCACACACACACACACACACACACACGCACACACACCCGCCTCCTCCCGCCGGCACCGCCTCCCGGCACCGCCCCGTGGGGCCCGGGGGGGCGGTGCGCGCTGCCATCGGCTTCCAAGGCTCCTCGTCCCGTCCCGAGCATCCTCTTCGGCTGGGAAAAGTTCGCATTTCCCCCCCGTAATTCCCCACCCTCCGCAAAAAAAAAAAAAAAAAAAGAAAAAAACCCCAAACAAACAAAAAAAATCCAAACAGGAAAAAAAAAAACCACCAACAAAAACACGCCAACAATTTAAAACAGAAACTCGCCTATTAGTTTCACTTCCCATGCACTGGTGTATTTTGCCTTACTCTTCCCCCTGCTCCCCACCCCCCATTTTTGTCATTTCTCCCATGACATTAAAGCTTCTTTCTTTTTTTTTTCTTTTTTTTTTTTCCTTTTTTTCCCCCGTGTTCTCTTCACAAAGAGGAAGCTGCCGCCGCCGTGTTTGCTCTGCCTTGTAACACATTGTCCTCCACTCGTGCCTCTGGCTTTCAGCTTTTCAGGGTGAGCACTTTGCTGTTTGCTTTAATGGGGCTGTAGAGTCCTGCTTACACTTGCACTTTTACAGTGTAATTAAGAGGACGTCGGGAAGTCACTCCCCGAAATAAATTTTCTTTTTGGGGCCAATCTGCCACTGCAAAAAAGTTTATTCACCCTTCCAAGGTTTCCTTGCCTACTGAAGGACACTCAGCTTTTGCCTGCCTCGTGATGCACTGCAGTGAATTTATTTATAAGGAAGGGTGGGGACATGTTTCAAGGAAATTTCCCAAGTCCACATTAGCAGGAACCAGTGGGGTTTTTTTAAATTAAAATAATTGCAGTTCAGAGAACAACCTCTTGGGATTTTTAAGACTGAGGATGAATCAGGCCCAGGGTTATAGCAGGAAGAATATTCTCCCAAGGATGCAGGATGGAATCCCTCGTCAAAGATGCTCAGTCCACAGGCTTCTGCTACACTGTGAAGCACAACCAGCTTCACAGAGTCCAGCCACACAATTTTGACCAGAATTAATTGTCCTCAGCAACTTTCATTTTGCTCCTATCTAATTTCCACTGATTTAATACATTATGATTAATTCAACTTTTCTTTTTACAGCTTCAGAAGTCATCCAGGCCCTTCCTACCTTATCAGCGGACAACGGAAGTGCACTTATATCAATTATGCATTACTAAAACCATCTAATGCTGAAAGCACCCTCCATTCCTAAACCATTAAAAATAGACCTAGCAGTGCTGCTACCAGCAGCACTTTGCCTGTAAGAAGCTCCTTTCCCTCAGTTCCCATCCCTCCATAGCTTGCCTTGCTAGCCACCACACCTCAGCTGTTTCAGAGGAGAGGAGCAGGGGTGGGAGCTGAGCTGGGTTTGCCTGTTGGAATCAGGTTGTGTTGCTTTGCTTTTTGCCCGGCCGGTAACCTGAAAGAGAGTTGTTTGAATCCCAGATCCATTAGATTTCAATGGAGTACTTTAAAGGTTCTGTGTGGGCCACCAATGGTGGTCTCCGTTCTCACCCCTTGATTGCATTTACACCCCAGCCTTTAAAGCGGAGCTACTCACAGATTATTCCATTTAAGCTTTAAAGATGCAATCTGAGTGCAGTAGGAATGTACACACTCTCACCCTTTATATGTGAGTGGAAGGAAAAAAATCCCGAACAAAAAACCTAACAAGATAAAAGCTGAAAGTGTCCTGAAGTCACCACGCTCTCACGGAAACAAAAAATAAAACTTGGCCTTTGAACAGGGATTGCATTTAAACCAGGGTGTAGCACAACACTTCAAATGAAACAGAATTTTTCTACATCTACTGAAAAACATTGTCATCTTTATCCTCTTTGGTCCTCTCTAGTGCTCAATATGCCTACAGCATGTTTTTTTTTTTTTTCTTTAGATCTGTCTTAGTCAGTTTTTCTACCACCCAGTAACCCCTCCACACTTGAGAAGAGGAATTGGAGGAAGCCAAGGAGACCCATGGGTTGAAATGGAAACAAATTTAACAAAATGGTAGTAAACACTAATACCAATACTAATATAAAACACACAGTTATCTTGATCAAACACTGCAAGCACCACAGCTCCAGGGAAAGCACCATGACCACAGCAAATGGGAGAGTAGACTTCAGGAGCAGAAGGATGGGAGAGACCCTCCAAGGATGGTGACTATTGAGGAAAGAGACCTGTTACCTGCAAACTTTATATTTTATATCAGTTTATATTGAGCATGACATTTATGGTATGGTATATTTCTTTTGGCCAGCCTGGGTCATCTGCCCTGGCTTATGCGCCTCCTAGCTTCAGCACCTGGCTGTCAAAACTGCTAAAGACCTCGATCACTATGGATCACATACCATCACATACCATGGCTGGCCACAAACTAAACCAAAATGTCCTGTTTCTCCCACTCCCCACAAAATTCATGGTCAGAGAGAAAGGTATGCATCCTTCATGAACAGACAGGGACAGTCCTCCACCACTGACCTTTTTGGGTCTCTTAGGGGTACTCAGACCACTCCTGATGTTTGCCTGCTCTGCCTGTCCTTGCCTGTACTGGCTCCTGACTGGCAATCTCCAACAGCAACAGAATGCCTTCAGTGTCCAAGCAGCTGCTGGATGATTGAGGAACTGTGTTCAGTGTCCATATTGAGTCTGATCCCTGCTTCCTTGCCATGATTCGGTTTGCCTGCTAAATCCTGCACACAATTTGTGAAAGCAAGAGGGAGCAGGTGGTGGAGGGCTGTGAGCAACAGCATCAGATGCAGAGCCAAGGCCACAGGTGTCATCCTACCTAATGTCTGCTCAACTCTGAGAAGCTGGAGAGCCACAGCATGGAGAACACCACGCCAGGCTGCTTTGTGCAAAATCCCTGAGAGCTGCTTGTTCCCACATTTCCTATTGAAGGGATTAAACCATTCTTTCCTGCAGTTTATCATGTCCCACAGTGAAGGCCTGCAGCCACTGGAAGTCCAAGCGCACACACCAGCTTTGGTCTCCCTCTCACTCCATTTCAGCTTTCTGCTACGGGCAGGACAAGCACCAGAGCTACTGAAGGAAACCTATAGCAAAACTGCAACCAAGCAAAGCAGAACTCATCCAATAAACACGAGATGGACATAGTGCTATTTCCCAGCACAGACCTTGAAAATAGGTGGGACAGACACGAGCCATAGCACTATAGCACAGGTCTCCACAAAGCTCCCCAAGGTGTCTCTGCAGCACTTCCTGTGATCCCCCAAGGCTGGAGACAAGGGGAAGATGGGCTGCAGAGTTGGAGGCAGGTGCCAAGGAGGTGACAGGAGCTGCCCTACACCCTCCCCTTGTAACCACTTGCTCAGAGCCAAGACAGACTCAGCAGAGGCTGCTGGTGCCTCCTGGCCCGGCTCCCAGGCTGTCCTTGAAGGTGCTGCCTGCTCAAGGACACTACCTTCCTGCTTTGCCAAGACCACTCTCATCCCTGCGGCTCTCCTCCGCAGCTGCTGCCTGGTTTCTGCCAGAGGCGGGCTGCCCCTCCCCTTCAGGGTGCACTCACAGCTCTGCCTGTTTTGTACTCACCATAGGTGGTGCAATGCAAGAGAAAAAGAAAATAAAAATAAAATAAAATAAAGGAAAAAACCACAACAATTTGAGGTGTGTTTTTTGGTTTGGTTTGGTTTGGGTTTTTATCTGGACAGAAAATAGGCCCTTTCACCTCTCCCATCAGGGACAACATCCTCAGACTTCCTTTCTTATTTTGATAAAAGGTGTTGAAGGTAGGTGGCATTTATACATTCATTGTGGTATAAGGCTTTCCCCAGGCAGAGAAGATGGTCATCCAGACTTGGTATGTTGAGAACAATCCCATTGGGAAGATGAAACCCTCCTCCCAACAGTTGCACTGTTGCACAGGTAGTCTCCACAGACTGTATCAGCCAGACTCAATCTGTGCCATCCCACACCACGAAAGCACCTCCTCACCCAAGCCAGTCACCCATCCTATCATCTGAAGTATAGCACATGATCAGTGCTCCTAGGTGTGACCTAAAAGCATGGAGAGTAGGGAAGGGCAAGAAGGGAACTGCTGAAAAGCAGAACGGCAAATGCTGGGAGTCCAGTGGCACGGAAGTGTGATACAAGATCCAGAAAGCCCCAGTTACCATGCTGGGATTTCTGCCACACATATGAACAGTCAGGAGGGCTTTGCAGTGCCTCAGCACTTTGCATTGTGAAACCACAGGCACTTTGATCCCTGTGACCTACAAGTGGTTTATCACCCTGGAGAAAGCCAGCATAAGAAGCATTTGTCAAGTTAAACTGGCCAGGAATAGCGATGTCTCCTCCAGAAGAGCAAAACAGGGTGCTGTTCACAGGCTCTGGCTGACCTTTTTTTCTGCCCACGGATGCCACGAGAGAAATGCTGGTCCAGCACTGGTTGGACATCTGCTTCTTCTAGGGCTTCTTGTTGCAAGCAGCATCTCTGATTTGCATTGGCAGGCTGTTTGAAGAAATAACTTCAAAGGGACTTCCTATTTCTCCAGGTTGCTGAGACTGCCTACTCAGCTCCCACACCATAGCTTTCTGCTTGCCGTTTCTGTCTGGGAATGCATTCTGCTTTGCTCTCTCCTACCACCAGGCTAGTCTAGCATTTGATCTCTTCCCTGGCCGTAGGCAAGGCCACGAGGGATCCTGCACAGTGTGTGATTCGTGCCATTTTTACTCTCACCACTCTGGTGCCTGCCACATTTGCTCGTCTCTTATCTCCTGTTACATCCTAAATGGGACTCGGTGCTAAAGTTCTTGTTCAGATTTGGTTGTATATATATACAGACTGGTCCAAAGTCCCTCATTTTAGGGACTGAATATGCCCTCTGCTTTCCTTCCCCCCTTAACAGTTCCTCCCAAGATTGAGGGTCTGTGAACATCTCCTAAGATCCACTCTTCTCCACTGAATATCTCCACAGTGTAGATCCAGAGCTCAGACAAGCAGGTAAACGTAAAAGAAGTCTTAGGGGCAATATTATCCTGCCAATTTAATAAATAGGCACTTTCCCAACCAGTCACTGCACTGATTGGGAAGATGTTCAGTGCTGGTTCCAGTATTCTTCCCACGCTGCATGTTGTGTGTCCAAGAACTGAAATACACATGTTGAATCACCATCAAGACATTAAGAATTTACCATATTGGATATCCAAAACCATTTACAAAGCTAAAAAGGTATCTGTGTTAGAAAGAGTCTGAGGTTATTGCTGTGGTGGGAAACACTTCGGGTGGGAATATTGATCATACTTGCATCTGGTCATTTGGTGTAGCTTATGCTAGCTCAGTAAATTATGGAAGCCGAGAACTGTGTGAGCTGGTTCTACCAAAACAGAATAGTGAACATTTTGCTAATTTCACTATGACATTTGAGAGTGATTTTTTTTCAGACTTGTAAATGATACAGCTTGAAAATTATCACCAAGAGACCAGGCCAATAAAGCTCGGTTTGATAGCTCATGCAGAAGCAACTACTCAAGAATGGATAAATCAAGCATGGAGTAAACCACATGCAATCTTCCTTAGCAATGCATTTGGAGTATTATTTAGCACCATCATCTATTTACTCTTAAGTAGGAGGAAGTTAATCTGTAGATTTGCTATCCTCAATAATGGATGAGGAATAAACTCAGCATTTTTACTATTGGAAAGAATCTTGTATTTTTAAGAAATAACTTACCTCCCCCTCTCCACAGATAATAGAAATACCTTACAGAAAATAGTAGCAATTTCCTAAATAAGAATAAGTCAATTGATTCCGTTGTGCACAAACAAAAAGATTCATGCCTTTTAGCAGATAGCCCACTATGTAATCTGCCAGGCCAAATTACCCAGATACTTTGTTTTGAAAAGAGTACAGAAATCCTGCAGGTTTAATTGCCAATAAATCAGCATGACCTCCACTCTCTGACACTTTTTTTTTTTTTTTTTTACAATGATCTTTTCAAGCAGAAAATGAAGAGACTGATTTTTACAGTGTGTGCATACTGCCTTTGGAGAGATAAGAGCAGTGACACACGCAGGTTCCTCCATTAAAAGCTATCCTAGATAATGAAGGACTAAATCAATGGTGTGTTCTGTTTGCTTTCTGGTTATTTTCACCTTGTGTTATGGCACTCTCTTTTTGTTATGATTAGGAGAGTACTAGCTTGTTTAACAATTGGCTTTCAGATTGTGTCCCTGTATTCTGCAGTACTCAAAATTAATTTATTTGTGGCTTATTTTTATACCAGTGCTTAAATTTTTTTTGGCAAATGGCAATAATTCAAGCTCCGGTCTGGGGTTAAATATCTGAATAAGAATTTAGCAGCTTAAAGAGAGCTTGAGTGTTTTTAAAATAAGCTATTTTTTTTCAGTCCAAAATGCTTATAATTGTGTGTCTCAATTTTTATGGTTTTCTCTCTCTCAGGTTTTATGGTTTTACATTATTATTAAAAAAAAAAAAGGTATGATTTAAACCCAGTGAAAAATCTTGTCTTACTGCAAATTATAAGCTTTACTTCTCATATCAGCTCTTACTTAGCCTATCTTTAATTGAAATATCTTCAAGCATTTGCAAGTGTTTAACTTCAAAACACCATCTGAGGCAGCTGGTTATTATAATCTTCTCTAATAGGCAGGTGGGCTGATACAGGAAGGGACTGAGAGGTGAACAGCATCTCATCAATACACAGTTGTGGGCTTGGGCTCAGCAGCTCTGAAATGGTTCCTGAAAATATTTGTTCCCATCCTGCCGTCATGTTTTTTGCTGAACTGGGCACACTGCAGAAGAGCCTTGGCTCTGCTTTCAGATGTTTTTGGACTTTCCTTACACGGGCCAGCAAGCCTGATGTGATGCTATCCTAATGTTCATCCCAATGGCAAGAGTTTTCCAAGGATGTTGCTGGGATGACAGCTTTAGGAGGTGCTCTCTTAAAATGTCCTTTTTGCACTGGACATTTACAAACCGAAGACTGCTGAGCACAAGCCAAAGGGTGTGTGATCAGCCTAACAACTGTTTTAGCCTACCTCTGTACTGCAAAGGCAAGCAAAGAGATGCTGCCCAGATCTGAAGGAAGAAAGGACCACCAGTCTCTGAAAGCAGGTTTTGGCATTGCATGAGTTGGGTTTTGTACAAGAGACAGAGGCAATAGGAATGGCAGTTATGGGGACTCTGATGGCAGTAAGGGCATAGCTCAGACAAGTGTGCATAGCTCTCTGGCTTTCCTGCCTCTCCTCCTTCATTGCCGATAACTCATAATTCAAAGGATTCCAGATTGCATGTGGAACTGGAGTTCAAAGTGTTTACAAAAATATATAAAAGGGAAAGAAAAGAAATAAAGACAAGAAGTAGGATTGTGGATGGTGCAAGCAGGAGTGCATATTTCTTAAGGTATTTCTTGTATGTAATACACATGAGGCTCTTTGTGCAATGCTTTCATGTCAAGAGATTGCCATAGAGTTATGCCACCACTGGTATCAAAGAATTGACCCAGGTAGCCCAAGTTATCAGTTCCAGTGATTTAATGATATAAGAAGAGCCCATAAGGACAGCAGTGTTGCGTTCCTGATCCTCTCTGTCTAGAGCCCACATGGTTTGAGCCTCCATGTGCATTGATAACCATGTGCTTGCAGCCTGGTTCTGTAGGTAAGTTACCCTTTGTCTGAATCACCTTCCATTCCTCAATGAAGTTGCTTGATAATCTCATATAGAAGAAATCCAAGATTATGTGGTCTTTGTACAAGGCAAGCAGCAATGGCTGGTTTGGTGTCTGCAAACCAATTCTCAAACAACTTTTCAAGCAAGCTAAGAAAAGTCACTGACACGTGGATTAAATTTCAGCACCAAACTGGAAAACTCACAGCCCGTTCCAGTCAAAGATTTCAGGTAGGCTCCTGGGCTGGAAATATTAGAAAGATAATGGTCAAAAACCTTGTGTCTGATTGCTGCACTCTCTCCAACAGTCAACCCACATTTCTGATAAACTTTCTTTTGCTGATGATGAACTCTGAAATCCCTCCCACCAGGTGTCTGGTGGCTGGCATGGCTCCTGCTAGCTGTTTCTGAGTAGCTGGTGTGTAGAAATGAAATGAAGGCATACCAAGTAGATAAAAGTATCAACCTGTGACCCTGGCATCACTGAGAGGATAAAAAGGCATGGGAGAGAACGGTGATTGAAATGGTCTTCATGCTGTAGACAAAAAATGTTCTCATCTCTTCATTGCCTAGGCAGGACGTGCTGGGCTGAAGGAGCAACCGTGCTGAAACTCATGTCTATGGAATAAAACTTGGTCTCTTCACTGCATTATCACTGGGTATAATCTCATGAGTCAGTGCAGGAGACGGATGAGGCTCTGGAAAAATAATCCTGGACTCAGATGTCCTGTTGATTATGGTCTTATTTGGAGAGAAGAAAGGCTATTCAATACCAGCTAGTGCATTTCTCTGTGGCATTCAGCGCAGCTTCTCCTAGACATATTTCACTGTGACATCCAAGAGTGAGTGGTGGGCGGAAGCTCCCAAGGGATGTTTCCAGATGCAAGTGGGAATTTACAAACTGTTAAAAAGGAGCTAAAATGGTGGATGGTTTGAACATGAAAAGGACAGAAAGTAATTCAGTGCAGCATCACATGTGTCTGTGCACATACCTTCACCTGAAGGCTGTGCAGCCATTCAGCAAGATTTGGACAGGCTGGAGAGCTGGGCAAAGAGGAACCTAATGAGATTCAACAAGAGTAAGTGCAGAGTCCTGCACCTGGGAAGGAACAACAAAATGCAGCAGTACAGGCTAGGAAGTGATCTGCTAGAGAGCGGCTCCATGGAGAAGGACCTCGGAGTCCTGGTAGACAACAAGTTCTCCATGGAACAACAATGTGCTCTTGTAGCCAAGAAGGCCAATGGTATCTTGGGGTTCATTAGGAGTAGTGTCTCCAGCAGATCGAGGGAGGTTCTGCTTCCCCTCTACTTGGCCCTGGTGAGACCTCACTTGGAGTACTGTGTCCAGTTCTGAGCTCCCCAGTTCAAGAGGGACAGCGATCTATTTGAGAGAGTCCAACAGAGGGCTGTGAGGATGATTAAGGGACTGGAACACCTGCCTTACGAGGAAAGGCTGAGACCTGGGGCTTTTCAGTCTAGAGAGGAGAAGACTGATGGGGGATCTAATTAATGTCATGTCATGTCTAATTAATACATGAGGGCTGAGCATCAAGAAGGCAGGGATAACCTCTTTTCACTTGTGCCCTGCGACAGGATGAGGGGCAATGGACTCAAACTTGAGCATAGGAAGTTCCACCTGAGGAAGAACTTCTTTACTGTGAGGGTGACAGAGCACTGGAACGGGCTGCCCAAAGAGGTTGTGGAGTCTCCTTCTGTGTAGGCTTTCAAGACCTGTCTGGATGCCTTTCTGAGTGATCTGGCCTAGTTATGTGTGGTTTTTTGGTCCTGCTCCAGCAAGGGGATTAGAATCTGCAATCTTCAGAGGTCCCTTCCAGCCTCTAATATTCTGTGATTCTGTGATACATCTAGAAAAGGTCCTGATCCCCAGTTAAGGCTGGTTTTAGCCAGGAACCAAATAATAGGAGCAAAATAGTGTTACCAAATTTCACTACTCTGCACATTTATTTCAACTCAAAACCCTAATAACAAAAGAGCGACTTCAAAGTTTGAACGACAGCAAAGCAACACTTTTAAATATAAGTTCTTTGGACCCCAAAGTGTCAAAGCCAGGCTTGGCTTTGGCTCTAGCTGTGCCTTGCACTGTGCTCTTGTGCATCTCACCCCTGCTCCTGTTGAACCATCCTCCTCCATATGCCACTACCACTTTTGTGGGTCTGTCTTCTTTTCCTCCATCAATCTTCCCTCATGCAGCTGTTTCTTCAGCCTTACTCCCTGTTCAGTCACACAGGGACAATGTCAAACATTCGCATAGTCCTCCTCCCTCTCCTTTCCCAGGTTATTATTTGTGACTCTCTTTTGGGGCAGACAAAATGTTGGTGAGTGGTCAAAGACAGTCCTTAAACCCTTTGCTTTGTTCAATGGGCACAGTCTGTGTTGAACAGGCAATGGAGAAAATCAGGGGAAAAAAATGTGTCAGATTCAGTGATGATCCTGGCACTACCCTAAGCTGGCTGCTTGGACAGGAGCTGCTCAGTGCAAGGATGAGACCATGGAACTCACTAAAACATCAAGAATTAGCAATGTATCCTCTCCACATTCTCTTCTCATTTGTATTTTCACAAAGTGAAATATTTTGTTGCTATATGAATCTGTGGGGATGAAAAAAAAATAAATTACTAAATTAGAGATTATTACTGCAAATGCATCTGATAACTGGGATATGCCTGGTGAGGGGTCCCCAAGCTCAAATTTGGTGTGGGAGAGGGAGCAGGGTGGGATATTCTACACTCAGGCTTTCACAGGCTTTAATAATAGCCTTGATGTCCCAGATCTTTCTTTCACCTGTAAAAATCCAAGTAATTCAGAATTGTCTAAAACTTTAAGCCACCGAGGAGGGAAGTGTTTTCTCTCATTCCCACCAGACTCAAAGTCTGAGGTGATCCAAAGCAGAAATAACATTCCTTCAACTTTGCTGCTGCTAGATACCAGACTTCCCTAAAAGAACTGTAATCAAAACACTCATCACTGAACATTACACTTAACAAGCAACTTCTGCATTTGCACATAGCATTGGTTACTGCTCAGCAGCAGTTTACAACTCTTTCATCATTGCAAGAAATTTCCCCTGTATGCCACTCAAAATATCAAAGCTGATGTTCCTGAGCTGGACTATCTTACATATTTAGGGGCATCCTCATATAAGGTTTTCAGAAACACTAGGAGTTACTGATTGTATTCCACCTCTAAATATTTTATGTCTTTTGAACTTAGATTATTAAATGTATGTCAATATATGTATCTATATTAATATACAATGTGTACACACATATTTTATATGTTAATATGTGTGTCTATTTTTATATATATATAATTTAACTGTAAGATTATATAAAAATATTGAATATAAATCTACTTTGTTTTAGGTGTGCATGGAGTCCAGCAAAAGAGGGGCTACGTTCAGGTTAGATTATCTGGAGGTACAACAAGGTGAAGAGGAGTAGTGAGAAATGGCTGGCTCAGTCATAGTAATCCTCATTTGAGTAGACTTTCCAGGATTTTTCTGGACATCTTCCTTAATTTAGGATGACAGAATTTGTGCCAAAGTAATTTCTTCCCTTTCTGGAGTCTGTGAGAACATCTCCAGTTGCCCCCACAAAGTCAAAAGTGCCTTCTGTACACCTGTTCCCCATGCCTCTACCAGCATGATGTGGGGGGCTTTCTCTTCCCCTTCCAAGGAGGCAGAAAGGACCAGAGGGGAGTTCAGGCTCCAGCATCTTTTCTGAGCCTGAGCTCTCAGCATGGTTACTGGATAATCTTTTGGAGGTCTTTCTTTCCAAGCACAGGAGCAGTTGCTATAAACCCCATAGTAACTCATCTTGCGAGAATCAACCACCACCATGACCCGCCTCTGCAAAGCACATGCAAAGCACCTGCGCTTTTACTAGCAATCCTGATGGCAAACCTTCATGTTCTCCCTATTCAGTATGTTCCAGTGGCCTTTCTCTGTTGTATCTATCTTAGTCTTTTCAAAGTCACTGCAGATTTAAACCAGTGCAACTTAGATCAAAATCAACCTCTGAAGCATGCACCAGCATAGAATCATAGAATGGTTTGGATTGGAAGGGACCTTAAAGATCATCTAATTCCAAGCCTCTGCATGGACAGGGACACTTTCTGCTAGATCAGGTTGCTCAAAGCCCCATCTAACCTAGCCTAGAACACCTCCAGGGATGGGTCATTCATAGCTTCTCTGGGTAACACGTGCCAGTGTCTCACCACACTCATACTAAAGAATTTTTTCCTAATGTCTATAATAAGTCTCCCCTCTTCCAATCCCCTCATCCTATCAGTACGAGCCTTGTCAAAAGTCCCTCCTCAGCTTTCCTGTAGTCCCTTCAGGTACTGGAAGGCTGCTCTAAGGTCTCCCTGGAGCCTTCTCTTCTCCAGGCTGAACAATCCCAACTCTTTCAGTCTGCCTTCAAAGGAGAGGAGTTCCTGCCCTCTGACACATCAATTCAGTAGATCATTACACTTTATCACCAGAAATCTTTTAGATTTATATTATTCGAAAATTTAGTTAGAAATCAACAGAATTTGGTACTACTGGAGGGGCTGTACCCTGGGCAAAGAGAAGAGGGCTTTCTTAGATGGTGCTTGTTGACTTTCCCAAACCATAAGTGCTTCCAACAGGCACATCTGTGCAACAGCTGGTAGGTATCACTGTCTGGACCTGATTCCAGCTATCCAGAGGACTCATATGTTCTGACATCTGCATGGGCATAGACTCTTCCATAGCCGAGGGTCTGTCTAGTTCTATTTCATACATACATAAAAGATGTTGCATTAACAAATTTGCATTGTTCACCTTCCTCCAGAGAGCCCAAGGCCTGCAGTCATTGCACTGCCTTGGCCAAAACCTGGGGATGGAGGAAAGCCTCCAACCCACATGGAGAGTGCACACTCATGCTGAGGGAGGTTGTGGAGTGACAGGAACCTGATGAGAAATGTGACAAGAAACAAAAGAAAATACAAATAATCATTAACATTTCGAACTACATTGATATACTTGACATCAGTTCTGGCTCTGACCCCCTTGGTGCATCAGACAGAAAAATGTCAGACGACGTTTTAATTAATTAATTAATTATCACTATGAACAAAAGCTGCATTTAATTCTCTCTGAACCAATGTCTTGCTCAAATCAGATTTGATCTGGAAACATGGAATGAGATCATCGATTGGACCAAATGAAGGTTATTATACTAGCATCTCTGAGGCAGTGTGAAACCATGCTGTTGTTTTTCCTCTCCTTAGTGCAACTTGGATTTTTGGAGTTCCAGTGGATCAGGATGAAGCATAGAAACTGCTACCCTATACTTCAGGGCTCATTCAATTATTCTGGGAACCCATGAAAAATAAGTTAGGCAAACCAAGTTTATTTTGTGTAACTTCTAAACCAAAGAAACATTTCACATGTGTAAAATGACAATGAAAGTAGGATTAGGCTTTTGTGTAAATCTTTATTCAGATTTCTCTAAGTGCACCCACCAAAGATAAGTAATTTTGCTCTGTTATCTTTCAAAGATCATTTCAAATTAATTAAGATTATTAATTTACTTGAAGTTTATGCAAAAAGTCAGTCAAATAACATTAAATATTTATTTTGCTATTATTCACTGTTCCTACACCCAAAAGTTTGAGCCACCAATAAGGCTCCATCCAAATCAGTCACCAACAAACCACTTCATGTTGCCCAGGTTCTGCATGAGAAGGCAGCACTGTTGTCCCAAACCCTGCTGTTTTGAAGACTGAGTCATGAAGTATGGAAAGACAATAGCTTGTCCTCTGCAGAGACAGAACTTCAGCGAGGGGTAACTTCCGCCTGTGAACCACCATTCAGAGGCTATGTCTTGCTCCTGAAAGCTATCAGTGAAATGACAAGGTGGCCATGCTCACTCCAACCAATGATCCCTCTGGCCCACCTTTCTGTACCCAGCTGTGGTCATAACTGGACAGCAAGAGGAGGGCAGGAGCATCACAAGTATATATAAACTTGCTACGCCCTAATATTCTCCCAACCTCTGCTTATATACACCTTGAGGGCTTCCTGAGCCTGGTGCTCTTTGACTTTGGATGAAAAAAAGGTCTCTCCTCCAAGCACTTTTTCATCTTCCCTTTGAACACAAAGAAACAACTTGCATCCAAACACCACCCTTTAAGAAAGACTTCCTAAGGTCCATCACTTCTTTCATGGAGCACCACCTCCTTTTGCCTTGACCTGGTTTACTTGTTTACCGACATACAATTCAGTAACATTTGAGTAAAGGTCACCCTGTTTATTGCACAAAATCACAACATCTTTCTTTGCAAAGACCATACCTACTTGACAAATGGTAGACAGTTCCCCACTTACTCTGAATGATCTGAACCAAACTTTTTGCTTTTTAATAAAGAGAAGATAGAATGAATTGCCCAACAGATGAAGGTGGGTGGCCATGCCAGGAAGCAGCTTGGTGATGAGAGAGGTGGCTCCACATCTTGGGTCCACAACCAGATGGGGACATGAGCCCGTAAGTCAGGAGCAGCCAGGAATGGGAAAGGGGTGCATGGGGGTCCTGGGAACAAGGCAATGGCTGCACCAAGGGCCCTGGCAGCCAAGAGGAAGGGCCAGACATGCTGCTTAGAGGGTTTTGGCTCAGGTTCCTGTTCCAGGAGGAAGGAGGCTGCAGCAGGAAAGTAGGAATTAATCTTCTGGCTCTATCTCAAAGTCCAGTCTGTTCAGCAATTCTGATGCAGACTAATATTGGAAGTTTCCCAGGGCGTAGAAAAATCTGTGTTTCTCATCCCAACACCAGGAGTTAAACACTGGCTTCCAGGAGGCCATTCAAGAGCTTTTTCAACCTCATTCTCATTTAGTTTAGCAATAACAATAGTAACACTGGATATTCTTGATCATGCCCGCTCCCTTTTGAAAACCCATGCTAATAGGAAAGCGGAACTGGAAATGATTCATGTGGCTAAAATCTGCAGAACGGAGGTGAAATGTTGGCTGAACCAACAAGGACTCTTATAGATAACTTAGAGTTTAGTGGGTAAGGAAAACTCTTCATCTGAGAAAAAGAAAGAACTCTCAAAAAGCATTGCCAAACCTTTTTTAACTTCCCAATCACATAGCTGTGTTTACACCACCCGTGTTATTTATTGGCTGTGTGCTTGACAAGTGGTCACCAAGAGGAATACTAATTCAAAGTGACAGTAAATTTCAGGAAGAGAAGCAATAAATTTTTCAATTAATATAATTTTCAGCCTTACACAGACACAGTGACCTGCTTATATGGAGATTTGCACAGTAAATAATTTACATGGGTTTTATTGTTTCAAATATATCAAAGAAATCTGTTTCATTTTCTACTAAATCTGAATGATATTTTCATAAGCTAATCAATAGCATCACACCTTTATATATTTGCTTGCTTTCTGATTTCTGTGTCAGCTTTACATGGGGCAGGAAAGAAATAATATCACTTACTCTGACCCTGCAGCTGGTTTCCAAAAAAGTGCATAGATACCTCTTGGTGAGAAGAAAGCCAATTAGATATTAAGCTGGCTGCTACTGTTCTGCCAGGAACATTTTTATTACCATATCAAACGTTTCTGACTCTCAAGTCAATTGTATCTGTATTTATTGTTTTTCACAGCTTCCCAAAAGCAAACACCACAGCAGTCAGGGCTGGCAGATGCTGGGAGCCAGCGACTGCTTAATGATGGCTCCAATTGGGAAACTGAATGATACATTTGCCAGTCAAATGGCAAGTGTCACTAATTTCAGAAGCATGGATCAAAGATCTGTCCACCCTGCATCGCTACCTCAGACTGAGATCATCATGGAATAGATTGATAGGGACACAGAAAAATCAATCCACTGTATGCCATAAAAACATGCTGGCACGTGCGAGGACACATGATGTGGTATTTCACAAAACTGAAGCACGCCAGCAGATTCCTCTGCCTCACGGAACCACTGTATTTGCATTGGCTGCAACCTACTTGCAATAACATTTTTTGAATTTTCAAGGCACGGCTAAGCTAGCAGGTGTTGTGAGAATCAACATCAAACTGCAAAATTGTGTGTGAGTGACGTTCTACCACACATTAATATTGGCACAGTGCAGCAGCATGAAAAAAAATAATGTTCAAGATTTAAATTCAATATGCTGTAATTAAAAATTAATTACAGCAATGATCTCAAACCAAATGCAATCACAGCTGGTGACTGTTTAAAAAATGAGGTAAAAGTCCAAAGAACAGCCCTGAGCTTTTAGATATAGAAATTGTCCTCTTGCTTGCTTTTATAATCAGATTTTTTTGGATTATTGGGGAGTTCCTTGAAACTATGCTGTTGCTGATTATATAAACGTGTTTGTTTGTTTGTTTGTTTGTTTATTTGTCTATTTATTAACCCCTACAATAAAAAAAAAACAAAAAACAAGTGTCTGCTAGGAGGAGGGCAGATTTGATGTAAGGGATTACACCTATCCAGGCTTATGCTGGCCAATACCATGCCACATCTGGTCATGCCAGTGTTGCAATGCTTGGCTTTGGGTCATGTCACCTCCCAATGGCACCAAGTCACATCCTTGCTATACACAAGGAGACCAGGTCAGCACCTCACACTCTGCCATGTTGGGCCTCCCAGATGCCCGGGAAGGAAGCCGGCAGCCAGCAAGGTGGCTAACCAACATCATTCCTCTCTTTGGTGCTCCAGCTCCCGTGTGCTGGGCGGCTGAGTCCCAGCTCTTCCTTTGGGCCATGCTTCTTCACTGTCCCTTTCCGAAAATACAGACATTGTGTTTCTGGGAGCAAACAACATTACCCAGGCTGGGCACAGGCGATCCAGGCTACAGGGTTCAATTTCTGACCTGCGATGAGAAGGAATTTTTTTCTGTTGATATAACTAGTTTGTTAGCTCATTAGAATGATTTTTGTTTGTATCAGCCACACATCTGTTTCCCAGCTTCCTTTGCTTATTCCTTCCACTGATGATAAAATTAAATAAAGAGTCCAGAAATGTTACTCCAAGAGACCATTCTGACAGGAGGGTGGGCAGGGAAGAGCTACATGAATGTGACAAACCAAGCAGAACATCAACACTATTGACAGGCATCAGGTCTGCTTTCAGCCCACAGCATGGCAGAGGAAAACAGCACGGCTGTGACAACACAGTTGAGCCGGTACTGGCACCACAGCAAGTTTGGCCATGAAATGACAGGCTGGTTAACAAAGGAAAGAAGTCTGACCTCGGTGTGAGTTACCTGGGTTCCCCATCTTCAGGGGGGATCACACATACCAATCCCAGGTGTGGAATTTGATGGCAAATGGAAACTTTGCAGCTGGACTCAGCAGAAACATAACTTAGCTGTGGGTGTAAGTTAGTTTCATTTTGTTTATCCAGAAAACATCAGGCCGACAGGAGCTCCATGACTTTGCTACTTAGAACTGGTTACCATGAGGGTGACATCCTCTGTTATGCTTCTTCTGAATTTTCCTGCTCTCTTTTCCCGTGTTTTGTACATTGTGGCAGCTGTCAGTGGAAACTGGAAGGGTAAGGTTTTCCTGTTAAAATTAAGCCAAAAGAAGGCAAATGATCTTTTAGGAACTTTCCTGACACACTTCTGCAGCAGTGCTGCATTAAGTTTTGTAACTAAAACAAGGCTAAATGCTTAATTCTATTTGAAGTAATGTTGCAGATTTAATTTCCTTTTTACTGCATTAATTGGGGAATTTTAGGTGATTAGGAAGATTAGTTTTATCTTTATAGGCTCTCTCTGTATTGCAGTATTTGCTGACAAAATCCTACCAGCAAAAGTGTCTATACAGTTGTCTTCAGCCACTCCTGGGAACCTGTCTTCGATGTGGATGCAAATATACTGTTTGTACTAACTAAAAAAACTTGATCTCTCTGCTCCCAGCAGTATTAAACAGCTCCTCACACATCCTCTTATTCATATTAATTTCTTCCCAGCTTTAAATATGTTTTCCAAGCTGCTAAGCCAAACCTTACTCACATATATGACAATACAGATTTAAAATCTGTAACAATCAACTGGAGCAAATTCAGATATTCATCTTGAAAGCAGAATTTGAGCCATGACCACAGAAGCAAGTGCACTTAGTTATTACCACTGTGGTTATTAGTAACACTGTGTTTGCTTGAAAAATACAAGACTCTTCTAAGTAAATTCTTCTGGCATTCGCTAAGATGTGTATGAATGTAGATACCACATTTTCAACCACTACAACCGTGTATCCTCAGTAATGACTGTAACACAGAAACTGTTTTTAATGTTTTTACTGATGTGATAATTGGTTTGAACGTTGAGAAATATGCAATTGCTGCTGTTATATTCTAAAAAAGCTCTTCTTTCTCTTTCCATAACACAAGTGAAAGCAATAATTAATGTAATTTGCAAAGATGTTATTTATTGCACATTAGTTGTGCAACACAAATCAAACAAGGCAAACAACAGGCTGAAAGTGTTCTGGATATCCATCACACATTTTGTGCAATGGAAGTGATACTTCTGTACCTGCCAGTGTGAAAATCCCTAATCACCTTCTGTAGCAGAACTCAGTAACAAAACAAGGAGGAGTTGTATTTGATTCCCTGTGAGAAAGCCGAGCAAGGAGAATAACAAAATAGATTATTTTTTTTCAAATAGATCATTGGGGAAGGCAGAATCAGAAGAAGAGTATCACAATGCTTAATTTGTCACTGGAATTTATAATCATCTTTGATGGTAAGGTGAAGACTGAGCAATGGAGTCAACTTCACACATGCTGTACATCCAGAGGTTCCATGAAGCCACCAAGCTACTTCATAGAAGGAACAAAGCCCACTGCCTTTGTTTTTCATGATTCACATCTTGCAGCCTTTGAGCAAGGTGGATCTGTCCTTGCATTTCGAGCAGACAAAGCAAGACCTTCGGTTGGTACAAACAAGGTTCAGCATGGGTGTCTCATGTCTAGCTCACCCAGACTCAGCATGCACTTCCAGGTGCCACCCTCATTCCTGTTTTGGTTTTGAGGTTGGTTTGATACAGGATTTTTCCTTGCAATAGTAATTTGCTCCCCTTAATACTGAATCCAGACCTCACAAGCTTCTCCAGCAGTTGGTGGCTGCAAACTGCAGCACAGATCCCTGCCAATGAGGGTTCGCAAGCCTTCAACACAGGCTGGCTTGCTGCTGTTTCCTTATATTTTTTTTCCAAAACCCTCAAAGGACATGGTTAGGACTAACCAAAACCCACCTCTCTTGTAGTGGCTGGCTGGAAGAGCGGGTCACTTCAACTCGACAGCAAGGGGGAGGAAGGCTCGTGCATGAACCACGTTCTCGCCCTGTGTCCACAGAGGGTTGTCCCAGGCCATATGCAAACAACACTGTCCCCATGACCTGCATTTCCAGTGGCTACAGGGAAGGAGCTAACATGGGAACCCCACAGGGCCAGCAGCTCTTTGCTGCTATCAGCATGGATTAAATGCCCAGTAGCTGAGGGGAGGAAAGTAGTTAAAGGTTTAGTAATCAGTGAGGTACCAGAAAGAGAGAAACAAAATACCTTCATTGTTAAAATAAGTAGTGGTGAGGGTTACTTCAGGGGCCTTTTTTTTACCCCTCATTGCCTATGGCCATAGACATGGGACTGGGATGCAGATCAACAATTCCTGCACTTTACCCACCCTCACAACAGAAAAACTACTGTTGGGTTTTCTCCACTAAATGAGACAAAGTTTGCAAAATGATATTATATCTTTCATTAAAAGCAACCATCCATGCAGGAAGAAGATTATCCATCATTTGGGGTGCAATAGTCCTTTTTCTAATTATGAGGAGGACTTTAGAGTCAGATACTCAAAGCACACCATGATCACAAAATGGCTGCATTTGGGAACAGGGCAGTTACGCCCAGCCTGCGGTTTCTGAATGAGGGACTTACCTGTCTGCCCTTTACTGTCACTGCATCTCACAAAACCAGTACTCAAGTACTCAAGCACTGCTTTTTAATAGCACACTGCTCTCGGAGGCAATGTGATTACATGTTACCAGTTACCGCTGCAAAGGGAAGTGGACCTCCACGGTTTTAAGGATTCAGGAAAGGACAGCTTTGCTGCAGCTTCTCAGTTAACTGTCCTAAAAGAAGAAACAGGATGTGCTAATAATATGCCCAAACTTCAATGCTAGACCTGGGAATTTTCCATGCAGATAGCCTGGTTAGATCCTCAGGAGACAGCAACTGGCACACTTCATGAGCAAAAGCAGTACATGTTGAGAAAGGACTCAAGAAGCGTCATCGGTCCTTTTGTGTTTTACTCGCACAGAGAAATATAATATTTAATATGTCTCTAAAATGTCTAAAGATGCACTGTACCTCATTTCTGAGATGCTAAGCCCAAATTTTAAATGGTTCTGATGTCCTACTTGTTCAAATATTTCAGAAATTCAGCACCTTGTGCTCTCAAAACTGTGCATAAACTATTCACAACAACCTGACTAAAACCACATTGTTGACAGACACTACTTATCCATTTCTTTGAACTTATAAAGCTGCAGGAATGTTTTATCAGTGCAAGAAGAGCCTGGATGAAGAGGAAGAGGTTGCAGTCTTTGTGATCTTTCCTTGGCCACTGTTTATCTGTGTGATGATGGATGTTGATGCACTGGTCAAAGATAACCTCAGCTGAGTGATTTTCATGGAAAATATTTAAACATCTGAGCATTTTACCTGCCCCTGTGGCATCTATATTCAAACAGGGTAATTTGTACACTGAGTCAATCCTTCACTTTTAGCCTAGTACCCAGCACCAACAGGGGTTCATAGCATAGGGTTTAGTGGCAAGTACTCAAAGCCCAAACAGGCAAGGAGGGAATGTCCTGACCAAAAGAAGCTTTCTTCCAAATCCTGATTAATGGCAGTTGCCTCATATCTAGCTTACAGCTCATCTGATGTAATTGGGGGTATTGTCATTGTTCCCAAAGCAATCCAGCATCTGCTCAGCTCCTGTGCACACAAAGGCTTGTCGTGATGGGTGCTGCTGCCTTTGGTGCAGAAATACCTCCTTCATCACCTTACAGCTGCAGCTTCAGAGGTGGTGGAGGCCTCATCCCTGGAAACATTCAAAGTCAAGCTTGGAGAGGGTCTGAGCAACGGGATCTAGTTAAAAAGGTCCATGTGCACTGCAGGAGGGGCTGGACTAGATGACTTTTAAAGGTTCCTTCCAACCCTTTACATTCTATGTTTCTGTACCAAGCTGGGAAGGTGGCTAAACAAATGGAGAGAGAGAGTGCTTTTGGTCCAGGTATTGCCCTGTGGAGTATGCACATGTATGCACAGGTATTGCATGTGACAGTCTACCAAAAAAGCCCAGGTGGCTTTAGACATTTCCCATTGGCAGAGGCCATGGCAGGAGCAGGCACCATGGGGGCTGTACTGGGAAACATGAAGGAGTGAAGGAACTTGACCTGCCTCTTACATCTGTGCTGCGAATGTTCTTTGCTTGACATGTAATGGAAAATGGAGCCCATTTCTCTTGTTGTTCTGACCAGCATGAGCAAAAACCACTAGAGCACAGAGCAGGATACTGGGAAGGTGGTAGGGGAAACAGTTCACCTCTTGTGTGTGAAAGCAAACTGTGCCAGTCCACTCTGCCTGCAAGGATGAGGCTGCTGAAGCATCTAGGAAAGCACTGTCTACTCCATAGCAATAAACAGCATTTTGTTTCACTTTATTTTTAGCTTGGTTCCTCCTCTTCCTCCCCACATATGAGCCTGTCAGCTGAAGGCAAAGCTCCAAGAACAACAACATTTTGAGCCAAGGACTAAGCTCACAATTGGAAAACCAGAGCCTAGATATGACAGGCTGCTCTATTTACTAACACAGAGCACATAAAACCAAACCAAACCAAAATAACCTACTTCAATATTTTTGCTTCACACAGCAAGGAAAGTGAGTTGTCCTTGCACTCAGCTCTGATGTGCTGCCATCAGGAATACCCTGAGAAGTTGGATGAAATTTATATAAAACACTGAAACCCTTGTGTGTAAGTTCTTGCTACAAATCTGAACCTCAAATGGGAATGTGATTTGAATTTAAACACTTAAAACTGTTGCCTTAACAGTAGGCACTTTTGTATATTCATTCTCTTGCCACTGTCCCCAGTCTCCCATGGTCTTGAATGATGTGTTGTTTTTAGACAATTAGCTTCTTGTCTGCAGAAGAGCAGTTTGGCCCTATCCCTTCCATTGTCTTTTATGTCCAGCAAGGAAAAGGGGGTGGAGGGGGGGCGGAGAGAAAAAAAGAGAGAGACAGATTTCAATCAAAACCACTACATTGATAAGGGATTAATAACAGCCTGCTTTGTGACCAGATGAAACCTAGCAATCAGCCTGAACACCTTTGATTTGATTAGCAAAAATGATCTCTTCCAAGTATTGCAGGTTGCTTCCAGCAGCAGCAGCTCTCAGGTTTGCACCCTAGCGGACCCTGCTGCATCTGACTCGTTTTAAGGACAAGATTTTGTCAAGCTAATTGAGTAACATAAGATTGGTTTTTAGCAGCCACAATTCATGCTGAAGACACAAACAGCACTTTCCTAAATGCACACAACAGAAGTGGTGACAGAGAAGTAAGCAGGCAAAAGCGGGTAGTCTGGTGAGCAGGTGTCCTGCTGCTGTATTTTCACTGCTTCAGCAGGTTTTAATGCTCAAAGTTTCAAGGGCCAGACGTCCCGCTACTGTAAAGGAGCCAAATGGCACCGAACAGAGCAGGGAACAGCAAATATGGAGCAGACAGGCGCTGTTTGGGTGCAGGCTTGGGAGGGCGTGCAAGGCAGGGAGGAGGCAAAGTCACTGGCACATCTTGCTGCTTCTTGGGGTACCCAGACTGCCCCCCCACACACACCCCTCCACCCCCTGCTGAAGAAGCTGGCAGAAGCGCCATCGCATGTGAGAAAGGTGCTTTCACTATGAGCGGGAGGCTCGGGGACTACAAAGAATACAAATTGTCATGGATGCTCACGTCACCCACGAGAATGGATCCACCTATGTCTCTGGAATGTGTCATTCTTTCCATTAATGAACTTCATAGCAATCCCATTCCTGCTGCTGCAGACGACCAGTGCTGTACCAAATCAATCCTACTCCTCGTGGGGGCAATTCAGCATTTGTATTACTTCCTGACACCATGTGCTGTTACCTTTCTTTTAGTTCATATTTTTACAGCCAGGTGTATATTTATTTGATCCGGGCCAGTGCTGGAGAGCCACCAAAGGAAGCAATACCTGGTGATATTCTGGTGCCACAGCTCCAGCTCATGAAGACCCCAACGGGACTTTTTAAAAGCAGCATGGCAGATGTTTCACCAAGCTCCTGTGCACCTTCTGCTCCAAGTGACACCACCAGTTTTCCTTCAGAAAGGTCAAACCCGGCGTCAGTGTGAAGACGAATGCCCCTTTCCCATGCTTAACTACAGCTGTGTTGTGCTTGGCTGCTCCAGGACACGCACGCAGCGGCCACAACAGCCTGGCTCCTCTTTATGGTAATCAGCCATCTGCCAGAAGGCAGCCCAGGAGAGCCCAGCCAAGGCAGCCTTGTGCAACAGTGGGAAATAAAGGCATGAGCTCTTGTCTGGCAGGAGGGGGCACAGCTTCATGCCATTCTCTCAGTGTTAGCCCTGGCTCCTTGAAGGTATGTGATCTGCTCGACTTGTACTGATCTGTGATGGTGATCCTTCCAAACAAGAAATAGAGACATGCATGAATCCCGCTCTATGTCATGAGCAACAGTAAACACCTTGTATTTTTTATATATAATCAATATATATATTTTTTATATATAATCAAGTATTGCAAAACAAGACACAATTAGTTATTCAAACCAGTATTTATTCTGACACTAACTCACCTTCTCACATGAGATGTTTTACCTATATATGGATGAATACATTCATTTCATAATATGATAGTGAAGATTATTAAGGCTATGTTCTGACCTCATCTATAAACATTCACTTCTACCAGTTCCTAAACATTGACAAAATAGTTCCACTCAGCAATTTCTTATATTTATCCTCTTCTTAGAAGCAGGGGGGAGTTTTTTAAGTTCATAGTAAAAAAGGTTGAAAAACATTGCTATAGATATATGGAATAAGTGTGCTTTAAGCAATAGATCCTGCTCATTGTATAATATGGATTATGATTAAATCATGAGATTAGTATTTATTATACTTTTATGAATTTCATATATTTAAAACAAAAGGAACAGAAGATAAAAGCAGTCTGGAGTGAATATTTAGACAAGAACTCCATGAGACTAAGTACAAGAAAATTTCTTTTTATTAATCTGTCACTGTGAACACATCTCCCTTAGAGCACACAAACCAAGCCAGCCAGCAACTCCCAACACAACACATTTTCTTCTGGTCTTCAAAAGCATTTTGTCCATTAATTATGTATATCTTCAAGGAGACACATATGTGGGCTTCAGGAGAAAAGACAGTGAGGATGATTGGAAGAAGCCTAAGGAAACTCTAAAGGTGCCAATGCAGGGATCCTTCAGCAGAAAGAAAATGGATTAAGAAAATTCAGACTTAGGAAGCTAAGATACTTTGCATATGCCTGTGTCTTCAGTGGGGACCTTGGGTGAAAGACAGCATAGGATTACATCCCTCAGGTTACTTCTCTTGGGCTGAAGCGGTTGTGGAGCTTTTCATGTAAAGAGAAGGCCTCAAGATCTTCAGCCCAAGGATACCTACCCACCTGTTTCAAGATGTTCCTTTATTCCTGTGTTAGAAGGTATTGGTATGGCCTGCAATTGTTATGTTTTATGAGACCCTGGTAAGTTTTAAGGAATTGCCATTCTGTACCTTTATATACTTATTTTATCTTTTAGTATGTAAGAGCCATAGATATCCTATCCACATCCATTAATTTTGGGGGGACATAGAAATCCCTTCAAGGCAGAGTGGAGGATTAAGGCTACTATAAGCTAAGAGTTATCAAGGAAGATCTGTCTAAATAAAATTCAAGAAACAAAGGAAGCCAAAAGAAAACAATGTCCAATAATGTAGTCATTAATATTTTTGTCTGTGCATTTCCCCAGCTCTGGAACTGGCTGGGGATTTACTACCTCACTTTGGGAGATGGACTACACAGCTCAAATGAAACTGTAATGGAGCATTAACAGAATTAGTGCACTGAAAGTGCTTTGTAGGCTAGAGTTAGACATTTTCATCTAGGATGATGGGATCACTTTCCTACAGTAATTAGAGGAGCAGCTGACATAAACTCTGTAAGTGACCTGCTTGTTGCCACCACTGTGAATCAAAATTAGATTAGCAGCCCCCCTACAGGTGTGGCATGCAGTATGGAGGTTAAAAGCACATCAAGTGCTTTGGTGATTCAAACTGAACCAAACTGCATCAAAAGGATTAGATAGCATTTGGAGCAGCCACATGTAGTGAGATGGAGAGAGATCATATAGCCCTGGGGAGAGATCATATAGCCCTGGGGAAGGGAGGTGAAGTGTCTGTACAACAAACAGTTCTTGATAAGTATGGAAATATTCATTCCCAACTCCTCATGAAATTTACAGTGGTCATGGGTTGCCTTCCCATTCATTGGCTGTCTTCCCAAGCAACAAGTAAATAAATTAAAAATTGACTTGAATAAATCAAAAGCCAGAAACCTCCAATGCAGGGGAAGGTCGATGTAAAAATGTATTTTGGGACAATACCAGAAGAACTGGCAACTGACACAATTATCTTACACATCTTGTGCTATTTTGTGGTTCAAAGTGATGACTGAAAAATTTCTGGTTTTATTCTAAAATATAAGTTTTTAGCCCTCATTGTTGCAGAACAAAGCTTGAAAAAGTTACCCAAATATATCCAAAGGACCAGACCAAATAAAAAGATCTCTAACCTCTTAAAAACAGTCTAATTATTTCAGAGCTGCTCTCAAGATGCTGTGGGGACCCAGAAGAATTCATAAAATTCATAACACCTCAATTTTTCAGTTCTGCTGTACTTTGGGTCTTATGCCTGCTAACAGCAACAACAAAAATAAAAACCAAATGAAGAAGTCAAGTAATATGCTTTAGGGCTGCATCTCTGTGCAAAGTTAAAATTTTGTTCATGACTCCATCATGATCAGCTCAACCAAAAAAAAAAAAGAAGGAAAAATGAACTCCTTGAGATGGGAACATCAGTGTGGGCTGCAAACACTGGCAAGAGCAGTGAGACCTTAAGCCAGTGCTGCTGCTGAGCATGTGGCATAATCATAGCACAGCCTTAGTGTAAATCTTTCAAGACAAAGCCCCTTAAAACTGGGAAAGGAATAAAACAAGGATATACTGGGAAACGAGCCAACACAAAAAAGAAGAGGGGAAAACAGGACTCTAGTTGGGACAAAATTAATAGAGAACCAGACAGGGAATTTTTGCATAGCCTAGGCTCCTGATCATGTAATTAGAATAGTATTTATTGACCAAAATAGGTTTTCCACTAATTCTAAGTGCCTCTACAGAAGCCACAGTGCTTCAAGCAGACATATCTCACACTTTCTTTCCTTGAATTCAGATTTATCAGGAAACTTGTAGATAAATTTAAACATGCAAAAGATGCATTACCATTAAAAAAAAAAATAATAATTTGCTGAGATTTTCTAGTATCAGGAAAAGATGAGCAGGAGTAGTAGGCCAGTTGCAAACTGAATTAAGTAATGGTCAATTATACCCAGCCTATTTTCAAACTGCATGTGTAAATTAACATAGTTAATGGAAATAAAGTTCTATCCCCTTCCTTGTGCCATAGGATGTAGTAAACAGCAATTTGTAAACATTTGTGTGACCCCATCCCACCTCACAGAATGGACAAGATAGGATGAGAGGAAACAGCTTCAAGCTGCCCTGGGAGGTGGTTTAGATTGGATATTAGGAAAAATTTCTTCACTGAAAGGGTAATCAAGCATTGGAACAGGCTGCCCAAGGAAGTGGTGGAGTGACCGTCCCTGGAAGTATTCAAAAGACTTGTAGGTGTGGCACTTAGGGACATGGTTTAGTGGTAGACTTGGCAGTGTTAGGCTTAAAATTGTACTTGATGTTCTTAAAGGCTTTTTCCAACCTAAATGACTCCATGATTCTATGAGAATAAGATTTCTGTCAAAAGCCCCAAACTATGACTCTTCTGATTCCAAGACTGATCTCTACCGTTAAGACACAACTAAGCACATCTTCTGCATCTTCTGCTTTTCACCCAACACATGCATGAAGTGTCAGCACATACACAGCAGGGTCCAAGTGGTAGCACTGTCACTGATGTGCTGCAGAGAAAGCCACACTGTGCCCATGTGCCACTCCTCTGGCTGGCCTGGAGTGGCTCCTGAAACTGGAGCTTGCAATAACTGTTAGCAGATTCCCAAATTAAGCAAAAACACCCACTTACAACACACAAAAAGACCATCAGTGTTTTCACAGACTTCACTGATTGCTGATAGAAGTGTTCAGACCAAGGGATGGGCACAGCCTGTGCATTGTGGTGCAACAGCAGGAGCCCAGGGAAGATGGGCACAGTGACAGTGAGAAGCAGCTCAAGTACTGCCTGGAAAATACTTACCCATCAGTGTTAACTACTGTGAACCCATTCCTGTAACTTTATAAAGCACAGGATATGTTGGACTGGTGGGGTACCATCTGGGAGGGCATATTCTAAGTAAGAGGTGGTTTTGTCTTGTCTAAACAGCACCACAGCAGCATTGCAGCAAAGGGAGTTGCCAAGGCTGCCCTTCCTTCACCAGACCAGACTCCCAAATCACAGAATCATAGAATTTTAGGGGTTGGAAGGGACCTCAAAAGATCATCTAGTCCAACCCCCCTGCCAGAGCAGGATCACCTAGAGTACATCACACAGGAATGCATGCAAGCAGATTTTTAATGTCTCCAGGGAAGGAGACTCCACAACCTCTCTAGGCAGCCTGTTCCAGTGCTCTGTCACTCTCACAGTGGAGAAGTTCTGCCTCACGGTTATGTGGACCCTCCTATGCTCCAGTTTGCACCCATCATTGTTTAAAGTAACCACCATCACTACTGTCACCAATCTACCTCTGAGATGAAAGACCTGCAGCAAACACCTTAGGTCTGTGAGAGAAAGTACTGGTAAAGGTTTTGCTGCTGACCTGCAGCCAATGTGTCCTTTTAATTATTTAATATTCTGTTTAAGTTTCATGCTTAATGCTAAGCAGAGGGGCACCTGCCAGCCAAACCTGCCTGACAGAAGACAGATAATGTTCTCACTTTCTCAGTGAAAACAGCTGCAGCAGAGCCAGGACTGGTCACAGCAATAGACACCATATACAGAGATACTGTCTCACCCCACAGCAGTAGGTGTACTGAAAGAATATATGCTTTTTTGTGTTCATTAAGTGTTAACACTGCTGACAGCAGCAAAAATAGCATTTGACTGTGTGGCTGTCAGCCACTGTGCAGATTTTATCACAGGAGCAAGTCAATGACAGATTCAGATCAGGGAAGGAGACCTTTAGGTCTCATCTTTCAGTATGCATTTTATTGCAAGAGAGGACAAGCAGGACACACTGGGGAGTGCTGCCTTTAAAATACTAGCTATCAGTGTCTTGCAATGCCCACATTTGCTCAAGTGGAGATTTTCGGGCCCCTTGTATGTTGGCACAGTTGACAGCATTATCAGTGGTCTGGAATTACTAACCAAGCTGAGTCCCTTCCTCTTGTCTCCCTTGCTCGTTTTCTTTTAATACATGCAAAACTTTCAGCCTGCATCAGTGAGCAGTGGAAAGAAGAGACTGACTTAGTTTCTAGGTTACGCTGCTATAGAAATGAAGCCCAGGACTGGGGCTGACCTGTTTGGAAACTCCAGCAAGACGAGCAGTAATGAACAGAGTCCAGGTGTTGCTGGTTATGCAGTGTTGTCACCAGCTGTACTGGTCTTCTTCACACCCCCTCATTTGTGCCCAGGCCCTGCTGCTAGTTTACCAACAGGCGGGGTCTGCTTTAGGAGGCTCCAGGAACAGGGTTTATCAGCAGAGGCCAAATGCCAGGCTTGATATTAATTACAGTTATTCCACTGATGCCTTTCTCCCTGGATTCTGCCTCATGTTATGTTTCCCCTGCTCTGCAAGATGAAAGACACCACCATCCCTTAAAAAAAGGAAAAGAATAAAAAAGTGTTAAGCCATCATTCACTCTTCACAGCTTTTGACATTCTCTAGACCTTCTATCTTGATGCCTCTACCTTTAGTGTAAAAATCTTTGAAGATGAAAAAAGACTGCCATACAGTCTCCAGGCAAAAACATTGCAAAGTACCATGGATCTGAACTTAAACTGTGGTGGCTTGTAATCCTTGAGGAGCTAATAATCATCTGTTAACAGCCGCACCCACATTGAAATAGTCAGAAATTACACACTTACCTAACAATTCCTACAAAGTAAGCCATGGCTGTAATTGCCACAAATATGAAATGTGAGTGTAAATAAATAAGAATGAAGGCTACGAAACTCTTAAGGAGACCATAAATTGCACTGGTACGAGAGTCTCCACCCCACAAAGAATAAGACAGCAAAGCATGGGAAAGCAGGAGATTTGGGTTTGCTTTTAACCCCCAAAGAGAAGACATCCACTTACTCCTTGGAAAGCAAGATCAGACACTAGTTGATACAGTGACTGCACTATCAGTTGCTCATCAGTAACATCATCTTCTAACAGAAGATGCACAAAGAATTAGGGCAATGTTAAGACCATTTGTTCTAAAAGTCCTGAAGTAATCGGCTTCAACCAGACTGTATATCTGAAAAATAGCTGTCAAACCCCCCCTCCCCCATACTGTATATCAGGGGAAAAAAAAGTCATCAGAAACACTAATACTTTAAAAATCAGTGAGTGCAATTATCATTCAGATCCTGACACTAGCGTGTCATATTGGCACATTCAGATAAAAAACACTGCTTGTATTGAGTTAAAACACCTCAGATTGGTAATGTTGAGGTCAGCTGCTTCTGCATACGAAAGGTTGGCTGAAAACTGGCTTTCCTTCTGCGTTATTTGACAACACAACCACTTAAGGTAGCACAGGATGTTGCAGATTACCGGACTACAAAGACCCTAATGAACCATTTGCTGCAGTGTTTAGACGTACTGTTTTGTGGTTGTTTTAATGTGATTTCCTTTAAGAAAACTACAGGAGAAGTCAGACCCTAAGCTTGTGTCACTGTACAAAGCTGTATTGGAGGAAATGAAGAAAAGCCAAAATATAGCAGCTGTAAATCTAATTCCACAGTCTTGAAGTACAGAAGTGTTTCAATCTAAAATAGCAATACAGAAAATGGAAACTGAAGTAGACAATCATTATTATGATGATGATGAACTAGAATAACCCAGAAAAAAAGCTTTTCTGTATAAAATGATCTTTAGACTGAGCCTCTATAGTAAGTCAGAAATCCTTGCATTAAGTGTCATTCAGCTGAATGTATTGATTTTTTGCTTTGCCTTTCATGATTTCCATCTACTATTCACTGCAACAGACTGAGAAGATTGCAACTTGATCTATAGAGACTCTCAGCCCAATGCTTCCCTCTTTCAGAGATGCACGTGGGGAAGAGATTGCAGAAGAATAGTAAAAATTTCCCATACCTTCAAGATGCATTAAGTGGGACATATCTTCATTCAAACCAGTAACATTCATAGTAAGGGCAGGAAGGTAATACTAGATTTTGGAGGCAGTGATCTTTTACACACCTGGGTTGGTTTTTTGGTGTTTTTTTTTTTCCAACACATGCAGAAAGTAATATCTGTTCTGAAACACAGCCCATTCACATTATAAAGCCCTCTCTGCCACTGTTTTTTCCATCCCACCATAATAAGACTCCAGCAGAAACTGCATAGACATTTGCTGGAAGACCCTTTCTCAGTAGCTGCCCAATGCCTGCTTTAGAAGTAACCCAAGAATAAGTAAGAGATAAGTCTTCTCATCAAGTAAGGAAAATAATCAAAAGGAGACATGGAAATAGCTTACCACCTTTCTTCAGCTTCAGCTGAAATCCATAGACCTCCATACACACCAAACTGCACAAGAGGGTCAGTCAGCTGATATTAATCTGCTCAGCTACACTGGAGGTGAGTGATTTTATGCCAATGTGCAGCAGCTGATGCTCTGGAAGGTGGATGGTGGTAGTGGGTGAGAAGAGGTGGCACTCATCTTTTGTGAGATTTGGGGTTTGGTTTCATGTGTGATTTCACCTTGGATCATTAATACCTGTGTCATAAAGCACAATAGGAGAGGGTAGACTAAAAGTAGTGTACAGATTAATTCCTAAATGTTGACTGCAAGGCCATGTTCAAGAGGCTGGAAATTAGCTTTGTGTCAGTCCTTGCAATTTTCAGAAACTCTTAAGCGCATTTCAATGCAAAATCCCTACAGTACTCACACAATTCAGAATATGAAACTAGAATAATTGGCAATATATTCACCCTAGGTAAAAATCTTCAGTATAAAAATTGGTATTGTGCTTTCACATTACCAGAATTGCAGGAATTTCAGCTTTTTGGACTGATCAGCTGCTGAAACTTCTTGCTCCGTTAACCAAGATCACTTAGCTGCCACCAGGTCTTGTCTAATAAAGATAGGGAAAAGGCATTTTAGAGCAGTCCATCCTCTTCACCAGGATCCAGTCTGCTTGTGCAGAATAAAAGGAAAGAAACATTAACACTACTATGGAGCTGTTGAGCTCAGGAACATTGCAGAAACTGAACAAGATGGAGTTTAAGATTGCATACAGAATAAAGCAAGAGTTCCCAATGTGTGCAGCAACCTTCCTCATGGCTCAAAAGCCTTTGGGTGAGGCAGCAGAAATGCTTTTGAATTGCTGAATCCATATAATAACTTAGGCTATTTTCCTGCTGTGAAAGGATGGGCAAGAGTGTCTAGACACTGAGAGGCCAAGCCTATTGATGTGGGCAGGCTCTACCCCCACGGAGCCGTCAGTTCTATAGAGCACTGCAGCTGTGTGCTCCAGCTCTCCAGCTGTGCTGCGCAGTAGCAGCCTGCCAACACTCTTATCCAAAACAAAGAAGAGCTATTAGAGGAGGATGAAAATGAAATTTTGAAGAGGAATCACCTCTTCAGATCCCCAGCCTAAGCCAGTGGATCTACAACAGCCTCTTAGAGAGCAAATTCAGAAATACACAGATAAAAAATCAAAAGAATAATTAACTTTTAATCATGCCCCGGTTTGCATGCATGTGTGGGTACATATAAGGCATGGGAGATTCTGTTTCAGAGCACTGTGAAGGGAAAATCCAATGTGCCTCCCAAGCATAGTTTAATTGAGAAAAGCTAGGGCTGAAGTACCTCTCTTCCCTCTCTCCTAGTATGAATCAATGTAGTGGGGGTGAGGAGGTGCCAGGAGTAGGTATGTTTGGCAGCCTCTTGGCTGAGCTTTGCTAAGGAGGACTGCAGAACCAGAAGGAATTGACAAGGAGGAGGAAAAGGGGAATGCACAGTGATGGCCAGCTCATACGGACACTGGGTATGGAGGATGAGGGATTCCAGACCAGGGTTCCTGTGGGGCAGATTCCTGCTCCCTCTGTTTCACCTCACCTCCCTCTGCAGAAGATAAATGGTCAGCAATGAAGACAGGAACCAAACCTGATACTTCATCTGAGGGCAAAGGGCATCTTTGCAAGTTATTGCTGTTGTGAAGGAGCAGACCAGTGTCATTCGGAGATGAGTCTACTTTTGTGGGGCCATCAAAAGTCAAACACTGAGGTAACTCTGTGATAACCTTGGACACTGCTTTCAAAGAGCCATTTTACCACAGTGAGTTCACTACCATTGCAATTAAAAAAAATTATTTATTACTTATATTTGATGAAAACAGCATGCAACTGTAACTTCTCACCCATGTTTACCAGTGGTACAGCTTGTATAATAAGAAGGACAATGTGTGTTGCAGCTCTCATAACCAAGGACCGTAGATCTATTAATCTGCTGTTAAGTCTGGATGTGCAGAGCTTGTTCATTATCATTGTATTATTCACCAGAAAGGTGTTACTGAAACCATTTCCAGTGCAATGAGAATTGTTGGAAAGTCTGTAAAGATCCTTAAATTCAGAACAATATGCCATTGCCTGGTGGAAACTTTTCTGATAAAGTGAAAGTCCATTTCAACAGCATTTTCATAGCTGAGTGGGTGCCAGCCTACCATGATTATTTTATGTCATTGAGAGAAATTGATGAAATTTGGAATCAAAAGGAAGAGGGGTTACCTTAGCCAGGCTATTCTGAGTAATTGTCTATTTTGGTTTTCTCAGGTGACACTGTTCAGGTAAGGTTTCTTTAGTTAACTCAAGCCGAAGTGCAAGGCCAAAGAAAATTTGCATTTGATTTACAGTTGCGAGAAAACTGAAACCGCTGAAGAAGAATGCAAAAAGTCAGCAAAGAGAAAAGGAGGGAAAGCAATCAAACCTGTATGCTTCAGCAAATACTTAAAGATGACAGAATATTTAGAAGTAGAATTCAGTTAGTGTTTCTCAGATTTCAGGCCCCAAGAGCAAGCATTTGCTATTTTTCAAGGGCCTTATGCTTGTGGCTCAGAAAGTCCTCCAATAGAGAGCTCTAGCTCCAGATTTAAGAGTTTATTGACCTCAAGTGAGTATAGGGACAAAAGTTTGAATGAAATATGGCTGGTTTCTGCTAGAGGCTGCTATTATGAGCTATGCAGTGTTTATTCAGTTCTACTGTTACATTATTGAATCTCTCATTTTTGAATATACAGAAAAAGGAGAAAATCTTTCCCACTTCAAATATACATGAAGAAGCCTAAATTCTGTTCACCGTTGACCAATGCCCACTTTTCACCTTGAGTTTTGACCTGCATAAACCCTATTCACACCTCAGGGGAATAATAATGGTCCCTATTTGTAGAACCCTGTAGAGGTAAACACAGCATATCACTTAAAGGTGCTGGATTGCAGGTGAAGTGCTTCAGCAGCTGTTGGCCAAATACCCTACACTTCAAATGACAAAACACGACCCAAAATTGAGGAACCAGTGCTTTAGAGACTTCTTCACTGTGGGAGTGGAGGAGCTTATGCAACACTCATCCACCACCAACTGAAAGGCACTGCCTACAGCAGGAGCAGGGCTGGGCCAGCTCTTGCTGCTACAACAATAAGCTGTGATATGTCAGTATTACAAAGAAAACAAATATTTCATATTTCAACCTATTACTACCATCTTACGTATATTATTTGCTATGTAGAGGGTAATTCCCCTAAAGGACACCACAATTAAGTGGCAAATTAATTTGCTGCTTACATTCACAAGCTCTTCCAGCTGGCTTAATTCACATCAGCCACCATAATTTATTAACAGTGAGGTGAGAAAAGACATGAATCAGCTTAATGTGTTATAAGTAGGGCATTGTCATGGCAACAAGATGCGGACTGGTTTCTACTATTTACGTATGGTTTGCTTTGTGTTCAACCTTAAGATACCACTTGAAACAACTAGAATTAGAAACATCTTTCTTTCAACTTTTTTTCTACTTCAGTGTGTTTTTTAAAAAAAAATATCAAAACAAGCCTGTGAAGAGCTCTGAAGCATCTCTCCAGGAAAACAGCTATATGATCTTCATTGAGTCTTCCTAGAAACAGAAGCCTTAACTCTGATCTCCCAACCTTTTTCTCCCATTGTCACACAACCAATTCCATGAATTAACCCCCAGTTTATACCAGCCTGATATCAAAACCAGACATTCCCTGTTCCATGCTCTACACATGACTATTAACTGGAGAGGGGTGGGGGAGGGTAGGTGGAGAGGGAGTTCAATGGTATTACTGAAAAAAGAAAAACCTTCTCTTTGTTTTTTAAATGCAATACTACTTAACACAGGACATGGAAAAGCAATTAAGGATGTTGCATTTTTACAGACTCGTGATAGGGAAGCATAAAGATCAAAATTAAAAATTAATTGCAAGGGATTTTTACTGCCTTCCTGGGTAAGCCTAAATCCCATGTACCTTTTGCATCAGTAATTAATGGTTTTCATAAAACCAACTCTTCATTCAAAGTTCATTTTATTTACAACCCTGCTGCACAAAGGGAGTGGTTGGAATACCAGCACAGCCTTTTGAAACACACTTAACAATATTACTGTTTCGAATTAAATTTTTTCCCAGTACCTCAGGAATCTGATATTAAATAGTTAATGAAAATCAAAATGTCTCTAAGACGTGTCAGAAAGAACACGTGGCAAAACGAAATCCCTTTCATGAAAAAGAATGCAAGCCTAAAGCATTGATTTATTCTGAGTAAGGACAAAAAGAATTTGAAAAATTCAAAGAATTATTCCCCTTCTCTCCATCCAGTATTCATTAATTTATTTTTAATACATCTGGGTTTATATTACTCTAGGTATTTGTTTGCATAATATGTAGGGCAACAGGCAACTGGGCTGTGCCATAACATAAAGTTATTCTTATTTAGCAACACGAGAAAAAAAATCAACAATATAATTTTTCACTCAAAGCTTCTGTCAAGCTGCAATGGCAAATGTTCAATTGAGTACTAGTAAATGGTACCTGCTGAGGTCAACTGCAGAAGTTAATTAGGAAAAGAAAGATCTGGACAGCCTTACCTAAAGCTTCAATGAATTTGTTCAGTCAATGCTGCTAATGGCCCTAAATACAAAAGAACTGATAGCTGTTAATTAAAAATGCTTAAGGAGGCCAAGTCAGGGGAATGACAGTCTTGTTTTCAACAGTTCTTTACTCTGTGTCAAGTTCAGCGAGAAGTGCCTCTGAGCTGCAAAGTTTGGCTGGGGGCCTGGATCTAATATGACACACAACAAGCAGGTGTGCCAAAACATTGGGTGGGCAGCATGAGCAGAGGTAGGCGCCCTGCAGAGCAAGCTGCCAGCCTGCTGTGGCTGGAGGTGCTGGGTGACTGATTCCATTGCTCGAGCACTCAGGGGCCTCACTATATACCAGCTCCCCCATGCAAGCAGCATTGTTAGAAACACCAGACAAAAGAATCACGGACTACCAAGTTGAAAGGGACCTCATGGATCCTCTGGTCCAAAGACAAAGTCACTGTCCAAACCCCACGGTTAAACAGAAGAAATTGTACTGGCTTGCCACCACACAGAATCACAGTCTCACAGAATCATTTTGGTTGGAAAAGACCTTCAGGGTCATTAAGTCCAACCACAACCTAACTCTACCAACTCTTAACCTAACTGTAACAAGTCCAGTGTTTAAACTGTGTTCCTAAGCACCACATCTACATGTCTTTTAAACACCTCCAGGGATTGCCAGATGAAGCAATCTGGCTGCTCCTCCGCCAGGCTGAATGCATTTTTTGACGAGCCTCAACCTTAATATGGTGGAAGAAGCATTAGTGGAGAAATACTGCATAATATGGGCCATGCCTGCCCTTGCTAACACATCACTCAGTGCCATTGGTGGCAGATTTTGCCTCCCAGCCATTTATCCAGTGGGAAGCAGTTTGTGACTGGTATACTTCACGAAACCTATGAAATCACTGAGGAACAGTGGTGACTTTCCCCGACTGCAGGTCCGGGCAGCAGAGTCAGCCCCATGAGCCACTCCACCTCTCACAGCTAGCACCTTTCAGCAATAATGAATGAGCTGTCAGATATTCAACTGCTTATATGGCATGAGCCAGTACTTCCCTGAATACATTTTCACTGCTCGAGCTCAGCTCCTTAAGGTTGCAGTTTCCAATGGGCAGATTACATTTCAGCCATCTTCTCCTTGCACAGAAGGTGATTACAGTTAACGTGGAAGGGAAAGGATATTTTCAAAACTGGCTTTTGAACTTTTTTGTTTCCTTATATGTGAGGAGACAGTATGAAAAGTTTCCCCCTCCCCAATATTTTTGACAGCTTAGAGCTATAGGGCATGTCCACCATGTTGCTGAGGTCCTGACTGAGTGGGTGGGAATGCTCACCCCTTACATGAAACTTCCCTCACTCACACAGTTAATGTTTCTTTTGTGGTGAAAGGATTGTTAACACCTCAACAATTTCTTCCCCCAGTGCTAAGATGTAAAGGCAGTGTGCCCCAGGCTGCTACAGGTCCTGGGATACTGCAGGTAGCTTGTGTGACTCCTCCGTGCTCATCGTGACTAGAGGTAAGTGCATTGAATGAGACAGGATTAAAATGAAACAAAAGAAATCCCTGCCTTTGTGCAATTACCTGATGCTTTCCTCACACTGAAAACAAAGGATATATAGCCTCGCCCTTCCCAAAGCTAGCCCTCCTATGTTAAAAAACAATATCTCTTTTGATGCCAAATCTGCCTTTTGCAGTTTTCAGCTTACGCCTGTAGGAAGTAATAACTAAAAATGTAACACATATCTGTTGCTTGACCCTAAAACGGTCTTTCCACTCCCCTGTGATTCCTTGTTACTTAAACCCTGAAACCTTGTTACTCAAAGGTGCTGATGCAAGAGTCCACTAGGGAAGCGAGACTTTGGAAAATGCTTCATCATTTGCATTAGTTTTGTGTAATTTAAAACTGCATTTCCACCTTAATGAGAAGTATCACTGGTATCACACTTCTTTGCCCAGTCCTGACAATATGGCAGGCAAAGAGAGAAAATCCCAGGGTGGAGCTTATGGTTCCCAAGCTGAAGAGAAGGAGAAGAAGGCATTTGGTCTTAGATTGTCTCTGTTATTGGAGATCTGACATTTAAAACAAAGCCTGGGAAACATGAGTCTGGGCAGATATTTGCAGAAACAGCTAGAAGAACCATGTGTCCCAGCTCCACAGAAAGCAAATAGGAGGCAGGGGCCTCCTTCTGAATGTGCTATACCAGGCCCTGTATGCCTCATGGGAAGGGCTTCACCAAGAGGTTTGGAAGCAAAAGTCCTTTATTCGGCCCCAGGATATTTTGAAATCTTCACCTTCCTGCAACACCTGAATTACAGTCAGGAAATACTGCTTTTGTAGGCAGAGGCTCATTTCAGGAGATTACTTTCAAATGAGGTGACTAACCCTGCTGTGTGCAGCCAGAGGAGATCCTTGCCCACCTTGGAACGTTTGGCCTTCAAAATACAGACTCTTAAGATGATGGAAAGGAGCCAGCTCTTCATCAGTTGGAAGGAATGTCTTTGATTTTGCTTTCAGCTAATGATGCTGGATGTAGGACCAAACAACTGAAAAATAATTAAAATATATAAGATGAAGAAAACATCTTCTCCAATGGCATTCATTCCATATAACTTAAAAGACCACAAATCAGTAAAGTAGGCACCATGTTGCACAACATGTTGCAAAATTCTGCAAGAGATTTAGTGTGTAAAGGACAACTGCTAGGGGTTGAACGACTTAGTAAATAAAACTTTTAAAAGATCTCAAAGGACTACCACAAATGGCAGATGCAAAGAAAACCCTACAAGGGTTTGCCTAAGTTGCTGTGTTAACCACCATGCTTTGCCACAAAAACATTATCTGCTGTGGTGAAGAAATGCTCTTCATGGTAGTGCTAAACAGAATTGTTAGCAGTATTTGTGCATTAAATGTGATTTATCCCATTGAAACACCTTGTAGTCCCCATGTTAGAAGCAGTGTTGCTCATAAGGTCAGCTTTTGGTCTAAGACCTGTGGTATGAAGAACATGACCTGATGGTTCATTTCTATACAGAGGAGCATACATCTCAGACTTAGGGCTGAGCTTCCCAGTAGCCATCAAAACATCTCTTCACACTGAAATAAATCTACTGATTAAAATACAGGCAACATGCATGGTTGATGGGGAACATGAATATTTTTTCTAAGTTCATAAGAAAATGAAGATTGATTTTGGCAATATTATTAGAGTCCCCTAAAATATATGTAAAACTTTAAGTGCTAATAGAACTGTGGTGGTGCAAACTCCCTCACTGAGACACTTTGCAATGTCAACACCAGCCAACACCATTCTTGCTTTAGTTACAAGAGTGGTGGGCCAAACATTATTCCTGTTTCATTTGCAAGTGCAGTAGGCTGAGAAAGCCTGGCACTTTCTGACCTTGCCTGCTGGGGCAGTGAGTTGGCACAACTGGATGCCTTCTTGTCCTGGAGCAAACGCAGTGAGTTGGGGTGATCAGGCATTCCCTAACTGTACCCAGGACTCTGTTGCCTGGGAAATGTACTAGAGACCCCTCCATTTCAGATCACAAGCCCACTCTGAAAGTTGCCAAAGACAACCTAATTTGAATTGCGGCCATCATGGAAAAATAACAACCAAAGTCAATCATCTTGTGACCCTATAAATATTGATCCTGAAACAAGGCCCATTGGAGCTCTCAGGGACCAGAGCAGGCTCCTACCCCATGTTTTATGAAGGATGTTGGTCTATCCAAAGGGAAAGAGTGAGTAGTCTGCTCCTTCTCACAACATAGCAAGGACTGGCAAGACCTGAAGTTGCTCGTGTTGCTGGCACCACTCTGATTTGCAGTTTGTGCCCATTTCCTCAGGGATTGATAGAGATCTGAAGAAGACCATGTTCAGCAGAGTCCCTCTCTTAGTTTACCTCTTAATGCTTTTTGCGATAATCATCAGGGACAGAAGAGCAGAAAAGTTTTTTTCCCAGCCTATACAATTTCTCAAGCCTTGAAAAGTGCCTCTGTTCTCCAGCAACCCAACTCTGGCCCCTAGCCAAGAGGGAGATTAAAAAACAGGTTAGGAGAAGAAAGGTCAGTGGTTTTTCAGCCACCAGTGAGCTCTATCTGGCAAAGCCCTGTTCCTTCCTCACCCAAGCCTGACTGAACAATCCCCTGGGTCTCTGTTCCCCACATCCTTGTTCAGGGCATCATCAGGAGCCTTCCTGCAGAGAAGAACCACCAGAGAGCCACTGGTTCCCTGCTCTGGGGAAAGTGGCACCTGGGGAAGCATCTTGTGGCTATTTTGTGTACACAAGCAGTGTGGTCCCATGGAAATTTTTGGCCAGTTGGTTCCAAGAAGTAATGGGACAGCTGGAGAGTTCATGGGACCCCAGTGATTTGTGGTGGGGCTATGGCTCCTGAGTCCCTTGCCCTGGTGGGACACCGCTCTGGGCCAGCAGCTCCAGAATTTAAAAAATAAAGTTTGCCATCTAGTGGCTACCCGAACCTCCACAGTCTTTAGGTGATGATCACATGACGATTTCTGAAGCATATACTGATTTTTTTGCTAGTGCTGGCTGACCCTTCCTGCCCCTATGCCTGTACAAGTGACAGAAGGAGGACATGTAACTTTGGTACGTTGCCCAGTGTGCCCAGGTCCGTGGTTACAGCTCCAGGACCTGTGGCACAGCTCCCTTGGTTGTCGTGGTGCAATGGAGATGGTTCTGTGTAGTATTAAATCCTGGATGACTTAAACCAAAACAAAACACAGACAAACAACCACAAACAAGCAAACAACAAAACACACACCCAACACCCCTTCCCCTCCCCCCCCCCCCAAAACCACAAGCAAAACTTATCACTGTGATAAAAAAAAATGAGGCACTTAACTGCAATAATTTTCCTCCACTTTCTTCTGTTGCCTGGGACAGTGGTAATTCTGAGGGGACTGTCTTCTTCTGTCTTTATTTGAAGGCTTGATTTTCCCTTTTGACTGAGCTGCTTCTGCAAGTGACACACTTGTGCTGCATTAGTGTGGCACTCCCTTGGCTCAGACCACAGCTGCCAGGAGCCAGCACACCTGCAGAACGATGTGTTCTCCTCGGCAGAGTCCCTGTGAGCTTTCTCTGAGCAATGCATGTTGCCAATACAGAATTGTACGTGCCTACAGAATCCATGTGGAGACCTCCCCTGGGATCACCAGTTACTTCTTTCCATGAGAAGGAATGTGCCATGTGAGGCAGCAGGAGTATAGGAAAAGTTTTCCAAAGGAAAAAAAGAGGTGAATGATCCTTCATGGACGAAGCCAGCAAAGAATGGCTGTGGCTGGGGAGCAGGGAAAGGGAAGGTCTGGAAGGTGATGGGCAGTGCAGTCTACTTGGGTGCCCAGATTGTAATTAAAGAGCTGCAGGTATCCAACCTGATGCTTGCACAATCTCTCCTCTTCTACACACACTTCTATTAACAGAACTCCAGGTGGGATTAGTGATTTTTGCAGCACAATCACATTGTTGAGTCATATTTAATTTATTAACTACTATACACACAAGATCATTTTCTCATATTGACTCTGAGCTGATTATTTCCTTTTTTGTACTTATGCATTTGATAGCTCCCTCTGCAGTGCAGCACTTCATACCTGTCATTAGTGAACTTCGTCTTGTTGATTTGAGACCATCCCTTCAATGTATCATTTTGCATTCTGATCATGCCTGCCAGACTAAGCAAATTTCATAAGTGTACTCTATATTCATCCTCCAAATCACTAATAAAAATATTGACTAAAATCAGTCCTGAAGATCTCTGCACATCTGCTCAGAATAGTCTCTTGAAATTTACTTCCAGTTTGACATTGAGTCATTGGTAATAATACTTTGAGAGTTTTTTCACCTGTTTGTATAAATACTGATAACAATTATTTCGCATAAACTAGTTTTTGCTAGATTATATGTAAGGACTCAGGTTACTAGTGCCAAAAGTCTTTTTAAATACATTGTCTACTGTTTCTTCCCATCAACAGTATTCAGAACACAGATATTTATGTCCTGCTACAAAACTGTGTCAATGCAGCTCTGTCAGAAAGAAGCAAGTTTTACTGCTTTCTTCAAATGCATTAATTTCAGTGAATGAGCATTAAGTCTTATTTAATGAATGATGAATAAGGCACTTAATTTAGGTTGTAATGGTCACATTGCCTCCCTCTGCTTCTCAAGCTTCCTACTGCATTTTCTGCTGAAGCCATCCCACTGAGAGCAGGAGCAAATGTCATTTTGTAGGTGTCTGCAATAGAATAAAAGTGGCCCCAATGCAATACCCCATCAAATGCATAACTGCAGACAGAGATGAATCATGCCACCACCGAGTCAGCTCTCACTTATAGCCACTGTAGGCGTTATTATGGCTGTAACAGGCTTCAAAAGAATAAATCATAGACGAGCCAGGCTGGCAGCAGTTTGGGTAGCGCTGCTCAGCTCACCCCACGTTCCAACCACCGTTCCTTGAAAGAGGTTTGGCTGTAGAGTCCTCCCAACTCCCTGTGGATTCCGAAGGATAACATAAGCCTCAATTAGGCACAAGCATGATTCAGAAGATGAAATACCGCCCTTGGTGGGAAGTCTCTCCCCCGGCACACGTTGCCCTCCCCACTAGGTGTCCCTGCCCGCCAGGGAAACGGCGCCCAGCCCCGGCCCCAGCGCTTCGTGCCCTTTGGCTGCGGCTGAAAACATCAAAAACAAACAACAACCCAGGAAACACGCCTGAAATAACTTTCTTTTCTTTTTTTTTTCTTTTTTTTTTTTTTTTTTCCCCCTGAAGTAGCTCCTAATTCATGCACGCTGCACAAAATGGAAAAGGCAGCTCTCTGCTTTGCCCTGTAGGGAAACGGGAAGGCTTTTGGCCCCAGGGAGAATGGTTTCCTCTCCCGGGTTGCACTCAGGTGTTAGGTTGCTCTGGCGCAAGCATCTCTTAATTCTGTAGGAGCCGGACAAATTGTACCATAATCCCTTACCTCAGTTTGCTCATCTTTAAAGTAGACATCCTATTTTGTCTCCTCTACCATGGAGCTGTGAGATTAAATGAAAAGTGATGATGTTCCTTTTGCTTCCTAGCTAAAAACTTGCAAAATAAATTTAAAAATCCAATTACTACCGATGTGTGCAAGTGCCACAAATATATGTCTAATTTGGGGGTAAATAGGTGGATGCATGTGTTTATAACATCAGCATGGATTAGACATAACACACATGTTCAGTGTCTGCCCCTGTAAAGATGAGGCCTTTTTGCCTGGCTAAGACTTACAGAGGTTTCTAGACGTCAGCAGTAAATCAGGGAGGAAAGTGAAGACATTAAAGGGAGCACACACTTGCAGATGTGGCAGCTTCTGCCAGTCTGGGAAGAGAGGGAAGAAGCAGAAGGTAAAAATCTGAACATATCCTGGGAAATTTTTGTTTTTAAAAATGTTTTGCCTCTTCGTATTTGGGAGAGGGGGAAAAAAAAGAATAAAATAAAGCAGAAAAGCTTATTTGCTCTGTAAACTGGATAATTTCACTCCATATTTCTGCACTTCACTTTCCTGATCTGTCGAACCACGGCAATAGCTTCTCCCTGTCTGGTGCTGATGCTCGGGGTCCTCAGAAAGAAGGCAAAACCCGTCCTAGAACCGGGTTTTCTGAAGCCGTCAGAGGTGAAGCTTTCTGTCTCACAAGTCTCGTCTGAGGCCTCTGCATTTCGGAGCAATCAGCGGAGATCGGGGCCTATTTATTGTGCCGGGCCCTGTGCAAACACACCCTGAGCGGCCATCCCCCTCACAAAGGACTTTCTCTCTCATTAGAGTCGGCGGAGGAGAAATAAGGAGGGGATTAGAAAGGCGTTAAGTAGCTGCGGGCTGCACAGTCCGGTGAGGAGCCCCGAGGCAGAAGCCTGGTGTCCTGATTTCCAGCCCAGCAATCTGCCCTTTCCCACGGACAACTACCTTTTGCTGTTCTAGTGCTTACGGGGGGTGTTAGCGGCGCTGAAGATAATTGTATACGACTTAGTATTTTTAACCAGTGGGAGCTTCACGTACAGGCACAATCCCCGCTGAACTCGGTCGCCCCCAGGGACAATCCCCCTCTTCTGCCCTAGGACCGTGGAGGGCGCTCAGCTAGTGACTATAAGGTGACCTTCACAGCAGAAATGCGATAGCAGCAAAGGGAAAAGAGGAGGGCCCAGCTCTTGTGAAATCTGGCTCTTGAAACACCTTCACATCTTGCAACAGAAAGTCAAAAACCTCTTTGTCTTAAAGATTTAAGAACAGGCATAGGAAGAACTGTATTTATTGCATGTTATTCACCTAGGCAACCGGGAAAGCAGAAATGAGCTTCACTTTCTAGTGGGTTTTACAATCTGCCAGTTCATTCAAATGTCTTTTTCTGGCACATCAGAAATACATGTGGTCCTGCTGCAAATTTGCTGTATCAATAAACAACCGGTTTGGGCTTGCAGATTTTCCTTTAACCCAAGCATTGTGTGCCCACATATACAGGTATTTATTTAGTGGCCCAGGATCTGCATTAGAGGTAGAGCCTCTGTCCTTATTTTCATTGCTCCTTTCAGGGGTCTTGCCATTGTAGCAGCAAGGATTTGATAAAGATCATAGCTAAGGAATGGGCTGGGAACTGCTCTTTCCTAGGTGGTAAGGAACAGCTAAAAGGCACTTGCTCAAGACTGAAAGGTGTTGCGAAGCGTATATCTTGAAAACGAAGTAACACTGTGCTTACACAGACTTGCAGCTTGTGTTACAACCCAGCAACACAGCTTTCAGGAAGCAAAAAACCTATCCAGCCTGCCATAGGGTCTTGCAGGATTCAAGTCTCAACTTGTACCTTTCTCATAGGCTCTGCCAAGAAGGAGAGGAAGGCTGTGCCTCTTAGGAAGGGAGAAGAGCAAGGTTGTATTTTTCCAAGCAGTTCATTGGAATCCAGGTTTATTTATGGTATATTTATGTAAATAAATGTTACTGTTAACATCTGCTATTTGCAGAAGCACGTAAAAAGAGTGTAGGTTGAAAATTCTCTGTTTAAACTGATCTTTTGTTAGAAAATGAGACCTTTAAAACACAAAATATTTTATAGAGAGCTTCTACAATCCTAAAGAAAAGAAAAAAAAAAGGGAAAAAAAAAAAAAAGGTTAATTTTCATTTGGTTGTTCCTATTCTTGTCCAGACTGCTCTGCTTCTGCTAGATTTTGATAGCTTTTTCATGGGCTGTTTTATTTCCTAAATGGAAAAAACTCCTCAATCCTGGATGGTCCTTTCCTAGAAGAACAACGTGTTTTTGGTAATGTCTTTATTTACATTGTTTCAAACCCATTTTCCTTGAAAGGAAATGTTTATGAGGTTTGGCTTTTCTCCCTACATTTCCTAAGCAGAGTTGCTGATGCTTTGCTCTGCCTGCCTAAGCCAAACATGAACTCCAAAACACTGGTATTATTTTATGCAGCACAACAGATATTCTGGGCTTTCTAGCCCATTTACAGCTATGCAGAAGGGGTGTGAAACCCTGATATTCGATTTGGGCAACATTTATAATAACTTCCCCCCCTGACTTTGGAAATCTGTAATTATACAAAAGGCACAAAGTTTGGAGAAGCAAGCCAAGTTTATGAGGTCCAGAAACTGAGGGAATTAGGAATTCTTCCATTCACTTGAGTGAGTTTGATGAGTTTTGGTTTAAACACTAGAAAGTCAGATTCATCTGAACATGCTGAACGAATGGAAAAGTTACGAATCCATAGACAAACATGATACACTTCACTCTATGGAGGCTAGTGAAGAAGGCAGAGAGAAGAAACAGTGCATGATCAGAATCACTACCAATCTCTTGCAAAAGAGCACAAACCAAGCAAGAACAAGAAGGAACAGAGCAACCTTGTAAACCTTTTTAAAGCAGAAATATTCATGGGGAGGGTGAAGGGGAAGCAGTGCCTGTAGCCACAGCTTTCAAGGCAGAAGAGAGCAGCGAGCCCTACCTGGAGGGTGTAGTGCTGTGGGGTGTCCAGGATGCCAGGACCTGCCTCAGTGTACACAGTCAAAAAGGAAACTTCCACAGACCCAACATGTAGGCTGCAAGCTGCTTTTTTGTTTGTTTGTTGGTTTGTTTTTTTCCAAGATCATGCTTGGAGCAGTAAAGGGGAAAGATCTGCAGGCCTGGAAAATTCAGAAAGTGAAAGGAAGCAGTTTTGATGTTTCTTAAATTTGTAATTAATAAAAGGTAGAGATATACTGCTTATACACTAAGATGGAATTAAAAATCAGACATCAAATGCTCACTCTCAGTTGGCTTCAATAATTAGAATCAATGAATGAAATTCCTTATCAAGCTGCATCTGCCTTTAAATTATAACAAGAATCATGACAATTACAGGATAAAGCCATGCAACGGTCAGCACATGACAGTTCCAAAAATATTGGAATCCAATTACTTGCCTGTGGAACCATTTGTTAACATTTTAAAACAGGTAAATAAGAATGCCATTTATTCATTAAAAAGGATGAGCTCTCAGGAGCCTGATACAAGCCTCAGGACCACAAGGAAGTTGTGTGTGCAGAGCAAGTATCATCTCGAAACAGATTTGTTGAATCTGGGCCCAGAAATTATTAATAACTGGGCAGTTTTATGTGCTAAGAAAGACTGACTTTAGCAAACACAAAGTGTTAAGTGGTGAAATAAAGGAAAGGGACGTTGAAATAAAAGAGAGGAATTTGGCAAGGAGAAAGGCTCTGTGGCATTTAGGAGCTAGCTGCACCAGCGGATTCTCTTGGGTTTTGTTGGGAAAAAAAGAGCTAAATCTGCAGGCTACATACAAATGGATGTAATATGAGACAGAAACCATATGTTGTCGTTTCCACTCCCCCTGCAAAAGACATCCTCCCTAACATCTTGATCAAGGAATGAGCTGTAAATCACAGAAGAGGCAGGATGTGAAATTCTGTAATTTCCATTAACTGGCACTAGGCTAATGCCGTAAGTGGTAAAAAGGTGGTTTGGGGCAGTCTGTTAGCTTCTGCTTTGCTGTTCATCACACTCACAAGTTTGTAAAAGAGTACAGGGCAGTGAGATACTCAACTGTCTATTAATAATTTATTTAATGTAACATATGAAATATGTGTAATCTGCTACCTTATTCCTCTATTTAACATAATCCATGAATCATGCTGACCAGTAAATTGACCACATGATGCTAACTCTTTTCCTAACTCCAGCTGCTAACTTGCATTTAAGAAAGCTAAATGTCTACTAAATACTTTGTGGTTATAACAGGGATGCTGTGGAAAGGGGAGACAATTAGTCAGTGGAGTAAGATAATGTTTGGTTTTGGATGAGATCTTGTACCTCTGCATTCTTCTATTCCAAGTAGTCCCAAGTCTGCCCAGCACTAGATACTAAAATAGTTTTTGTCAAACAGAGACCTCTCTCTTTTTCAGCCCAGTGTCTTGTCTCTCCCAGGCCTAAGGAAAGGTTTAACTTTCAAGCAGAGGCTGCTTTAATTCTCAACATATTGCTCTAGGCATCAGTACCATTATATCTATCCACTCCACAATCACAAAAGATTTCCTATTTTCAGTACCTTTTCAAGGTGAGGACCTGCTACTCTTCCTCTTTTACTAATAGGGAAATAAGGCACCAAGAGTGTGTTGAGAACCTGGCTTTGCTAGGGCTTTTAATTGTACTATTTCAGACACTTCTGCTTGTGAACATGTGTGTTTTTCACCAGTACCAAGATTTGCACTCCGTGAGTGTTACTTCCTTTGTGAGCTTCAAGTGCATAGAGGTTGAAAGGGCATCTTAACTAGTGAAAAATCTCTCAAGAATTTTTAGAAATAATTCAAACTTCTGGTTGAAAATTTTTTCTTTCACACACTTCTTTGTGCCAAATACAGGCCCATCTGGAATAGTTATTAATTCTGTTGAATGGTTTAATTTCAAGTGTTTGTTGTTTTGCTTTGTTTTGTTTTTTTAAGAAATATTGATTCAGTATGTTATAACCATAATTGGAATAGCACATTAAGACTCAACAGCTCATTTTTTTATTCTGGGAAATGGCAAGCAACACATCTTGTCCTCAATCAGCCACATGAGTACAGCAATGCTGAAAAATCTTGTCCCATGCAACTACCCCCACGTTTATTTTTTCTTATACAGTTCCTTTCCATACACACAGAAATTAGTCTTTGGGGGCTTAAGAAAGCTTCTTCCAGAGTCTGGAGGACTTTTCTATGCATGCTTCATTGTGCACATCAGGCAGAGAATTAGAAAAAATAGATGCCCTGCCACTGAAATGTCCAAGGAAAGCACAAAGCATACTCCTCCATATACAAACTCACATAAAAATGGTTGTTCCTGGTTCACCACCAGGAATGAACTATTAAATTCTGTTTGCAAGCAATGTCCCATTCACATCTCAAAAAACAAAACCAAACAACCAAAAAAACCCCACAAAACACTGTTGGTGTTTTTGGATAAATCTGTTTATCTAGCTTATTTTTGCATTAAATGTTGCCTCTAGGATTTGTATGCACGTTTAAGGGAGAAGTTGGAAATCTTGCTGTCATTTATATCAATGACACAATTCCTATTGACCCAAACTCAAGTCAGCTTAGAACTTCTCTGCATACTTCTCCATATGCAAGGGCTGTGGAAGACAGGTTGTACATTTGGCTCTTCGACAGCTGCTTGAAGAGCAGTCTCATGTATTCATGTGTGTATGGGGTTGCACAGCCTTCTGAGTGCAGGCAGGCAGGCTGGCACCACAAGAGCCATCATGTGTGGCTGGCCAGTGAAGGGCAGAGTCTGCATCCACCATAACTTGTAGATTAAAGCACCAGAGGCTTTTATCCCTAGAAGAAGGTGATTAATGTTCAGCTACAGAGGTCTGTAGGTATGGAACTCAGTTTATACAGTTATACCATTATAAATTCATAGACAGACTGTCATGATACAAATGAGTCTCAGCACTCATTTATTTGGCAAGACTCCATTCGTTGGATGCCTTTCTGGTGGAACTTACTGTGGCATGAAAGATATCCAAAATACAGATAAAAGGAGTACTTTTCCAAGTGCAAAATTCCCTACAAGTGTTTGTCATAAACCCATGATAAATTCCGCTGGAAGGCAGCTTTCCTTTCTCTGGCGCATACCCCTGCTCAAAATAGGGTCAGCTTTGAAGTGAGATGATATTATTCAGGGTCTTATCCAGATATGTTTTGAATATATTCAAGCATGGAGAGTCAACAGCCTCTAGGTAGACTAAGTAGTATAAGAGAGCAATAAGATCTTCCCATAGCCATCACTTTTCCAGGATGAAGAACCAGCTTTCTCATCCTGTCCTTGTACACCATATGCTCTAGCTCCCTGAGCATCCTGGTGGCTGTTGCTGAACCTGCTCCAGTATAGAATCATAGACTCATAGAATGGTTTGGATTGGAAAGGACCTTAAAGATCATCTAGTTGCAACCCTCCTGCATGGGCAGGGACACCTCTGGCTAAATTGGATTATCCCAAGCCCCATCCAACCTGGCCTTGAACACTTCCAGGGATGGGACATCCACAACTTCCCTGGGCAACCTGTTCCAGCATCTCACCACCCTCACAGTAAAAATTTCCATGTCTTCCTTGTAGTGAGGAGCCCAAAACTGGCCACAGCTCTGCAGACATGGCTTCACCATGTCAATGCTGAGTAAGGATGGAGTCACCCCTTCCCCTGAGCTGCTGGCAGCACTCTTGCTAATAAAGCCAGTATGCTGCTGGCCTTCTTGGCCACAAGGCCACACTGCTGACTCCTGTTCAACTTGTTGTTTGCCAGGACTCTTGAGCCTTCCCTTTAGAGCTGCTTTCTAGCCAGTTGGATCCTAGCCTGTGCTTTTGCAGGGCATTATTCCTTAGTAGGTGCAGGAGTTTACATTTGCCTTTGTTGAACCTCATGAAGTTTCTGCCAACCCATTTCTCCAGACTTTTGAGATCTCTCTTCAATGCCCTGCCCTTCAGTGTATTCACTGTTCCCTCAATTTTAGGTCATCAGTGAACTTGATGGAGGTGCACCCTACTTCATTGTTCAGGTTTAATGAAGACATTAAATAGCATCAGACTCAGTAGTGACCCTGGAGGAACACCACTGGCAACCACTCACCAATTCAACTTTGACCTGCTGCATGCTACACTTCATGCCCTGTGGACTAGCTAGTTTTCCATTCATCTTAACATTCTCCTGCTCAGTCCTCATATCTTCGGGTCAGCTCCCAGGATACTGGGATGCCCAAAGCCTTGTAAAAGTTCGGGTAAATTACATCCACTGTTTCCTATTGCCACTGACATCACCATTGCCCACTAGCTGGCATCATTGCCCATAGTGTTGTCCAGTGTTTGCCACAGAAACCACGTGAAAGAATCCTAATGAAATTGGTTTCCTGGTTCAGCTAATAAAACTGTGAGGACTTGACTGAATACCAATGCCAAGAGACAATGGCAAAATAAGTTTTGTTTGAAAATACTGCTGCAAAGTCATCATATCCATAGAGAAGGGTGTGATGTATTAGTAATCAACTTCCCTGGAATATTCCTATAATTGTTATGGTTCTTTAGGCATAAGGAAATAATTTTCTAGATTTGTATGTTAGTTAGTCTGTCAAGCCCAAAATAAAGTAAATTTTCACACATCAATCATTAGCATATTTGCCTAAGAAACAAGCGTGCAGAATTCATGCAAAATCAACAGCTTATTCAAGTAATTACATATTCATAACTATTCTATGTGAAATACTGCTTTATGAGTTTATTCAGTGAATACTAACTACATCGCTAACAAATACACCAAAATAACAGTTCCTCTGTTACTATGGAGAGGGAGAGGAGAAAGTAATGTGCTTGAGGACTAACTGTAAAATCTTTGGAGTAAAAACAAGATAGCATGATTTCATCACATACAGTAATAATAATTTAGCAGCTTAACGTCTTACATTCAAAGTTTTGGAGAGAGAAATGGAAATTTCCTGATAAGTCTAGAGACATACTAAAGGGTTGTTCTATGTGAGGGATATTTTCCATCATTCTGAGATACAAGAAGGGAAAGTGATTCTCAGCTGAAGTGAAGCAAATATGAGAACGGATTTGGCATTAGCAAATATGCCACATCTTAAATTGATTCTAGCTCACTGGACTCCATCGTTGCTATCATAGCCAATCCCTTTCACATCTCCTGCAGCCCAGCTAGCAAAGCCAAGTGAGGATACCTATCCTTGAAGGAATCAGTATGCACGTGTGCACATACACACCTGCAGACACACAGCCATTTGATTCCTCATCTCCATAATGTGATTTTCTTGTAGCAAGCAGAATTCAATCACTCCCCTTCAATCTGACGCATTGCAAGGAACTAGCATTCCATACTTTTATTACCATGGGTGTAGAAAAACTAGACTGCAAGTCACATTGATCAGAGAGTCAGTAAGGTGAAGAATGGTCCTGGTGATATGGAGCCTGCAGAATCATTGGCAAATAGTGACTGCAGCACTGCCAAGTCTCATTGCAGCCAGGCACAGAGAGACTCAATACTGCATTAAAGAAAGGACATGGCATGCTGCACTTTATAAAGCAGCTAAAAATAATACTTTACACTTTATCATCTTTTTGCTGAGCACTTTGCACAGATTAATGATTTCAGTTTCCAAGCACCCATATGTGGTAGCTTTCCATATGGCAGAGGGGCTTTTTCATCCCTAATAGCACACTGATCTCATTATTATGCAGCAGATTTTTTTTCTTTCTGTACACCAGGCCTGGGTTCTTACAAGGAAGTGATTATACTTGCCTAAATGGAGATGCTGGTGACAAGATAATTTACAATGCTCTGTTGCATAATCATTGAGCCAAGGTCAGGGAAACCATTGATGTAGTATAGTCAGGGCACTTGTAAATAAAACATGTCACCAAAGAGTTCAGTCTCAGTCAGAACAGACAGACAAAAAAGAACTTCTAGCACTCTTGTTGTAGTAAAATCTTATTCTCCTCCCTTGTCTCCAGAGATTCTGTGGTTGGCTAATTAAAGAAGGAAGTGTAACTATTCATCTAACCTCACTTGTTCTCAAATTTACCATAATTTCTATACTTAAGAGGCTGGTGAAATGAAACAGCACTACTACAGTTTTCCATTCATCATCAGGAAGCAGAACAACTCAGGCAACTTGGCTAAAAATAATTAAGGAGGATCAGGTGCTGCACATATGCATCTGTGTCTGTATGAGGGCTTTCAGGCACAGGAGCATTTACTGGAGGTAGCAGCAGTAGCATAGGGGGACATGATCACCACCAATGATTTTATGTCAGCATATGAATCCCCGCAGATGTACTCACAGCACACTTATTAAAGAGGCAAAAATGCCCAAGAAAACTGCAATCCAATTATGCTATAAACAAAATTAGCTTTTAAACAATTACAGCCACAGAATGATCCCATCAGCAGTGCTGCAGGAGCTGCTTGGGAACTGCTGGGGCAATGACAGCAAGAGGGTGCTCAGCACATGGCTCTCAGCCCAGTGCATTGCAGGTGTGGAGGAGGTACCTCACCCTGGAACAGGAAGCTCGACACTTTCTGGAAGCGTTGGCATTATTTTACATGTATTGCCATTGCTTTGCATCTGTGCAGTAACACCAGAGTTTTTCAGAAAGTATTGGAGCAAGTTTTGTACCTTTTCCATTCAAGCACACCGGGAATGAGGTGCAGGGCTGTGGGGGTCTCTGCTTAGCACAGCATGGGTGCAGCTGGTACAGGATCTCCTTCAAAAGACAGACTGGTCAGACACACAGATATCCTGGGTGATCAGAGCTGTTCTTGAAAATCTGCGCAGATGAGATTGCTGAGAGGAGGATTTCCCTGAGGAATAGGCTGTGGATGGAGGATTGAATTAAAAAGGCAGCTCTTACCTGAAGAATTTGCTATCCAGTGCAACAATTCCTGAGAAAGATTCCCCAACATTACTGCTAGTCAGCCTAAACATACAATTACTTGCCATGTTCCAGGAGAAGCCTAAACTATCTAGTTTGCAGGTCCCCTAAAAAGTGTATAAAGAAGAGATAACAGGCTAAATCCTCCAGCCAGTGTAAACCAACAGTATTTGCTTGCCTCCACTGGAACACCCACTCTTTATTTCACTTAAGGAGCTAACACACAGTATCTTAATATGCATTTATGTTAATATTTGCACTTTGCAGGGCTAGGTAAATTGTGCAGCTGGCACACGTCCGACTAAATGTCATTTCCAAAAGCTAAGGGACCTACGTGGAAACCGCCACTCAGAATTACTGGCTGACAACATGTGGAACCTCTCCAGAAAAGCCTTCCCACATCAAGCACTCTTTGTGATTAATCTTTCACATAGACAATACAGATTGCTATTTTAAAAAGCTAAACTTTTAAGGACAGAAGACATAAATGAACAGAGGAAAATTTGAATGAATTAGCATCTTCAAGCACTGCAAGACACAGGGAAAGCATACACAGGTAGCCAGGTCCATTCAGAGACCACAGCCATAGCTCCTCTCTGCAACATTGCCTCCTGGCATTGAGACTGGATCCAGCCTCAGAGTTCAGACTCCATGCCAATCATTCTAGAGTGTTATTAGGATGCATGGCGCTACAGGAGAATTCAAAGAAATGTTTCTTTCCCACACTTTGGAGTGGGCTAGGTAGCAAAGGTTGACATGAAAAGTGAGTGAGCTGCCCAGTAACGATGAGATTTTGTATCATACCAAAATAATCTGGAATCAAGAATGTGTCCATTATTGCCTTTCATACTGTGCTTCATCTCAGACTGGTATACAACTTAAACTATGAGTATCTGGCAGAATACAAGATCATTGTGCAAAGATTTGTCATCCTTCTTCAACAGATCATTCTCTCCAAGACATGATGAAGGGGGACTTGGAATACGTCATACTAGAATGAGTATAAATGGTAATGAACATGCTCTTCTACAACACTTCCATTCTAAGGAATCAGTTAATTAAACCTGAATCAAGCAGACAGGCTTGCTGGCCAGGAATACAGCAGTTGAATTGATAAAAACTTCTGGACCTCTACTTCTCAAGGACAAGATTTGGTAACCCTCATTTATGTTAAACATTAGCTTACCCTGTGAGGAACCTCCAGAAATCAATAGGGATTGGACTACACAAGACCAGCAGAATCTGATCCCAATTATAAACTCAGATTGGCCCTCAGCTGGGTATTTCTGGCTGCTTTTTTCTTTTTTATTCTGTCTTTCCATATTCCTCCTCCCCCTTGTCTGCACCCAAGAAAATACAGAACCTTCCCTCTTATAGAAGGCATTTGAATGGTAGCTTTTCCTCTTTCTCTTAAATCCAAGAAGTACGAATATTTCTTGTTACAGGAAGGTAATGTTTGACAAAACTTGGCAGACTTGAGTGTATTTCTAAACCTGGAAAGAGCCCAGCGTTTTTGACAAAATGGAAGCAACAATTTGTGGCTTTTAAATGTGGTTTATTTCTGCTTGAACAAAAAAAGTGTAGCTAAAATCACTAGAGAAAGCATTAAGAGAAGCAATCTGGGCTTAAGGAGAAGGAGATATGTGTATTTGTTTATTCTTTTACCAAAGTGTGTGGGGTGAAGAGGTGGGTAGAAACAAGGGGACATTATTTTCCATTTGCAGCTCCTTTCCCCAGATTCTCCCAGAAGCAGAACAGACTGTAGTTGCTTAGAGGAGCCTAAAGATAGTGGTAAAGAGAATAGTCGTATGATGTAAAAGGGAGGTGAGAAATAAAATTCCTTCAGCCTTTTGAGACAGCTCAAAGTTAAATTTCATCTCACTGTGCAGGGAAACCATGTTCCCTGAGAGCTGCAGCTTGGTTTTCTGTGACACCTCTGGTCTGGCCTCCTGCTAATAAAGTGTCACTGTCAAGTGCTGTGTACAGCAGGCTTCTCATCCCAGCCCAGCCAGAAGCTACCCAGATTTTTGGGCTAGCTCCATAGGCCACAGGACAGTAAAACTAGGTTATGCGACCTTAAAAGCATCTCCCAATGAAAGAGTAATCAGTGTGTTAGAGTTGTTAATGTGGCAGAAACTGCATTTTTGACCAAAACCATGGTTTTAATGGGAAATTTAGAAGCAGGTCTATTCTTAATGAAAAGGAATAGTAAAAAAAAACAACAAGCAACAAAGCAAATCAAACCAACAAAAAATGACAAAAAAACAACCCATTGAGGTCCTGGGAATGAAATCAAGCAGAAATCATCCTTCCGATACTGATGTGCCAGCACAATATATATCAGCGTTTTCTGCTACTGAATGACTATTGTTCACCTTGCCTTTTTCAAAGCTGAGTGACAGATTGTGCTGGAATTAGACAGGAGGCATTGCTATCTCAAAGCTATGTAACTGTCTGTGACTGTGCAACAATGACTCTAAGTCCCCATTTCCCCCAAGTTTAGTAGGTACTTTTCTGTATGAATTGGATGCTTTGAGATTTTTGAGCTTGTTTTTCGTATCAGACACTGTCTGATTGCCTGGACCTACTGGATGCCCTATCAAGCTAAAAAACAAAACAACCCCCCCAAAAAAAACCGAACCAACCAAACAAAAATCCCTCCGAAAAAGCAAACCAAACAAACACCACCAAAAAACCCAAACAACAAACAAACAAAACCACAAAAAACCCAAAACATAAAAACGAGCTGTGTCTGGCTCTGATGTTGTTCTCTGCTCATGTCCTAAAGCGATGTCAGGTTGAAGTAAGGAACACAGCATCTCTCACACTCTCCTTCTTCAACAGTGACCTGGTTTCCATGGAAAAGAACACCTGGAGCATAGCTGAATGGGAATTGTAGTGTGATCAAATAGGTCCCTGATATAGTTGAAGGGGGAAGCAGGTCTGCAGGCACCTGCCTGGCTGTAGAGACAGAGCTAGCAAGTCAGAAGTGTCTTATTCTTTCTGTAGATACAGACAAGAATATCTATAGCTTAGTGCAGTATTGCCTCTGGGGTTGGAATTGGATTTCTCACCAAACTGTTACTTCATCTCATGTTCCTTTCAAGCTCCTCTTCTGAACAGAACATTTTAGAAGGAAATGCCACTGGATTACACAGCTGCTGTCTATTTGGGCTTTAAATGTGCCAGTTTGCATCAGTCTGTAAGTAGCGCTGAGAATGGGTTGCAAGTTACTTCAGTCTTCCTGCATTACTGGTGGCATCCTGCTAGTAAATCTGAAACAACTGAACAGAAAAGGTACAACAGAATTAGAGCCAGCCAGCTCTGAGCTACTACTACCAAAAAAAAAAAAAAAAAAATCCTTGTTCTGAAAAAAAGCATGTGTGAAACACATTACTCTTGAGGGATGCCCTACAAGATGCCAGCATGAAGCTGCAGTAGCTGATGGAAGAAAAACGAGGTCCACAAAGTAAAAATGCCCCCATTTGCATAACTGATCAGTCTGGGAAGTGAAATTGCTGATAACAAGCCTGTCACTAAACACACTGCAAACTTTAAAAAGATAAATTCAAACAGTATCAGTGTAATATGAGAAAGCTGATTCCTGTCCTTGTTTTGCAGACACAAATAATTTGGTTAAGAACCCAATTCCAGAAATGCTGGTTGAAAGTGAAACTGTGAAGCTTTGCAGTTACCTTTTCTGTTAACAGCTAAGCAGGCTGGGGAGCATCACTACATGGCATTACTACAAATATTCCAATCTTACCTTTACAGAGTGCAAGTAGGCTTTCATCTCTTGGAGAGACCTGCTGTCTTGCTGTTCAGTCTTTGGGTTATGCAAGGACTTTGTGCCTTGGCAGACTCAGAAGAAGAGGAGGCAATGGGAACAGCCTGAAAATTGGCTATCTGCCTTGACTCTTGTTAAATCACTTCTGATGTTAAGAGCTGTCTCTTGGGAATGAGATAAAGATGTTGGGCTAGGCTTCCTACATGAAGGAACTGCCTTGTATGTTGGCTGCATATTCTCAATTTGGGACTGGTATATATGAGTGAATAAAGTAATTCAAATTTAGAATAGTCTCAGACTTCTTTTATGCCCAAAAGGAAGGCATAAGCACCTGTTAATGAGGGATAGAGCACACAGATGTTAGAAGACAAGGCAACAAAGTTTCAATTTACTGCCATTTGCCCTGCTTTGTATGAAAGGTTTTTAAAGGGTAGAGTACAGGAAAAACACTGTACTCAGTACATGGCTCCCTTAGAGGAAGGTAATAGACTATTACGACACATAACTCTGTTGAACCTAGTTAGTAAAGCATAAAATTATTTAGTAACCACCATTCAGAGGTGCCAAGCTTTGCTGAATGGTAACTCATGTTAATTTGAGATCTTTCTAAATATTTGTATCAAGAATTTAATTCTTTCAATACTGGCTCTTCAGGAGTGCCTCACTCGTCAAGGTTACATACTTCATTTCAGTTGCCATGGTTGAGGAGCTCAGTGTTCAGTATCACAATCTGAGCATAAGGTGAACCACTTAAAAGCCTTACAAAGCATCCTTGGTTTCCAATGGGTGTATGAGAGGAAGAAAAAGGCAGACTCTCAATTTAGTACTTAAAACTTAAGTAAAGATCATACAGAATTATTTATAGAAACTAACTTGGACAGCTGCTGCTATGATTATCTTGTGGGATTCATTAAGGCCCTGTTTAACATTCAAGTAAGTTCTTGTTTCAGGTAGCAAGAAAGAAGGAGAGTGTGTACTTTAAATAAACTACTTGATTTTGAAATGAATATGAAAGATTCAGAACTATCTTGTAGTTACTTTCTGCTCCCTCTACCCTCTTATAAGCTGGAAATATTATGACAAGTGGTATGGTGGCCTCTGACGTACTGCACAGAAAGAAATGAGAAAGTTAATAGGGGAAGCATCAAATTAGAGACCTGAAATAAGAGGACTGAAACATAACTAAGAATATTATACTGCTTGTCAGCATGGCATTATAGAGCCCAACCTCATTTTTTTTTTTTTTCAGGTTTCATTAAGCAAATGACCGGGTAGAACTGCTTCTTTCACAGATGCATGAAGCCTATTAAAAAAGCAGGATATACTTACTCCAGTATTTGCATGTTAATAATATGCAAGGTCTAAAAATTATTCCATGAACAACGGAAGTCCTTATGGATTTGTATTTTACATCTCTCCCCCTCATCCTAACTGGACATAATTTTTGTATGTAGCCCATTCTGAGAGTGGGATTGTGAAGAGTTCCATTTCTTCTGCTAAGCATCCTCATAGCTGCTTCACAGCCATTTCTGCAGCCAAGATGCTCCTTGTGCTTACTTTATTACACATGTAGGTGGATGGGGTTTGTAGCACATAATCTGCCCTCCCTCCTCCCCAGCCCTCAACAGCATGGAAGATCAGCTAGAAGTTTCCACTATAAATTTAAAGGAAACAAAAACATGGTGTGCATTTTATCATTTAACATTCAGCAGCATTCAGACTTGAGGTGTGAACCATGCTGATGCAAGATCAGAGCCTGATGCATTTTGGGCAAATGCATGCAAGTGCTAAAGATGTCATTAGGTATTCAACTGTATTCCTCTTTCCTCCTCTGTTCCTGATTATCTACCAGCCATATACAAGAGTATTTCTTTCCATATGTAGGATGGCTGTAGGCTGTAATGCTCAAATACTATGATAATTAAGATATTCTAAAAATATATAAAATCTAAGTAGATTAGACTAAAATAAACATGGACAAGGATGTGCTGAGAGATGATCCTTTTACTTAAATCTTTCACCTTAGTGTGGCAAGTATTTTTTACTACCTTGGTGTATTATAAATCCTGCTTTTTTTTCCCTAGGCAAAAAGAAGTCTTGAGAACAGTGTAAGCGGGTGAAAATAGAACTGGCAGATTGAAGGGTCATGGAAGATGTTCTGCTTTTTATCAGCTTATTATGTGAGTTTTATATTTGGTTTTGTGCTGGTTGTATGCCTGAGAAAGATTTATTTCATAAATAAAAAAAATCAGAAAAAAACCCTAGCATATCACAACATAGCTTCACCTATTATATGTAGGCAAACTCTTCTTACAAACTGGCTCTCACATTCTGAATGTTGATTTTGACCTTTAAAACCAATTTTAGTTGTATAGAAGTTTTGAAGTTACACACATTAAATACTGAGATGCTCAGATATTGTGGCAACTAAACTGACAGGTACCATATATATCTATCAGGAAACAGTAGGATTTTCCTTTATTTTGATTTCATACCAACTTGTATTGCCTGTCATCTTGCTTTAAAATTTAGCCTGAAATTAGGCTCAGTCAAAAATCATTCTTATCAGTGAATTCCAAATGGTTTGGAAGATGGGCTTGTATCCAAGTGCCTCCACTCCCTAAAGAACTCCTTTCTAGAAAGAAGAGATTGAGTTTCAAGTTAACAAAAAAACATTAGACAAGAAATCAGCTGGTACAATTTCTCTGTCTTCCTTTCTGGTTCAGAAGGAAACATTTCAGCTGAAATATTCCCATTGTAAATTTCAGAATTTTTCTTTACATCTGACATTATCTCACAAATTCTGGCCCTCTGAAAAAAAACTTCAGTGTTGTTTTGAACATATTTAATCCAGTCTACTCTTTAATAAAGATGTTTATACCTTCAATGTTTATGCCTAGAACACACACAAACAGGAAAGTACAATCACAGAGGTGCTACAGCAAGGAAGTTAAATGCCCACAGACGTGTCATGTCATGAAGATTGATTTAGTTTGGTTTCTTTTTATGTGCAGATGTTCCTAAAACAGTATCTCGTATTTTGAGAACACCCTTATCTGCTATGTGATCTGAATGAATCCTTTCTTATACCACATCCTCTAATTTGCTGTTCTCTACTTTCTATTTCTACTGCTGAAATTGTTTCCTTGAGAATCACAGTAAGTCTTGTTTCTTTGCTACTTTGCAAGGCCATTTCATTCTTGGAATCAAAATATGATAGTGAAAACATCCAACTCATTCTCCTTAAGATCCACGTGGGCATCAATTTCCAAAGATAAACCCCCCTTTCCCTGTCAAAGCATGTTTAATCCCCTGCAATGACACTGGAAAATAGTACACTGCCTGGCACAGCCTCCTGGCTTCTCTCCAGCTTTTAGCTACATTTTGCAACTGCTGGGGCTCTAGATCAGCCCTGCTTCCATGCGGAGTCACAATCCTTCTTATCTCTAGCCCCGTAAAATAACCCCATCCCATCAGATCCTTGTCCGCTCCAAAGTCACATCTCTCCCAGGACATTTTGATACCTCAAGCTTCATCTTTGTCTACCAGGGAAGAATTCAAAGCAGTGGTGGGGCCAGGGTTCAGACCCTTCTCTGGAAAAATAAAATCAGATTCTAACTGTAGCTTATGAGGATTGATACAAAGCAAACAATTACATTTTGTAAAAATGAACAAACTAGCCAGTGACTATGTGATAAACTATTTAAAACAATTTGCTGCCATATTGACTCCATGTTTCTTTTAGGAGGTACCCCAAAAGATTTGAGAGATTTATAGAGGACTTGTACCTACCAGGAAACAAAACACTGACTGACACACTGAAAGACTCCCAAAGAAATCTAAGCAATTCCATATTGGCAGGATTTTTTTTTTTTTTTAAAGTAATAAATTTCAAAGTGAAAGGGATTTCTAAAGCACAAGCAATGACAGCAACAGTAGGAAAGCTTAAATCACTAATTCAAGTTTTCCAGACACAATCTATCATGTAGGTAGGTATTCTTAGGCAAAACAGCAGGAAAGAAACATGCTGCAGGAGAATGCAAAAAACTAAATGCTAGCCATATATATTAGTCCATTGATGAGTTATGATTATTAACCCACAGCTACAACAGAGAGGATTAATCTATAACCAATGTTGATAACATGAGGAGGGCTGTCAAAGTTCCCAGATAATGACCAGACCACACAATTATCCTTGTCCGTGGATGAAACGGAGTAAGAGAAGTGTAAAATATTCTTAAGGATGTTAAGATGTTTGAAAGATGTTTGCCACTAAGTAGAATAGAAAGGGACATAAACAGAAGGTCTGGTGATACAAGCAGGAACTGAGATAGCTGGGGAGAAAGGCCGATAGGGGTTTCTCAATGATCCCTCTGATGCCATGAGCTTATGAAAATAAGTATAAAGACAACCTGAATTCCTTGGACAAAACCCCTTGACTCCATGCCAATTTTCTCTAATGACATTGAATCTTGTTTTGAAACAAATGAGGTGATAAAGGGAAAGTGCAGAAACTCGATCCCTATTCAGGGACACGCTTACAGTTCTCCAGAGGATGACAGGTAGCAACACAAATTGAACTTTTGCTCTTGAAACTTGACATTAATGATGCCAAGCTATTCTCCTTTCCACACTGTACTACAACTAGTTGTTTTTGTTATTAACAATAACAATTACTGGTAGTAGTGAAGTAGTGCCTGAAGATCTTAACCCAGATCAGCCCTATTGTGCCACGTACTTTGCAAACACTTACTAAGATGGAGCCTGCAGCCTCATCCTGTCTGGGAGCTCAACTCTAAAAAGACAAAGCAATCAAACAGTAGGAGGAGACTGAGGGCTGAGAAGGCAAATCAGCCAAAGGTTACATATCAATGTCAGAAGGAAAAGCAAAATGAGGCATTGGGCTGGATGGTTGCCAGAGCCAGCCGTAGCAGCAGCCTCTCAAACCCTGGGTGATCTGAACTGGTACCTTGGCAATACTTTTCCCAAGACATGTCTCTGATGAGATGGACTCTTCCAAAATAAAACTTGCACAAAATCCCCAGATTTCTTACCCACACTTCATTTTGTGATGCAGATGTTTATTGGCCTCTGATAGGTATCATAGGTTACCTAAACAAGCCAATTAAATTTTTACTTTGGTACCTGGTAAAACATGACTGAGCAACTTGAGCCAATGGTATAGCTAACCAGAACAGCTTTGTCTCTTTTTGTAACCATGAATCGTTGCTCCTCTCCTGTTATAACTAGTTATTTGACACAGGCAAACAACTGTTGGTCTCCTCAGCTCCAGTTGAAGGCAGTGAAGGGCCAGTAAGAAATAAAAAAGCATGTTTGGGAAAAGGAACTACAGTCTGAACATCCACCTTTCATCTGAAGGGATCACAAAGCACTTCCCAAAACCAATTAAGAAAGCTCCACCAGCTGCAGGAGGTGGCATCCAGGCTGACAACTGGCACATCCTCCTTGCAGATGGACGGGGAGGTGGAAATTCTGATTAAGACCATGTACGCAAATCCTTGTTGCTACCAAGAGTCATAACATCTGTAATAGTGAATCAGGGGAGAACAAACAGATTTTGTGCTGTTTGAATCTCTTGAGAGAATTTCAGGTATTTCTTGCCTATCAAATACATGGAAATTAACTTGGAGCACCCTGGAACAAGTTAAAATAGATTTATTTCAGAGAAGCTAAATGCTACAATATTGTAAATAAATAAATAATAAAAACCCCAAAACAAACAAACAAAACAACAAAAAAAAACCCACAGAAAAATCGTGACATTTTAAGAGGAGTAAATTATTTTTATTTTTTTCAGCACACTGCACTCATGTTTTCCAACTTCTCAACTGCAGATACCAGAAATTTCATGCCACCCCCCCACCCCCCAAAAAAAAGTGCAGCATTTTAACATTTATTAAATTATTCTTGAAGGGGGAAGCTTAGCAAAAACACCAAAACAGAAACACCAACACTGAGCCAAATGTTAATACCAGTGTTGCAAAAAAATACAAAGCCTCTTCATCTGACTAAGCAGCGTAAGAAACAAAGGCCTCTGAATGGACAACAAGTTTAATCACATATTGTAGGTTTTGCTACTAAATACAACGTACCACAAGAAACTATCCCAAACTATTAGAGCTGGCATTAATTTGTGCTTGGCTGCCCTACATAAATCCCAAGTACACCCCTGAAAGGGAAACCCTTGTGCCTGTGGAAAATAACTGCGAACTTTGCCCTGTGGTGAGTTCACAAGAGCCTGACACAGGAAAAAAGAAGTGACTGGAAAGGATCTGACTGGAAACACAATAGCAGACTTAAAAGGCTCTGATAAATGAAAAGTCATTCCAAGATTAGGGTCTCATTCAAAAAAAAATAAAGACATTTTCTGGTATGTGGCCGAAAATAGATTCCATATGAAAACGCTTAGCAGAGCTTATCCATGTTGTTAATTCTCAGCTCTCTTTGAATAAGTACAGCATTTTTAAAAACTAAAATGGCATTTTTAGAACTTCCTGAAATTTAGACACAGAAGCTACACAATTAATGTTTTCATTTTTTTAAACCAATACTGTAAAGGTTTTGATGTTTTAATTCCTTCACTTTTTTCCTTTCATCTGCCTGTTCTGGTCTTCACTTCTTGTAAAAAACTACTACAAGTGAGGAAAAAAGAAAACAACTTCTCTTGCCTGCAAACTAATCCAAATGTTCCAGAAGCTTTATGGAAAATTTAGAGAAAGCACTGAGAAATGTTTACCATTTTCAGACCATCACCAGTATTCAATGAGCCTTTCAGTCTCTCTTATCAGGACATACCTAAGGTTTTGAACTCCGTAAAGGACTGTTGCGGACAGAATGTTTCCCTTCTCTAGAAAAAAAACCCACAAAACCAAAAAAACCCCAATATAACAAGCCTGATGGAATGAATCTGAAATGTAATTTCAAACAGACAAAGCAAACGAAAGAAAAATGAACAAAAAGTTTTCTCAGGTTGCCTAACAACTGCTCATGGTACAACATAAATATAATAAATTTGGTTGTTCAACAGTAAAATGCACACCTGGGACAAACACTATTATTGTTTTGATATATTAGATATTAAAACATTGCAGCACAGAGTTAAACTGCTGGTAAGTAAAGGCTTAGCACTACCATGTTTCTTACAGAATACATTATCCTGGGAGCAGAGATGGTCATAAATGGCACACAGGCAATCTCTCATTTCAGGAATCTCAGCCAAAAAAAAAAAATAATAATAAAACCCAGGCTTCCTAGCACAGTTTTATTCTAAAAATTCACTCCAGTCCAAAGGGGTGTGAGCTGCTGCTGTCTAGCTTCCTAACTCCCACCCTTCCTTTCAAAATAAACTCTAGTTGAAAACCTACAGCCCGGGCCACTCACACCCTGGGAACAGGAACGCAGAAGACCATGTAGGAGAGCACCACCTAGTGACTAATACAACAATTATATCACTGGTGAAAACCACAAGAATAAACACACCCCAAACATTTAGGAACAGTGTGCCATGTCCAGTTTATTTCTGTATTTTTTGTCTTTTCGTCCTTCAGGTCTCTTCTGACCAAACATTGTTGTCAAGAGACAATTTAAATTCAAGACATTGGGTTTTGGTAAAACAAATCCTCTATGTTTTAAAACAGGCAGGCCTTCTATTAGAATTTGCACTTTAAACACCATAAATATGCAGTGTAGGAATCTGGGAATCCAACCACCAAAACTCAGTCCTGCAACAATGACTCAAATGAATAACCATGAGACATCTATGGGACTACTTCCAAAGCAGGAGAAGCAGCATATGTCTCCAAAAGTGCTTAAGAGCAGTACAATTCTGCCAATTGGATCATGAATCTTCTATCTGCTGGTTGAAACCACAGCTTCTGGAGTCAATTGCTTCCACGTGAATCTTAATTTTAACCTAAAAAAACCTAATTTCTAACTCTGAAGTTAAGAGAAAAGCTTAGGGAAGTGAGAGACACGTGAACTCCCCCAAACTAGAAATCACCATGAGTAATCAAGTAGCATATATTAAAATCGGTTTGAATGCCACTGAGAGTGCATGGACATAGGTGTCTGCAGATGACAATACTGAGCAAACTCAAACTCACTCTTGGGTGCAGCAGCTCAGGCAATCAGGAAAGACCACCACACCCAAAAATCAAGTCTGACTCTGCTGCTGCTGCCTTCTACTCCTGCACAATCCTGTGCAAGAGGTTGGAAAACAGTTCTGCATTGCTTTGGGGAATAAGGGAGAGGAAAAAGGGATACTGACAAATCCTATTTATTTTCACAGATCAAGTGTGGCAACTGCAGGTAATTACAGTTGTATTAACTTGTACAACTTGTAACTACAATGTGTCATCTTCAGCAGAGAAGTAGCCTAAATGCATATGCAGCTGCAAGATCACCATGTACTACATTGCTCCTCCTTTGTGCTTCTATTAAAAATTCAAACTACCAAACAAATCTAATTACATTGCTTGTTTCTTCCCATTTCCACAATCATCCCAGATTTTCTGAGACAGTAGAATCAAGCAACCTGAAGTAGTAAATGTTTCCTCTTCATTGTCTGAAGTCCAGCAGGTCATACAGTTGCAATACATTACAGGAAACTTACTTCACCGTTTCTGTTGTTGTTTTCACCCTTACCTGAATTTTTAGTTTCTGTTCATACCAACTTATATTCTCTAGCTAGAAGTCAGCATAGCATCTAGACTACATCTTCAAGCAAAGCATTTTTGTTAGCTGATGCCCACAGTGGTTCTGTTCAGAGGTTTGTTCTTGTGGGGGAACAGGCAGTACTTTCCATCTGCACTCTTTTTTACCACTAAGGTCAACTCTGTGTGTTTTTCCCACTCTGTCTGTTGTATTAGTGGCACTCTGATAGTGAGACTTTCTCTGGACAGGAAACGTTTGGTGAATTTTTAAATACCGTTATTGATTTCACATTAATTTCCTTTATGAACCAGCAAAAGCTCTTATGCAAGGCTGTAAGAGCCAAGAAATATTTGACAAGTTGTTTAAAATTTACTGTCTGGAAACTGTCTGATAGACTAATTTCTTTTCCTTATTTTTATGTATATCCTTTAAGCATTCCATATCTTCACTGGTTAGTATTATGCATCCTGAAGTATACAGCACAAAAGTGATTACATATTACCTGCGGCAGAGGTGACTTCCTCAGCTACAACAGGTATGGATATTCTGCCCAACACTGTTCTTTCTTTCCTTCAGTGGCACATAATTAGAACATAATGATCTTGCCTCTGCACCAGCCAACACGGCTTCTGGAGCTTCTTTTTGTAGGCATTGAACCCATAAAAGGGCAGGTTTTTTCATTTAAGCAAATTTCTAGCCTGTTACATCAGTTTATTTCACATCTCATAAGCCTCCTTCTGGATACAGATTACTCACTGCTCATTAGTGAGTAACTTTGCTAATTTTTTGGCCTCAGAAAATTACCTTTTAAATGTTTTATGCAAGAGTATTCATTATGAACAATTAATGTACTGAAAATGTCAGTACTTCAAAAAGGCATTATATAAAAGAAGAATAAATTTATATTCACACATCATTCAAACTTCCTGTACTTCTCATTTTTCTATAATATGCATATGTCTTGCATTGGAATACAATAGCTCATATGACATTTTGATGACCTAAACAGAATAATGTCAAAACTGCCCTACTGTGTATTTTAGAGAAGGAAAGCAAAAAATTAGAAGTTTCTTTGCCACTATTTTTAGGTAAGACATCTGGCAGCTTGATAGTAATTCGAAGTACTTACAATGGGCAATCTCTTTTTTAAGTCAAAAGGCCAAACAAACAGATTCAGAGAGAGCTACAGTCCACACAGAGGCATTAATGTAAAGTGAGAAGTCTTTTGTATCAACTGGGGAGTGAAAGGGTTACTTGTACCCACTTATCCTGATACTTACTCCATTTTAAAATGTAGAACACTCGATTTAAACCTCTTAGACTTTTCCCCTTGACATGTGGAAAGATCTCAGATTGTTTCACTTCATTTAGTAAAGTTAAAGCCTTAAAAATTATGCATGTTTCACATCACAGTACAAACACTCTAGAAAGTATTTTAAAGATACAAATTCAGGAGTAGCAGATTCTAATCTAATTTACAGTAACATGTGAAGTAACAGCATTGGTCACTCCAGTTGGTTCACACTGCTGCAAAGAAGACTGGAGCACAGGTCACTCCACATGACTAGCTACAGTCACGGGTAGCACATACCTCTCTTGTCATGTCACAGCACCACACCTAGGAGAAGGTGAGCAGAGAAGTTCAATGGTTACTTACTCCTTGGCAGGAAGAAAGTCCCCCCCAGAACAGAAGAAGCTTCAGTCCTGAGTTCTGAAAGTCAATCCTTCTCCAGTTTACAACAATTGCTCTTCCAGGCCGCAATACTCTTTTAAGAGGAAAGGCACAAGAAGGCTTGTTTTCATGAGGGACAGGTTCACTGATTGGGCTTTATTAATTTTTGGCTGTCAGAAACAATTGCTAAGCTTAATACTGAATTAATAGTAGCATGAAGTTTAGATAGAGTAATTAGATTGCAGACAGATTAGAAATCAATTTAACACCAGTTGTACAATTCTCATACAATACGAGAAATATTGTTGGAAAAAAGTCTGTATTTCAATGCAATTATATTTGGCAGGCCAATTAAAACTGCTCACTAGCTATAATACAATTTTTCCTCTGAGTGTGCTACAGTAATGGGCGTTTTTTCTCCTTTTATCTTATGATACGAGTGATGAACAGGATGACTCTAATTAAAACCAACACCAAACATTCCATTCCTCAGTCTTCATCTTTTCATGTTCTTTCATTGACTTCTCCTGCACACATTCAAAAAATTTGACTCATAGACTGCTACCTTCTACCCACACCTTACAGGTTGAGTATGGAAACACTAAGTATGCATAGTCCAAACCAGTGTCTTGCAACAGAATACAGTTAGTCATCAAGACACCCATGCAGGCTGTAGAAACTGTGTGATAGCTGGACCTCCCCTATACACCCAAAACATGTCCAGAGCTAAGGAAAATCCCAGCATTGGGCTGCCACAGCCCAGCACTGCCCAACATTGACTACTGCGAGTAATGCCATGATGGAACAGATTTTATTTAAATAATATTTTATTTACACTTTTCTGTCTTCTCAGTTGTTTTCGGTATCATGTATCACAGAAAAAAATGAACTGAAGTGTCAGATTCAATTTTTTGTTATGAACAAATACTATGCTAGTCCATGCTGAAAGTGGTTCACAGAAGTAATGCTATCTCTACAGATGTAAATCTAAAAAAACCCCAACCAACTTGCCTCAAAATGTGCCTGGTTTTGCCAAGCAATATTACAAGAGAAAGTCATCCATTTAATCACACAGTAATAATATCACCAGTTTCATAAAAAGGAAACCAGAGATCAGCTGTTGAGAAATTAAGATTACAAAACAGTGAAGGGTGAACATCTATAAACTTCTAGGGAATAGCTAGTCTACTTATCCTGAACATGTACTCGCAGTGACTGTTATTAACTTGTCTGTACAAAACAGCATAGACACATCACTTCCTTTTATCCTATTCCCAATAGGAAAATTCTCTAAAATGTTAGACTAGTCTTGCCTTACTCAAGTTTTCCTTCTCATCTTAGCTGAGACTTGAAAATATTCTTATAAACTTGATTTTCCATTTTCTTCTTCTGCTTTGCTGTGAAAAAAACCAAAGACTTGAGTTGAGGAACAAGAAGATTTAAGACTTTCAGTGACTCAGTAAGTCTGAGTTTGTAGTACTGGACACATGCAACTAGAAGAAAACAGATTTCATTTAGCATATATTTAAACCAGTTATTTTGTAAGCTGTCCTTACAGTGAATATGCATTTACCTATATTTCTTCAAGGCTGAGATAACACTGATGCTCATCACCAGTAGTTAGTGGAGAGGATTTTGCAGTAGTATTGATCTCATTTTCACATACATTCTTCTGAATGGATGACCTCCATCTCTGCTTGTCAGCACCAAAATGATGGGATCCTGAGACATTAGTTACAGGAAGTGAGAACGAGGAGCATTTGCCATATGCAGTTGTTCTTTATCAGTTAATTTGGATGAATTCCTGTTTTTCTGTCCTTCATGTAATGAAAAGGTCATGTATATTTTGATATTTACGTTCACATGTTAGATGACATACAGTCAAGATTAGACAATACACACCTATAGGACATACGCCACACACATTGCTAAGGAAGCAATGCAAGCACTCAGTTCTCTTCAACTGCAATATTCTTCAGTCTTCCAGGGATAACATCTACCACTCACCTTGGCAAGCATAAGTAACCACCATCTCCAAATTAGCTAGTTGGTGGCAAACAAGCATTCAAGACTAATTACAAAGACTATTGCCCTGAAAGTGAAATAAATTAATATTCCACACAAAATAGCCTTTAAGCCCAAGACCTGGAGGTCTAAAAATGGACAGAGAGTAAAGGACTATGCTTCTACCAGCCATACCATAGTGAAAGGCATCAAGAATGGTATGTTTGTACAAGGTGAGAACTGACACAGTGAGGACAAGAGGACAGAGTTCAGAGCTCAGCAGAGAAACAGGGTCATTGGGAAGACAAAGAGATCACAACCAAGCCTTTGACTGATGTGGTAAAGATGGGATAGGAAAACCTTCAAGAATAAATTAGGATGACATATGAGAAAGGATTAAGACATGGATACCTGCAGTATGATACCCTGAAAATCTATTGTATTTTCTCAGTTTTCCTTGGCAAAATTCTTTCTGCTGTTCATTAGCTGACCCCACTGAGATATAAAAATATTTACATGTAAAATGGAATACAAACAGAAGCACAAATGTCTTCACCGTGTGGATAATGGGAAAAACCACACAGTGCTGGAAAGACTTATCATAGATATAGACCTGTAAGATATTCCTGGCCAACTTACCTGCCACTTATCCTCAGCAGTGGAAGTCCAAAGCTCCTTGAAGGTAACAACTAACTTCACCACCATGTGGCAATGAAAAGAAACCCACTGCTTAAAAATCATTACATCACTTAATATTTATACTTACTGCGTGATTTCAAGTTGGTCATCTTGGTGGCATGCTGCCACCTGCTTAAATGGGATAGCTCAATCACCTATGTAAGGTGGTGCTTCAGCAACAGTAGCCCAAACAAACCCTACAGCAGAGAAACTATGTCTGAGAGCATTCCAGTTAAACATATCTAACTGAAGGTGACTTTCAGCTAAAGGCCCAGGGAAGTGCTGAAGGTGTGCTTCCAGGATCACAGTAAGGCAATTGGTGTACAAGCTTCCTCCACCACACAGGGGCCATTCTTTCCTAACACTTCTCTGCAGTAACACCTGCGTATGTGCCTGAGAAATAGCTGTGCTTTCAGCTGGATTAGTTTTCAGTCAAATTACCTCCTTTATCTGCCTAACTGTGCTGCTGCATAAATGTTACTTGACAGAACAGGGGACAGGGGAGGGGCAGCAAAAAAGATGCCTGTGAAGACCAGCATGGCCTTTTAATGGCAGTGACAGTTTAGACACTAACTGCAAAATGCTCTTCAGGACAGTCAAAAACTCCTTCTGAGAAAGTATCTTTCAGCCACAAGGGTAACTAGACCTTTTCCCCCCACTCATCAGATAAGCCATAGCTGAGAGATCCAACTGAGACTGTGAAATGGAGAAAAAGGACAGACTCCTCTCTTCTAGCTGCCCAACCTAGGGAAGAGGCAAACTGGCAAGACAAACATATGAGAAGTTACTTTTTTTTTTACCTGGGTGGTTTCATGGGAATTAATTTAACAACTTTACTCTATTCAAAGAACTTCTCTGTAGAATAGGATACAGTTTTGCAGCAGCACATGTAAAATTACATTGGTCTACCACACAAAGTGAAAAACTGAAATATTCCTCATATTCTCACTTTTAGCAGGAAGAACTTGTTCCCACCAGAAAACAAGATCAGTTGTTGGTAGGGTAAAATATTCAGACAATACCAGTAGCACCCACATGCCCCCATGATTTCAAGTTCTGAAGTGAAGGCAACTGTACCACATGTATTCATGTGCTGATGGCGTGACTAAAGACACTGAATTTCAGTTTCTTGTCTCCAGGACTGGAAGAAGTATTGCTGCTCACTACTGACCCTCCTCTGCATTGAGATACCAAATCCCATCTAAGATGCACCCTTTGTATGCTCTACAATGCCACCAACATCAAAAATGAAGACTGGGGTTTCTGGTGCTTATTTCAGATTTAGCTGCTCATAGTGAAGATGAAGCAAAGCATCCTTAACTGCTCCTGCTGCTCTAGTCCTGTCTTGGATAAGCAAGAGGAAGCATGAGTGCTGTGTAAAAATGGGGAGCTCAGAATCCCACTGAGAGATTTTTGGGGGACAACTATTCCCCAAACCAGCAAAAACTTCCCTAAAGAAGCCTTTTTTTTTTTCTTCTTTGGTAGGTTTAATCCTGGAGGCAGGCCCTCATACAATTTCAACCTCTTGATATTAAATGATTGATTTTTTCTTCCAGTTGGTGGCATTGGTCAGACTTCTTGTAAAACTTTTTTATTTGGGGCCTGACTCAATGCACTATGTTGAAAGATTTGTTCAGGCTGTATGAAACAACAGAATACCAGCCATACTTGGGAGTGGGAAACCACAGCTCTAAATCGTCACAGACACATTGCTGATGCAATGAGCAAAACAAAAGTAGATTAAAATAAAAAAATTGGGTCAAAACTAACAAGATCTAGGGAAAATTTTAGAATCTGAGCCAGAGACTTGAAAGGAACTAGTATGCTTTGTATCAGTTCAGACTATTAGAACCATCTAAACTCAGAACAATACAGAGGACCAAGCTTGGGAACTTCAGTGGAAGGTGGTAGGTGTTGCTGGGAAAACAAGGCTGAAAATGTAGACTCAATGCTTGAGACAGTTCCACACCTTCAGAAGCAAAAGATGTCATCCACTCTACCTCCAGAACATAAATTCCTGTTATTGACTATAGGCTGACCTGTACAGTGACTTCTCTGCCCCAATGCTACCTTAAAATTGCCATTCAGGCTTTATCTCTAGTATAAGCTGTTGCCCTTTTCCCTCTGAGCTCCAGACCTCTTACACTCCTGATTTATAGCAGGGATTGAACACATCATTTTCTCAGAATTTCATTGTTACAAGGGCAGCTATTGAACCCACTTCCCACATACAGCAACATCAAGCTGCACAAGCAAGCATGGCACCCAGCCCTGCTGCAAGCCTGCTTCAGACCTTCAAGGGCCAATGAGTTAGTCCCTGTGCCACAGCTCTGCCAGAAACCAGCACCCAGAGCTCTGTGGTAGCAGCCCATAAAACCACGTACCACTCCCTGCCTCCCTCCTTGATAGTGACCTAACAATATAAACCTGGGTGCTTTTCCCATCAGCTGACATCCCTCAAATGTAAAGAGCTTCATACCCCCCTCCTCCTTCCCTGAAAATACTCCCAAAAAATCCAGAAGAAGGTGATGTGCATATATCTGTCTAGTTACAACACTTCTGCCAGGACAGCCAACAATGCTTTAAAACTCAGGCACCATCCATTAAAAAAAAAAAAAAAAAAGGAGAAAACTGAGGTACCATTCAGGCTTCCAGAGAGATTTTGTTAGGGCAGAATCAAACCTAATATTACATCAGCCAGGTGAGCTTATAGGTAACAACACATTTTCCCACCCCACAGTTCTTATTCTTCCTGCAGAAACTAGGCTGGTACAGCAACAGAAAACATCCCAGCCACAGACATTCACCCAGAAGGCAACCCACTAAGGTCAGCTAACATTAAGCTAGATTTCAGGAGATATGGATTCTAGGTAAATGTAGGAGAGATTTAACAGTCTTTCTGTAAGAGTGGGAAGATTTAGCTGCATTAAATGGGATGCAAAACACAACTGAGAGGAACTGAGGGTCAGAGAAATCACCACAAAATGGCGATATTTTCAAGCTGCAGAGTAAGCAGGTTCAACCAGCTCTAGGTATCACTACTTCTGAAAGGCTCATTTCTTCCAGGCTTATAAGAAACAATCCTCTAGATTTAAAGAATTTAAATTCAGTAGTCCACACTGGGTCCCAAATAATCAATGCAGTATTTTTAGTCCAGAGGTATATTAACAGCTTATGAGATGTTTAGAAATAATAGGAAAAAGTCTTACACTTTTGAAAGCAGTAATCTGACACCATGGAAAAAGCTGTAGATAAGAGCTCCTGTACCCCAGGTTCTACTCCTGGCCCTGTAAAGAGCTTTTAAATGTTTTTGGGCAAGTAATTTCAGCCCTTTTTGCTTCACTTTTATCTGTAAGGAGAGGGATAGACACACAGCTCCTTTGCAAAGACATCTGAACCGATCAAAAAGCATAATAAAAACTGACTTCTTGTATTTCACTTCAAATCCTGAGCTGCAGCTAAAGGCTCCGTGGTGGGCTTTGTGTAACAAACTGCAACAGTGCTCTCAAAATTGTTCTGCAAACCAACAATTCAGTGTTTTTTTTCAATTTGCAATTTCTGAACAATTTTTAAATAGAGCTTTAGGCCACCATACACTAACTGAAGTCTATTCTTACTCATCTTGTGTGAACCCCTTACAAGTAATCCACAGATCACCATTCATTGAAATCTAGTACCCTAGACTTGTTTTGATCAACTGTTATAGCAATACTCACATCCTCAGGGCAAGCAAGGATCATAATTTACATCAATCTGTCCCACATTCAAGCTATTTCTAACAGCTTCTGAAGCAAGGCATTTCAGATTGCTAGTGGATGTGTACATGAAAGGGAATAAAACAGTGGTGATTCCTGCAGCTCACCCTGGCCTGAACTAGCCTTGCTGACTTGATAGTTTACACTGCCCCAGATATATTTCCCAATCTTACTTATTCTGTAGCCCCACTACCTTCAGTCTCATATCTTCTCTACTGAGATTCTAGAAACGAATACTTAACCATTACATTACCTTGATCAGATCAATTTGTTTTAATTGTCTTCCTCACTTCAGAGCAAGCCAGCTGAATCTATGTTGCTCTTTTGCCACTGCACATGCACCCATAGGAGGCCTCATATGAGTATTTCCTCCACTAAAACATGCACTACTTCTCTTTATTAAGCGGCCGCATTAGCTACAAAGCCCTAACTATGCTGTATCAATACATAACTAACAAGTTACTGCTATTATCACTAAGCACTCTGTGGCATCCCTTCCTCCATGCAAGATGATCTCTTCAAAGCAGCAGCCAGCTCTTTTGTACATACAGAGAGCCAATTATCATTAATGTTTAAATACATATACACTTGAAATTCAGTGCAGCTTAGAAGATAGTCTCATATGATGAGCTAGCACTTGATAAATGCTCAAACCACTTATACTGTAAATGGTCCAAGTAAACTCTTGAGCCACATCTTATGTCTTTCTGTTTCTTATGTGAAGCTGTTCGTGGGTCACCAAAAGCTTATTTGTGGCCAACATAACCAGTTTAGCAAGCATTTATGCTACAAACAATTATGCAAAAAAAAATATCAAGGTATAGTTTAGTTCCACTTTCCACTCCCTCTCTTCCCAATTTAAATAAAGAAAAAGCTGTCTTGACAAAGGCAAAATTATTTTGCACCCACATTCAGGAATGGTTTATTACCACATCACACAGGATGGCTTAAAGCATTTCCACAGTGATCAATACAATGAAGCCTTTCTGTTAGTTTGACCAAAAATGACACTGAAAGTCCACAGAACAGTGTTTTTCCTCTCAAGGCTATACAGCAGCAACAGAAGCATGGGATGGATAAGTATAACATTCTAAAGATTGACCTACAAAACTGCAATTATGATCATCAAGTCCCAGTTGTCAGGAAACAGGTAAGATAGGTTTAATTCTGTTATGAGAAGAGATACAGAGTTCTAGTCAAAACTGTTCAGATGAGTTCAGACAAAAACACTAACCATTGCTCCATTCCATGCCTTGTAAGCTACCAATGAATGCTTACAGGTATCACTTTTTGTACCAGGAATGTATTTTGTAACTTCAAGTTTGTTTCACTCAGCATGCAACAACTCCAAGTATTTTTCACAAACTCCTGCATCATATATAGAGCCCTATCAATGCATTTCAGCAGAGTCAGCAAACATACATATTGGACCTGCTTATACAGACTCACATTTTTACCATCTACAGCAAGTTTTGTCAAGCTCCCACCATCATGTCCCTAACACAAATTACCACCACCTTAAGAAGCCAAAAACAAAAGTGCTTTTTAGGCCAAGAGATCATTTGGTTTCAAACTAGTTCAAGGCTTTTTAAGAAAGTCAGAAGTCTGCTCTGATTCAAGTTCTATTCTCATATCAGCTTTGGATTCTTTCATGTTTTAGGTGAAAATTAACTTATCATCCATCTTGATCACTGACAGCATTTCAAAGATTTAGACAGTACTAAAAGTCTGGAGTACACCGATACTGAGCAACTTCTGGTAACCTCACAACACTAAGAATTCATTAATTGCTGAAGAGAGTACAACCAGAATAACTGAACAGAAATGCAGTAAGACTATTAAAACAGCATATTTATTAAAATAATAGCTTTTTAATAATGTGAAAATTCTTAACCATGATACAATTAAGCTTGGCACAGTTCTTGGGTATGGTCATTCCTCCCATTTAAGAGCTGAAGCAGTTTCACAATGCTGCTACCAGAAGAAAAAAATTTTTTATGATGTGTATATGCAATTATGTAGCTCTATAGAATGTTTAGTACACTCACCTGGAAATTGTTTTGAGAGAAACTGGCCTCAAACAAAATGATATTTATTATCTTTCCCTATCGAGCTCCTTTCACAAAAGCTTAACTTTCTTATTTCTTCTGCTACTATTAGAGAAGGTGGTGGGAATTGCTCTTCTCAGGCATAAGAAACAATCCTCCACTGTTTCTCCAGTCATTCCTCAAGGCAACAAAGTGCCAAGTCTAAGAATTTCTCCTATGTTTATTTCTGGTCTGACACGATTTACTTTAGAAGCACAAGTATACATGTCTTAAAAGCTTTTTTAAAGCTGTCATTTCTTATAATATAGCTTTGATTGTCAGCTTTGAACAAGCTCCTACCTAATGGGGTTTTAATTACAACAATTTAACTACATTTATAGCAGATAACAGACTCTTGCTTTTCAGGCATGGACATGGGCCCTGGTTCGGGAGGGTGTTTAAGCAGCATTACACACAAACCCACCTCCGCAGCATCAGAAGCAGCCTCCTGAGCAACCCTGCAAAGGGAAGATTTCCTCCTTACTGCTTGGATTTTGCCACCTATTTTATTAAGCGCCTTCTGAAAAGGAAAAAAAAGAGCGCAACTGGCTTAAATTCCTCCTCCTGCTCTCAGGCCACCCGCTGATCACCAACACGAGAAACACACAAAGAACCCTCACACGCTGTGTCAACCGCCAGCAAAGCAGCGTACGGCTGTACGAGCAAAACGTAACGCAGGCTCCGGCGGGCAAGGCTGACCGAGGAACAGGGACGCAGCCCCTGAGCAAAAAAAGTTCTCAGTACCCAGACAGGAAGCAAGTAGGTGGAAACCCGCCGGCCCCGCCGCCCTCCGAGCCCGGCCCACGCCCAGGCCCGCACGGCCAGAGCGCGGGGTAAGGCAGGCACCGCCGCCCGCCTCGCTCCGCGGGAAGACGCTCGGGCGCCTCCGCGCTCCCCCGCCCCTGCTGCGCTCTCCCACCTGGCTGCCCGCGGGCAGGCTCCGCGCAGCTCCCGGCGACGCCCTGCGGGGCGGGCGGGCCGGCCGGTGGCGGGCACCCGGGCTGCCGCCGCAGAGCCGCCTCACCCCCTCCCTGCCCCGCCGGCCCCGGCCGGGACGGGGCCCCGCACCCTGCCCTCGGCCGCTGGCGCCGCCCCGCACGCCCGGCCCCGCGCAGCCGCCCCCCCCGCCCGCCGCCCCGGCCCTTATAGCGCGCTCCGCACCCCTCCCCGCGCCGCTCGCCCGCCCCTCCCCATAGAAGCGGCGCGGGGATTGGCGGCGGCGGCGCCGGCCGGCTGTGTGGGAGGCGGCGATTGGCGGAGCGCGGCCGCCAGGGGTTGCCTCCCCGCGAGTGTGTGTCTCTGGCGGTGTCAATGGCTCCTCCTGCCACGGAGCAGCGACGGGCTTGAGACGGGCAGGACCGCGGGGCTCCTTTAAGAGAGGGATTTTCGGGGGGGGCCGGGGAGGGGGGCCGCGGCGCGAACGTCCGCCACAGCCAGCGCTCGGGAGAGCCAGCGGCCGGCGGCTCCTCTGCCTCTCGAGCGAGCCGGCGAGGAGACGCCAGCGGCGGCGGGACCCCTGCCTGGAGACCCCCCGCCTTCCCCGCTGCTGCGAGGCGGCCGCTCCGGGGCTCCCTCCTTCCCCCTCCTCCCCGACGAGGCACCGGTTGCCGGAGGATTCCCCCCCTCCCCTGCCGCCACCCACACGAGTCGGCAAATGAACTCGGTCCGAGCCGCCAACAGGAGACCCAGGCGAGTGTCCAGGCCGCGCCCGGTGCAGCAGCAGCAGGAGAGGAACAACGCCGCCGCCGCCGCCGGGGATCGGGGTAAGCCAGGCGCTGCCGCGCCGAGCACGGGCCTGCACGGGGTTCGCTGGCGGCGCTGGGCCCCGCCGCGCCCGGCCGGGCACTGGCAGGAAAAGCCCAGGCTGCTTCAACCCTTGGCTCCCGCTCAGGCCGCGCTTTGTTTGGCTTGGGCTCTGCCCCGACTCGGGGCTGCTGGGCCCTGCCGCCCAGAGGGGAGGGAGGCGGGGGCTCAGCCTCTCCCCCGGCCGCGCTCCCACGCCCGCCGGGGAGGGGGGAGCCGATCGCGGCACGGGAAGGGGCAGACGCCCCTCGAGTCCCCCCCGCCCCGTCTCCGGGGGCTGCGGGAAGGCGAGCCAGCCGCCTTCGCCCGGGAGAGCCGGCGCCTCCCCGAGGGCCCCTAGGCCGGCGGAGGGGAGAAGTGACGCGGTGGGAGCGGCGCCTGGGGGTGGGGGGCGCCGGGGCCGGGCAACTTGCGCCGGCACCTTCCCCGTCGTCGTCGTCGAAATGGTGTCCGGGGGCGGCGGCCCGGGTCTCGCCGGGCCTCCGCGGCCCTCAATGGTTGCTGCGCAGTTCGGCGCCCGGGCTTCGGTTACAGCGCCCGGCGGGGGGGCGCGGGCCGCGGCCGATCAGCCATTTATTTCCCTCCACCCCACCAGCCTCTTCTCCCCCCCGCCCGCCCCCGCCGCGGCACCCGGCGGCCCCGAGCCGGCCGCGGGGGAACGGGGGCTCCGGCCCACCGCGCCTCAGCCCTGCCCGGCGAGTCCGGCCGCGCCGGTGGAGCCGGGGCCTAGCGTGAAAATGTTGACAATTTGGAGCTAATGGGGGAAATCACCATTGTCTGAGGGGATGAGGAAGCGGCGAGGTGGGATTGTTCTCCTCGTGGAGCCCGGAGTGGGGTGACTAGTGTTAGGATGCGGGAGTTTGGGGGTGGCGGCCCCTCCGCCCTGGCACTGCCGCCCCAGCCATGGCTCTCGGGGGTGCGAGTGTGCGTGTGCTCCTGTGTGCAGGGCTGGCTCTGCTTTTTTTTTTTTTTTTTGAAGGCGAGATGGGGGTGGGATTGGAGGAGACATTTTGCATGTCTTATCTGGTGGATTGGGTTTTAATTTTTTATGCGTTGGCTGTCACAACTCTGGCGTGATGAAGGAGACTGGTCTGTGGTGCAGTTTTAGATGTACAAATGTCTTTTTAAAATAATAATAATAAAAAAAAACACACCCCACCTCATTGTCATCTGAATGTCTTTTGTTTGAGTATCTAGGATACCACATCGAGAACAAGGTATTTTAACTATGGAGATGCATCGTGATAAATATTCTAGTACGTTTTATGGAATCAAAACATAAGCAAATGAAGTAAAGAAAATTTAATCTGAGGAAGTATTTTTAATTCTCCATTCCTCCCCCCTCTCCTCCCTCCCCTTCCTTCCCCCGCCCCCCCCTCATTGGTCAGAGCAAAGAATGTTACCCAGACCAGATTGCTGTGTATATAACTAGAGGATGTGATGTCTTATGCCCAATTATGGGTCTTGAGTAAACCTTCCAAAATCTTTAGTAATTATGTAATTAAAATTACTTCTCTAGTATACAGACATTTAAAAACAACAACAAAAAATAATCAAAAAAGGAAATTACTTCCTTCTCTTAATGACATGAACTGAGGACTTTCTTCATCAGTATTCCATATGCAGAATATAGAATTTTTCAACCCCACAGTTTACTTGTTCTTTTAAACAGAGGACAATACAACTTCCAAAGGCATCTGGAAAGGTGTGCTTATGGATTAAATGCTCTGATTATTCACTTTTACATTAGACTGCCTGTCTCTGTTCATATATTATTAATTTGCTGAAGATACAGGCAGAAACTTTTTCTGTAAAAATACGAGGCTGCAATTTATTTGTATTACTATGACATTTTGTGGAACGTTTTGTGATTCACGTTTGGGTTTTTGTTTTTTGGGTGTTTTTTTTTATATTGTTCATTGCTGCTAAGTGGTGATAAAATTGAAAAAAAATTAAGTTCCACAGTTTGCTGAAATTACTCTTCCATATAGATCACCACTAGGTTTTTCCTTGCATTTTTGAAGGTCACTTGCGCTAGGTCTGACTTGCCCAAAAATTTATCAGTGACATTAGGGTCTTTTGTTATTAGTGTTATATTGACAATTGGAGTGTCTCTTGTGCAGTTCTTACTCCTATCTCAAAACCTGCAAGGTCTGATCCACCATCTCTGGAAGCTTATTCTAGTTCTGCCTGTGACTTTGATCGCTTTGTGCAGGGCTGTTACTGTAAAGGATGATGAATAATGCTACTAAATTATAAGCCAATATACTAGGGTTAGACTGTATCACGCAAGTCAGTGGTGACTTTTCTCACCTTTATTACCTAGCAATGTAGGTCATCTTAAGAAGAGCTGTAGAAAAGAAGCAGTGTAAGTTATTAGGAATGGGTTTCTATTAAATTCAGATTGAAATTTGGTTTAAAAAAATTGTGTTAGATAATGTGAGTGCAGCTGTGATTAAATAAAGATTATTCTTTGTTATTATTAATTTCTCTCCTCCATATTTCAGCATAGTACTTATAAGTACAAATATCATGGACAGAGTGGATAATGTAGCACGTAGTTACTCTTTGGAACTTGTTGTTTGCTATCATTAAAGTAGGTTGCTCAGTAAAATGTGTACTAGGTATTGAGCTTTATGTATTATTTAATGCTGTGTAAGTAGACAATGTTTTGCAACTGTGTAACAGCTGGTAGATTTTTCACTACTGGGAAAAAAATCAAGTTGTGATTCCTGTTCTTAATAAATAGATGACTAGGAAAAAAATGGTTTTATAAAAATCCTCCATCAAAGGTTCCTTGTAAGGGTTTAAAAATTCTACAAAGCTGTGTTTTGTACTGTGAAGTGATTCTTATTTTAATGCGTTTTGTGTGTGTAGGATGAATGGATCTAATGAATGCATAATCATGCTATCTATATTGTATGTTGATAAACAATGCTAATATACCTGTATTCTGATTCATGGAGAAGTGAGATCAGAACTGATTGCAGATAAAATTTTCTCCCCAAACTCACTGTGTTGTACAGCCAAGATAAGATGTCATCAGGATGTACTTCCCAAGATGTTATGCCTTATGTTCTGCTGTTCACACCTCCCTCCATCTAAATTAGTCACTCTGGCTACACTATGCTACTTCTGTTTTACCTTCTCCCTCCTGATCTCTCCTCAGTCACCCATGGGGCTGCCAGTGGTTTATTCTGTGTTTTTGGAATTCTGCATGAAGGGTACAGAATAGATGGGTCCTTTCATTTTATTCAGGAGAATGGTCTGCCTAAAAGGAAATCTGGACTGGGTGATGTCTGTGTTTAAATATTCCTGTTTGCTTATAGTAGTATTTTTTTTCCTTTAGTTTTGGCTACACTTCTAGGAAGAACACACATATATAAAAAGATGATCTTGTCCAGAATGGAGCTAAAACAATCAACCTCAGAGCTATCACATATTTTTTTTCTTGTTTCTATTCTTCTCAAAATAATAACTACATTAATGCATATGTTCTTCTTTGTAACATCTGCACATTACTGGATATGGTACTAATAAGGTTCTGAGCTTATCTCCAGTATTAAGTGCTTTTAGGGTTGGATCCTGTGTACTGTTAAGTACCAAACATGTAGCACCATGGCAGCTGCCTCTGTCACAAGCCTGCGCGTTCCTTTTACGTGGTAGCGGTGTCCATGTGACAAGGCAGCGATCTGGCTCCGGAGCTGCCTGCGCCAAGAGCTAACTGCCTTTTTTTTTTCCCCAGGTTGATTTTTGGCACAAGCATCAGTACAAGGGCAGGGATAACTCTGAATGCCTGTGGGTGTGGTGGGACTGTGGCGGCTCCCATGTAGATTGGGTTAAGATGGGTCAAACTTTCGGAGTAATACATAGAGCTTGCAAATCTACCTTGCAAGTTTGCTTTCCCCTACCCCCCTATCTATTTTCCAAAGAATACATGATTTAGAAACAGCCGTACAGTCTGTCTATCACTCTGCAGCTTCTGAACTTGTTAGCTCATTTCAACCAGATTGGAGAAAGGGGTGTGAAATTCTTAAGTTTTGTGGGAATTATTGTAGAATCATAGATGGGTTTGGGTTGGAAGGGACCCTAAAGATCATCTAGTTTCAACCATACTGCATGGGCAGGGACACTTCCCACTAGATCGGGTTATTTGAAGCCCCATCCAGCCTGGCCTTGAACACTTCCAGCGATGAGGCATCCACAACCTCCCTGGGCAGTATATCACCACCCTCACACTAAAGGATTTCTTCCCAGTGTCTAATCTAAATCTACTCTCTTCAGTGAGGGAAAGACTTACCCTCCTTACCCATGCTAAGAAGCAGCAACCAGCTGGCCTGTCAGCACACAAGGTAATTGAATTCGTTGTTTGTCTTTATAGGGGACATGAGGGCTTGAAAGAGTAGGGAGAAAGAGTAGGTTAGGCTGTGTAAGACAACAACCTGTAGAAACTAATCTCCTGTAGATTTCTTGCTCACAAATCTTGAATTTTGTAATGCTGAGATGAATATCTCATGAAAGCTAAGTAGTCTTTATTTGGCCCTATTTGAAGTGCATGTATGTAAGCATGTGTTATGTTTATTTTTTTAATATATGCACCAAAAGGCTTATATTGGTGTGTGCTGGGCTGTAACAGTGACTTAACTAAATTGCTCTCATTTTGAAGCAAATGCCCAGACTTGCATCAAGATAGCTAAATTGACTCAGATTTTGTAGGGTCATCCTTACAGAAAAAATGTCAAGAAGTCAGACATCAGTTGGTCCAGGTGGAATGAAAACTAATTCAGACTTTTCCATATTCCTTAAAAGAAAGTCCTAGGCTGGAAAAAGATACATTTGCATATGGATATGTAATCCTTGTTTCTCCAATTACAAGTTTCCAGAGTCTACATTATAGATAAAAGTTTAGAATCTATAAACTTGGTACTTTAAGTACAACTACGGTTTGCCAAAGCCTGATTCTGCGTGAGTAAAAAGAAGTGTCTGGGTACCTCTGTTGTCCTTTACGTAGGACAAATGCCTAAATTTATACTAAAGCTTTCTGTCTCATTCGAACAGATCAAAATAAAGTGTATTCTTGGTATACACAGTAAAGTTCATTGCCCATAGTTTTCGTCTATTTTGGTCATTTGTAAGACTATTAACATTTGTTATAGTTTCCCAGAAATACCAATTTATTTAGTTGGTTAGTTTGTGTTAAAACAATGGAGCCAAATGGTTTAAGTAAAGAAGTAGTGAAGTTTCAAGAAGTAGTGAAATTTCGTATGTTGGTCAGTTTGATATCTTTCTGCTTTGGGGGAGATTATGCTCTGTGCTCTCCTCATGCTGTGATGCTTCCTGGAAGAATCACAGTTACAGAGTAGGCCAAAGCTGTCCAGGCTTTTACGGCAGGTGGGCAGGGCATTAAGCATAATAAACATTATGTGTTCTGGATACGGAGGGTTTAATGTATATGCATAGAACTGGAGCACTGAGAATGTAAGATTTGCAGCTTGCTTTACGTTGGCAGTTTCCTCACCAGCACGGTGAATCTGGTGATCAGCAGGTTCTGACTTTGCAGTGCTGATGCGGAGTGACTTCTGGGCGTGTGTTTATTCAACATGTTAAGCACATCTACACTTGCATATACACTGTGGTATCATTGGGGAGGCCAGGTGACAGCCAGAGGGGGCTGCTACTGCTGTGACGACAAGTAATTTGGCCCACCCCTTTCTTTGCGTCACATCTGTAAGGAGAGTGAGTATGCACCAGGTGTGTTGTAATGTGGGTCACCTGTGGCAATGCCTAAACTTCCTCTTAGAGCTTGTGGCTGTGAACTGTTTGTTCTGCTAGGAAGGGGAGGTAGTGTGCTTCTCTAAGATTTTTAAATTGTGCTGTTTAAATATATTTAGCCCTGTATATTAGGAAGAGTAAATCAGAGCTGTGCAATGTGTGGACAATAAAAGCAAAGAAGAAAGGAGAACATGACCGAACTGACAGAAACTGAGAAAATGAAAGGTTTGTGCATTACCTAATCCTATCATGTTTTCTGGTTGTTAAGCAGTTCAGTTTGTTTCTTGCTTATGTTTGTTTCTCTGTTTAGCACTTAAATAGGAGGAGAAGCATCGTTGGTTATTTTTATTATAGTTCACGGTACTAAATTGTAGTATCTGAATATAGCCTAGGATTTTAGTCTTGAGTCTTTCAGTTCTTGGTGAAATGGGGAGGGGGTCAGGGAGAAGAAAGCAAACTAAAGCCTACTGTGAAGCTACAGAACATTTATCAAAATTTTGCTTTTATAATATATTGCCATATGCATTTCTGGTTTTATACTATATTATAATTTTTTAAAAGACTTCTAAATTCTTGTAAAAGAAGAGAGCAAGATCTAGATGTAAATTCTAAAGTAATGGTGGCACTCTAGAGGAATCTCCTATAATTTAAATTGTACTTCCTATTAGAAAGTGTAGTGAACTTTGAGCTGATAAAAATCTCTGAATCTGGAATACTTCTTAAAAGATAACTTGCATAGCATTTATTGTGGTTCTTCTGAATAACTAAGCTCTGCTGGTTATACTGTTGCCTGTCTGTTAAATGTTGTTTATCCATGCATAGAAGCTGGGAGGATACAGACAAGCAGCAAATGAACACTTCTAAAGCAGTTATTTCAGCAGGCTTTTAGGAACTATTTTTTAAGCTCTCCTCCGAGATACTTCTTTTAGTTGCATTTTAACAAGATAACTAAGTAATTTTAGAGTCTGGATGCTGGAGGAAGGGGTCATCCCTTTATTCCTGCTTCTAGCCCCGTGTTCTTATCCCCTGCCTTGCATTAGAAGTAGGAGGTCTCTAAACCATATCACCACGGAAACTAAGCCTCCAGAGCACCCTGAATACTATCTGCTGTTTTAGCTCTTTGAACTAACTATCTGCAGAATTTGGTGCGTTCTTAAGAGAAGTGGTCATCAGGTGTGCAGTTGGGAGTGGGAGGAAAGAAGTAGGACTGCTGCTCATTCCAGCATCTACCCCTCAGATTGGTTTAGCTGTCATGTGAGACTGGAGCTGTGTGTGGTGACTGCCCATGGTCCTCTTTGTTGGAGAGGAGGTGTTGAAGTGCTGCTGTGGCTTTGTCCTATGATACATACAATGAAAACTGCTGTTCATTGTAGCAGAAACCTGTGGTTTCCACTCCATTGCCAGGTTCATCAGGTCCGTCCTGATGTCTTAAATGTGGGAGTTCAGGCACTGTTTTGTTTTAGGAGCTCAAACTGCTGCATAGTTGTTTTCTGCCTAGAAACGTTGTTGCCGAGGCTCCTGTGTTTGTTTCTGGTAAGTGGCAGTATGTTCTCCAGTCTACTTAGTTTATTCAGCAAAAGCATATACAAATATAATTCCAATACATAATGGCTCTTACTGGTATTCCAATATCAAAATAATAGTAGCATTTATCTTCATGCAGCTATTTCTGTGTTCCAAAGAAGTGATTCAGCTGTATAGCTTTACCATGTGAGGACCAGTCTAAAGCTGATATAAAGTTTTTCCTCAGTTTTTCCATCCTGCTTGTCTCCATTGAGCTTGGGAGGTATTTGGATTAGGGTTTTTTGTTTTATGATGTTTTTTGCAATTACTAGTTTTTAAAAAATTAATTAAACCTCATATCAGAAATTTCTTTTGGGCTGGGAAAATACTGGGGGTGAACAGTAAGAGTACATGTGGGTTTATTCTGGCTGTAGGCCACTGCAAGGATAGTCCTCCTCATATTCCAGAGAACTCTTTAGTTCCTAGCTCCCAAGCGTGGCATGGAGTAACAAGCAGTCCTGGTTGGGAAGAAAAAGCTTGGCTTTTGTCCTGTGAATTGCCCTTGCAAGGCAAAATTAACAACTCTACTTGAAATTATTACACTTGTTTTAAACAACCACTATCTAGACCAGCAGAAGAGCTGAACTTGTAGTCTCATGATCATCATGCTTTGTGCATGCTTTTTTACCAAAGGACTGGTTAGCATGAATAGGTCACATTACAGTAACTATTTCCTGTTGTTAATCCCAGTTTGTAGTGTTTGGAAACAGCCTGTTTGCATTAAAGGCTCTGATTTGTGGTTCTCTTCTGTTGCTTGTTTCTACTTTAGACATCTAGAAGCAAAGGTTCGAGCGTTTAGCCTCTTGCTTTCTGAATAGAAGTGAGCTGTAGCTCTACAGCTGATCTAAATTTCAAGCTATCTTTGCATTTGGCCAGGTTACTGTGGGATGACAGGTTACCATATGTCAGCTGATCTGTGGTATCTGATTCACAGTGATTGTTCATGTCTATGCTCTTAGCCTGTGGCAAATGGAAGGTAATTTGAGTTAGCTTGACCCTCTTTCATTATGCTCTTTCAAGGCACTCCCTTCTCCATGCAGATTGTTAGACCTGCTGGAGTGTCTTGGCTAGAACAATAATGTAGTTTCTGTCCCCAAGCTAGTTTGGTGTACCTATACAAGAGTAAGATGAGGACTTCACCACAGTTTCCTGTACTGTTGCTGTTTTGAGGCAATTCCTTGCTGAGGGAGCGAATGCTACGAAGATGCTACCATGAAAATCAGTCAGTTGTTATAATTACCAGGAATATTTTTCTTTAGCAACACTTAGGAAAGCTTTATTGGTGCATTTTAAAATCCCACAAAAGTTGTATATTTCATAGTAGCTTGGTATGCTTCTTCCTTTCAAAGAAGTAGGTTTTACTTCAAGTTCTTTCAGAAGATGCTTGGTAACTGAAGTAATTCTAACACTTTGGTGATGCTTTTGGATGTTGTGATTCAAAGGCCACGGAAATCCTGGATGGCTGAAAGATTCCAATTGACCAGAAATGGCACTTGAATTTGATCTGAAATTGCATGAAAGGTAAAACAATTTATTTTCATTTTAATGCTTTTTTCTTATTTCAAATTTGATTTTACAACAGTAGATATATAGCTATCTAGTCTGGTTCATCAGTAGTTATTAAAAACATAAAATGCTACTTAAACGCATATGGAAAAGTACTTTTCAGTAGTCAGATATTGCCACCCTGTCTTGCTGTCTTTCTGAATTTCTAAGGCTCCTAAAGAGAAACTCAGAACTGCCTTTTTAATCTACTTCATTTCCACTTCTCCCACAGATTAGTCCTGCTTAGTTAATTATTGCACTACTGATCCTGTGTGTATATGGCAAATATACATTTTTCAATCTTGTTTGGCCAAGAAAAGTTTTTTTAAGGAGGTATTGGGTAAAATGTACAGTTCCTGAGCTGCTTGTACTTGGATTTCAGCCTTCTTAAGACATAGGCCTTGGTGCAATCTTGTAGTTTCATGAGAAATAGTTGTGAAAATTTGTCAACATACCTTTAAAAAAAAATTGAATATCAGAATAATAGGAAATCTTTTAAATAATTTTTCTAAGAACCGAGGACAAAATGGCTGCTTTTTGGCTAAATAGGCCTTTCCTGACTATTGGGAAAGCAAGAAACCAGAAAGATGACTCAAATGTTGGGTCATCAATTGTAATTGTGTGTTTTAGCTGTTCAAAATAATGTTTGCTATTTCCTGCAGTTGTTGCTATCTTGAAAGAGGAAGGACAGCAGCTTTGCTTAAATGGTTGTTACATTAGTCTTTGGCTAAATGTGACATTTCACCTTTCTCTGAAGATGGTAAGATCTGTGACTGTCTTTTTTTGACTAATGGTTCTTCCCCTTCACCTTCTTCAACAGACATCAAAGATCACTTAAAATAAGCCAGAGTTTACTCTGGAGTTTCATCTGCTCGGTTTTGGGCTGTACTGACTGCAAATGCCCAAGTCAAAATTGTGGATAGGGACAGGACATAGCTGAGCTCCATCCTTAATGACCTTCAGAGTTGCAAGACTGAAGGTCTAGGGTGATTGCAGTATATGAAAATGAGTAATGGCTTTTCAGTCACAGAAGAACCATTTTATTCAGATCCATTTGGAGCTTCCTTGCTGGCTCCATTTTTAACTCTGCAAAGCTATATAGTAATTGAGCCTCTGAGGCATATGCTTCAGATTGTTGTTGAGAGAACCTCCTTCAGCACAAGTTGTGCAGTCGTTTGGCTAGCTAAGCATCAGTGGGAAGGCAGGAGATAAGTGCTTTGGGCTACTGTTGCTGCCTGGATGATTAGAAGAAGAATGGGTGTGATTGTGATAACAGGTAATATCTGAATTACTTCAGGTGGCCTTTGGTAATGAGTTTAGACCCTATCTTGCCACATTTCTTAGCAGCAGCTGCTCATTGATCAGTATCTTGTCATCAATAATATGCTGATACACTTGACAATATCAGTATGGATGCTTGCAATTGTCAGATTTTACCTGAATTTAAATGGTTTATGTAACTGAAAAAGGCATACCTGAGTAGGTTCAGAGGGTGTCTAATGAAGCTCGGTTCTGAAGACAGTCATCATAGTACTTGTCCTTGTGATGCTGGATTTCCCATTTTGTCTTATTTGAACAACAGAGTGTACTAACATTAAAAGTGTTAACAGGAAATAATGTTTTCTGCCAGCTCTGACTTATCTAAATCTCTTCTTTAAATGCCAGAGAAGAAGAGGTAAAGTTATTTTTAGTTATTGTCAAAATAATAATATATTTTTAAAGGAAAATATATTGGTCATGCTAATGTTGAAATAAGCACATCTTTTAGGGAGTTATTGCATTAGTATGGCTGAAAATAAAAAGTTAGTATGAAGGAGGTGTAGCTTACTTGTAAGAATGTGAATTATGGGGGGGAAGAATGGAAAATGAATTTTAAGCAAAATTTTATTTAAAATTTTTAATATTGATATTATGTGGTAGTCCAGTTTTCAGATTCACTTAATGAATTTTACAGATTGTTTTTCTGGGTAACTTTTTTTCAAGAAACTATTTGGAAATGATTACCACTTTCATAATGAGCGAGTTTTAAATAATAAGAAAAATAGAGTAAGTGGTCTGTGTTAGTACCTTCGTGATGTTTTGATGTAGTCACTAAAACTATGTCTATATACTATACATTAAACACATACTATGATTTTTCTTAATATGTATGGTTCTGTTGGCAGAAAGGTTATTTTTTTCAGGAACATACTGTCTTGTGCGTTATGGTGGGTGGGGGAGCTGCTTGAGCCTGCTAAAGTTTTCTTTTGTAAGATTTCTAGGATATATATTTAGTCTTTCCCCCAAATTCTTTAGTACTGCAGAAGTGGCCAAATATATTATAGAAGATGAATTCTGATTCCTCTAGTTTGTAAAATCAAAATACATTTTCTCCTAAGGCATGGGTCTTCCTCCCTACCATCTATGTATGGAGACAAAATTCTTAAGTATACCTTTCTCCAAACCTAGCTGGCAAAGTCTCCCCACCTGTGTTAGTGAGAGTCTCTGGAAAAGACTTAATTATCTGGAGGGTTTAAATTAAATAAGAAATTACTTTTATTAGTGACTCTCTTCTAAGAGTAAACTTGTATGTCGGCATATTTTTTTTCCTTCAAAATATGTAATTCATTGGTTCTTTGTTTCCTCTTTTAGTATTTCTAGTAACAGTAACACAGTGGGTGGAGTGAGCTTAAAGAGCAGTTTCTAGTCCCGAAGGTTCCTGGTTTACCAATCTCTTCACAAAAATCCTTATTTTTGTATAGGCTAAGAGTTTACTTGGCCAAGAGCTGTTCAAGCATTCAGTGATGTAAAAAGATACTAATCAGTACGCTCAACATTAATCCTTCCCTTCTGCCTGAAGGTCTTGCATTGGGATTGCAGGAAATGTGGGGAAATACCTCTTATCCTGCTGTTTCTTACACTGATTCTTTTGACAGCCTAGAGTTATTTCAGATGCTGGTAAAGCATCTTTGTTTTACTAATGTGGATATTTGTCTTGCAGTACTCTTGTGTCTTGCAGGCTTTCAGTTTTGTCTGTAGCTGTCCTCTTGCACACCTGGGATGTGAAGTGCAGTTGTTCTGACTTCAGCAATGGGAAATGAAAGCATAAAGAAATTACATAATCTGCCCAAAGTCTCCAGGGAAGTCTGTAGGCATGGTTTCACCATTGGTTTATGCAGTGTAGCTGCTGATGGCCACCAAAAAGCAAAGTGCCACTGAGAAATTCCTTCTCCCTTCCTTTGGTTTTAGTTTACCTATACAATCACTGGACATTGGGCATGGGAGGTGGTGGAAAAAGGTCTGCACTCTGCTTTGTAGCAGTTTTATACTCTTAAATTGGCTTAATTTTATCATGGAACCACATCTGTGGCAAAGTGTGGAACTGAACATGATGCTCTCATGTTTCTGTGATTGGCAGTCTAGTTATGAACTAGAGGGACCTTGACAGGCTTGAGAAGTGGGCTTGTGCAAACTGCATGAAGTTCAACCAGGCCAAGTGCAAAGTCCTGCATCTGGGTTGGGGCAGTCCCAAGCATAAATACAGGCTGGGTGGAGAATGCATCAAACACAGTCTGGAGGAGGAGGAGGACTTGGGGTGATGGTGGACAAGAAGCTCAACATGAGATAGCAATGTATGCTTGCTTGTGTTACCCCCCGGTACTGGCTTGCGACAAGCCCAGAAAGCCAGCAGTGTCCTGGGCTGCATCAAAAGAAGCGTAGCCAGCAGGTCAAGGGAGACAATTCTCCCCCTTTAGTCTGCTCTCGTGAGACCCCACCTGTAGTGAGAGGACAAGGAGTAATGGCTTTAAACTGGAAGAGGGGAGATTTAAGTTAGACATTAGGAAAAAATTCTTTAGTGTGAGGGTGGTGAGACACTGGAACAGGTTGCCCAGGGGAGTTGTGGAAGCCCCATCCCTGGAATTGTTCAAGACCAATTAAGGTCCCCTCCAACTCAAAATATTCTATGATTCTTGGTACAATACCTGTCTTCTTTTTGAACTTATTTCAGTGTTCAGCTTGTCCCAGGATAAAAACCGGATGGTTGAACTGGGAGTTGTTGCTCTCAGTTGTCATTTGTCCTGTGCTCCCAGCTGATCCATGTTCAAGGCAAGGATCACTGAACAGCTCAAAATATGGTTGTGGTGATGCTTTAATCTTCCAGAGCAGCATGTTAAGGTAAATGGGAATTGCAGTTGGCTGGCTTAATTACTCTAGGCTGAAGACCAGAGCTGCTTTTGAATTGCCATGTGAGCTGTATAGCCATCTGTCATTGGGGCAACAACTTGTATTTTAAGGGGCAGCTGCCAGGGTTGAGACTTGCTTCAGCTGGCAGGCTTTTTGATTTGGTGTTGCATGTCAGTCAGAGCCCTTATTTGTTGGTAAGAGAGTAGGGATTGCCTTAGTTGTTTGTGCAATTAATGTAAAAAATCTCAAGAGGAACAGTGTGCATTTCTGCGAGAATAAATTAAGTTTGTATAGCTTGCATCTTGTGTCCCTTATAGGCTATTTCTTGTGGTATTGTGCTATAACAACAATGTGACAATTGTGAAGCCATAGGTGTGCCTATGGGTGCACTGAACCATACAGACAAGAAAATTGCACATTCCTACTAAAATGCAGTGTTATACTGTAAAAGCACAAACACTGAAGGAAACAGGTTGAGAGACACAATGTACAGAAAGAATCATGTGGAAGATTCATACACTTAAATTTTGCACTAATTCTTCAGCAGCTCTATCTTACAGGCTCCTGAGTGAGAATGGGGGAACTCTAAATGGTTTTGATCGTATGGACATGTTGCTGTGAGCAGAGAGAGGAAAAAAAACACTAATAACATAATTTTAGATATGGAAGACTGCAGGTTTGTGAAAGGTACTTGTTGGGAAAGTAGTGGAGAAAACACTGCAGTTGGCAGTCAAACAATATATGGCTTTTAAGTTGAAATGCTTGGAATACTTTTATCAGAAGAGGGGGTACTGTTCTCTCTCTCTTTGGCTGATTGGCTTTTTTTATTTTGTTTTTTCAACTTTGAGGAAGTCTCAGGGAGTCCAGGTTAGCATTTTACATTGGCTCTTGCATAACTCTTAGCTTCTAAGTCTAACTATTTGTTCATCCAGTACAGCCAGCTGATATGCTGGGCTAGAGGGAAGGAAACAGCATAACTTTAAGAATTAATTCTTAGTGCTCAATCATAATCCGGACTGGTGGCAGATGATATTCTGCTCTAACCTAAACCAGCTCCTGGCTGCTCTAAAAGAACCCATTTGAAGTTAGCTGGCATACATGTCCTCTGTCCACTTCTCTGGACTGTTAAAGGGACTATGTGCAACATACATTACAGAATCACAGGATGTCTTTGGTTGGAAGAGACCTCCAGGATTCTCTAGTCTAACCTTAGACCTAACACCTCAAGCTCACCACTAAACCGTGTCCATAAGCACCAGTTCCACATGCTGTTTAAATGCCTTCAGAGATGGTGACTCCACCACTGCCCTGGGAAAACTATTCCAATGCTTAACAACCCTTTCAGTGAAGAAATGCTTCCTAATATGTAACCTAAACCTCCCCTGGCGCAGCTTGCATCATTCCCTCTGGTCCTATCACATGTCACAAGGGAGAAGAGGCTGTCCCCTCATTGCTCCAACCTTCTTTCAGGTAGTTGTAAAGAGCAATGAGGTCTCTTCTCCAGACTAAACAACCCCAACTCCCTCAGCTGCTCCTCACAGGACTTGTGCTCTAGGCCCTTCACAAGCCTTGTTGCCCTTTTTTGGACATGCTCCAGTATGTCTATGTCATTGTTATAGTGAGGGGCCCAGAACTGAACACAATATTCAAGGTGTGACTTCATCAGTGCTGAGTGCAGGGGAATGATCATCTCCCTGTTCCTGCTGGCCACAGTGTTCCTAATACTAGCAAGGATGCCGTTAGCCTTCTTAGTCATCTTCGCGCACTGCTGGCTTGTCTCTAGTCAACTGACAATTGGTACTACCAGGTCCTTTTCCAACCACACATTGCCAAGCCTGTAGCTTACCATGGGGTTGTTAGGACCAAAGTGCGGGACCCAGCTTGGCTTTGTTGAACTCCATACAATTAACCTTGGCCCACATTGATTGGCTTTTTGGTGTGACAAAATGCTGGTATGGTTTCAGAAGCTGTCACATTGTTGATTGTGCCTTTCCAACATTTAGAGAGTATTGGCAGGACCCCCAAACTGTTAAGGTTCAAGTCTTATGAATATACAGTAGGACATGTCTGAAGCATATCCTTATTGCTACATGTAGCTCAGAGAAGAGTCTGGAATTAAAATTTTCTGTAGAAGCTGTCCTATTGAATTGTCATTTGCTAGGTGAAAACTTTTTTGCTTTTGGATGTGGTGAAGCATTTGTCTTTAATAATTGCTTCAAATTTCCAGGAAGTTATACTAAGTTCTCTGTACTTCTCAATCTGAAAAAAAATATAGTTGATTAAAAAAAAATATATATATATACACATAATGAGTGGGAATAAAAAGTTACAATTGTAAGTATGAGAAAGAGCACTGACAAACTGTTGTACTCATTTATACTTGCAAAATGGAATTCAGTGGCACCTTCAAAATTACTTCTGGTGTAATTATTTCTGACAAAGGATTTGCCTTGCACTGTCTCCATTTTGAGATGTTCAGGTCCATGGCTTAGTTGTCTTGATTTTGATCTTTACCCTTGCACCATGCTTCCTAATAGGTACATTAGAGATGGTTTTATGTTGGCAACCTTGCTGTCATGTCTGAGGCTGTCCCATTGTGAGGGGGGAGAGGTTGTAGAGTCCTGGTGTTGTTTTTCTCATGGTTTTTAACTTGTGTTTTAATACACATTGGTCTCGTGTTTTAAATGTCATTTGTAGTGTTGAGTGGGGAGAATGTCGTGGCATGGCTTTTTCCTCCCCTTTTTATTTCAAGTTTCTTCTTTGTTGGAAATCCGGAAGTCTTCTGTATTTACAGTGAAAAACTGGTGCACAGTAAGGTTTGGCTTTACAGAAGATGAAAATTCAGTTTGAGCTGCTCTTTACTGAAGATGTCTGCAGCTCTGTATTTGTCCTCTAAGGGCACCAAACCAGATCTTTTTTGGCACTTGTGTCAGTAGCAATTTTATTGCAGTATTGGTTCTTTGTATGATTTTCTTTTATTCCTAACATTGTCATAGCTGAAGGTTTGCAGATCTTCAGCTACAATCTGTTGCTTTTCATTAAAGGAAAAATTCTCTCCTTTCCTTTTGTTCCCTAAAGAACACAAAATATTTTTAAAAGGCTTTTTTCTTTAGCCTAAAAATCCAAGCTGAAGTAAACAAACTGGAGTTTGTTTTTTAAATGTGTGTGACTTTAATTTTACTTGTTTGAGGGCACCAGCTCTCAAGTGTGAAATGTTAATAACTTTTTTCAGAACATGTTATGTTACCTTACAGCTCTTTGCTTTGCTTGTAGGAATGCTGACATTTTCTGACTAATAGATGACATCATGTGTAGCTTAAATGGTTGTTCTCTCTCGTGGAATATTGAAGAGTTTGCTGCAATGAAAGATGGTTTTAGCCTTTTACATATCTGCTGTTCTTAAAAGTCTTGTTATCATAATACTGTTTTGTGTATGCTTATTATATGTATTCAACAGTTTAGTGCCCAGAAGTAAATCTAGTCTAATGTTTAAATATGACTTTGACTGTCCTGGTCTAGGTTATTATAAATGTTTAATGTTGCTTTCATTCTGGCATGTTCATTTTGACTAGTGCACTTGATCCAGAAAGCATCTAATACATTATTGCTTTACACTTTACTTAGTACTAGATGGGAGCCCACATAAATGTGAATTGCTTCTCTATATGCTTAATTAAAAGTAGCAGATGTATATTGCTTAAAGGAGCTGTCAGCCTCTTGCCTGTGTGCAAGGCCTAGAGTTGCTTGTTAACTGTTTGCTCATACATGGTGCCTGTTTATGTACTTGTGAGCTGTTATACTGAAGTTGCATTCTACTCTCACTATCTTATGATTGGTATTGGCCTGCCAAAAAGGTGGGTGTGGCTATGTAGTATCATCAGCTTGTAGATGCTTTGCATGCAAGGTTTTCCTCTAGGAAGACTTAGACAGTCTAGAGAGGCTTTCTTTGAGGCAAAGCTGCTAGATGTTCAAGAAAAACATTTTGTCTCTGGAAGTGATGGTTAGTACTGGATTGGGGTGGAACTGATGACATTGACCAGTTTTCCCTGAAGCATTGTAGTTCTCCAGGATCAAATTATGCATGAAAGGTGAAAGGACGGGAGCAGAATGAGTGGGCTCTGACTCTTCTCGGTATTGAAGATTCTTTCTTTTTTATTACCTAGTATCTGTATGCACGCATACATAGCTCTTAATTTGTGACAGAGCTCTTGTACCTACCTCCACCAAAGACAGAACCTCCTGTAAATCCTCTGAGAGCCTGCAGTATAAAGTGGAATATTTTTTTTCTCCAGATCCTTTTTTTTTTTTTTTTTTTCTCCCTTTAATACCTCCTGGCTCAAACCAGGACATACACTTTGAAAATATGTCTGAGTGGTGTCTGTTAGCAAAAATAAGTATCTGTGGTAATGTCTCAGGTTTTTTTATTTCTTCATTTCTGGTTATGGGACAGTTGCAACTACCATCACATTTTCCCAGAATATCACTGTAGATAGTGCAGTACATCTGTTTGCTACTAGTGTCCATTGTGCCCGTGAACTGGAAATACTATCACATTTCAGGCTCTGGCCTATTTCTTATCTTGTGCCAGTATCAGAAATTGGCACAGCACTGATGTGAAATAATTCACTGACTGTTAAGTATTATGCTTCAAAGATAGCAGCTTGATTTGATGTCAGGATTCATAGTTTTTCAGTCATGGTTTGACTGATGCACCAGAATTTCTTTGTGCTCTCTATTTGTTAGTCACCAATGGTGGCATATGCTTTGACATGGGGGGGGTTAGGGGTGGGGGCAGGGGGGGGAATTGTCAGCCTGCTACTGTTTGACAGGGTTCTTCAGGGTGTACTCTGTATTTCAAAGTAACCTGCCTCCTAGCTTTGCTGGCTGGAAACCTTAGGATTCACCGGGTTTGAACAGTGCCTGCTTGTCCAGCTCTTATTTGGGAGCGTAGAGAAGCCATGGGCTGTGTATTTTCTTCACAAGTTTAACTGCTGCCTGAAGACCTTTTGGTCGTGATATGTTTCTGAAACACATCTGTACTTGTATGGTATGAAGATACTTTTGCTGTCTTGGAGGCAAAAGGTTGTCATTCTGTCAAAATTCTGATTGCACAGGAATGAGTATGACTATCTAGTTTGCAAGTTCAGTAAAGAAAATTGTGCAAAACACTGCACAGTCAATACACAGGTATAAGCCTGTGTAAAAACAAACTTAAGGTGATTACTTTTTGTGTCTTCCTTTCTTCTGTTCTAGACTTGCTTGCAACCATGTCCGCAAGCTCTTCAGGGTAAATGTGGGTGTCTTCCTGCCCCCTCTTTTAAGTGTTGGTAGTGACTAACTTGGCTGTCTCTAGGTGCTACTGCAAATTAATAGCAGTGGAACAAATGAGAAGTTTACAGGTGTGTCAGATTGGTAAGTTCAGAACAGGTGAAACTGACAGCATGACTTGTTGAAGGAAGCTGAAACCAAGGGGATGATTACAAAGACTGATAGAAAATAGGGCCAGGAAAATAAATTCAATTTGCTGATGTTATATAACCATCTTAGAACATACTTTGTAAGGGAGCATGATTGCGTGTGGCTTCACTTTTAGCAAATTCACTGTAATTTAGAGGGAAGATGTAGGAGTTTGGATATGTTATTACTCTTGTTTTCTAGCTGGTGTGATCTCATCTAGTAGGTGAGTTTTTCAGTGTGTTCAGCCAGCATGTGTTCTAGCATACTTCAGTTTGCAGTTGCAAAGATCTTTGAAACCATGAATTGGCACTTGATTTTTATTTTTTACTTCTTTTAAACACTTAGAGCTTAAAACAATTACCTAGAAAAAAATTACTTGTTTTTGTACCAGGAGGATATTTACAGATTTGTTCCAATGTAGTGTACAGTGCAAGTATTTCATTCCAGATAAAGGATAGAGTGGATGGGGGAAGACGCTATTTTGAAAATTGCCCTTAAATAGGTGGTGCCATCCACCCTGGCACAAACAGAAGTTACTAGAAGAGCATGAGATGGGGAAAAGGAAGAAAACGAAGGGAGCAGAGCTTGCTGCAGCTACCTCTGCTGGATGCCTGTTCTTCCTCAGCTGCAGGAGAGAGAGGTGTTCACAGCCCAGGAGTATGTGCCTGGCAAGACTGTGAGCCTCTGCTCAGACTGCTGTGCTCAAGAGGGCATTACTTCTGAAGAGGGATGGGAGGATTGTCACTGCTCTGTTCCCACCCTAGCACTGAATTTTGAAATCTTGTTTCGCTTAAGGAAGATCTGTTGGGTGTCTTGGACTTTGTTTTGCTTTCCTTCTGAGCTGTAGCGGTAAGGGATAACTCTTTTTCTATGTCTCTATAGTAAAAGCTTTTATTTCTGTTATAGCCAAGTTTGGACATTGAGACAACACGGTCATGTAACAGTTTATTTCTGTGTGGCTGTCTTCATGCCTTTCTTCCAGAGTAAACACAATATCTCTTTACCTTTTGGAGAAGTCTTCAATGTGGAAAGGTGAGGAAGTAAGCAGCTTGAGTCCTCCTGTTTAAAACTTCTGCAGATTGACCTTTGAGATTGACCTCTTCTGTATTTTTTTTTCTATAGATACAAATAAATTTAAAAGTGGTGTTTTGGTCAGTTACCGTTGTGCAATTTTGTAAAAAGGTTACTACTACTCTAAAATAGCTTTTTGTTGCAAATACTTCATCAGTTGATAGTCTTTTAACTGTTTGTTAAATTATCATAGTTTGTAAAGGCTTGGTGGTGTTTGACACACCTGGTCAAGTGTGTAGAAGTACCATACGATGTTTTACAACCTAACTCTTGGTCAAAGTGCTTGGTGATGGTGTTGAGTTTTTTTTTTTTCTCCTGAAGCCTGTGAACCAGGAAGATGATGCAGTGAAACTCAGTCTGACAGTTGGGAAGGAATGAAGTAATGTATATGTTATGGAAAACTAAGAGAAGGGAGTCTCTAGAACTGCAGAACACTTTGGTACTTATAATCAAATCCTTAAATTACTGTTCCAAGCATGTTTTTATCTAACCTAAAATAATATTCTTTCCTTAAAGGTTTATTGCTGACAAAATATATTTTGCCACAGATTCCTTGATTGCTTAACATAGTAATGCTTCCCAGTGTAGAAAATATCCACGTTTATGTAACAGTGTAACCTATGTAAAGCTCTAGTTTTACATGTGTGCTGTAGTCTGTCTTTCTATCCTAATGTCATGATGTCTGGGATTTTTGAATGTGTGGAGTACTGAGCAGAGTGAAAATGGGCTGAGGTTTTCAAGACACTAATGTACTACAAATTTGTTTTATAAAAAAGACATTCCTTGGATAAAAGTTACTGGATTGCAGCTTCAGAGTCCTAGTGAGGCTGTGTAATAGGAAATCTAAAGGGTAAATAGTCTTGGGATGTTCAGCAGGAGTGGGAGAGCTGTTACCTGCCTGATGAGAATGCTGAAGTCAAGCAGTAAATGAATTGTTCTCTGATGGTTCTTTCACCCTTTACTGACTACGTGAGGAGTCTGGGCTCATAATTTAGGTCATTCTTCAGAAATGGATGGAACAGCCTTTTGAGCTGATCTTTAACTTATCATTTTAACTCAAATAAGCCATATAAGCAAAGCCAGAGCTGCCTTGGAAAGGGCTTACAGAGTTTGGAGTCTCCACAAACTATCCAGGCAACCTGTGCCAGTGCCAGGTAAAAAAAAAAAAAAAGTTATATTCAGAAGGGGAATGTTCTTCGACTGCTTAAGTACTTTCTCACCTTATTTGTCTAGAGCTGTGAGCTAAGTGAACCTTTGCAGTGCTTTGGGCAGGAGAAGTCTGTTTTCATTTTAAATAATATTTGAGCACTTTGTTCTCCAGAAGAGATAATTATCTATAAGATTATTTGTCATACAGAACTTATCTGAAGGTTTGTTAGCCATCTGTCTTGTTTGTAATATGATGTTCCTTCTTAATGTTAATACTCTTTATTCCTGCAACCTTTTAAGGATATAGTCAGCTGACCTAAAAACCATAATAAATTAATACTACGAGGTGGCAGCCCTCCTCAACCAAGATATTGTGACTGACCTAGTCTGTTGATGTACTAAGTAAAATTAGTTTGGCTAAATGAGACCTGTTTATCATTTCTGGTAGATCAGTGCGTTTCGAACTGTGCCAGGGCCGTACACCTGTGACTCTTGCAATATATTTTTGTATAGATAACAAAATGGTCTGCAGAAAAATGCCTTGACAGCTATGCATATGCAAACAGCTGCATTTCTATTCTGTATGTACTAGCTTGACTCCATCAACACTAAAAGGTACTAAAATGGATAGGATCAAACTGCATAGGCTTGTTGGGAACACAAGGGAAGAGAGGGTGTCAGCACTAGTCATGGGATGGAGAGGAGCCTCCGCATGGGAAATTTTGACATCTTTTAATACTCTTAGTCTTTTTCCATATTTTCTTCTTATTTTTCTAGAACAAAATAATAATCAGGAGACGTAGGTAAAATAATCAGAAAAGTAATTAAATTATTCATATTTTTTTTCCATGTGTTTTGTCCACTAACTCTCTAAAGTGCCTTGGTCTCTAAATGCCCCACTTTGTGAATATGCTAGAGAGAAAATACATGAGGCAGAGAGACAGTGATGAAACTATCTAGACATGAAAAAAGTTGGTATTAAGATTAGCAGTTTACTAGACAATCTTTAATATTTTGGCATGGGGATAAATAACACTTCCTCCTCCTAAAACCTTTTCAGGTCTTTGTGTCCTTCTACCATAAGGGTTATTTTTTATGGCTGTTGCAACCTATATTTTAATAGCTCACAACACAGGATTACTGTGTATAGTGAGAGGCTTAATTTTTGGAGTCTTTCTCCAACCATACAATTTTGCAATTGCTTTTTGTTGCATGTGTTCAAACAGCTTTTACAGTTAATGCACATTATTTAAAATGTTTTTTAAATAGAAATCTACCACATGAAGACATGACAAATTATAGGGGCTTTTTAGAAAGTGTGGTGGTTCAGGACTTCAAAACAGATACGGAATAAATGACAACAAGCCTTTTCATCAGGTCTTAAAATGGGTGAATATCTAGAACTATGGAAACTAAGTAAAATAGGAGTTTAGATGCATCAGGAGACTTTTTTTAGATGGTGTTTCTGTATTTAGTATAACAGAGCTTTAGCCAAATTGGGACCATGAAGAAAACAGTTAAGAAATGCTGAGAAAAGCTATTTTTTGTTTGGTGTGTGTGTTGTTTTTTGGGGGGGAGTTTGTTCGGGTTTTTTTGTTGTTTGTTTTTTAGAAATTGTCAGTACTTCAAAATAGTTCATCAAGATACAGGGCATCTTCAGAGTTTTAAACTTGAAAGCATTCCCTGCAAACACACCTCAACTTAGAAACTCTTAATTTAAGCTACCATTATATTTTACTTCACAATTTCTCAGAAAAGAAGTATTGCAATTAGTGTAATTAATTGCCAAAAGACACAATTAACAGCCAAATACACTGATTTTTGCCTTCTACCCCCCAATACACATCTTAGCAGTTACAGTGACTGGTGGTTTAAACTCTGAAGTTCTACTGAAAACTGAGTTCCTGTGTCAAAATCAGTTGCATTATGAATTAAAAACTGGGTTTTTTTTAAGTTCAAATATATTTATAAACCCATGTTTATTTGCTTTATTTTATTTAGAAAAAGCTTTAAAAAGTTCATTGATAGAATATTTCATGCATGATACTGCTTTTAATGATAAAAATACATGATCAGTCTGCATCTCACAGCATGTTTCCACTGCATTTGAAAACAAAACAGGAAAGTTAAAGCTAGGTGAACGGTTAGTTATGAAGTGCTGTGGAATGGGCTGGATAACTCATGTGTAGAATTTAGAGTGGTTAGGTTTAAAAACAGAAATTGTATTTTTAAAATTAAACATGCTTTCAAAAATGTTTTGTTTAGAAGGAGAGAAAGCAAACAACTAAGTTTAGAAACTTGGATTAATACCCAATACTAAATTATGCCGTTTGGTTTTCTAATAAAAAAATCCAGATGCAATTACTTTTCTTTCCTTCCAGATGTCCAAGAGCAGTAACTGCTGGATTGGTGTGCTTAGGAGATCCTTACTTTACAGACAGGGCAAGGAAGAAGAGAGTGTCCTCCTGTGCTGCAATTTCCTTTAATATATAATACAAAACCTTGTTGCCAGCTTTCCCGATGTTTGTTTTGCAACACATTGGCATTGGAAAACAGTCATGTTATTCCAATTTGTATTTATATAATGTATTAATACTGTGAAACTTGGTAGAAAACCTATTTAGTCTTAGCTCCGAGAGTAGAAGTTTTGAATATGTATAGTTGTTCTCTGTGGGGTTTAGTTTCTTTCTCAAAGTGGGCCTTAGTGCTGCAGTACTTGGTGTTGATAGCAGCTATTTATTTTTACTGTAGCTCTTAAGAAATGAAGATTTCAATCAGAAGTCGCATACTGCACTGGTGTTTTATAGTTTGATGACAGTTTTCTTAACCCATCTTAGTAACATATATGTTGGCAAATAGGTAAAGAGTAACAAAGCACTTTCTTCCCATGCCCTCACAATGCTTGATTTTACTAGTTCCACACCTGTTGTCTCAGTCATTTCCCTAGAGCTGTAAAGAGCCATTCTTTCCTGCTTTTGTCAGACTCGTTTGCACTTTGTAATTCAAGTAACAGAATAATAGGAGCAGTAATTCAGAAAAGTTTTCAAAGTAATGATCAGGTAAGTCTGAGTCAGTGCATGCAAACCTTGCCACAGTCTTGTAAAAGTCAACCTTATTACAAGGTCTATTAGATACAACATGCTTTTGACTGATCCAAGGGTAGTAAATGCTTGCTTTCCTTTTGTGTGTGTGTATTTCTGGCATAATAATAATTTAATAGCCTTGCTGGAAGTCAGGTTAGAAATAACTTAATAGCATGTCTGTCCTTTTGGTGAATAAACATTAATTTGGGAGGATCCAATGATCTATTTTGTTTCCTCCCTAGTCTGTAGTGTATTTAGTGTATTAAGTTTTCAGCATACAGTTGCTAGTCATGTTCATATGGTTGCATTTCATGGGTTTTTTTGTTTGGTGGTGTTGTTTCTTCATTTCAGCAGTAACATTTTAAATACTCATGGAAGTGTCGATTGTAGTACTTGAGTAGGAGGAGAAGGTAGCATGTATGTTTAGTATCATTGTAATAGTAAGTCAGGTGAAATAGCCAAAAGAGGTAGTGGAACTAATATTTTACCTTTAGTCGTTGAAACGATTGTCTTTTTCTAGTGACGTGCTCTTGGATATCTAAAATTTTGAGTATTATTAGCCAGGAGTGTTTCACTTCCTGGATATCTGTCAAAGTTGCAAGGTCCAGCTTTTTGTCTCTGGACTGTTAGGTGTTCCTCTGCTGCTTCTTAACACTAATGGACAGTGTAAATTACCACTGCAACTGAACATGACTTGAAAACTATTCTTGGTACAGTGTGTTTGGCCCATCTACATCAGTAGGGATTTCTCCAGAAAACTACGCTTCGTAGTATGTTGGCTTGTGTTTTATATGTCCAAGTATTATCTTGGATTTATAAAAAGACAAGAATCAAACTCACATTTTCTTAGTGAGCCTGTTTTCCTGTCTACATCAAATAATACAAAGTGCTTAAATTGATGATTCCTGGTTCTTGGTTATTTTATTTCTTCCTCTGATGTGACGTGATAGTAGGATTCCCTTTTGGGAAGCATGACAGCCAAACTCAGTAAGTTTTAATGTACTTTTTCCTGCTTTTGCAGGAAAGAGAGAGTACTCACGGTACCACCCTTGCTCCCCAGCACACAAGGAACTGTTTGGCTCTTTGTCTTGGTTGCTCTTCTCCCCCCAAGTCCCCCCCTTAGTTTTTTTGCCATTGTAAGTCAGATCCATGACTGCCTTTTTTTGGCATGATAGGCATCTTAAAAATTCTTCTGATTCTGAAGAACCTCAGGAAATTCCCAGTTTAGTATATCAGACCTGCTCTTTGACATAACTAGGTGCCAGCTGGGCCAATGTATTGATAGATGTCAGTCACTTCTGGTGTAGAGTCTATATAAGTCAGATGGCTTTGCAAGTATCTCCAAACACTTTTAGTAGCAGGAGATAGATTTTTATTTTATTTTATTTTATTTTTTTTTTTCTTGAATGTATTGTAAGAGTGCTCTGCAGATGGGGCTTATGGCAGAGAAATACGTGGGAGGCTTTAATTTCCGAAAAATCTGGCGAAATAATTGTACCCCGCTATTATGTTTTAAGGGAGTTATGCTTGAATAGTTGCAGTAATGTTTGTTGTAATAAGTCTTGTAGCTATGTGGATTGTTTTATTACGCATAAACTTTTCTGCCCTTTCAAGGGGAGCCATGTTTCTCTGAGCAAGGTTTCTCTTTGCTTCACATGCATAACAGAAAAATCTCTGCAAATAGATCAGTTATGGGCCACTGAAAATTTGAAATGTAAATTGTAGATGCATTAAGTGAAATCTCTGCGTTCTCACCAAATTTACTCATTCCTATACTGTGGGTTTCCCCCCATTTTTTTTCAAAGATAACAGAAACTCAAATGGAGGAAAAGTGAAGTGTCATGCTCATTCTTTAGTTCCTGCAGTGCTAAAGCCAGTTATTAATGCAGGATGAGATTAAACTGGAAATAATTGCTAGTGGAAGTTAATAAAACCAGAAGTTTACAAAGTTCTGGGTAATTCTTTTTGGAGTTTATGGGTATGAAGAATGGATCCAGGTTTACCTTAATTCAAGAATGGAAGGCTTCTGTTTCACAGCTTGGCTCCTTTCTGCTTACTAGAAGTAATCTATCCTCACAAATATATTTATTTTACTTATGCTAGCTATTTTATATATGGTAGCTATCTAGCCTGAGCCGGGCTGTCAGACAAAGTTGAAATATTGGTTTGCCTTAATGGCCATTCCATAAAACTAATTTACTTAATTGTCCCAGCTGCCCCTAGCCAGAGTCTGCACTCTTCCCAACATACAAGTTTTGGAGGCTTGCTTTCATCCTACCAATGTCCAGCCATTTTAGTAATAGCATAGTTCAGGGATGCAATTTCTCTGTTGGGTTTGTTGTTTTTTTTAACTGATGGGAAATGCTTGGTTCAACAGTTCTTCTGTGCCACCAAAATATATGTTCTGATCACTTTGCTGTTGCTATTGGAGAACCTATAATTTCTTTCTGTCTGAGATACCGTCTCCTGGTAAGGTGGGACTTTTGTAAGGAGGAAGAAGGGGTTTGTGGTGGGTTTGGTGTTGTGTGGGGTTTTTTTTGTTGTTGTTTCCGTTTGTTTTTGTTTTGTTTCATTGGTTGGTTTTTTGTTTGTTTGTTTTTGTGGTGTTTTCCATGGCAGTAGCTCCAAGGTTGTGGTCATCAGTTTCTTTTCTCTGTTCAAGCACCTTGAAATACTGCATTAAGTTCAAGTGTAGTGGTTGATCAGAAATGTATCTCTGCTTAATTGTGATGCATCATAATATGGGAATACTTGAGCCTCTTTCAATGTATTTTTATTGTTGTTACTTTTTTTCTAATGAGATGAAAGTTGCTTTATTTCAGCCAAAGAGAGGAATGACTTTCGAGACTGGTGACTGTTGTAAGAAATGCAGTGGTATGACCAGGTAGAAATTTTAATTAAATTGATCCTAGTTGGAAACTTGAGTCTAGTCAGAATAGAAAAGGGCGGGGGGGGGGGCAGGGGAAATCAGCTTGTAATAATAAAGTCTTTTTTCTTTAATATTACTTAGAAATGTCATGAGGAAAGGCTCTTAAGCACTACATAGTAAAGGCTCTTAAACACTGTATATTCCTGAACTTTTAATATTTCTGTGGTCAGTGTTTTCCTTGTAGCATCAAAGAATGATACATTAAAGCCACAGCTTTGAGTGTATTGCCTTATTAATGAGGAGTGTACCCAAAAAGTAATCCTTGTCCCTTCTCAATGAAACCTTGTCAGAGCAGGAGTCAAGCTGCCTATTAAGCAAGAAGGGAAGTTCTCTTAATAAAATACAATAAAGCAGACACCTGGAGATCTGTTTATGCATTTGCTAAGTGTTATAGGTGATGCTGTAATACAGTTATCATCCACTTGGGAAAACAGTATAATTTTAAAAAATAACAAAGGCAAACATCTTATCTCTTCATTTTGGTTTGTCAGTACTATTGCTTGAAACATGGTAGTGTTGGTTATTAGAGCTGCTTGTTCCAAGATTATTTTTTTCTTCCCTCTCTAAAATGAGTTTTCTAGTAAGTAGCTCAAGTATGCTGGTATTTGTACAATTATTCTGTATGTCTATAAAAATGTGCATGTTCATGTATTTTTCTAGAAATTCAGTCTTTAACCTGGTGTTAAATCTCTCTTTTTTGGAGGGTGGGTGGTTGTGGAAAGAAACTAGGATTTTTAATCAGACCCTAGATATCACTTTCTGCTCTTGGCTCTGAAAAAGGTAACATTCTTCATAGTACCTGGAGGGGTTTTTAACCAGTGCTCACACATGTTTTTTGCAATAGATAGTTTCAGACTATCAACTCCCTAGTGAATGAGGTTAAGAGATATGAGTAGCTGTTTGTGCATGTTTATAATTTTTAAAGAAATATAGTTGAGGACAAGTTTTGGGCTTCCAGCCAGTTTGTCTTTTCCAGTTACCTCCTTTCATGTTGTCTGCTTTGTGCAAGCTCTAGGAACTTTACGTTTTTGCCTGTGTGTACATAAGCTGTATTTTAGTATGCAGCTTTTTGAGGGTGCTAGTTGACCTAACATACCTTTGAAGGGTGTATTTTCTCTCCTGTCCGATTTGAGTGAACTAGGTGAGGATTGCTGTAGTGAGCTTCACAATGTGCTGAGGAGGAGAAAAGATCACATTCTTCAATAAAAGTTAATTTCCATTAGATCCTAAGAATAATACAAAAAATAATCTGAGCCTTAAGAAACTCACTATCTAGATAGAAGTATCTTTACTTTTATCCTTGTAGAAAATATATTTAAATGTGTGGTAAAACTAACATGAGCTCTTGAGCAAATACAGATACAATTGAGCATCTGATCTATTCTTATTCTTTTTAGGCCATCATGACTGTACAAACTGTTTCCAAAAACAAGTAAGCTGTCTCATTTGGGCACTGTATTTAAAAGATTAAAATGTAAATTCTGAAGAGGTGATGTTTGATTCTTAGGGTGGGGTGTGTTGTTATTTTTGCTCTGAGTACCAAGATTTTTAGCTTAAAGCATATTTTTATATCCATACAGGAAAAAATCTGGCTATTCCACATACTTTTTTTGTTTATCAAATAGCCAATTACAAATTGCAATAAGCTTGCATATTGTTATATATCTGTGGTTTGTTATGAGTAAGACATTGTATGTATATTTAAAATATTCTAGTAGTCAGTAATTGTTACTGTGTCTAGTTGTTGCTTGCCAGAAGGCAGAATCTCTCTTTTCCATATGGTGTTCAGTAATTCTGGTTTTTCTGTAGTCTTTAAGAAAGTGTGTGGTTTTTTAATGTTAGGTATGTCCCCTTTCCAAACTAAGAGCCTGCTACTCTTCAGTGTCAATCTGTCTCTGAATCTTTTTCATACTATGTCTTCTCCAGTTTCAAACAGTCTTGAGTCCTGTCAGAGATGAATCCTCATTGACCTGTGCCATCAGAACCATGCAAAAATACTACCACTTAGATTTTATCCTTATGTGAGTGAAGCTGCTTTGGATATTGCTTGGAAAATACTGCAGGGCTTCTTTCCATAGTAATTTTTAAAATACATTACAGTATTTGTTGAAGTCTCTTTATTTGTTAGTAGTAGATGAGTTTGCAGCTACTTATTTTAATATCAGACTTTTTAACATTAATAAAAGGAGTTGCTGTGTACATGCCTCCTGTTTCTTTTGGGGTTTGTTTTTTTTAAGTCCACTTTGGACTTCTGCTGGTGTGAAAAACTTTTGCTCTGGCGTACAGAGTAGAATGTACCATTTCTATATTCATATCTTTCAGCTTTTGGTACTGTCTGCTTTTAAGTGTCAGCCACTTGTTTGGAGTGTTTACAAGGACATAAGTTGAGTGTCAGTCACACTACTGGTACATACATGTATTTGACAGATTTTTCTGCTTAAAGAAAAATGGTGTGTGTGGGGGGCTGTCCTCTGTATATTTGGGTTAACAATTTGTTGCAGAGAAGTTAGTGTTTTTCCAGCTACTCTGTGCAAATACAGAGCTCCTGTCTTGTGTTTCTCTAAGTTATTTTTCCTTTATTGCAATTTTTTTAAATGTGTACCATCCTTTTCTGTTTCCTTAAACATGTGCCATCTTTTCTTCTCTGTTACAATTTTAAGCTAATCCAGCAGTGAGGTAGCTGAAGCTGTCATCTCACATGCTTTATCCAGGTTGTGCCAAATACAGGGCAAGATTTGCTCTTCGCAAAGCAACTAAACTCAGTTTTTCTTCTAATTACGAAGATAGATACTGTTGGGATTTTTTTGTCTTAATAGTTTATTTCATTCTGAAATTGTACCAGTTCTGCTTAAGACCCTATGATGAAGAGTTGTTACTGTTGAAATGTGTTTGGAATCATCACTTCATTCAAATAGGTTAAATACTAGTTAACTTTATTTTTCAGAGGTGGTGTTCTAGGACCTACTCCCAATTTGATATGTATTTCTCTTTTTAAAAACTGCTTGGTTATGTTTATCACATTTTCCTTCCCCGAGTCTGCAGGAACTTTGGTGCTGTGTGTAACTAGGAGTACCTGTTACCCGCAGCATTTTGCCTTCCCTTAGCTATGAATCTTTTGTTCCCCATGCTCTGTTTTGAGAATACGGGGGAAAAAGCACAAACAAGTGAAGATGTAGTGTTAAAACTGTTAAACACAATAGGCTAGTGTATGAGCTTTCTCCCTTGAAACGCTCCCTTGAAACGCTCCTTTTTTTCTTTTATCAGCATTACTGTCTTCACAACAGTTATCATTTAATATTAAAGACAACTCTTGGAAGTATTATCTGAACACATGCAAGGTAGAAGTGAAACCATATGCACATCTTTTTGTAAAGGAGATGGTGTGACATGGTAAACTTTATCTAGAAGTGATTTGTGTGGTGGTTTGTTTTGCTTGGTTTTGTTTTTTTAAATAAACTATTTTGACAGTCCTGTGTCACTTTTCTCTAACTTACAGTGTCTTTATGAAACAAAGTTAATTGTGTACCTTTTAGGGTACACACATAGAAGTACACACTTCCATAGTATTTGTGGAAATGCAAGACAGTCTTGATTGATCATAGCCATTTACAGAGTGGCAGATTATCTTTCTTTCCCTTCTGGAAGTATTCGTGCTTACTGGTCTTTTGTTGGTGTTAAAACTTGTAGTGTTACATTTCAGGTTTCCTGAGCTGTTTTGAACTATCAGATACAATGCTTCTTAATTTTTATCTAGATTTTTACCTGTTGGTGTCACTAAGGTTTTAATTTTGAATAAACAGGATTTTGTTTGAAATTACTTTATCCTCGTGTACAATATAACTGGTGTAAAATATTCAGGTGAGCAGTCTTAGCTTGATTTAATCTCTTAAAAACTGCAAATTTATTGACTTGGTTAAAACTATGACAGCCTCTGGCAGTTATTTCAGCAGGTGTTTGTATGAGGATGTTAATATTACACACACACACACACACACACACACACACACACACAAACTCCCACAAATTTGTATATGGACTTTTGTACTTTTGCCATCAACAGATGTGATTATATTGTGTTTTATTTATGTTATTAGATGCAACACCTGATACTGTTATGCTTTAAAATAGGGTTCTTGAAAATGTTTTGGAAACACTGAGGTTTGGTATTGTAAAATTGATTTTTCTGCTTTAAAGTAGGCATATGTCTGTTATGTCTGTGTGTGTTTAAGGGGAGGATTTTCAAAATACAGCTCTTGAAGTTCTTAGTCTGTATTGTTGCCCTGTTCCTTGCTCAGGAAGGGTAATGTGCAGTTTTAAGGAGAAGGTAGCATTGTGGCTGATTTAGTCTGTTTGGAGCTTACAGTGGAGCATTTATTTGGAAGCCTAAAAACCAGCAGTGATGCTACTAGTGTAAGAGATCAGTGTAAGACTTTCAGGTTTCCTGATGTTTTACCTGACAGTAACTACACAGGATGCATTTGGAAAAAATACTTTCAGTTCTTATTGTTCCTGAAATATAAGAAATGTAGAAGCTGGTCAGGCCCTCAGAAGCATGACAAAAACTGCTGGTGAGAAAGAAGTCATGTAACTTGCCTGACTCTCGTTTATTGTGTTGTAGCTGGCAAATTACTTGCATGCAATTAGCAGGTTCAGGAGGGGCCAGACGGGAGCCTCTTGGTTCCTGAAGCACTCTGCCTCCCCATGAGCTGCCCTCACAGTACATGAGCCACTGTCACAGTAATGCTCCACATGCAGCACTGCGCGGACTGGTGCCTCCACCCTGACATTGCTCAGCAGTGATGGGCACCTTGGCACGTGTGTGCCCTGGGCACCCTTCTGCCTTCTGTGCACTGCATGGGTTCATGCTTTCCCCTGCTGTCCTTCTCTCATCTTCCTTACTACTCAATGGAAAAAAGGAAGATTGTAATTCTTCTGTTACCTGCCATGAATCTGAGTGAATAGTTACATATCCCTTAATGTCATCTGTTCTAGAAAAGTGATCTTTGAGCAGGACTTCTACCATCCTCCTAAATTCACTGCAAGAAAATGAATACATTTCTTTTGTGCTTAGCCAGTCCTTCACTGTTTCAGCCAAACTGACCTTTACTTGCATTTCCCCCACAGGCTTCTGCCTTTTCTTTCTAGCAGTAAATGTTCTGTCCTTAGTGGCCTCCATGGGTTTACTTCTAAGGATGTGATTGAGGTTTTTCTCTGCCCTTTTCATCGCCTACCAAGAGAGCAAAATTCTGTGCTCTGATTTATTCTTTTGCCCCACCCCCATTTTTTTGTTTATTATGCTTTTGCTGTATTTCCTGTGGCAATTTTGAACTACTGTAGTCACCATTGAGAACAGGGGAAAAAACCATTCTGACAGTCATTTTTTGTCTTCAATGCAAAGTAGGGGAACGTGCAAAAGGTGCTTCAAATCCCTGAGAAGAGTGAGTTCTGGGTTGTATTAGCAATAGAAATCGTAGTTAATCTATTGGATGTTAAGCAGAAATAAAGGGTACAAAGTAGAGACATGCTGCAGTGTTTGAGTACCTTTGAGTATTTACTATGAGAGAGCCTTGCTGCTGCTGGTGAGTGCCTGAGTGCTTCCTGGCACAGCCTGTTGCAGACCCTCAGCTCCTTTTCTGCTCTGGTGTGCGAGGAAAGGCTGGGAACTTTTCCTGTAGCAGCTTCTCTCTTTTACCTGCTGATATCTTGCTATATTTTTCTGGTATTTTTTGATCAGAGATGAAAAGAAATGTGTAAAATCAGGTGTCTGAATTGTAAGCATGGAACAGGTCTTCTCTGGGGTCAGTAACCTCCCACACGTGTGCAGTGCCAGGCAGGAAAATGCACTGCAGTTCTTCTGTCGATGTCCTTCCGGTTTTCTGCATAATACATAAATATTTAGCCTTTTTAGGCTAATAGAGAAGTGCTCAGATGCTAGTAAGGTGTCATTTAAGTAGCAGACTGGCAGAGTGAGCTGAAACTCTAGCTTGAGTGAGCTGAGCTCTAGCTGAAGTTAGGGAGGTTCTTGGTAGAAGTTTCACAGTTCCCTTCTGTCCTTAAAAAGGGGTGATGGTTTTTCCCAGTTGTGTGGTCTTGTCTCCCTCCTTCTGGCTGTGCAGGACTGGCCAGAGGCTAATCATGGAGGTACTTCTTACAGGGTTAGTTTTCAGGCGGATTAATGAGCTGATGACACTCTTTCTAGATTGCCCTGAGCTGTGTGAAGTTGCAAGCACTCCACCAGCTCATTTTTTTACCAGCTTCTGTCCTCTATTTAGATTTTCTCTATTTAGTGTTGTTATCTGTTTATGATATGTGGCAAGGTTTGCAGTTTGTGAAAATCTGCTAAGGTAGAAGAGAAATTTGGACCAGAGGAGAGCAGCAGGATGCTGAAATAGCTTTTTCTTCAGAGTTAGCTCTGCCAAGAGTGGCAGAGTTAGCTGTCACTGATGTAGCAGCTCTGGCTCTGGTGGTATGCCTAAATCTATACAAATGCAATTTTTAAAAATTCATGTTAAAGAAAAAAAAAAGCCTGTAGGAAAATAATGAGGTTAAAGTCTTGAGATGTAAGGGAACTTGTTTTGGGCTGTTTTCTTTGGTTTTCAAACACTGGTTTTGAAGGGGAGAAATTATGTCTGGAGGTTTGGTTTGTTTTGGGTTTTTTGTGTGTTTTTATTTTTTTTTTATATATCAGTCACTTTTCACTCTAATATATTCAGGAAAACTGCTTATTCTACAGTATTACTTTTCTGGCTATTACTTTTATGTCATGGTTGACTCCACTTAAAAACAAAAAGCAGTTAAAATGAAAAGGAAGTAAAAAATTGTTTTCTTCCAGTTAAGCATCTGCAGAAGGTATACCTTTTCCTTACATGGAGCTGGTTTTAATCTATTTTATAGACTGTTTTTGTTCTGGTGTTTTTTTAATTCTTGTAGCTTAATTGTGTAATGCTAGTTGTGGGGCATTCAGTGATAAGTATTTATTCCTTGATTGATTGGGGTATATTCCATAAATACATGATACATCAAAAATTGAAACTAATGAATCAAAAACTTTTAAAATTATACTCATCACACTTTATGCACTTTTTTAAAGGGCAGGGAGGGAATATACTCTTACTTTTCTAAGTATCATTTAGGCAAACAGTGTATGTGTTTAAAGCTACCTCAATTTTACAGGAGGATATGTATGCTGGCTTGGGCTATTCCTGAAATGCTTGGGGAAAACCCCGCATTAAGTTTTATTCTAAATGCCGTGTTTGCTAAAGGTTTTCCTGATAACAACTTGTTAATAATTGAAACTCCAGTGTTCCCCATTATGCTGATAGTTCTAGATGAAATATTTGACTTAATAAGGTGATGGATTAGCACAGTGAATTATGTACTTGCAGAGACACCAAAAGCCTAAGTTTTTGGGGTTTTGTTGTATTTTTAAACATGTTTTTATATAACTGTTGCGGACATATGGCGAACATAAGTGAATTCATGTGTACTTTCTCATGTAATTTAATGTATGCCGTGTATATTCTGATTTTTTCACTTCCTCCCTATCGTCCTGACTGGATGTATTTATCTGAAAATTCCTGATGTATTTTTCTGATATGAAGCAAAGCTACACTTTTAATTAACCGGTTTCTTTTTTCTTGCCAGATGACGATGTACCTGCAGATATGGTTGCAGAAGAATCTGGTCCTGGTGCACAAAATAGTCCATACCAACTTCGCAGAAAAACTCTTCTACCTAAAAGAACAGCTTGCCCTACAAAGAGCAGTATGGAGGTAATTTTTGTTTGTTTTTAGTTGTAAAGTAAGTGTTAACTGTTTCAAGAATCGGAAGCTGATCAGTACTTTTCATAGGTTACCTAATGACTTAACTGATTCTTACTTACTTCATTAAAGGGTGCTTCCACTTCAGCTACTGAGAACTTTGGTCACCGAGCTAAACGTGCTAGAGTATCTGGAAAATCCCAGGATTTATCAGGTAATAATATTTTATTTAAAAGGGGATGGGGGAGAAGGAGTGAAGACATTTTAACTTCATACATGCACCCACACTCCACCCCTGCAACTTACTATTTTTCCTGTCTGTTCTCCCAACTAAGAAACAGTAGTGAAAAACTAGCTACAAGCTTGTTCTGAACTTCAAATTTGAAAGCATGATTTTAATCTGATTTTTAGAGTCTCATCCTTCAGTCTGCCTGCTTCACTGAATGCATGTTGCTCTGGGATTTTTTTGTTTTGTTTTTTTTTCTCCTCAAAATGCTGTGTAGTTGTACCCAAACTATTGTTAAAAGCAGGAATACTGCAGTGGTGCAGCACTCCTGACTAGGCTTGTTCACTGTTTCTCCTATTAATGTATTGTTCCGGTATATTGTTTAGAGGTAGTTTTGGTATGTCATTATAGGACTTTGTTATGGAGAGAGGGAGAGTTTGTGTGTGTTTATAAATAAAAAAATACACACATATACCTCCATACATAGATGTACCCTGTATGTACATCGATTTCACACATATATATTGTAGATTTACATTGTATAATAAACACATAGATGCAATACATGTGTATAAAATTGTGTGTACATACGTTTTTTCATTAGTGAAAACATATATATATATATGCACAGATACAGGCACACATCCTACTTGTTCTTTTTTAATTTGCTATTTTCTCCTGCTGCTACCCGTTTGTGTCTCCTGACACACTTTTTAGTTCCAGGAGATCTGCTCTCATTTTTCCTTGGAAAATCAACTCCAATGCTTGCCACCTTCCATTTATGTGGTTTCAGTTGCTTTTCTTGGCTTTTGTAGGAAGTTTTTTTGTGTAGTTGGGGGTTTTTAGTTTTGGTTTGGTTTAGTCCATGTTTCCCCTAGCATTGTGATTTAAAACTGAGCAGCTGGCAAAAGGCTTTGGTCTGTTTTCATTGCTCTGGTTGAAGTCTGCTGCTCTTGGCTTCTCACCTTCTCCGTCGTGTAGGTTTCATCTTTCAAGCTGCTTGTCTCTTTCCCCCTATGATTCCTCCTCTGATCCCCCTTGGATTAATTTTTCCTGATTTCACCAATTATTTAAGAATCATTTAACCTGACTTCTATATCCTTCACATAGCCAGAGCCATCTCAACATAAACCTGTGCAATTTTACTTCTAGTTCCATTTCCTGGTTCAGTATCTAAAGCCTTGTGCAAAGTCATCTTGCTATAGACTTGGTTTCTCTTGCCAGTTCTTAGTTTTTCTTCAAGGTCATTCACTTTTGATGTGTTCTTCATTGTACTTTTATTCACCACCTTGTTTTAGTGAAGGTATCTAACTTTACTTGAATCCTGTGGTAGAAAATACAGCATGAATGATGCTAATTTCCAGAGGAAGTCTCCACACTTTTGCTGCACATTTCTTCTGTTACATTCTTGAGTTAATGTGTGTAAATTATGGGGATAGTGGAGGCTTCTACAGCATGGAATTACCAGAGGAATTGTAAACAATGATTTTATAATTTTACTTTTAAGTTTGTATTCAAACCAGTTACAATCTATCAAGAAAACACATTTTGTATTAATTTCATTCCCAGTATGGGTGGGTGGTTTTTTTTTTTCCTATTGAGTTTTTGAGATACTCCTCTCAATTTAAGTAGTGATTGCAGCAAAATTTGCACACCCGCCCTTCTCCTCCCCTCCCCCCCCATTTTTTGTTAGCATATATAATTATGGCTGTTGTGATTAGGTTGTAAGTATAAGGCTTTTTGGATTGTAATCAGCAGAGATTGTATGATGTCATCTGGAACATACCACTGTTTATTTTAGAACGGAAGATGAAATGAAGGCGTGGGACTAGAAACACAGGAAAATGTATTGGTGGAGAACCATTCCTTCTTGTGTGGACTCTTGAGTTGGGGAAAATTTGGCAGAGACGAAAGAAGTTATGCCAGTCAATTGCAGTTTCCAACTGGAGTAGAACCAGAAGTTGGAAAAAAGAAGAATATTCCTTATTTTAATACTGATTTCAGAATTAGTGATGCTTAGAAAAGACTATTTCAAACTTTAAGGGGAAAAAAAAACACCAGTCTTGGATACTTTCAAGAACACCATGCTGGAATTTTGAAAGATTGACATGTTTTTTTTCGGTTATTTGCAACCCTGTTCTCCAGTGGTCTCTGCAGTGGACTATGAGTTAGCTCTCCAATCCTGAGACAGAAAAATTAATATGTAAGAATCTTTATAAGAGAACAACACATTATAGAAAAAAATGTAAATAATTTTTCATTTCAGTCTTTTTAAGTAGAGGACAAAAGATGAAGAAACCAAAAATTTAGATACAAGAAAGGTATGATGAAACTGTGCTGCTTATGTGACAGAAGACAAGTTCAGCATTAGATTGACATCTGTAGAAAATACTTTGAGCTTTTAGATCTTATTAATACAAATGTTTATCATATGCTCATAAAATATTTATTGATTTACAGAAAGATTTAACTTCAGTATATTCTGACTGTTTCCTTACATTACCCTAAGTGTAAATGTCCAGGGTTTAAATAAGTTTACGTACTCTTCCTTTGTGTTTATTACTGGTAGGTTTTTTCCTCTCTTGCTTTACGATGATTACATTTGCATATCTGTTTTATACTAGGCAGTTCTTACTGACTTTTAAGTATATTTGGAAGACTGCAGTTCAGAAACAAGTAGTTTCTTTTAATTGAACTACAGAGCTGCAGTAGATCCTGAGACTCTAGGTTACTGTATCACGCTTAGATTGTTCCATACATGAGGTACATGCACAACTTATAGTTCACAGAACTTACTGCCTTTTTACATTTTATTTTTTATTTTTTGTATTGATTTAGAAGATATTTTTTCCAAGAACACTGCATACTATATTTTCTGACATATTTATAATTCTTAACAAGAAAAATTTTTTCTAAGTGCATCCTTATGGAGTAAAAGCTGTTTGTCTCGATCTTCTCCACTTATTTGAACAAAAAAGTCTCAATACAAGACATAATTTACAATTCAGGATTCATGGGATGGCATTCTTGTACTTTGTAAAAAGAAGGTAATTAAATTTCAGGCAGCTTTCTCCACCCTTTGTCTTGGTATTACTAAACTAATTTCTGTCTACCAAAAGATCACAACGGAAACTGAATTAGCTTCATGCATATCCTGTGGAAACAGAATGACATAACCAGCTGTGTTTCTAATTTTCAGTTGTCTAGTATATTAACACTTTATTCAAATCATAAATAGTTCAACTGTCATTTATGTTAGGGCAAAGGTAAAGGCTGGTGATGACCTCTTGCACTTTGTTTTTATTTTAATTCTTGTCTATTTTTAATACTTACTTGGAAAGCTGTCTTTTTTTAGTATTTTTTTTTTAAGAGTATGTCTTTTGTACTTAACCTTCACTTAGTCAATAAGCATAAAACCATCAGGAATAGCAGTACATTAATATTTCTGACTTGGTGACCAGACAAACCTTTCAAAACTGTTTCAGCTTATTTTTCTAAACCGGGAGGATGAACATACTGAATGCATCCTTGCGTTGACAGATTACTAAGATACTCAAAATGTGAAGTGTGAATTTATAAAAGAAAAGCATAGGGTTGTCTTGGACCCAGAGGATATTTAAGTCTTCACTTTAAGAAGTGAATTAGTTTTGTCAAATTTTACTGGAGAATTGTACCTAATAATCACTGTATCAGTGATTTGAGTGGAGAAATCTTAAATAAGCTCCTTACTCATTGAGCAGAGAAGGACAATTTAAAATCTCTCCTTTCTGCAGGATTTTGTATGAGTGGATGAGGATAGCAAACACATGTACAATCAATCTTTCTTTTGTAAGTAGTGCCTAAATTTCCAAGTAAAAAAAGCTTGAAAAATTAATGAGGGGGGACATCTATTGTGGCTTTGGTTTTTTTCCTTCCTTCTTTTTAATTGCAAGAAGTTTTTGACACTTTCAAAGTTGATCCCTGCCTGTTGCAGTAAGGAAGCTTATCTTAATTACAGTTTTCATTTTGAGATGGAGCTTAGGAAGAAAAATGATAGTATGAACTCCTGAGCAATGGGAGGCTCAACTCTAGTGAACTTCCCTCTTCAATAAAAAAATGTATCAAGGTGCTAACATATATAGAGTTAAAGGAAGAAAAAAAATCTCTAGTTTGTTTAAAGAAGTAGCTCATAGTCTTGGGAAGAAGACTGGATTGTGTGCCTCAGGGATTCGTGTGTTAAAGGAAGAAGATGGGTTCTGGAAGGCTTGTGAGGATTTACTGCCTTGCATTCACAATATCACATTTCAACTTGTAGGACAGTAGAAGACTATGTCCCCACATTTAACTGGAAAGCTACCAGAAAAAAAAGAGTGCTTGGAAGCCATATCCAGTTATCCAGTCATGCATTTCAAGGGTAGTTAGAACTGTAGAATTGCTGCTGCCTGTTTGACACAGGAAGGAACCTTTATATCTTCAGTGCAAAAGCACCTTTTGAAAAAACAACATTGGTTGTGCATGTAGCATATTTTGGTGGTGCCCAGCCATGCTCATCTGATGGGCTGCTGGGGTGTGCTCTTCAGACTGTGGGCACCCCAAGTGTCTCTTGAGCATAAGGCTTTTGCAGAATATTTGCTTGTTACTAGTTTTGCTAGCTTACTGGCTTCAGCCTGCTTTTAAAGTTTTTTAATAAAAATAACTCTTTAATCTGACACTAATAATACTACTGTTGAAGGGAACTATCCTGGCTAGCTTCTGGACATTAATTTCTGTTGTCTTGTACCCATGGTAGCACTTCTGTATTTTGCAGTAAGCTACAAGGAGCTGATCCATAAAAGACAGGTTTGGAGGAAAATGGGTAAAGATAAGGGAAAAAAATTCTGGTTTATTCTGCCCATGACCAGTGCTACCAAGCTAAATGATTCTTTGTGAGGAAACAGCCAAGAGTGTGCAGAGTAGTGAGAGTCGATCCCTTTTCTACAGCATAGGTTTTGGTTGGCTAAAAGTGGCATGTACCTATAGTTTATGACCGTAAGTTGTTTAACGGTTGAGAGCAACCCAACAGTCAATTCGATAAATGCCCTCCTGGCATCTTAGAGGAAATCGGTATTTCTGAATCACCAAGGTGACATTCATACAATGGTGCAACAGTGAACAGGCTCTTAAGTTACAGCAAAGTCAGTAATATTTTAGCATTTCTGTTAACTGGTCTGACCATGATGAACACCTGACACTGTGGAAAAACTCAGTACACAGGTTCTGGTGATGTGTTGTGTAGACCACAGGATCTTCCTAAGAGCCACAGTTCTGGTCATTTGCAGTTCTTGTCTTCTTACTCTCACAAATAACATTATTTGCCAAGGGAGACTTTTTCTGGTGTAGAATCTTGCATGGAAACTATTTTTCAGAATGGTAGTCCCTCAAATTGAGTAGGTTGTCTTTCTAAGGGTCACTTAGTAGTTTTCCTGTAGTAGCCACAGTCATGGTTCTGTTGCTCCCTAGCTTCAGCTGCTCTAGGAAAAAATTAATGCAAGGGGCATTAAATGGTTGTAATTGCATTGTGAATGTAGCAGGAGCTTTTAATACCTTGTATACAAATCCTCTAAACTTTGGAAGGTGTTCTGTTTTTGCTTGAGAAAGGATCCTAAAGACAATAACCAAACAAGTGACCTCTGTGAACAGAATGGCCCTGCTGTGAGGACACCTGCTACTGAAGGGTCTCATGAGAACACAAGCTACAGGTGTGGGTTTCTTGCATGAACTCTTGAGTGCACGTATGCCCAAGAACAGAGGTTTAACAAACCTGTGTCTCCTGTGCACTTGTGTCTCCGCACAACGATATGCCACTTTTTCAGGCCTCTCCTAAGAAATACAAGATCTGACAAAGCTAACACTTCTACTGTCTTTAGATTCTTCATTTTAAAAGAGAGAATAAATGGGAGTGGAAGGTGGAGATGTTGGAATTATTGTTGGCTACTGGTTCCTGCATCCCAGATACCCTTTTTCCTAGTGTGTTCATTGTTGGAGAACAAGGAAGTTTTACTAGTTGTTTTTCCAGACAGTGACTATTTCTTGGTAAAATATTTTGTGTTTGAAAACATCTGCAGAGATTTTGACTTTGGGACTAAATAATAATAAAAAATGTTATTGTTATTATTGTTAATGTTATTATTAATAATAATAACAATAACAATAATAGGATAATGTGTGTTAATTGAACCACAATGAAGGTAGTAGCCATGAGGAGCCAGTATATCTGGAACCTACACAGTAGACTACTTAATGTCTCCAATGGTATGCAGGTTGGTTCCTGCAACAGAAAAGGTGAACTAAGAAATTTTGGAAGAGGACTTGAAGTCTATATAACTTCTACCCAACTCCAAAGTCGACATTTACCTCTCTTTTGACATTAGATGAAATGTACTTTAAAAAAACCAAACAAACACAAAACAAAACACCCCAAACTGCTTTGAGATAATTGACAATTTAGATGGAAATCTTTAAAAGAGCAAGTTGGTGATCTTTTTGGGTCAGAATTCGGGCTTGTTAAATATGTCAACCTTGTTTAAATTACTGTTTAACAGCAGCACCTGCAGAACAATACCTTCAGGAGAAGTTACCGGATGAAGTGGTTCTAAAGATCTTCTCGTACCTGCTGGAGCAGGATCTCTGTAGAGCAGCTTGTGTGTGTAAACGCTTCAGTGAGCTTGCTAATGATCCAATTTTGTGGTAAGTGAAAAGCTATTCCTCAGTATCTTAAGAGGTATTAGATGTGCTGCGTGAGATGCCTTTACAATAGGAAAATTGAAATGCTAGTTACAATTAGTTGAATTAAAACCAATTGTATTTTAATATGTCTGGTTTCCTTGAGCATTATTTGTTACCTATGAATATCTGGTTTTATGTGTTAAATGGTAAAAGTTGTGATTATACAGTAGTTTAGATACTAGTTTAAGAATGGCTGTTTTAAAAAAAGGTATTCCTTCAGTAGTCACTCTTCTTCCCCTCTTTAACCTTTCACAGGCTTCTGTGGGGATTGTTTTACATGAAGCAAAAGAAACAACACATTGCTTAATGTTAAATGCAAGTTTTGTCTAGTGTTACTTAGATACTTTTTTTTTACTTGTTTGTTTTTTGTTTTGTTTAATGGTTGGATACACAGGCTGTTTTTTCTTCATATGAATTCACCCTTCTCCTGGGTTATTGAGATCTTGTATAAAAGGGTTCTAAATTTGTAGTTTTTAAGAAGGGGAAAAAAACATGTTTCTTAGGCAGGTTGTTGTTGTTTGTTTTTTTTTAATTAAGATTAAGACTAAAAGAAAAATAATAAAATTTTAGTATAGCATCTCAAAAATGTTTGTGGTTTTTGTGGGTTGTTTTGTTTAGGACAGGGGTAAAAAAACCAAAAACAGTTTTGGGAATGTCTTGTCAGATGAACCTCTGAGATTCAGTGGCATCCTGTAAGTCAGGACTTCTTATTGGTAGGCTCAGATGCTGCAATTATTTGTATTCTAGCAATAATCAAAAGAATCTCATTGTTACGTGCTTCACTTTTTTCTTCTCTTTAAGCCACTGTAATTTGTCCACTGATTAAACTCTTTGAAATACAGTGCATCATTTGTTCTCTATTAATGCATTTTTTTCAGCACGCTTTGTCTATAAGTTTTGCTGTCTTATGCTAGTAGTTTTTATAAATGTTAAAGTGATGCTGTAGTTAGACTTGGATTCCACAATTCTTCATGGAAACTACATGTTGAGAACTCTTTCGCTTGGATCCTGAAACATGTCAAAATTTGTTTTGTTGTTTCGGTGGGGTTTTTTTAGAAAAACAGAAGAGTCATTCCAATAGAATTTTTTTTTTTTAAGTGTTTGTTACTTATCTTTATCTAATTCACCCTAACAAGCGGGCAAATGCTATTGGAAAAACATTTGGGTTTGACATTTGATCTGCTACATCAAAATACAAGAGTGATCAGAATTACACTAATTTTCTGCTTCTGCACAGGAAAAGATTGTATATGGAAGTATTTGAGTACACTCGTCCCATGATGCATCCTGAACCTGGAAAATTTTATCAGATTAATCCAGAAGAATATGAACATCCAAATCCCTGGAAAGAAAGCTTTCAGCAGCTGGTAACAGTAGTATTCATTTATATTCCAATTTTAAAGATGTTTTTTAAAGGTAAAGACTCCAACTTCTGAAATGTGGCTGACTATAGTAATTATTTTGATTTTTAGACTTAAATAAAATGTTGGGACTGGAGAGATCCTTATACTGCATTATGCACTAGGGGGATATCTGAAGTTATTTCCCATTCTGAGGCACACTTTAGGGGCATACATCATGGTAGAACACTTGAACATCCAGCTCTTCTATCTTGGGTTTTCCTCGTTCTTTGCATCACTGCAGTTCTGTGGAATAAATTGTCATAGTCTGTGTCTCACAACTAAACTTCAAATGTATTGTTGTTGTCATGTATTATTAAACCAGTGTGCATGCTGGTTATCAGATCTGTATTCATCTTCCTCTAGCAAACAAACAGTATATTGATAATATTATTGGAGCTTAAGTAGTGATGTAGAGCTGATGTGACTGGAGCTAAACAAGATTCCTTTAAGGCATGTGATTGATCCAAAACCAAAGTGTCAAAGGTATTATAAGAATGGCTGGGCATGATATTTGAACAATATAAGTAAGGGAAATAAATACCAAGGTGAGTGTATTATATAATACTGTATGTAATTGGTTAATGAAATTCAGAAGCTTCTTGAGGACAAATACTTGACTTGGCTTCTTTGTTCAGTACTCCATCAAACATGAAGGTATAGGATTCTTTTTTTCTTCACCTTATAAATGCAGTTTGTTTTGTCACAAGCTGCTAGAAAACCAGAAGATGGAAATAAGAACATCTGTTGTGGACAGAATAAGGTACACAAAGCTTTTTGATCACTTCAGAGGCTTCTGGCTGTGTAAGTAGGTAACCTCTTGGTTTAGTTGATCACTGTCGTAGGCTCAGATTTTTTTTTGACATTGCCATTACAAATTGGAGGCCTAAGATGGGAGGTCAGAATAGGATCCGTTCTATGAACAAGTTGATTGGCTTGTTAATTAGGGAATTAGTTGATCTCTTGTCTGTGCACTCAGATCCACCTATCTGCAAGCTTATCATAAACTGTTTTCCTTATTTCAGTACAAAGGAGCGCATGTAAAGCCAGGTTTTGCTGAACACTTCTACAGTAATCCTGCAAGATACAAAGGAAGAGAAAATATGTTGGTATGTTTCTAAAGCAGTTCTTAAAAATATATATACACCTTTGCATAGATACTTGTCTCTAAACTTGTGCCTTTTCTTCTAGTATTACGACACCATTGAGGATGCTCTTGGTGGAGTTCAGGAAGCTCATTTTGATGGACTTATCTTTGTTCACTCTGGTATATATACTGATGAATGGATATATATAGAATCTCCAATCACCATGATTGGTGCAGGTATTTAAACTGAGAGCATTTTTGTCTCACAATATGACTTATGTTAATTTCTACCTTAATTACAAAGATACTCTGGTGTATTAAATATTCAGTATAAATGCCCGTCTTTATTCATCATAAATACATATTTTCTGTACAAGTGTCACTAACTAAAAAGTAGATGATGCTTCAGACTGAAGTACTATTGTCTGCTTGTTAGTTCTTGGTATAAGTTACCTTTTTATTTTGTTAGGAGAAAAAAAATTAAATTTTTCAGAGAGTATACTCAGTTATATGACTGCAGCTGAAATTTTCAGGTGGCTCTTATGAAATTTGTTATATATAACCCATCTCCAGAGTAGAATCCAGCAGTGGGAGCAAGCCCAAATTAGTATCTGTCCCATTTTGTTCAGCATTGTAATTGCATTTGAGGAAGGAAATGAGAGCATCCAGCAGAAAGGTTCTGAGACTGGAGGTTCTTTTCTGTTCATCTTCCAACTGTTCCTCTAAAGGAGAACTTCTGTGGAGAAGAAAATACGACTTTCAGAATATAAAATATTTAGGAAGTTATTATAAGATAATAGTCCTGGCTAAAAATTGTGGTTCTTGTGGAGCTGTTACTTTTCCTGTCCCTACTGTGAGCATGTTAATCCCCAGTAGCACGATAGCATGGTAAGAATTTAGACTGTCATAATGTCTGGTAGAGATCTTGGTTGAGAGGTGTCAAGACTTGTTCCTGTGGTGATGCAGAAGTGAATTGCCTGTTACCTGCTTTTTCTGAGATACTATCTGTCTGGATTGTTGGTTTTTTGGTTGGGGTTTTTTTGGGTGGGTTTTTTATTTGGGTTTTTTTTGTTTTCTTTCTTTTGTTGCTTGTTTTCTTGTTTGTTTTTTGAAAAGTCCCTCTTCAGTGTCCATCTGTTCCTACTACCAACTGTTCTATTCTTGAGTAAACCTACTCTGGCACTTCTTGCCTGGGTTTTGCAGCCTTGGCAGTGAGAAGGGTTTTGAGCAGTGCAGTCAGATTGTTCCAGTGTTTGTCTTAAAACTTGTCTCTGCAGATCTGCAAGATACAGCTGCATTAGTGTGTTAGTTTGTCAGTTCATGACTATGTTTCGGAAGCTAACATCCTGAACATCCCCACTTACAGTGCTTTGGTTTGTGCTGTGGAGAGGTTTTGGAGCACAAACCGGATTCCTTTTGGATGAGACTAATCTGAGAGAGATGTTCCTGGAATACTTCTACTGCACTCTAGCAATTGGTGTATGTTCAGTCAGAGAGGCCAGGCTAGGACTAGTCCAAAGTCAGTCACTTCTGCCATCCCTGTCCTGCAACACATGTGATGTGGGTGTCTGATCCTCAGCACTGTTTCATTCTGTATTACCACTCTGGTTATGCTGCAGTGCTTACTAATGCAGACATGGCCTAAAACAAATAACAAAAATACCCCTGGCTTCTATTTCAGATAGGGGATGACAGTAATAGATACCAGGACAAATAGGGCAAAACATATTCATGAAGTGTTTCAAATCCAGAAGAAACTGGATCAGCACTGTTCTAAGATATTTTTTAATTACTTGATGAAACTGGAAAGGTGTCTTTAATACCTCATTGAACTTCTGTATGTTCTGTGGCTCTTTAAGTTTTGAAAGGACATCTGCTTTTCCTTCCACTGGAGTTAAGTTATTCAGAAAAACAATTATCCTAACTTCAGTTCTTTAAGGATCTGCACTGTGTATTTTTAATACAGAATAGCTGTCTTGGGGAGCAAAACCTCCAAGAGGAATTCAGATACGCTAGAAGTATTTATATTTCAATTTCTGGCACTGTTGACTATTCAGTTCCTCAAGATTTTCTCCACTGAATGGTCAGTGACACTGTAGAGGGAGTCCGTTTAAATTTCTCTGGAAAAGAAAACAAAATAAAGTGAACCACTAAGTCTTGGAGACCTGCCTCTTCTGTGTCCAGTCTGGCATGCTTTTCAGGAGGGTAGGATTAAGGCAGCACCAAATCTCTCTGCAGTCCTACTCAAATTTCTTTAATAGTTTCTTCTGCTGACTTCTGAAGAAGCAAAACATTACTAGCAAGGCAGCTTTGCATACCTTGAGCTTTCAGAAAGCTTCTACTTTCTCATATAAGCAAAATGTTCTTACAGAATAATCCCTGTTATTCTAGGTTTGTTATTCTGTTTAATTTTGGAGTTATTTATTTCTCCCCTTGAATCTAGGGGAAGGAGTCAGATTCAGAAGGAAGCCTTTGGGGGTATTACTAGTACTGTGGCTTATCTGAACTGTCAAGTAAGAAGCAAGAGTAGAGATCCTGTAAGGGAATTGATGCATCTGGTTCAGTGGACAGAAATATGTATGAATTTCTTAAAGGAATTGTATTTTCCAGGGTTGGGGAGAGGGTGTCAGATGACTGCAGGCTTATGAGCCTTCTATGGAGTGCTCATCTCTCTCAAGATATGAGGTCTCTCACCTTAATAGCAGAGTTAGGGCAGTTTTACAGATGTATCCTTATCTGAGACTGTATTTTTTCCTGTATTTTAGGAGATACAGCTTTCATTTTTTCCCTTTATTTTCCATTTTACTTAAATAATGTGCAAGTAAGTGAATATGGGATTATCAAAGGATTTTCCAATCAAGGAAAAAAAGCAGCAAACCCAGTAAGAATAATTATTGTAATTTTAAGGACAGAAAAACATAAATTGGTAAAGACAGTCATGATTAAGTATTTTTTAATTTTGAGTGGAAGACATCTTTCACATGCCTGAATTCTTCTTTAGATACCTGTTATGCATCTCTGAATTCAAAATTATATTTTAGACTAGTTTAGAGCTGTGTTCTTTGCTGTTTATCTTACAGAATGCAAGATCCAAAAGGGCCTCTGCATTTTTTGCCCGATATGATTGAACAGGTCACAGTTATTTTGTGCAGAATCTAGTTATTTTTCTATTAATACATGAAAAGGTGAAATTGTTTTATTCCTTTTGAAGAATAAAAGGATTGGGCAACATCCAGTTAACTTTTAATTCCTTAGGCAGTCCCTTATCCTGGACTTCCTCCTAAATAATTTCTAGATGGTCTCATATTGGTCCTTAAACTGAGCATGAATTCTGATCCCATGGAATGTAACTCTTAGACTTCAGCAAATAGACTCAAGGAAGATATAGAATCATTGAATGTATTGGGTTGGAAGGAACCCCTAAAGGTCATCTAGTCCCCTGCAATAGGCAGGGACATCTCACACTAGACCAGATTGCTCAGAGCCCCATCAAGCCTGACCTTGAGTGTCTCCAGGGATTGGGCCTCCACCACCTCACTAGGCAACCTGTTCCAGTGATCCATCACCTTCATATTAAGAACTCTTTCCTATGATGTCCAACCTTCATCTGCCCTTTTTTAGCTTAAAACCATTACCCTTTGTCCTGTCGTTACATGCCCTTGTGAACAGTTCTTCTCCAGCCATCTTACCAGGCACCTTTCAAGTATTGGAAGGTCCCCACAGAGTCTTCTCTTTTGCTTGATTATTAAATTAGTGGCCCTTTTCTTTCTTTTCTCTTTCTTACACGGTTTTCTCTCTTCTAAAGTGGTCTAAGCCAAAATACAGATATTTTTCTGAATAATAATTCTGCAAAGATTCAGTAGGATGTTGCAGAGTATTTCTTATTATGTTTAGAATGAAACCAATGCTTGAGCAAGCCCCTGCCCCTCTTCAGCCATTTCCTGAGGGGGATCTAAAAGCAGTGGTCTAGCTAATTGGCATGTTCACATAATGGGCATTCTGTATCCTTCTGAACTAAGAGACCTGTAAGGTAATTCATGTTCTGAGAGGAAGGAGATACCTAGAAAACCTCATTCAAGTGCATGACAAAGACCTCCAAACACAATGCCACAAATCTCTCTGTTTCAGAGCATCCATGTGAAGTGCATGTTTACCTTGCCCCCCAAAGAGGGAATGAAATTCTGATATTGATTTGGTGCTATTTTATTTTCTACTAAGGACTCGGTTTATTTTCTGGGTTTGGTTCACCTGCAAAACTGTAGTTCCATTCTTCCCCAGTCGTGAGCTCTACTGATGAGCGTATGCCAGCACATTTGCACAATGGTGAATATATATATCATTACCAGGCCTCAGAAAAATATTTTGTATGATGATGCAAATCCTCATCAAAGCCTCTTTTAGTTGTTATCTGGTACAAAGTGAAGAAGAGCTAGACTACCTTAAAATATTTGCAGCTCTGCAGTAATGAAAGCAGAGATCTGGCTTCTAGATAGTGAGAACAAGCTGGATAATGATGTAACTGTTGCTTCATTCTGACTGGCACCTATCTGCCCAAGTGATAAAGAACAGGACATACCACTTGTCTGTGCTAGTGTCAACAGACAACAGAAAAAGATCTGCTCGTGAGAAATCCTGTGCGTGGGCTCGTCAATAAAACACAGAATTTAGGGCAGATACCTAGTCACGTTTGTGTGTCTGGAGTTGGGAATGGTTTGAAATTGCTATCAAGTGAGTTATCTGTTAAAATACGAGAAACTTCCATATTTATGTTTTATGTGTTGAGGAAGGTTTCTTCTGTCTTGCATATTTAATGTGCAGGTTTGAATCTGATCTATCTTGTGCATGAATATCATTGAGTTTATACTAATGTGAGACTGTTGTTAACGTCTGCTCCCTCTGCTGACTATTGCCATACCAATGTAAACATCTCCTTCCCTTGAGTTAAGGATAAAGGAGAACCCTACTGTTAACACAGGAAATCAAATTGCAGATTATCGGAGCTTGAAAATTAACCATTTTGAAACCTTCTGTACATTCAGAAGTATAGTTTGATCTAATTTTATAAGATTTTCTCCTAAAGAATAATTAGAACATCAATTAAAAACTGAATTTTACATTTGAGAAGTGCAGGGAGGTGACTTGTAGGTCTTGAGCAGATTACTGGGTAGTTTTTAAAATTGATTAAAATTAGTGATGGAATGTATGTATTTAATAAAAGGGTTTAAAATACCAAAATAAATTGTACTTAGTAACAGAATTACAGTGCCTGTAGACAATATCCATGTTTAATCTGTTAATTCAGTTCATAATAGGTGGTAGTCAAAAACTAGCTAGAGAATATTTTTTCTCAAGGGACTAGATATTAAGTTGATGCATGATTGTCTTAAAGACTAGTTTCTTCATTGTCTTTGAAGCTTTGTTTCAAATTCCTCCTGACATGAAGACTCTGTGTCAAGAATAGTGTTCATTTTCCATTGCTGCTTTGAACAGAATTCTGTCTTTTGAGGATTTTTTTTTCAGTGACATAAACTAAGACTTTTATGAATGTCTTCTTTACAGCACCTGGAAAAGTAGCAGATAAAGTTATAATAGAAAACACTAGAGATTCCACCTTCGTTTTTATGGAGGGTTCTGAAGATGCCTATGTTGGATATATGACAATCAGGGTAAGAATCTCAAAATTCATCAGAGCTTCTAATACTTTCATTTTTAATTTAATAAATACAACATTTGTGTTTTATCTTCTTTTTTCAGTTCAACCCTGATGACAAATCTGCTCAGCACCACAACGCACACCACTGCTTAGAGATTACAGTGAACTGCAGTCCAATTATAGATCACTGTATTATTCGAAGTACTTGTACGGGTTAGTGGGCTTTTTATTCGTTGAAATTAACACTGTTTAAAGTGACTAACCTAGCAGCACACAAATTGATTATGATCACTGCTGGCATGTTTTGGTTTTTGATGCATGTTCTTAGTACAGGTCTGCAAGCCTTATTTGCCTTGGAGTGACATTACTACAGTGACTTCTTTGTGTCCAGTACCTTTGTTGAAAACATATACTTGGTTTTCTGTTTGGATTCCTTAAGCAGATAGTTAAAATATGAAAAGTAACAGTTCCTATAAACTTACGTGGTTGTGCTATATATATTTGTAGCTGGCAGGAGAGGGCATTTCAAGGAGGCACACATGGGGCTTTTACATAGGATTCATTGCAATATGGAGTACTGGGATTGATGACATTAAAACAATCGGGAGCTGTAACTACTAATCAAAGTTCACTTTCGTGTCAAGAGTGGAATGATTTGACATGCTCAAAGTATGAGTTCCTAGCTGGACAGGCAGAAGAAATGCATAGTGTGGAAAGCTTACACTCATTTCACCATCAGATATAATGAGCAACTTATGCTGCCTGTTCTGGGAAACACTGGTAGTCTAGAGTCGGAGGCAGTGGAAGTGAGAGGCTGGATGGCAGTTCAGAGTCAGACAGGACTTCATACGTTGGCAGGAAGACATAGCAGTTTACCATCCCTGGACACAAGACATGCCAAATTAAATGTGTTTGGCCATAACCAGATGAAATGGAGTGTCAGAAAGGAGAGGTACAGGCTGAGCCTTTGCATGGAAATGGCAATATGAACTTCTAAGTTCAGCTAGTGGGATGGAATGGGTCTACACAGCAGGCTGCGCACAAAGGTTGCTCAGCTCAGCAAAGGCAAGTACACAAGGAGATTTTCAACTAGATACAAGAACTGTGCTTTTCTGGTATGAACTAGGGAGAAGGGAATTCAGCAGGGAATTGTAATAAGAACTATTAGGATTCTTTGTGTCTTGTAGAGGAAGATATGCTTTTTTCTTGGAGGTTTCAGGCTATAAAACACTGCTTCACTTTTGGTTAGGGCAGCTCTATGCTTTGCTTCACCATCTGTTGTATTGGTGACATACCAGCTAATCTGTGGAACTGAAAAAAGCAGAATAAAGACAGCTATCTGCGCTCAGTATCTGGATTTCTTTGTTTAATGCTAGATACTGGGAAGCTCAAGTATACAAAGAAAAATTGTTCTGCAAGTTCCTATATGCCAGTATTAGGGAGCCTGAGAAAAAATGAGAGGAATTAGATGCACTTCTTGGACCACATTCAGCTTGGTTATAAAAGTAGTTTGAAGAGCTGCATGACTTCATATTGAAGCATGGTTATAGATAAGCTAGTAGGTGTAGATGTTTTTTGAAAACTTTTTATTAAGATTAAGCTTTGATAATGTTTTTCATTACGACTTTTCATTGCAGAATACTGAAAATATGGGAGTTTTGCCCTCTTCGGTACTCTGGGTTTATGAATGTTTGCTGCATTGAATTGTTGATTCTCTTCTCTGAAGTTAAAAATTCTGTTCAATTTTGGAGGTTGTGTGTAGGCTCTACTCTCATCACTTATTGATTATTAATTTCAATTGACTTTTTAAATCTTACCAAGCCTTGCTGTAACCTCCTCAGGAGGTACTCTGTGTGTGTGTAAAAAAGGGAGGAAGAATGGCAGTCTGCCAGAAAAGGCATTTACTGTTTCCAAGTCAGTAACATCTCCGAAATCCTGATCCATGAGCATTCAAAATGTCTTTCCAAGCACATGCTTGATACCTTTTCTGTAGAGCTCCTAATTGCATTAAAGCATATTCCTATATCATGTCACGTGTAAAGTTCTTAATGTGTGTAATATGTAATGGAGCTATGTAAGTACGAATGATTTAAGCTGGAGGTCTCTTGCTGCCAGTCCAAAGCATCTTTGAAATATTTTTAAATAAAGTTTAAATTCAAGATCCTGAGTCTAGAGGTTCTGTTGCATCTGTTGTAGAGGAAATCTTCTATTAGTCCTCACCTTGACAGACAAAAGAAGTAGTGGATGGCAATGTGCCATTTTAAATTACTGCTTAAATGTGTGCAATCATTCTGAGTAAGCAAAATCCTAAACCAGTAATACATATGCTTGGTACTCTAAAAGGACCAATTTCACACTATCAATAATGAAGTCCAATGAAGTGAGTCAGAATAAAGATTGCTTTCATTTAAATAAACAAATATGGTAGAATTATGCTTTTAGAACATCACACTGGGTCCTCAAAAATCTAGTTCTTTCGTAAGAGAGGTAGAAGAAAGGGGAGTGAAAGCAGTTATGAAATACAAGAAATAAGAAGTTATTAGTAATTAATATAAATAGGAAATTACAAATTTTAGGAAACTGTGGGACTTCTTCCCAGAATACAAACACCCCAACAAAGTAACCCCGTACTTCACCAAAAGCACTTGATAAATAACACAAGGTATAACATCTGTCTAGAAGAGGCAGTGCTTGTGCGTTAACTTGGGGAACAAAGGGAGTTTTAGCAGTAATGCTGATCCATCATAGTATGGAAGAATTTGAATGGCAAAGTGTTGTGTAATTTTTGTTCCATATTTAATGAGAATAGACAGAAATGATAAATGTGCTCATACCCTAGAGGGATAATGAAATACATTCCACTCTTGACAGTAACCATGGATGAAGTTAAACAGCTGTAAAAATAGACTTTCTAAAATAATGCAGGAGTTTAAAAAGAACTGGCCAATAAATCTTCTGGTCCCCTATTATGTGTCAACACTAACTTGAAACCTGGGTGAGATGGTGTATGTTGCTGGGGAGGGTGGGACATAGCTGAGACTGAACAGGATGAAGTATGACAAGTGGTTCTGCCTATTGATTGTGGGTAGAATAATGAGGTAGTAAATGCAGAGGTCTGGTCAATCAAGAATTTAAAATGTATTATTAAAGCAAATTAGCGTGTATTTACAGAAGGTTATAGTGGTTGCATCACATTGTTAGCATATGTTATTACTCTGACTAAAAAAAGGTAGCAGGCCTGGTATAATTATATAGATCTTTGAAAATATTTTACTTCAACATACAGTGCCTTAAAACATTAGAATTTTACAGAATTCTTGGAGCACACATTAAGTAGATGAAAACTAGCTTTCAGGGTAATTATTATTGGCTTTTTGTGCCTATTTTAAAGATGAAATCTTGACTTAGACTATTATAAATAACCAGGGGAATGGGTTGCTATACCCTTTTTGCAAGGTAGACTCTTAAACAATATTCACATTAGTGTGGACAAGTATGAAGTTATAACCACAACTTGCTTTTATTCCTAGTTTGAAGTGATAAATCTCTCTCCTAGGAACCTGTATTACTGGGAAAAGCTTAGTCATTGTGGGTAAAGAGCTAAATATGACACCTTGGATAGTTGGGTGGCCGAAAGAAAGCGTGTGATCCTCAGTTATACCTGTGAGAATATTGAGCAGAAGTACAGACTGTATTACGCCCCTGCTTAGTCCTGATTCAGAATAAAGTGCTCTTTCCTGGTGACCATAGCAACACATTGAAAATTTAGAAGTCGTTCAGTGAAAACTCCTGAAAGATAAAGCAGAAAAATTCAGTTGTGATGAAAAACATACTGACTGCAGTTTGTTACTTTATTAAGGACAAGGCTGAAGGACTAAATTGCTTGCACTGAATACATGCATGCATTTGGTATGGCATACACGGGTATAAAGAGAACCAGTAACTGAACTCATTGGGTGCTAAAGCTGGAGGAATTCAGATGAGCAACTAAAGTGCAAATTAACAGGGTAACAACTCTAGCTAATAAGCTTTTTGGTGGTTTCTCAGTTGCTGGAAATAATACAATCGAAAATAAATGTGTTTCTAAAAGATACGTTCTGAAGTTCCTGCTACTAGAATTGAAGCAGGAATTAATTCAGGGAATTATTATAGCCTGTATTATTCATAAGGTCATAATACATAATCACAATAACTTCTTTAGGGTTTAAAAAAAAAAAAGCAGTGTAAATGAGTCTATGAATTATTAAAGTATAGTCTTTATGGTACTATGCTAGAACATAATATGAAAACTTAATAATAGTGCATGTACTGACTTGCTTATTTAGTGATCTTTAATTGCAGGAAAGGTGTGTGTTACATAGGCCAGATACCCGGAGATGAAGTCTTAAATTTCTGAAATCACTGTGGATCTGCCTTTGGCTTTTAGTGGGTGTAGAACTTCATGTTTTCATACTTCTTGGAGTTTAGGGAATTGAGCTGATCAGATGAAGTCCTGAGCAGTTTGAGTCTTAGTTGTCTGAAAAGAGTTTGTTTTCTGGATAAATCTGGTGAAATAAATCTGAATAAATTTCTGGTGAAATCATCCAAGGAGCTGCAGCAAGCAGCTTAGAAATTCAGCTGAGAAGAGGCCTGTTGGTTTCTGATAGGTGGTTCTCTACTTGAGATTGTGCTGTTTGTCTCCTGCTTATCTTTAGTTACAGTGTGACTTTGTAAGCCACAAAATTATTATTTATTTAGGCCCTTTGAAGTACTGGGTTACAAAAGTTGAAAGGGAACTAAAATAAGGTAGTAATTAGCATAGAATTTTATTACATATCTGTCGTCCTTTGTCAGTTGTGAACTGTCAGTATAGAGGGGGCTTAAGGCAGGGAACTAAATGAGTGAGAACTTTCAGATGCATGAATTATTATACAAACTGTTGTCTAGTCTGGCAATCATACTCAGCTGTGTAACCTTGGTTGGAGTGATTTTAAAGTGACTCCTACCTCATTTTTCTGCACCTGCAAAATTATGACTTTAGTGTTTTTCTGCCTGTGGCTTGCAATGCATTGCGCTGTGTGTGCCGAATCTTTTTAACATACCAGCTCATGCTAACTTTTCTTGCAAAAGCACTGCCTGACTATTTATAAATATGCCATGCTTTGAAGCTATGGTAACTGTACTGTTTTCTTCCAGTTGGCTCTGCAGTATGTGTTAGTGGCCAGGGAGCTTGTCCTACTATCAAGCACTGTAACATCAGCGACTGTGAAAATGTTGGACTTTATATTACAGACCATGCACAGGTATTTTTTTGACATCAGTTTCTTCACTCTGATAAAATTGTTTACTGTTCTTGATTCCCATCTTAATTTATACATTTATGTTCCAGGGAATATATGAGGACAATGAGATCTCCAATAACGCATTAGCAGGGATTTGGGTTAAAAACCATGGAAATCCCATTATCAGACGAAATCACATTCACCATGGACGTGATGTTGGCGTTTTCACTTTTGACCATGGCATGGTAATGTATATATTTTCTTTTGAAGAAAGTAATATAGATGTTATATAGTTGAAGTATTCAATTTTCCCTATCATTGAAAAAGTGTTTTAAAAAACATGCTTTTACACATGAGCAGTTATTTTAAAATATGCCTGCTGTTCCTCTCTTACCCTTCAGTGGGCAATTTCACTTTAAATACAATTATAGCTGGAAAAGGTTTAAGCAAGCTTTTTGCAGTTGATTGGCAGCCTGTTACATTGAATTATGTTGCAGTGACAAAATACTTCTTGAAATAGTGTGTGACTGGTAGGATTACACTTACACTATCACTTAATTCTATTTCTTTTGAATCGGAACAAAAAGTAGGGTGTTGAAAGAATTAAAAGTGAAAGTAAGTGCTCTATGGGGACTTAATCAGTCTTACTTTAATGTTAAATCTCTGAAATAGGGTATGTCCAACTTCTCTGGGAAGAGGACTTTTCCAGCATGGAGCTCATTGTGGAATTTTAACACAGGATTTTGTTTCAGAAGTCAGGCCTTCTTTTATAAAAACATTTGTTTCTGTAGGATGAAGGTGATAACTTCCATGTACCTGTAAAGTAGCAAGTAATGAGTTTGCATAGCCCATGAAATAAACAACATGGATTTTTGCCCTGAAGTAGATTATTATTATTTAGTGTTTTGTTCTAGCAAAATATTCTGCATGTCTTCCAAACACTGCCAAATCATTGTTTTCCCTGCTTGAGTGACAAAGTCTCAGTTTTCCCCACCCAGCTGGCAAAATTAGCAGGTTTCTTCTAGTCACTCTTAAAATGGCAGATTTTTATGGACACTTTCCATAGAGCACAAGAGCTCACAATCCCCCAGGTGTAAGAAGTCAGACAAGAGACCAGAATGGCTTAGTCAAGAACTGCTGGTCAAACTAACAGAAAAGAATGAAATGCTCAGGCAGTGGAAGCAGGGACAGCTATCCTGGGAAGAGTATAGGGACACTGCCTGGTTTTGTAGGGATGGTGTCAGGAAGGTGAAGGCATAGATGGAGCTGAACTTGGCAAGGGATGCAAAGAATAATAAGGGCTTCTATAGATATGTCAGCCAGAAAAGGAAGATCACAGAAAGCCTAACCCCCTGTGAACAAGACTGGCAAACTGGTATCAACAGAAGGAGAAGACTGAAGTACTCAAAAACTTGTTGCCTCAGTCGTCACTGGCAACCTCTCGCTCGAAAGGCACTGGAGGAGCCCATCCCCGCCCCCCTTCCACCTCTGTAAGAGAAGATCAGGTTCATGACCTGAGGAACCTGAACACGTACTAAGTCCATGGGACCTGGTGAGATGCATCCGAGTCCTGAGCGAGTTGGCTGGTGTAGTTGCCAAGCATCTCTGATATTTGAAAAGTCGTGGCAGTCAGGTGAAGTCCCTGATGACTGGAAAAGGGAAACATTACACCCATTTTTAAAAAGGGTAGAAATGAGGACCCTGAGAACTACTGACCTGTCAGACTCATCTCTGTGCCTGGGAAGATCATGGAACAGATACTCTTAGAAGCAGGAGAAGATGGAGAACAGGGAGGTGATTAGAGACAGCCTGGTTGTCTTCTGTGGTAGAGTGACTAGATCAGAGAACAAGGGAAGACAGATCTCATCATTCTTGTATGAAATTCATCAATTTCAACACAATTTCAGCCAAGTGCAAGGTCCTGCACCTGGGCTGGGATAACTCTTGGTGCCGCTATAGGCTGGGGGACAGAGCAATTGAGAGCAGCCCTGAGGAGAAGGACTTGGGAGGTACTGGTGGATGAAAAACTGGACACGAGCAAGCAATGTGTGCTTACAGGTCACAAAACCAACTGTATTCTGGGCTGCATCAAAAGAAGCATGGCCAGCAGGTCTAGGGAGGTGATTCTGCTCCTCAGCTCTCATGAGACCCCACCTGGAGTCCTGTGGCCAGCTGTGGGTTCCTCAGTACAGGAAAGACACAGAGCTGTTGGAGCAGATCTAGAGGAGGACCACAAAGATGATCAGAGGGATGGAACACCTGTCCTATGAGGAAAGGCTGAGAGAACTGGGGTTGTTGAGCCTGGAGAAGAGAAGGTTCTGGGGAGACCTCATAGTGGTCTTTCAGTATTTAAAGTGGGCTTAAAGGCTTATTACCATGTACCAGTACATAAAGGGTGGCTACCAAGACAATGCAGACTGCCTTTTTAGAAGGAGTAATGTGGAAAAGACAATGAGTAATGGGTGCAAGTTACTGCTGGGGAGATTCTGACTGGGCTCCAGAAGAAAATTTTTCACCGTGAGAACAGTTAGACAGTGGAATAATCTCCCAAGGGAAGTGGTGGATTTGCTTAGGTTGGAGAGTTTTAAGACTCATCTTGACAGGGTGCTGGGCCATCTCATTTAAATTATATTATTACATAGAAAGGTTTGGACCAGATGATCCTGGGGGTCCTTTCCAATCTGGCATTCTATGATTATAAGAAAGATAGGGACGACCTTTTTCGTAGGGCCTGTTGTGATACGACAAGCGGTAATAGTTTTAAACCGAAAGGGGGTAGATTCAGACTAAATATAAGGAAGAGATCCTTTATAATGCAGGTGGTGAAACACTCAAACAGGTTGCTCAGAGAGGTGTCAGATGCCCTGTCATTGGAAACATTCAAGGCCAGATTGGTCAGGGCTCTGAGTAACCTGATCTAGTGACAATGTCCTGGCTCACTGCAGAGGGGGTGGACTAGATCACCTTTAAAGGTCCCTTCCAACCCAAACTGTTCTATGATTCTATAAAAATTACACACATAAGTACAAAATGTGATCAGAGTATGGTGAACTAAATGTCAAACTAGATAAGAGATGCTGAAGCTGATACTTCTCACTGTCATATCAAGTGTAATGTTCAAAATCAACTTGATTGCAGATTCCTTCTTGCCTTTGCAAGGGTACCAGAGAATTTGATTATCTTGCTGTGGGTGTTGGATACTGCAGGGCATGAATTGCCTATAACTTTGATGATAGGAAATAATAAGCTATATAGTCAGTTGCTTTGGGGGTTGTGTTTTTACAGGTACTGTAGATAAATAGGGAGCTCTTCTCTGGTGCTGTGCTGCTGCTGTAATGAAAGCCTTACTATAACAGACTTGTATTTCAGGGTGCTGATGAAGAATGAAGTCAGCCAAGCCAGTGCATATTTCATGTCCTCAGGAATACTAGTGCATATTCCCCTCCATGCATTTTGTTTCTAGTCTTACTACCTGACAAACTTCTTGCCTAGATATGGCTAAATATATGCTAGGCCTGTTCTTTGGCAAGATGACCGTAATCAGACCTTATGTGTAGATCTTACTTAGTCCCTGAGGAAGATAAATAATACTTGCAGAAAATACTTGAAAAAATGTAAGCAGTAGTCTTAGGTGCCTGTTGAATAAAATAATAATCTCACATAATAACACTTTTATTTGGGGAAATAAATTTCCATAATTTTGTTGAATGTTTAATGCAATTATAGCTAATACATAATGTAGTATGCTTTCAGAAAAAAAATATGTAGTTTTATGATGAGTAAGAAGAAGAGAAGCAGCTGGATTTTGAATGTTTTGATCCCTGACTGGGTGGTTTTAGGCTCACTGAATTGTGGATCTTTTTTCCCTTGTAAATACTTTGTTGCTTTAGTTCTAACCCAGATCTAGTTGGGTTCTTGATGAGTGTCTGAGAGTCTGGAAATAGTATTAACAGAAAATCAACTGTGGATAAAAACTAGTGAGGCCTTTCTCCTCTCCATCTGAGTTACTGGGAGGCAAGGGTAAAGGAGCAATGCAGTGCTAGTTGTAGCTGTTGCATTTGCAGTGTCCTGATCTCAGTGTAAGATAAACAGATCGTGGAGTGGTGTTATTTTTGTTGATGGTGTAGTCATCTTGCCAGGTCAAATGTGGTGGGATTCTGCTGTTAGGTGCCTCTTCTTCACTCTTCTGGTTACATCCCAAGGTGCATATTTATTTTGTGTTGGGAAGGATTATGCTAGCCCAGCAGAAAGGCCTTCTAACAGTCTTCTGACATATTTATTTACATGATTTTATATTTTCTAGAAATGTAGTTGTTTGGCCATTTTGCAAAGAATGGTGGCAAGCTTGAGATGTTATGTCTTGGTTTTTTATTTTCTAGTTGTTTGGACACTGACACTGCCTCATTTAAGCTGTATTAACATATTGTATAAGCGCTCCTAATCCGCTTCAGTGGATACATATATCCGTACATCCCTCCAAGACTTAAGCAGGCTCAGAAACCTGTAATGAAATTATTTCAGCTATAGAAAAGCTGTTAAAGGAGGGTGCTTCAGTAACTCCTGGGGGGGAGATGCCTGTATATAGTCTTGAGGGTTAATTTGCAACTCTAGCTAGGAGCTGCTTCTTGTTTAAGTACCAAAGTATAAATATTAAATATGTGAGTATTGAAATAGATTTAAAAAAAAATAAAATTAAAAGCCAGACAGATTTCACTTGATTAATTTTAAATAAAATTATATTTGATCTCTTTTCTTACCAGTGGAATGCCTCTTCCAATGGGATATCACAAGCAAAATGGAATAGAAATAATGTTTTCTTTTTTGTTTAAAGGAAATACTAGCACATGAAAGATAACATGAATAATATTTATCTCAACTGCAAATATTATTGAAATCTTTCTTAGTAATAAACTCCTTTGAAAGATTTCCCCACCACCACCCTTCCATCTCAAAGTCTGCTTTTGGCAGGGTCCTCTATTCTGTATGAAGCTAGTGACAGAGTTGATGAAATGACATCATTGGTAATATTTACATACTCTTTAAGTGACCCCATATTGTTCAGATACAAATCCTACATACCTAAACAAAGTAATGATTTATCTGTGTTCACTTTTCTTACTTCCCTTCTGTTATTTTGAGTGCTTTGTTTGTTTTTGTGGGTTTTTTAAATTTAATTTCATGTGACTGTTAAGTGGGATAACTACATTCCAGTCCTAAATTCCTACCCTACATGTTCTTTTTCCGTGGGTTTCTGTGCTGGAGTGCTGGCTCTAAAATGTTCAAGAGTGCTTTGTTTTTCAGCTTCATGTTCTAAGATTGTTCTTTGTGTTTTGATACTTGCAGAAACTTAACCTCTTATTTCTAAACTGGCAACATTCTGACATTTGCCTTAGTGCTTGTGGGAAATGTTTAACAAGCAGGCATTAAAAATGCAGCATGTCATTGGTAGCCCTCAGAGCCTTACCCTGACCTCTCTTGCCAGTTGCCAGAGATTAATTACCAGACATTTGTCAGAAATCGTGTTTAGTGCTTCTGCGCTAACAACAGGGATGTCCCAATTTACTGTAAGAATAAGCATAGTTTTATATTTTAAAGCTGAGATTTTGGCATAACGGTATTCATTTTCTTTGCTCCCAAATGAGAAACAGAGCATTGTTGTTCATTTTTTATGAAAGTGTAGTAGCGTAGTAGTGTAGTCCAAGATGGGTGATTATGAGTAGTTGGCAGCACGGTCTGATATGTGGTATTTAAAAGACTATTTCTATGAAGTCCAAAAAGATAAATGAAGCTTACGCTAGTTTCTATGTAGATTCCATTGGCCTTTTGCTGCAATAGCAACATTTCCTATGAGCTAAAAAGTTTCTTTTGCATCTTGAGTATAATTTTCTTTATGCTGCATTTCAATTTTCATGAAATCTGCAGCTCTCAAGTAAAGGCCATTCCAGGATTTGGGAGGCAAATCCTTAAACATATTTTCTTATGCTGTCAGTCACACTTAAAATTGACATTTAATTAAGTTGATACAGAGTCAGATAATCTTTAGCAGTAAATTTCTTTGTCTTGTTCTCCTGGTTTGTTTTTTTTTCTTACCCTGTTGGGAATACAAGTGTCAATAAATATTTAGGTAGTGTTAAGGCTTGCACAACTATATTTTTTTCTTTCTTTTTTTTGAAATATCCTTACTGTTCAAATAGTAACATTAAATACCTCTGTTTCTGTTGTAATGTTCTGTTGATTCTGTAATGTTCTAATATTTGAGACAAAGTAAAAAAAGCCCTCTTAGAAATATATGGGGAAAAAATTCCTCTGAGAAGAAAAGCAGTGAACAAAATCCCATCAGTCACAAGTTTTAAACTTAATTAAAATCAGTATTTGTTAGACTGATAAAATGCAGAAAGCAAAAAATAAATAAATCCAAGTTCAAGTTACTGAGGTAGTCTTGATGTAAAAAGTTTTTTGACCTTGTCCAGCTGCATAAGAACTCTCCTTTGTCAGCACATCAGTTTATTCTGCACACTAAGTAGCATGTAGAAACATCAACATTACCATTACTGTGGTGTTAGTTTGTTTGTGATTACTTTGTCTGCTCAGGTGATAACAGCCTGCAGCAATGTGTTCTTGCCCACACTTTTTGTCACTAGTGCTGTCATCTTCTGCCCACAGCTAATGCTCAGCCTGGTATTTTAATGTACTACTTTTTAATATTTAGGATTTTTCAAGCAGAAAGCTACTGTTAGGTATTTTGAGTCTTCTTACTTGTGGTATTTTTGCGTATGATTGCAATATTTTTCCACATGCATCCTTTATTCCCTCTTCCTTATTAATCACAGGGGCCTCTTTTTCTTACTAAGCAGTCCTGCTGCTGCCAGGTGCTGTGTCTCCAGGTTCTTACACTGTTAGTTGATGAATTATAATCAGAAACCTTCACAAAACACAAGTAAAATACCCACCACACTTGAAAATCATCTAAGAAGGATGTGGAGGCAGTACAGTGCTTGCAGTCCCTCTATGCAGAGGAGGAGTATTGACCTTCCTGACTTTAATAGCCACCTGGCAGAGTCTTCATAAAGGATCTGGGCTTCAGCTGCCTGGCAGCTGGGCAGAGCTTAAGAGCTACAGGTTGGGCAGTGTTAGAAGTGTAAGAAAGGAACAGGCTGTTGCTAATGGTGTTACTGGCTATACCTGGTGCTGGCAGCAAGCTTTGGGTTTGCAGTGTTAATCAGCCCTGTGGATAATAGATTGTCTAACTCCATACTTAAAACCACAGTTTCCTTGTTAATGAAAGATTTGTTAACTTTCCAAGAAGAAAATGTTGTCTCAGCCCATATGTGATTTTTTTGGGATCCAGAAGTTAATAATTTTAAAAATAAAAGGGGAGACATCTTTGAGAGGATGTAGTTCAAAGGGAAAACAACGTCTTTTGAGGGGAACCGCTGTGGTGGCTGGAAAAGATATCAAGGATTGTCTGGGGGCATCTTAAAGACTGAGATAAGTTTAGCCCTTCTCCCTAAGGCTAAATTTGGGCCAAAGAAGTTGTTGGTTTCAACAGAGAAGAGCACAGGAAACAGGCAGTCTGGGAATGAGATGGTTGCTCAGGACTGTGGAAGAGCATGTGTTTCTGACAAACAGTAATCCTTTTGGTTTAACTGAATTCAGTGTAATGATTATGCACGAGTGGTGTTCAGATGTGGTCTCAACAAGTGCAGAAGTACACTGAGTTTAACTGCATCGGCTCAAAGTCAGCAGTTCGGCTTAAGCTGAATGCTTGAGGTGAACTGGACTTTTTAATGCAATTTCTCTTTATGAATATTGAATGCTATTTGATCTTACCTAGCAGAAAGCCTTGACTTTCTGACCCAGCAGTCAGCCTTATAAAGGAATCTGAGATTTAGGTTATTTTTTCATCTCCCCCTTTTGAGAAGCATTTCCGTCACAGAGGTTTACAGCAAATTCTAAGTTTCTTCTGAATTGGTGGTCCTATTTTATTTTTTTTTAAGAATGTCATTTTGAAGACTGTTTTCTACTTTTTAAATAAATTACACTTGTACTCTACTTTCAAGTGATGTTAGGTATTCTAGGACATAGTGGGCAGAGTACAGTTAATCCACAGGTACCTCTCTGAAGTTGCATGTTGTGTAGAAACACTGGAACACAAGCAGAAGTGGAGGAGCCTTCTCTTTCACTTCATTTCCAAGCAAATTTAAAAGTTACACAGTAAAAGGTACTGTTTTCAAGAATTAAAAGGATTTGTATCAAAAAATTCCTGTTAAATAACAATACTTGCTGATAAAACATTGTGATAAACCATATGATAAAAGCTCTGCTTGTTTGCAGCTTCTACGTGGCATCTGAAATGGCTGTGGAAGAAGTGTATCCAAAATAGCTCTTTTCCTTCATCATGTTGCTGTAGTAGCAACATATTTGGCAATCAAAGGGGGAACATAATGGATGTAGTAATGAAAAAGATACCAGACCATGTATAATAATATTTTAATTGTCATTATATATTCCATTAAGAAGATTAAGCTTTCCTTTATACCAAATTGTCGTATTAAGTTTCTCTGAGGCCTTCATTTTAAGTGACAATAAGGAAAAAAAGTGGTTTCTTCTGGGATAAGAGGTCCCAATGTCTGCCCTTTGGCGTGAAGGTGTATCTCTGTGGATATCTCCTTTAGATTCCCCTGTCAGTGTGTAGCTTGCTTGAGTACTCATAAAACATCTTGACTCACTCTGATGAAATCTAAATCCTTGAATAAAATATATTCTGAATGTTTACAAAAAGCAGGCTTTTTCAACTTTATCATCCAGAGAGGCCTGGGTAGCCACGCTGTGCACAGTGATAGTACGTTTTTGGAGAATGTTTAATCAATGCAGAGCCTTTCCTGGCTGCAATCCTCAAACTAGGGAGAAATGCATGCTGTCTTGATTTCCTTATTGAATTGTATGTATTTCTGTTTTTTGTAATCAAAATGAAGTCCCTTAACAATTCACACCACATGAGTAATACAGCGGTGAAACAGAGTGCTTTCTAGCTAAGTTGGCAGAAACTTGAGTAATTTCCACATGATAGACAGTAGAAACTCTAGGACTTGGGTGCTTGTGGTAGTAGCAGATAGATAGGTAGTACTTTTAATTAGCTATGTAAGTACTTAGATACTGTCAGTTTTGGTGCCGATTCCTTTTAAATTATTGTATTTAGAGGAGAGGGAGGGGAGGGAATAGCCTTATTTTTGTAAAGGACTTTTAACAATAAACTGCGTATTTTGTCTTAAGGGCTATTTTGAAAGCTGCAACATACATAGGAACAGGATAGCAGGTTTTGAAGTGAAAGCCTATGCCAATCCTACAGTAGTTCGATGTGAAATCCATCACGGCCAGACTGGAGGAATCTATGTTCATGAAAAAGGAAGAGGACAATTCATAGAGAACAAAATCTATGCAAATAATTTTGCAGGTGTTTGGATTACCTCAAACAGTGACCCAACAATAAGGTATCGTTTTTCATGTGAATACTTTTACTACTTAGAGATTTGATGGGGATGAGAAAAGTGTGTTTATATTTAATTTGTTTATAATGAGCTGTAAATACTCCTTTGTAAAAGTGAAATCGCTGTGTTCGCTTGAACTGTATTTCTAATTTGCGTGTATATTGGGAAGTGTGTTTCTCAAAGAGACAGAACAAATTCTCTCTTTCAAATCTGAGTATTGTAGTCCTAGATGCTACATACATGTGTGTAGTATTGTAGAGTGTATTATAATCTTTTCATATTGTGGATGCTTTTTTTCTTAGGGGCAATGCAATTTTTAATGGGAATCAAGGTGGTGTTTATATCTTTGGTGATGGAAGAGGCCTTATTGAGGGAAATGACATTTATGGTAAGCTAATTTGCTTATTGCATCTTGAATTCTGAGAAAAATTAGTATGTAAGTTGTATTAAATAACATTTTTGTTAACAGGTAATGCATTAGCAGGAATACAGATTCGAACAAACAGCTGTCCCATAGTTCGACACAACAAGATTCATGATGGTCAACATGGTGGAATTTATGTAGTAAGTGTTTCCTGCAAACAGGCTGACAAACTTGTTTTACTCTGTGTAAAATGATTGCACTTACAGGGACTGAACTTCTTGTGTTATAAACTAGATTAATGGTAAAAGACTGGTGCTGCTACTCAAAAGATGGAAGCTCTTATGAATGCCACTGAATTATTTCTGTTACAATTTAAAATGGGATGGATGACAGAATTTTACCGTGTCTTGATTGAAAGCTTTTTAAAGGCTTAGTATAAATGTAGTTTGGAGTGTAATGTGTTTGCCACTAACCTCAGAAAATATTTTGTTTTGCCTTCAGGATGATATACATTGCAGTTGCTGTGCAGTCGTGTATTGTAGAAGTGAGGAATAAAGCGCAATTTCCAGCGTGTGCAAGGGCTCTGCTAATTGAACTGAGAGAGCTGTCAGGTTCCCTTTAAGCCATATCAGAGTCTGAGAAATATTTGTGTATCTCTCTGCCAAAAGTTACCTGAGGTTCAGCTCATGCTGCTAGTGTGCAGCTTCGTCTGTTCATGCTATAAATCTACGCAGAACAGCTTACCTTGACCAAGAATACTCTTGCTTTACTCCTAAGCACAGTAGAGAGAAAACATGCCAATGTTTTGTCAGCCTCGTGAACAGGGCTGGGTGTAGGTTTACGTGCCAGGTGCCACAGTTTTCATCCAACTTCATGGCACTGGGGAGGTGCCTCTCCTTCCAACAGCTAGCAGAGACTTGCAAATACTGCTGCAGAGCCTTGAAATACAATTATTTATATGCAGTGTCTTCGTTTCATGGCAGACATTAAAAATCACTGGTTACTGTTGTTAAAAACATGTACTTAAATAGAAAGGAATTACTTTACTACAGTAAAGAAGCCATGTTGGGGAGGGATGGGTACAGCCATAAAGAAAGTATCAGCAGTTACAGGTTTTCTCAACTCTTAAATTGTCTTGAATTTAGCATGAGAAAGGACAAGGTGTGATTGAGGAAAATGAAGTTTACAGCAATACTTTGGCTGGGGTCTGGGTGACAACAGGAAGCACTCCAGTATTGAGGAGAAACAGAATACACAGTGGGAAACAGGTGAGTTTTGCTTAGTGATTACAAGGAGGCCAATGAGAAGAATATTCTGTGGTTTTATGCTTCATTACTTTGGAACTAATAATTTAATTCTTGATGTGTTAGGTTGGAGTTTATTTTTATGACAATGGACATGGTGTCTTAGAAGACAATGACATCTATAACCACATGTACTCAGGGGTTCAGATAAGGTAAAGTATATTCTGATTTTACGTAAAACAGAAGTAGCATGATCTGTGCTCTTTTGTGTCTTTTTTTTAACTTTTTGTAATTTTGTTTGTAAAAAACTTTTTTTTTTTAAATCTCAAGTATGCCCAAATATCCTCTGTTTCAACTTACAAGAAAGTAATTACTAATACAGCCTGGGTAATAACTAGAATATGTGACCCTTGAAGTCTGTAAAGCTAAAATATGTTCCTGTGTTTGGAAGTAACTCTATTTTAGTGATACTTTCTAGCAGTGAGATCTGTGGGGCACTTCTGTAGAGGTGTTTTAAAAATCTGACCTTGGGAGATGGTAAACTGTTTAAAATGTCTTCTTTGCTGACATTTCTCTCTAGAACTGGAAGCAACCCCAAAATTAGACGCAACAAGATCTGGGGTGGTCAGAATGGTGGTATCCTTGTCTATAATTCTGGTAGGTTTCTTTTTCTTATTTATGCCATGTTGTTTATGTTCTGCAATATTATATCTTCCCATTTTATTATCCTTTTTGATTTTATTTTTTTTCACCCTTCCTTCAATTTTAGGCCTTGGATTTATAGAAGACAATGAAATTTTTGATAATGCAATGGCTGGTGTATGGATTAAAACAGACAGTAATCCTACATTAAGAAGAAATAAAATCCATGATGGAAGAGATGGAGGCATCTGTATATTTAATGGGGGAAGAGGTAGTTTTTTTTTCCCTTACTGGCATATACTGTATATTCTGGATAAGAGTTTAATTTCAGATTAAGCAGTATCTTTTTTAAAGTGCTCTTTAGAAACCTAGCTCTTGTCTTCTGAAGTAATAAAATAGTTATAACGAACACAGACTGCTGCTTTTTAGCCTTAATGACATCAGTAATACTGAAGTCTGTGGGAGGCAGTAAGGTAACTAATCTCATCCAAGGCAACTAACAGTTAGATTGCTGCTTAGGATGGTCCTTTTATCCCATCTGCTTTTGTAAGCTTTGCCATTTGACTGAAAGGCAGTGTTGAATTCAAGTCACATAGCCAAAATCATGTATCTGAACAGTTCAGGTTCTGCCAGTATCACAGATTTAGGGGAATTAAAAAGACAGATCTTAAAGAATTTCTTGTATTCTTGTAAATTTAGAAGCTGTCCTCCTCTGAAATCCCCTGATGTGTGTTCTGATACTACTTCTGATATTTTTTTAAAATAATTTGCTGTAAATTAGTGTTATTTTCAAGTACTTTAAAGTAATGCTGTCCTGCAGTAACAAAAATGCAAGTTAAGCTTTGTTTTCACAGATTGCTAGTTCTAGAAGACAAGAACAGAAGGTGGTTAGAAAAATTGAAGAAAAATTTGGAAAGTGAAAAGACTTAGTGTTTCCTCAAAAACAGAGTTTTCTGTAATGGTGGATACAATCCCAAATTCTACTCAGTATACTGAATAGACTTACATGACTACACACTAAGAATTACTTTAAACTTCTGTTGCTAATTTCAGTGATGCTGGGTGGGTATTTCCCAAATGAAAGGAATTAGCAGGATAATGATACATGAGATGTTTGGCTAGTATTTCACAGAATGGTTTACAGGTGAGGAAATGTTAGCAAACTCAAATGTCAAGCTCAATGTTTGTTGGTGTGTTATAGGTCTTCTGGAAGAGAATGATATCTTCAGGAATGCTCAAGCTGGTGTCCTTATCAGCACCAACAGCCACCCTGTGCTAAGGAAAAATCGAATATTTGATGGATTTGCAGCAGGTTTGTGTTGTTCCATCAAATTTTGAAGTGTTGGAGCTTAGAGTAGGCTGTTCACAAAGCTAACTGGAGTTTCTTTACCCCACAATATTTAGATATTTTAGCAGAGATTGGAATATCCTTCAGTGTATTCTAGGAATCATTTGAGAGAATTCAGTAAAGTAGCCATAATATCTTTACTAGAGTCTCTGGAACTACAAGCATGTTGGCAAAAAACACATAGCCTACCTTCTCACTTTTCTGCGAAATACCTTTTCATTGTTTTATTTTAGAAGTTATTTGTAAAGTTTTCTAGGACATATTTTTAGTTGATCTGCTGGCTGTTGGTTTGAATATATTTTATCACTGCTTTAAAACATAGGCAACAGCAAATACACATTTTAAAGAGTTTTTAATTGCGTCTGAAGTTAAACTTTCTCACTCCACAGACTTGAAAAATCGAGCATTTCTTACTCTGAAAGAAAAGAATGTGTAGTAGTGATTTTTATGCAATTTACTGTTTAATGGTCACAGTTAATCTTGCATTCTATTCCATTTCAACTAAAACTGCATTCTTGAGTTTTCTCCCATCTTTCTTTCAGAAGAAGCAAAGTTTCTGAGAAGAGCCTCTAAAGGTGTTGTTTCAGTGTGGTGGGTGGGAAAGGAATCTTGCTGTCAAGAGCAGTGTTAGACAAATGACTTGGAAGACACTGGTTACTGATAAAAGCTGAGATTTAAAGAAATGAATTTTAGGTGCCCATCTAGAGAACTTTTTGTAAAAGATGTTTTTTAAAGGGTAAGGTATGTGCACAGGAACTTTCGCTTTAAGCACCCAAAAATCTTATCCGTGGAAAATACATGATCCTAGCACCATTTTATTATTAGATAAACCAGTAGTGTATTGTTACTACCAGAAACCATGCATGCCAGCTGTAGCTCTTTGCAAGGATTCAACAGAAGGATTTGAACATCAGTTTTATAGCAAATTATAGTGCAATTTCTAGCTGTGTAATTTTCCTTTTTCCCCCGAGTTTGATGGTTTAGAAAAAATAAGCTATAGATCATGAGAGAGGTACAAATGCACAATCCCTAAGGATTTAACTTTCCCACTTTCTTTTATTTTCTTTGTTCCCCTCACCCAATAAAGGTATTGAAATAACAAATCACGCAACTGCAACATTAGAAGGCAATCAGATTTTCAACAACCGTTTTGGAGGTTTATTTCTAGCATCTGGTGTCAATGTGACAATGAAAGGTGAGCTTGAGCCCTCATGTTCTTCATTCTGCATTTCCTTATTTGGTGCTGAGTTTTAGATTTAGTGTGTCATTTTTTTCCAGCTCAGATTTGGTACCACTGTAAGCTGAGTTGCAACTGCAAGTTTCAGCTGAAGGTAGTAAGCTAAGCAAAACTGCCTTCACTTTTTAGACAGCCACTCACCTGACTCAAAGGTCACATAAGGTTTTCCTATCACATTAAAACTGTTATTAGCTCTCCTGTCTCAAAATTGTTTCCAAACAGTTGGAGTTTGGCCCATCTCAAATTCCAGTTCTAAGTTAGTATAATGGAAAGTCTTTTGTCACATACCTGAAAACAAGCATCGAGTAAAGAAATGTCTCGCTTTGTTTTTAGCGTCTAAAAGCCTGAATGTTCACAATTCCAAATAACTTTTTTCAGAAAGTGGGAACAGTTTCACATAAAATTCTCACGTATAGTGAGGAAGTGTGTATGACACATGATCCTCTTGGAGGAGACTGGAGTAATGGTTTGAATGCTAGACAGTTCCAAGAGGTTATTCTAGAAGAAAAAGGTTCCATTTGCAGAGGTTTGACCTGCTTAGCTGTACCTTTTTGTGCTTTTCCCCATATATTCTTTACATCATTTAAAACACAAGGTCTGTCTCCTTGCGTCACAGCTCCTAGTCTTAGTGACTACATCAATCAGTGCTCTGATGCTGCTGGGAGTTGACAAAATTTTGAGGTGCACTTTAGGCCTTGACAGGAGATCTAGTAGTTGAATTAATAGAGGATTATCAAACTCACTATTCCTTGGGCACACACCTTTTAAATGTTGGAGGTGGTCAGACCTAATTCCCACTTCCATTGTGTTAGAAGTGGCCTTATTCTTAAACTCCCCTGGGGGAAGAGCCATGCTTTTCTGTCTTCTCAGGGGTGTGTAAAACTCCTTATGGTTGTCCAGAGGCTTTCAAACATTTGGGTTTCAGACTTCTCAACAGAAAACTGAAGCCTGATACGAAAGCTTGTTTCTCTAACCATTTGTTTGCACACCCATTCACAAAGAGTGTTTAAACAAAGATTTATCAGGTATTTAATGCAGTATGTGCAAAGAGGAGCAGTTTTTCTCATCTGGGGAGTGTACTGCACTGCCTGGTTATCTGCCTTGTAATCTAGCATTGAGGATTTGCTATGCTTACATGTCAAAAGTAACTATTAGGCATAGAACTAACTATTCCTAGAGGGGTTAGCTCTTAAAACATTGGGGGGGAGGCAGCCTCTGCTTAAACACCTCAAGAAAAAAAGTCATTGATCCAGGTATGATTAATTCTTGGCTCTTTTTTTTTTCCCCTCAACAGATAACAAAATAATGAACAATCAAGATGCCATAGAAAAAGCTGTAAGTAGAGGCCAGTGTTTATATAAGATATCAAGTTACACCAGCTATCCGATGCATGACTTCTACAGGTAACAGGTTCTTTCTGTCACCTACAGTAAAGTTTTCAAATAAACAGTTTCTCTTCTAGCAAGACCCCCAAAAGAGTTGCCATAGTTAACACACAAATGTGTGCTCTTCCTCAGCTGCAACAGTAGAGGATTAAGCAAGTTTCTATTACCTTGAATTTACTGTGGGCTTGAGGAAAATCTACTGTTCCTGTGAACCTGAGCCTAGGGGATTAAAGGGGCAAAACTGCCTTTTCAAAACAAGCAACCAAAAGTATGCCATGAAATCTGCATTCATGTGAACTTGTCATCCTTTCTTCGGTTCTGTCCTGCCTCCACACCCTCCCCAAGTACTCTTCTCAACTCATCAGGTTGTTGCTTCATGCCTAATATGATGTGTTTTACTTCAGGTGTCACACCTGTAACACCACAGACCGCAATGCCATATGTGTGAACTGCATTAAGAAGTGCCATCAAGGACATGATGTAGAATTCATTAGACATGATAGGTATGTTTCAAACGAGTTTATTGAGCCATTTTGACAAGGCACATAAAGTAGAAACTAAAGAGCTCTGTTTCTCCCTAGGTTTTTCTGTGACTGTGGTGCTGGAACACTGTCTAATCCCTGTACGCTTGCTGGAGAGCCTACACATGATACAGATACACTATATGACTCTGCTCCACCTATAGAATCTAATACATTGCAGCACAACTGAATTCCTTTCAAGAAAGTCCTGCCATTCTAATATCATAACTGTTAAAACTTTTTTTTGGAGGAAGTTATACTTGCCCATTTCTGCAGAAAGAGACTGTATTAAAGCGGATGTGTGAGGTGTTGACACTATGGAGCTCAACCTACCAAAAAAGAAAGTGGCAATATGTTGACTCAGGATAACAGAACTGGGCGTTTTAGCATTACTGTGTAAACAAAGACTTTGAAGGGACAGAAGTGAAGAAAAATAAGCTGCAATTTTGTACAGATACCAACTTCTGAAAGCTGGTGTTTTTACAAGTAGCATTGAAACGCAGTCCAATTTGCAGTAGTACTATTCTGTAGACAAGCAGCATTCTTTGTTGCTGCCTTTATGGACATGGGTACCAATTGCTTTTGTAACATGGTAAAAAATGTGAGCTAGCACTTCTCCATTTCTTTTGATTTTTTTAACATTTATTCAGATTGAGAAATATGATTTTAATGCTTTAATCTCATGTAGTTTGTTTCTAATTTCAAGCAAAAAAATCTTATTGTACTTGAATGTGTCCTGTTTTGTTAGCACACCTAGACTTGCTGTACCTGTACTCATGTCCCAGTATGTACGTTCTTTCTATGAAAGAGAAAACACTAATCTTAAATTATATCCAGCAATTTTTCTGGTGTCCTCTGAAGTTAGAATAATCTCCTTCCCTGCCCCAGCAATAGTCTGTACTCAAACCACCCTAACAAAAAAGCGAGTGTTTTAATGAGACTTCCTAGACTATAATGCACTATAAAACAAAGTACCCATGTAACTTAAGTTTTGTGAATGAAATTTTACTATGTTTTAAAGTACACCGTAGAAAGTCTCCTCAAAACAGTCTTGTACTTTACTCTGTTCATAGTTTTTTTTGAACAGTCTGGACATTACTTATGTAATCTGCTGGAAATCACAGCAATTTCCTGCTCTAATGAAGCTGAGACAAGTATATATACAGCCCTATACAGTTTCATAGCTATTTTCCATTTATGTGTATTGGTGACAGTGGGTAATCAACAGCCTGAAAGTGTATGCATGTACCATAACATCTAGACTTAATATATTGTGGAGTACTCAATAACCATTATGTAGAGGGTAGGTAAGAATTAAAGGGTTTAATTTCCTAGGAAAGACAATGGAAAAATGGTCATTTTTAAAAAATAAAGTTTATTAGATCATAATGTTGTCTGATACATTTTTGAGAAACCACCAGTACAAAGATACTTGTGTTCTTAAAGATGATTTATCATAGTGGTAAGTTTCTGAACAGCATTTGCATCACGTGTTGCACCATCCACCACCAGGCACAGGTACCTAAGGAGAACAATGCAGTCAGCTTTACGGAACATGGGCACTGAGGGGCAGAGCCTGAGCTGCCTGTTACCTGCTCAGCTTCAAGCACAGGTGACATTTTTCATCTGCACCAGCTGCCAAGGCTTCCTAGTGCCTAGCCCCTGGGTTGCTTCAGGGCTACTGTAGCATCACCCCCCACACACCCAGCAGTGGGCTTATTCACACTTGCCTTCACTTCGGCTTAGCTCACAGCCAGCCCTGCACCTCTGTGCTAATTCAGATCTTAGCCCTAGAGCCTTGCATAGTGACCCAAGGCTTAAAATACTGTGTTATGCATCGTATCTGCCATCGTGTGGTCAGGTTTCAGTAGTTCCCTCCCTCACCACTTGTGAAATACATTTTGTATTGACAAAAGTAGTTTTAGTCTCCAAGCAGAGAGGGAAGTTATGAGCAAAAGCCACTGTCCAAGTTTTACAACAGATGCCTGCTAAGCAATGCACAAGTTAGAAATGGAAAACTCAAGATCTTACCTAAATACTCTCAGTGAAATGTTAGTTTTTTCAAACTCTTTTGCTTTTCTGTGCCCCTTCTGAATAACCTCCTCCGGAATATTAGCAAGTCTTGCTGCATTGAAGCCATAGCTCTTTGGACAGGCTCCTTCAATGAACTTATACAGGAAAGTAATTGTTTCCTGGCTTGGATCTTCACTCTCGTTTTCAACCATACATGCCTAGAAAGAGTTAAGTTACCAGTCAGTGTATGTAACAGTTACAGACTAATAAATGCATGAAACACCACATCCTTTTCTTAGGATACTTCTGTGACCAGGCAGAAAAGTATGCACAGCATGAGATCTGCCTATATCCTGTAACAAAAACATCATCTTACCTGTCTGTGCCCACAGGGGTATGTTCCAGCTTACCATGTGCCCCAGCCGCACAGCTGGGTTGTGGGAATAATCCTCCACCAGTGAGTGGTAATGTGTGGAGAACAGCGTCCGGCACTGGATTTTCTCTGCAAGTTCTTTCACCACTGCACTGGCTATAGCTGTGCCATCAAAGGTAGCTGTGCCTCTGCCTGGAGGGGACATGGAAAAGCAAAGACACGTGCAATGCATTATTTGCCATGTCTCATCAGTTGTTGTGATCTGTCTCCCTCCCTCCTTGCTGTGTGGAAGATGGAAGTGAGTAGTGAGAGCCACCAGCATCACAGGGAAGTGACTGGAGTATTTGCCCTCTAACAATCACATGCTCTTCTGCACTGCAGCAAAAGACATTTCTGCTCTCTTGAGACTTGCTCAAGGCTTGCTGCAAGTACTTATGCAAAGAAAAGCAGGAAAACTCAGCTAGAAATAGGCTAGCAATGACTGGGAGGTGTAGGGTGTTGTATTAGTTCCCAAGGCACCTAAAAAAATACATGTTCTTAGAGGTATGTCCATAGATACGACCCCAGTTACACATTAGTAACATTTAGATAACCTTGTGTACTTGGTTGCCAACAGCTAGTTTTTAATCTTAAGATTTAATTTCCATCTATTACAAAATAGACTAATTACCCAGTTCATCCAGAAGAACAAGGGAGTGCTCTGTTGCATGCTGGAGAATGCTGGAAGTCTCACTCAATTCAACAAAGAAGGTACTTTCACCTTTAAAAGGAACAAGAGTCATGAAGTATTAGTCAAAGCTCTGAAAAGCACAACTAAAACCCAATTTAGTCTGCGCTTGAGCCTCAATCAAGCTAAAAGGAAGCTTGACAGCAAACTCAGTGTGAACAAAAACACAGCTTTTTTCCATCCTGAGAATGATGGGGTTCCATTTGCTAAAAAAGGGCAGGTTTTGGTTCATTAGGAGTACAGGCATGGGCACAAGTACAATTAATTGCGTAAATAAGTTTTAGGCCACCTTCGCTGTCTTCTTTTAATAGTGTGGGTCATATGTATCAACTGGACAAGAAGAGGGGCACAAAGGATACAAGATGAGGAGAATCATTTGCTCCTTCTTGCTCTCAAATACACAAGGTGGGCCTAAGATCTGTGGCTTTTTAAGTGTGAATAAGCCAGCAGAAAATCTTAAAAAATAAAGACTAGAGTTACTGGTTTGGTTATTGATGTCATAAGGTAATGAATTATTCAGCTTATTAAGCCTGTACTTTTAAGTAGAGTGAAGTATGACAAAAGAAATACAATGCTGATAAGGTCTAAACATCTTACACGAGTTCCAGCAACCCAGATAAATACAAGGCTTGAAATTTAAACCCGAAATTGGGTTTTAGCAGATTACAGGAACAATCACATACACAATAATCCAGACCCTTGCACATAATAAATCCACATGTATAAAGTCCAGATTTACTAGGTCTTTGTAAGGTTCATTCAAAATAATCATGCAGCAGCAATTAATGTCATTGCAGAGAAGGCAATTATTTACTTCCTATACTCATGCTGCACAAACACTGCTCTGCTCTAATGTAAGTTTTTCAACATGAATTATTAAGCAAGAGTCCAGCGATCCTGATTTTCTTCACCTGTTTAAAAACATTTCCAGGATGGAATTTTTTTAACTGTTTAGGAATAACCATTTATTCACTTTAGAAAATACTTCCCTACAATTACATAAGCAATTTAAAAGTTATATTACTTAAAATTTACTCCATAAAAATCCTGTTGACTTCAGTTAGGAAATAGCTGCTGTGGAACAACTTCCCCTGTGCTTTTGTTTCTATACAGTGTGGAAACTAATGCCTCAAGAACAGATTTCAAAATCAGTTCTGCTGTGCAGTGGTCAGCCTCATGCTGTGAAATGTTAAAACATTTCTGCAGATATTCGGAAAAGATTAGCTCTCCATTAATATAAAAAAGTTGAAAATGCTGCATTTTTCTACACCACCTCTCTTGCAGCAAGGGCAGTTTTTATTTCTACCATAAGTACTCCTTCATTCTTAACATTTCTTTTTGTGCTGAAGTGAAGCAAAACGGAAAATAGCTGGGTGCAAAGACTTAGTAACATTTTCTAGCTGCTAAGAAAAGCCTCAATTTGGGGAAGGGTAAATATTTTTTTAAATTAAGAACTCAGAATTATTCATTTCAAAATTCCTTATGTGCAACTAGTTCAGTAGGCTTAACTCCTTTCATATTCACTGACACACATTTTTCAGCAGAAAGATCACAGAAAATCTGCACCCTCCTTGAGTCGTGATACTACTCTTATTACCACAAAAAATACTTTGTTTTTTCTAGCCCTGTGACACTTTGCCTACCACCACAACCAGATTTTCGTGTTCCAGCTGTTGTGTCATCTCCACCTCTTGTCTTCCCCTCCATGGAAGAAACAAAACACTCCAACAATTGCCAACAACTCCTTCCAAGAAGGAAGCTTGCCTCTTTGGTAATTGTATGAAGAAACTGGACTTCACACATAAGGCAGGTACATTCTAATTGAAATAAGTGACCTCCAGTCCCTGCAAGAGGGTACATATTCAACTCCTCTACAACAGCTACCTGAAGATCACTGTCCTATTATTCCAGAACACTTAGAGAAAGACACCTGTGTAAGTAGAACACAATCAACTGTACAGCATCAAAAAAGGTATTTATTCCCCAGGCTTGCATCCAGCTGGAAGGCAAGCTTTTAATATTGCAATTCATTAAAAATTGGTCCTGTGTGTCAAAAATAATGGAGGGCAAGCATATAAAACAAATCGAGCATAACTACATAATCCTGTTTGTACTCTGAACAATGAGACAACAAATTCACTGGCCAGCTCTCCCTGTTAAATCAGCAGACTATCCCTTTCCAACTTGCCACTCAAAGCAAAAAAACGAAACTCACTCATTGACAAAAACACTTTGGACAGCTGGATTTCAGAAACTCACCCGACATAATTCTGTCTGAGGCTCCAAGCCTCGTAAAGACTCTGTCAATCGGTGTCAGCCTGCAGACTTCAGCAGGTACGTAACATCCCAGTTGAGCCATTATAACCAGGAGACCAGCCTGCAGAACAAAGATTAAACATTTCAATTTCTACTATGTGCTTGGAGTTTCAGTTCTACATAGAGAACAAGGGAATGAAACTGCATTTCCTCTGAAACAGAGAGACTAGAGTACATAAAGCTTCCTACTGTTTTAACAGCTCTAGACTGCAGCGCTGTCATCTCAAGTAGGTCTAAACTACTCTGAAAACCTTCAAAACACAAATTATCACAGGAAGCAGTGTTTATAAAGGAAACTCCCTGTTGCTTTCCCAGTTGCCACTGATCTCTGTTTTCATCTTGTTCAACCTGCAGAAGCATCTTTTGCCAGATGATGCCAAGTCCTGGATAAGGCCACTTGAAAAAGATAAAAGATACTCTCTCATTTTTTCCCAACCATCTCTCGTGGGACAATTAACATTTACGCCTCACTGAAATAAGCAGAAAATCTACTATCAAAACATGGGCATTTTCTACCAGATTATATTGTCTTTACAGGGTAACTGCTGTACTGTGCTGCACACCCTGAAGACCACTGCTAAGACCTGCATGGATATTTATAAACAGTTAAATCATGTCATTCCTTTATGCAAAGCAGAGGTACCCTGGCACATTCACTCTTATGTAGATAGTCACCTGTCTCATGAGGGTAGATTTGCCACCCATATTCGGACCAGTTACTAAGACACAGGAGGCTTTGGTACTGCTGTCTTCATCTTTGCTGCCTATCACAATGTCATTAGGAATAAAGTCATCCCCAAAAAAAGTTTTTGTAATGCATGGATGGCGTGAATTTTTAAGTTCCAGGAAAGGAGGAGCACTATCCACAGGCAGTAGAATTACAGGTCGGCACAGTGGTCCATCACCATCTTGACTGTAGTTAGCAAGGGACATCAAGACATCTGTAAGATTAAGAGAAATTCCAGTAACTCACACTTTCACCTTTCTTTACTCACTGGAATGCATTTACTCATTGAAAAGCATTTTTAGAAACACAATTTTCCATTTCCATTCCATTTTCCTGTTAACAAAAACACCCAAGAAGTACTCCAGAAGAACAAGTAAAAGGTGGTATGCTTCCTTATTCATTCCAGATTTCTACTGATGTCAGACTAAAAATCCTCCCCTCTAGACTTTAGTCTAAAAGTCTTTACAATCCACATAATGTCACTTTAAAAGCTATTTTTTAAACATATGTGTATAAAATATTATTTTCTTGCATTGTTTTGTTTGTAACAAGCTAAGTAAAGAGGAAATCAGCTTCTGTGACAACTAGTTACTTTGTTAAGAACCATAATGCTGCTCTGAAGTTGCCAGAATAAGTTTATGTAAGCATCAAAACTCGGTTGGCAGCAGCACAACCCCCCTCAATTAGCCTAGCTCTACGGTACTCAAAGCTGATTACCTAACAAAATGAGACCATGTTATGTGAGTTTAGAGACTTCATTACAGCTATGTCGCTCTCCTCTGATTTTCAGTACTTGCTCTGGTACTGTGCTGTAGCTAATGTGACTGCTTCCCAGCTCTCCCAGCCTATTTAGAGAATTCTTTCCCACACAATGCTCCCTGCCCACCAATACTTCCTTTTCTGTTCCAATGGCATTCGGAGACCGCTTTTATTTTTTCCTGGCAGCAAAGACATCTTGGAGTGCCTCCTGCTAGCAGAAAATTCACAGTACAAGAGTACGCCAGTCACAAGAAGGGAATACAGGAGACTGTTCTACCCCAGAAATTCATGGAAGATTTGGAGAAGTCTTCTTACTAGACTACCTTCTTCAAAATAGTGACACTGACCGTTTTTTTTTTTTCCATCTAAAGGCTGCTGATAAAGCAGCCTGCTCAGATGGAAAGGAGATGATTAGCACACTAGATGTTTACCCCTCCATCTGCATCACTGCCTTCATTTACAAAAAAGCTACTAATCCATACAAGAGAATGCTAGCTGCAGTGGGAGACCCAGCAGGCTACACTTAACTGTGAGAAATAGTCAGCTGCACACCTGCAATCACATAGCAGGAACAAAGAAAGAGCTTGCAAATATCCAAGACCAGCAAGCCACCTGTTCTGCCATTTACTGTTAGGAGGCAAACAGGTGATCACTGTTAATTATCAATGCTGTTACCACAATCAAAGTTTTAAAACTACAAAGTAGGAGCAACAAGCCTATCTGGCTTACCCGGATCAGATTTCATCATTTACTATCAAGTATTATTTTTATTCTACGTCAAAATGAAGAAAACCTCTTACCTAACACAGCAATGCATTCCACAGCTGTCTGCCAGTCTTTGCTGTTTTTATCAAAGTTGTAAAACAAACGCCTCATACAGTCTTTCAGTGCTGCATCCCTGCGCTCCTCGGCATTGATCATCGCAGCCAGCATCTTCTCGATCTCCTTCGTCCAGTAGCGCTTATATCCCTTCCTGCTTGACTTCAACTCATATTCCTCAGGCAAATTACGTGACACTACACTTTCTGGTATTTCCATTTGGTATCGGTTTTTGCCTGCCCCCCAGTACAGAACAGATTTAAACCCAAGCAGTTTGCGTTGCTGAGCCAAGTAGTTGTGAAGATCTTCCTCAACAGCTTTAATATCCTGTAGCGCTTTATCATAATCGGGATCAAAGCCCACCTTGGGAGTAATCACTCCTGTCTTTCGAGCCTGGTTATGGTCAAAAGCAGTATCCCATCTTTTAAGCTCCGCACTCAAGTCTGGGAAGCGGCCCTCTGGATTTTTTGCTTTGCGGGTGACTAGCTGCTTGAGGACCTTAGATTTGAAGTCACCGGCAATTTCTTCCATTGCATCAACAATTTCATTCATTACTTTAAACCCCTCCAGTGCAGACAAAAAGTCAGCAATTTTTTTTTTGCTGTATTTGACTTCTTCGTAAAAGACGGCCCTGCTGTCTGGATGGTTCTGACTTTTAAGTGGCGATCCAATACTGTGAATTTTGCTGAGCAGCCTTTCAAGGTCAGGAAGCTTCTTCAGGTGCTCACAAACTTCGGACATTTTATGTGGCACTGCCAGAAGATCCTCAACAGCATCTAAGCGATCATTGATGGACTTGGGATTACAAAGCGGAGCACAGAGCCACTGTTTCAGGAGTCGCTTCCCAAATGGCGTACAACAAGAATCAATCCTTTCCAGCAAAGTACCTTCCGTGGTTCCATTGGTTCCATTCTGCAGGACTTCCAAGTTCATCAGGGTCACTCCATCCAGGACCATCCGCTGGTCAGTTTTCGCAAAGAAACTACTTGAGCTCACAGTTTTTGCAGCAGCAATATCCACAGGGACATACTCTTCGAAGTTTGTCAGCGATAAGAGCTCCTGATCAATCAGGCATTTTTTGAGATAGAAAACACATCCCCCAAGAGCTGACAAAGCTAATTCACTGTTTTCACCAGGAGTTAATCCGAGCGAGTCATTCTCCGAAGTCAGAGATTTGATTACAGAGGGCAGAGAACATCCATCTTCAGAGTTCTGTTTCTCTTTGAAATAACCTTCTTCAAGAAGGACTTTCAGTGTTTTAGATGCATTCCAGAACTGGGAACCAGAGATAAGCCCTTCCTGAATACAAGAAACAAGTGAGCTCTTCAGTATCTTCTGAGTGTCCGCAGACAGGTTCCCCTTTTCATACAGTACCTGCACAGGAGTGTAATGCGCTACTAAAGTCCTAAACCTTGAACAATGCCGATCATCTGAGAACTGGCCTACATAAAACTTCCCCACCGATGTGTCAACAAAGCAAACCCCATAAACACGCTGTCCAGAGGAGTCTTCTTTCTCCTTAACACACAGAAGGTATTTGTTGTGGTTCTCAGAGGGGTCAGAATCCAGAACACTGTAGGTCTGAGTGCCTTTGGTGATGATCCTGCATATTTCTCGGCGCACAACCTTGTCAAATTTTGTTGGGTGGGCCATTGCCTTGCAGCGCATTTCCATCATTTCAGGAGTTTCTGTTTGCTCAATACGGGCAACCTTGTAGCCTTTCTGCACTAAAACATCAGAAAATCTGCCAAATGCAGTTTCTGGAAAACCTGAATGAGCCCAAGTACCTTTCATGAAGATCAGGCCCAACTCATTTACACCAGTGACTGCATCCATATGATACAACTCATAGAATTTTCCAACTTTGTAGCATATCACAGCATCGAAGTTTTGACTTTTCAGCTGCCACCACCTCCGCATTCCTGGTGTACACTTGTTCAGGTAGTCCTCAGGTACATAGAGGGTACATGGGTCATAATCAGGGTCACTCTGCCGTCTCCTGTGTGCATCTTTCTTCTTCCCCGCCTGCAACCAGTCAAGCTTTTCATGCTCCCATACTGCGAACCCACCTGTGCCTCCACTGGAAGCATTTGCTTGAGATTCAAAACTTTCAGGTGCTGCAAACGCTGTCAGCTTAGACTTGGCTTCTAGAGAAACGGTTACTGGTCTTTTGGGTGCTTCAGAATTATTATTTTCTAGGCTACTCCTTTTAGCAGGCTTGCTTCTCTCTTGTCTCTTTCGTTTAGAAGGGACTTTTATGGGACTTTCTTCAACACTCTCTGCATCCGTCTCTGCATCAGCAGATTCATGTTCATCCACCCCACTACTAGCTTCTTCCTCACTGCTTGCTGCTTCCTTCACATCAGGCTTGAACTCTACATCAGAACCATCACGATCACTGTCAGAATCCACCACTCTTCTTCTTTTTGCTTTTATGGAACTTTCCCTGCGCATTGCTCTCTTACTACTCTTCACATCCTCCTCACTATTGCAGTCATCACTGTTGCCTGATGCACTTTCACTCATCTGCTGGAAAAATAAATTATTTAACCTATAAAAAATTCTGGCTACAAAGTAAAGTATTGCTGCTGTAAAAGGAAGTGCAAAAATGTGCAACAATGCAGTAGCTATGATAGTTCAAGCAAGAGACAGGAAAGTCACAGCCAATTTAGAATTCATTTTTCTGGATTAAGGAACTGATACCAGCCAGTGGCACAATTACTCTTACTTGTATTCTTTAAAATCTTGTTAATGATTCTGTGATAAGTGATAGTATGAACATTTAAACTGGACAAAGGGCATATGAAATTCAGCACAATGGAGAAATGCCTCCATAAGCTAACATTGCACTGTTGCCATGAACGTAACACAATGCTTGGAGTGGCACCTGACCCCTGGGCCATGTCATGCTGGAGAAAGAGTAGACTGGCCATGCTAACTGAGGAGCATGACATGCATGACAAATGAAAACTTCCAAGTCAGAACTTAGGGGCACGTGGTATATGAATACCAGATACAGAACATCAAAAGATACACCACAAAATACGTCCTAAACTTACGAAGAAGAAAGTGGGTCATCTGTGCTAATAACAGAGTGATCAACAAAGAGAGATTATATACTTCAGAGAAGTAAGTTTTGAGGTCAGTCCTTACCATACAGAACACCAGAGAGATACTAGATTTGTCTTTCCAAATAGAAAAGAGACCAGTGTATGACCTGGTAGCATTGAGGCAGCAGAAAGAAAAACAAAGGGGTACACGTGCATGCATGATTAGAGAGCAGATAAGCTGTGACCACTGTAGCAGGGAACTGCAGGATACTCCATGCTTAGCTCCAAGAGGCAGCTTTTCAGTTCTAGCACTATTTCTAAAAATGACACCAAGTACAAAAAAAATTACCTCTGTTTCTTCCTCCTCAGTGTCTGACGGCTCACGGCACACTGCCAGTTCAAGGCGCTCAGTTTTATCTTTACTCATGGCATCATCCGCTAGCACCATTGCTCTTTTAATTTCAGGCTTTGTGCTGTAAAACATACCTCCCTTCATTGTCTCCCCATCTGAGGAACCTGTAAAACCACAAATAACTCGTCAGGTCTAGCATTTAGCCAGTCCTTTGTCAGTGTTTATACTCACTTTTAAGTGTACTCAGACACCTAGTAAAATTGGGGCAGGGTAAGGATTTTTAATGATCACGTGACCCACCTGGTGGATGAGGGAAGAGCTGTGGATGCTGTCTATCTGGACTTTGGGAAGGCCTTTTACACCATCTCCCACAGCATTCTCCTGGAGAAGCTGGTGGCTCATGGCATAGACAAGTGCACTCTCTGCTGGGTAAAAAACTGCCTGGAAGGCCAGGCCCAGAGAGTTGTAGGGAATGAGGTTGGATCCAGCTGGTGGCTGGTCACCAGGGGTGTCCCCCAGGGCTCCGTTTTGGGTCCTGTCTTGTTTAATATCTTTATTAATGACCTAGATGAAAGGATGGAGTGCTTCCTAAGTGAGTCTGCAGATGACACTAAGCTGGGTGGAAGTGTCGACTTGATTGAGGGTAGGAAGGCTCTGCAGAGACCTGGACAGGCTGGATCAATGGGCTGAGGCCAATTGTACAAGGTTTAACAAGGCCAAGTGCCAGGTCCTGCACTTTGGTCACAACAATCCCATGCAAAGCTACAGGCTTGGGGATCAGTGGCTGGAAAGCTCCATGGTGGAGATGGACCCGGGGGTGCTGGTTGACAGCCAACTTAGCAGGAGCCAGCAGTGTGCCCAGGTGGCCAAGAAGGCCAACAGCATCCTGGCCTGCATCAGGAACAGTGTGGCCAGCGTAGGGAGGTGTCCATGCCCCTGTACTCAGCACTGGCGAGGCCAGACCTCCAGTACTATGTGCAGTTCTGGGACCCTCACTACAAGAAGGATGTTGAGTTGCTCAAGCGTGTCCAGAGAAGAGCTACCAAGCTGGTGAAAGGTCTGGAGAGTAAGTCCTATGAGGAGAGACTGAGGGAACTGGGATTGTTTAATTTGAAGAGGAGGAGGCTGAGGGGAGACCTCACTGCTCTCTACAACTACGTGAAAGGAGGTTGTAGGGAGGTGGGAGTTGGCCTCTTCTCCCAGGTGAGTAATGACAGCACCAGAGGAAATGGCCTGAAGCTGCACCAGGGGAGGTTTAGACTGGATATTAGAAAGAATTTCTTTATTGAAAGAGTGGTTGGACAGTGGAACAGGCTGCCCAGGGAGGTGGTGAAGTCACCATCCCTGGAAGTGTTTAAAAGAAACATAGATGTAGTGCTTAGCAACATGATTTAAGCACTGAACAGGCGGATTACATTATGGTAGGGGGATTTAGGTTATAGTTGGAATTGATGATCTTCAAGGTCTTTTCTAACCAGGATGATTCTGTGATTTCATGATTATCTAACACTGATTTGTTACTGGTCATTCTCACATATTAACTACAGCAACCCATGACTCTCTCAGCCTGAGAAGTGATCCCTAGAGAAAGTCTAAACACTCACAAATGAAATGTCTATCTAGTATGTGAACACTTGAAGAATTCCTTCTGTTTCTGTAACTCGTTACCACATCTGAATATTTCTAAGCTAAGCTGTGAACACCATCACACTTAGTATAGTTACTATTAAAAGCAACACTTTATACTAACAGTGCAGCAGACCTGACTGAGACCACACAGATACTTTTACAGGTAAGTTCAACCACAAAGTTATCTTCAAGTTCTGGGCATCAGTTATCTATGACATAAACCTCTTGGCTCTGCTGGCCATTTAAACTGCTCCTCTAAGTGCAGGAAGGTGCCCAGACTCAACAGCAAGCTATCAGCCAGATTAGCTGATTATCAGTCACACTGGCAATTCACCCTGACACTGCAGGTATCACAGACACAGCAAAGCCTATTAATAACCATACCATTCCCTCATCCTCTTTCATATCCCTTGAGCACCACAGTTCCTCCTTCCACGACCTGTACATAAAGACAAAAACACAGCCAACCAGCCTACAGATCAATTTCTAGAAAGGGTCTCCAAAGACACCAACATTCATCATAATGCCATGCTCAAAAAGTGAATGGCATATGTAACACATTAGAGAGTCAGCCTGAGGAAAAGAAAGGAGAGAGAAGAGTATCTGTATGATTATAGATGGGGAAGGGCAATTCCTTTTTCTGCCCTTATAATGGAAGCTGGCTGCAATGGACAGTAGGATCTGCTTTAATAGCTCCTCACACCCACTCTGGTAAATCCCTGCAGAGGCTGCTATTAACTGAAGCTTCAGCTCTAAGCCAATGGCAGACAAAAAGCAGATGACTTGCAGTCTATCTGTCTCAGACACAAGGCAAACAGAACACTTGCTCATGTTCATGTCTCTGAGCTTGCAGAAGCAAAGCAGGAGCTACAAGCAGCTGCTTCTACTGCACAAAGGTAACACATTAACAAACCAGATCTCCATTTTAGTTATGCAAATGCAATGAGACAATTTTAAAATATTTTGTATTTAATACCAACAATTTAATGATAGCAAGAGAAAAGCCTCAAATGTGCAACACCTGCATGTTCACTTAACCAGCTTGTATTTAACTCCACTTCTTGCATGCCCAGCTGTTGGAAGTCTACCTCTGTGCTGCCTGCATTTATTCAGTTACAAACAATACCACAATGTAAGAAACTTCTCCATTTTCTTACCGAAAGGCTCCAAGACTCTTACTTTGTATACATAGAAGCATTTTGTCTGAATTTAAAAGCAAAGTGTGTATTTATTGTTTTTATATTTTAGATTAATATTTTATCTTGTAAATATACCACTGTTTCTGTTCTTAAACATTTTGAACCCTTCTTATTTTTCTGCAATTTTTGTTCAGTAAACAGCTCTATTCTCCTTACCTATACTTGCTTCTAAGTGCAACAGCAAGCTGTTAAAGTATATTGGATTATTTTAGAATACCTTCAGGAACGATACATAAACACCATGGATCAATCAATTTGCCTTAAGCTATGCTAACACTTAGAATAACATTACCATTTCAATGCAAAATTAACTATGGCTTAAGTGCAGTACATTGAAATATAAACAAGGTAAAAAAAAGATTACATGATCACATGAGATGGAACTCAGACTTGAAATAAAACTGTTTAAATTCATTTGTTACACTGAAAACAGATCACCATTATTACTAAGGTGAGATTTAAAATGCTGTTTTAACTCTTTATGACGTTTGATTTTCATTAGTTAGCTAAGTCATTTCTTCAAGATAACAAACACCAACTTTGCTCTGTAACTACAAGCACCATCCCAACAAACAGTGAATTCTCAAGTTATATACTTCATTAACAAAGCTGTACTGTATTGCTAAAAAGAACTAACACCACAGTATAATTAATTTTAGTTACCTAACGAACCTCCTGTGACTAATATTTTGTTTCTGGACAAACCATAGTTCCTAAATACCTGCTTAAAAACTAATTTTGGCATTCCTAATATGTTAGGGCCTTCAGTGCCAAAAATTGAAATAGTTGATTTATCTTTTAAATCTTTTTTTTATTGATGGGAGAAATAAAGGACCAAACTTTAAAACATAAGCAAGCTTTAAGTTTTCCTTCTAATCTAACAAGAGGGCTTAGTGTTTCATGCCCAAAGAACTGTACAACCATAAAAATACCTGAAACCCTCAAAAACTTGCCTTCTCTAACTTACAAAGTACAAAACATGTTTTCCCACTCAATACTAATCTTTGTTTTGCTGCTCTTTCTGCATGGAGAATACCATACCCTATATTCCATGCCTATTTTTCCCAAACAAATGGTATTATTTCCCTGTCAAAAAAATCCATTTACATCCCTTACCTTTATATGGCCTCAAATATTTAATACTGACCCAGCCCCTGGTAGGGCTGTCATCAAAAAACTGCACATGGACACGAGCAGATTTCCCTCTTCCTCTGACAATTGTTCTTTCAGTCGGGTGGTTGTATATGAGACACGGCCACCAAGGATAACCTTCCATCTTGGCCCAGACCAAGTCACCAGGTGAATACTCACAGGAGACACTGCAAAGACAGGAGATGTGTAATTTAAGGAACATAATAAACATTTTAAAACAGCTCTCTTCATCAACAAAACTGCATGCTGCTTCTGAGCAGCTTGCCCACTGAAGGTCTTGGAAGGCTCCTAAGCTGGTGCACCCTGGATTATACAGTCTGTCTATATCACAATCAGTATTTCTCTTAAAATGGCTCTTCTGATTTGCTCCTCCAGGTTCTATCAGCACCCACACTGACAGTCACGGAAGACTGGCTGAGGTTGTACGGGACCTCTGGAGGCCACCTCGCCCAAGCCCTCTGCTCAGGCAGGGCCACCGAGAGCCCTGTGCAAACCCTCCTAGTGGGCTTCTCGGGGGAGGGGTGAGTAACTGGGTCCAAACAGGCACTAACTGAAAGAAACAGATCACAGACTACACGTCACGAACTTTCAACCTACATAACCAAGACAAGTCTTCCTCTGAAGACCAATTCTCAACAGGGCACCTAAAGGAAACGAGCAGGATTTCAAAAAACCCTCCGGCTACCCAAAAACCAAACGAACAAATAGAAACTCTCTCCACTGCAAACCACCCGATGCGGCTTTTATTTGCTCGCTCCCTGCCCGCCGAGATATTACCCCGCCGAGATGTTAACCCAGCCGCTGCCGGGTCTCACCCAGGCCGGCGAGGGTGGCCCTGGGGGCTGCCGCCAGACTGCGGGGCAGCTCACGTCCGAGACACGCACCCCGCCACACCAACAGAGCAGGCACTGGGGTGTTTCAAAACAGGAGGAGCTCAGGATCCCCTCCTCCCGCAGCTGTGGGCGCTGTCCCGCCGGCCCCACACCTCGACCCAGGGGAAGCAGCCGCCCCGCACCGCCCGGGGCACGGCCTGAGGCGCGGGGCTCGCTGCGCGCCCTTCCCGCCCCGCCCCGCCCGCCCGGCAGGCCCCGGCAGCCGCCCCCCGGGCTCGGCGGCGCGGAGCCCCCGGTCCGAGGGGTGCGGGGCCGCCCCGCTCCCGCCCGACGCAGCCCCCCCCCCGCCCGCCACGGCCCGCGCGCGCCGCCCCCCCCCGCTGCCGCTCCCGCCCCTCCCCTCCCCTCCCCCCCCGCAGGCCCCGCTCCTCCCGCCGCTCACCCGGGGACCTTGGCGGCCGCGCCGTCCCCTCCGCTTGTCTCCCGGCGGCGGGACGCAGCTCTGCCCGCCGCGCCGTCGCTCGCCGGGCTGCTGGGGGCCCGGCGGCCATCCTGCTCGCCCGAAGCGCGGCGGCGGGTCTCCGCGGCGGCCTGCGGCGGGGCGGGCGCGGGTGCAGCCGCCTGAGGCGGTGCCGGGGCCGCCTTGGGGAAGAAGCGGAGCAGGGTGCTCTGCCGAGACATGGCCACGGCGGGAACCGCGGCCCGCCCCAAGCGCGCCGAGCCCGCCACCGCCCCTGCCCCGCCCCCAGCGCGCCATCCCGGGGCGGGAAACGCGGAGGCGGGGCTGCGGGGGTGCGGAGCTGCCCCCGCCTCCTTCCCGCTTCCTTCCCGCCTCCGCGCAGCCTCGGCGCCTGCCCTGTGAGCGGGCCGCCCTGCCGCGGCGTGTCTGCCAGGCGGGCGCTGCCCGGCTCCTGGAGTTCGCGGCGAGGCCTGACCTTACTAACCACAGCCTTTCGAACGCTGCTACTTGTCTGTAGTCAGGCCACAGCGTTTTTGTTGCAATTAGTGTTGAGATAGAACCTTCCCGCAAAGAATAATACCCCCAGAGAGGGGGGTATTGGCGCCCGCGTTGGAGAGCTTCCCACCTCTGCAGCAGAGGGCAGGAGCAGCCGTGTGTTGGGAGAAGGAGAAGCTAGGACAGCGGCTGGCCCTGCTGCCAGGCTGCAAGGGGATACCCCTCAGCTGGCTTGGCTGGCAGGTCCACACCAGAGCTAAGAACTGGCAGCTAAGATAATAGGATCCTTTCCTCTGCTCTTCCCACACCTTTTTTCCCTACCCTCCCCGCCCCCCCCCCCCCCCCCAATATGTAGATGAGGCTATGTCCTTTAAAAGCGTTTTTTAATGCACTAAAATGCAATACCTACCATGGCTCTTGACTGTTGTGCTTAAGCAACAGTACTACAGAGGAAAAATAAGAACTTATTTTTATCAGCATGAACTCGGAGAAAAAAAAATAAAATTACTGCCACTAAAAGTCTGTTAGCATACCTTTTCCTTTCACTTAAACTGCTGTTTAATACCGCAAGCCAAAACCTCTACTGCTCAGCACAACCAGCCAACAATCTTAACCAGGCACGCTCCCACCGCGATTTAAAAAGTGGACCTGCATGATAAGGGTTTGACCACCAGAGGTCACGCAAACCCTAAGGATACTGAAGGATTTTAAAAGCCTGTTCCTTTTATAAGAATTATTTCTGTTTAATTTCAAAACAGAATTTCCATATAACTTACCATCTATTGCTTTCGTAAACAATCTGATGTATCCCCAGCTACACAAACCTCAAACAGAAACAGAAAAATAACTGCATTCATTTTCCCGAGAATAGTCCAGGGGATTCCAAAGCACACGGGCTGTGAAGTGGAACACGCTGCAGGGTAACTCCCTCTGCAGGCGTTGTCGTTCCTATCAAAAAAACTCTCCAGGACTGGTACCTGCACAAATGTTTGGGTAGCACATTTTTGTCAATTGTTTGCAGGAAATAGGAATCCCTATTTAAATTTGTAACTGTCTGGAAAAATACCCTCTGATAGTCTATCTGGCAGAGGGAGATGGGCTGAGGCAGGGAGGGAAGAAACCTGGGAGAATGCTGAAAACAAGCCCAGTCTTTAAAGATTAAGCCTGTTTTGAGCAGAATCCTGATAGGTCCTGGTAGCGTCTCCCTGGAGATGACTGTTGTCAGTTCATAAGGGGGACGGAGAGAGCAGAAAAACATGAAGGGTCATCTGTATTTGGTGGCCTCCTGATCCAACATGGGATTAGCGCCACAGAAGTCACTTTGGTGTTGGGGTCTGTTTCGGTACCTCTGGGATTTCTCCAGGTTGGCAGCAGCACGTGAGTCACTCCTTGTTACTGCTGGAAGAGGATTACTGCACGGTAGTGATTCTGCACAGCTGTGAAGGCCTGGAAAAGAGACTGTGGTCCTTGGAATTTACAGACCATGTGTTCCAGAAGCTTCAGCGAGGGGCCTGAACGTGCACCTGTGAGAAGACTATTCTTTTGCTTTGCAGGTTTTTAATTTGTCCTGTGCAATGATAACAGTTCTCCAGGTCTGTGATGTCCCCAGGTCTGTGTCTGGGCATTCCTCCACTTGTGGTGACAGCCACTTCAGAAATGCCACATTGCAAACATACCTAAATCTGTTTTAGAAAGTCTAGATCCAATGTCAGGCACGCCCCTCCCCCCCGCAAGGTGGGGTAGCTCTGCCCTTTGATATCCACAAAACTGTATGAGTTAAACTTTGCAATACTGGATTATTGTACATCCCCTTTTCTCTGATGGGATCATGCTGGGGAAAACTCAGATCACACCAGTATTTACTAGATACTGTGTTTTTATTATTATTCATCTATTATTAGCAGCAGGGGCTCATTGCGGGCTGCATTCACTTATTGCCTCATGCAGTTCACAAACATGTGCACTACCTGCTGCCCGGGTAGAGGAAGAGTAGGGAGACCAACCCCAGCTGTTACGTAAAAGCAGAGGCATGTATTGATGTGCCAAGGGCTTTGAGGTGGCGTTCAGGAAGTCCCTCCAGGTGATTCGTTTTATCGTATATATGTGTGTGTGTGTTTTATATATTTAGATAGAGAGATAAAGAGAGAGAGAGAAATATAATCTTGTAGTTTTGAGTATAGCATGTATCCTGCGTTGTACAGCCCAAGGTTGATGCTTATGGATTTGGACAGATTTGGCAGAGTCTTAGTGTTCAGCATTTACCAGTTTTTGAGGATTCAGCAGGACTGCCGGTCTCTGGAGCTTATCAGTTCTTGACAGACTTCCACATCCTAACTCGTGGCACACACTTTCCCTCTCTTTTGCCTGCTGTTTTCTGGTACCTGTTTCTCCAGCCACACACATGCCTGTGGAGCCATTCACAAAAACTCACACAGAGGGGGCTTTTATGACATGGTTTTCAGTTTCTCTCTAGTAAACTATATATTAAAAAAAAAACAAACCACTAATTTTTCTACCAGTTTCAGCAGGGTAGGTTATAGAATAGTAATTAAAACATGAAAGTCCTTGGAAGTTGTTTGATAGCAGGTTGTAAAAGATAACATTACTGAAAACATAAATAACTCTGTCCTTCCCTCTTTTTTTGAATATCCTCTTTTGAAGATAAAACTATAGGGAATTGTTAAGTTGCTGTAGTGCAGACATTATCATAGAATCATAAAATGGTTTGAGTTGGAAGAGATCTTAAAGATAATCTAGTTCCAGCCCCCCTGCATGGACAGGGACACCTTCTGCTAGATCAGGTTGCTCAAGGCCCCATCCCGCCTGGCCTTGAACACTTCCAGGGATGGGGCTTCCAAAACTCCCCTAGGCAACCTGTGCCAGTGTCTCACCACTCTCACACTAAAGAATTTCCTCCTAAATTCGAACCTAAATCTCCCATCTTCTAGTTTTGATCCATTACCCCTTGTCCTATCACTACCCTCTCTTGTGAAAAGCCCCTCCCCAGCTTCCCTGAAGTCCCCATTCAGGTACTGGAAGGCTGCTACAAGGTCTCCCAGAAGCCTTCTCTTCTCTGGGCTGAACAGCCCCAACTCTCTCAGCCTGTCCTCGTAGCAGAGGTGCTCCAGCCCTTGGATCATCTTTGTGGTCCTTTTCTGGACTTTCTCCATGAGCTCCATGTCCTTCTTATGTTGGGGGCTCCAGAACTGGACACAGTACTCCAGGTGGGGTCCCATGAGAGCAGAGTAAAGGGAGAGAATCACCTCACTTGACCTGCTGGCTATGCTTCTTTTGATGCAGCCCAGTACACAGTTGGTTTTTGGGGCTGCAAGCACACATGGCCAGCTCATACTGAGTTTCTCATCCACCATCACCCCCAAGTGCTTCTCCTCCAGACTGTTTTTGATCCATTCTCTGTCCAGCCTGTATTTTTGCTTGAGATTGCCCTGACCCCTGTGCAAGACCTTGCACTCGGCCTTGTTGAACTTCAGGCAGTCTGCACAAGCCCACTTCTCAAGCCTGCCAAGTCCCTCTGGATGGTATCCCTTTCCTCCAGCACGTTGACCTCACCACACAGTTTGGTGTCATTGGCAAACTTGCCAAGGGTGCACTCAATGCCACCATTCATGTCACTGACAAAGATATTAAATAGCACCAGTCCAAGTTCTGACCCTTGGTGGACACCACTCATCACAGCTCTCCATCTGGACATTGAGCCATTCCTCACCAGTCTTTGAGTGCAACCATCCAGCCAGTCCTTACTCAGTGAGTGGTCCATCCATCGAATCCGTACCATTCCAGTTTCAATACCACGATGGGCAGGGCAGGGCAGTGTTGAAGGCTTTGCACGGTCCAGGTAGTTGACAATGGTTGCGGTTCCTTTGTCCACTCACGCTGTGACCCCATGGTAGAAGGCCACCAAATTAGTCAGGTAAACAGATGGCCTCAAGAGTACTTTGCTGTTCTGTTTGTGGTTGTTGTTCTAGGTATCCTTCTTGATTTACATTATTCCATTTTCTCAGAAAGACCTCAATATTACTTCTGTAGCATTTGCTATCTTAGATATTCTTTGGAAGAAACACTTGACAGGAAGGAAGAGTCATTCCTCAGGTGAGGAATCTTGTTCTTAAAATTGCCATATACAGCCAAAAGCAAACTGGCTTAGGGAGCAGCAGGAGCAAGGTGCAGGAGCAGTACCCTCACTGACCAGGATGCAGACCCACAGTGTCTGTATTAGAGAACCACAGAATTGGTTGGGTTGGAAGCAGCCTTCAAAGATCATCTAGTCTAACCTCCTGCCATGGGCACGCACATCTTTCACTAGATCAGGTTGCTCAAAGTCCCATCTAATCTTACACACTTCAATGATAGCACATCCATAACTTCTCAGGGCAATCTTTTTCACTGACTCACCACTATCATAGTTAAAAATGTCTTCCTTATATCAAACCTAAATATACCCTCTTTAAATTTAAAACTCTTACCCCTTGTCCTGTCACTACAGGCCCTGCTAAGAAACCTCTCTCCTTCTTGTAAGTCATATTTCTATAGTGAAAGGCCACTATTAGGTTTCACTGGAGTCTTCTTTGCTTCAGGCTGAACAACCCTAGCTCTCTCAGCCTTTCTTCATAGGAGAGGTGTTCCATCCTTCTGATCATTTTTGGGGCCCTCCTCTTGACCTGCTCCAAAAGCTTCATGTCTTTCCTGTGCTCAGGACTCGCGAGCTGGTTGTAGAACTCCAGGCAGGGTCTCACCAGAGTGGAGTAGAGGGGGAGAATCAACATACCTCGACCTGCTGGCCGTGCTTCTTTTGATGCAGCCCAGGGTATGGGCGGCTTTGTGAGCTGCAAGCACACTTTGCTGGCTCACATCCAGCTTCTCACCCACCAGTACCCCCAAGTCCTTCTCTGCAGGGCTGCTCTCCATCTCTCCATCCCCCCCGCCTGTATTGATACTGGGGGCTGCCCTGACCCAGATGCAGGGCATTGTGCTACGTCTGTCTTTGTAATTGAGGATATTGAATAGTATTTGTCCCAGTCCAGACCCTTGAGGGACACCACGCATTACTGCTTCCCACTTCAAGGGTGAGTTGTGTGAGGAGAGCCAGGGTACTGATACCACAGCAGCTGCAGACAAGGCGAGGGGTTGGATCAGATCCAGGATCCATCTGGGAGGCAGGGTTGTAGGCAGGCACACCTGGAGCAAGCACTGATCAGGCAGGGGCTGGGTGCCCAGGGCAAAAAAAAATATTGATAACAAACTTTTGAAAGCTCTTCAGGCAAAATTTTCTAAACCACTGGCAGAAGAGCTGTATCTATTATAATTAATGTCAAGAGCAGTCTATCAAGTTTCGCTTTGGTAGGTGCCTGAAGTACAAGGTATGTGTTCTACCCCTCTTTATGTGTCTGCTCAGCAAAGTAACAAATCTGTCTTCCAGAGATAAGAGAAAATTCTTTAGGTGAGAAACAACTCCTGGCTAGTATAGGTAGGAGTTTTTAATTTTGAATAAAACTAAGATTTTCTCATTCCAATATTCTGCAGTCGTCCCCCTGGGACCAATGTGACAATTTTCACTTTTAGTACAAACACATTTTCTAAATTTTTTTTAATATCTTTTCTTTCAATTTTTTGGCAGAATTTGTGACTATGGAGGAAGATTGTGAGTCCTAACTGTCTTTATAAGCCTGCTGCAAACATTCACTAACTCTCAAAACCAAGTGAAATAATTTTGGCATGCAAATAGCTTAATGGGGAGTGGAAAGAAAAGTCTACTGCTTCATTTGATTAAAGTGTGTCCTTTCTCTGAGGCTGACTTGAGCTGCTTGTACACCCATAAAGGTCAGATGCTGAGAAGTAACCGTAAATCAGTGTTAAATGTTTTATGGGCCTTTCCTTGGTGACAAAGGGTGCCACACCAATTTTAGATTATGAGGTGGAACAATTTGCAGAAATAGTTTCATCATGCTAATGTAGACAGAACTGAAGACAATGTTGACTTTTCTCAGGAATTCCCCCAAAGGAAAATTTAAGCATGAGATGTCTCTGTATTATGTTTGTTGTAAACAAGGTGACCAGTGAAAAGTTGTTTTAAGAAAAATATGACCATGAAAAAATGTTAATGCATACTGAGTTCATGCTGACCTAGATATAATTGATCTGGTAGCCTGGTGAGATTCATATATCCTCATATACTAGTTTTGTGCAAGACTGGAAAAAATGAATATGCAAGGATGTTGTAAAAGTGTGTTTCAAAGACATTTTTCCCCAGTGCTAACTTTACCACTTCTCAGTTTCCTCCTTGGCATCCAGCATACTTGAAGGGCTAAGCATGAGTACGAAAATAAGACAGAGACTGTTTATTCAGTAGCTCATTGTTCTGTAATTGGGTTGAGAAACCACCTTTATTTTAGCATTGTAAGATAACTTCCTCTATGCTTGCTTTTTGCATGTCTGCAGACATGCGGCTTCCTTCTACCACTTTTAGAGGCACTTGTAAAGAAGCAAGAAATGCATGTTTATTTAGGATCCCTTTAATTACACAGTCTATGAATAAAACCCTTTTACTGTTTTTCTTATGTGACAAAGGAGAGATGGAACAGTAATATTTCTAAAGAAATGACATTTTAGGATGTTCTGTTTACACTGTGCATTCTTTTAGATGCAGGTCTGAGGTAAAATGAGAGCTGCTGGAATGGCATGTAGCAGAACTACCAGAAAGAAGAGTTAAAATATCAAGAAAAGTCTAAATATAAACTGTGACACTGATTTGCAACTTAAACAGCAGACAGACTGCATCTCCAATTCAGCTGTTTCTCATGTCATCACTATTGATCCCCACATAATGATAGAATGTCCTAAAAAAAAATAATAGAAATAATTAAAAAAAAAAAAAAGCAGGAAAAAAAAGGAAAATGGGTCAGGGCTGAAGACACTCAAACTCTTCTCCATGGTTCCATTCTGCACGCACAGAGCAGCAACACTCTGCTGCTGCTGCTCCTGCTTTTTCAAAGTGTAGTACCCACCCACAGTTATCCTGCTTCCTGCCTTCTGTTTTATTGTGCTTCTATTAATAGTATGAACCCTTGCAAGTTTTTCAGTGATACAGTTTAATAATTTCAATTTGCAAAGAAAAATAACTCATAAATCCAGAAGAAAACACAACTAATCAAGCAGTTCAACCTGCTTCTCCAAATCAATCCCTGCTTAAATCAGATTGAAAACAAGCACTTTTTATTCAAAAGTTTGCAAAGGCCAATCATGACAACAGTCTGTTAAATGAGTATCATGAGATATTTGCAGCTGATGAGACAGGGAACTAAATTTGAGCTGGATGGATAGGGTTAAGCAAGCTCCTTTTTTTTTTTCCCCAGCATTGAATTAGCAAATTGGTGTTGCAAAAGGAAAGTATTTGTATTTTGCTTTACTTCAGAGATACCACCTGTCAGCATTGATGATGGGTGAGAGTGGCAAAGGGAAAGCAGCCCTGTGATGAAGAGTAAGTACGGTCACTGCTTGGATAATTAAATGTTTCAGTTCTGCATCCCTGCCAGATACTGCCTAGAGAGCCAAAGGAAGATTGGTTCCTACTAATTAAAAGGCAGGGAAAAAAAAGAAGAAGCTTCTTGATTTCCTTCTGAAATCTGTAACTTTGTTCCTTATGGGGAGCTAATCTCCTGCCAAGTGACATTGGCACTAGATCTGGAAAATGTCTTCCAGAAGTTGTTTCTCTGAGGAAGGTGCAGACTGGGACAAGGATGAGGTGACATGGGGTGGGGTGGTCTGTTCTGCTGTGACACAGTGCTCTGATATTCACACTGGAGGACTGTTGTTCCCACTGAGCCCTGCCCACATTGAATCAGTCCCCTAGTTAAGCTGACAACTGGTTTTCATAGCCAGAGAGATGGAGTTTAACTATGAACCTTTGCTGAATAAAGACGCTTCTACTAGGAAATAGTAACCAGTCTACTGGCTGGGAATGAATAGCTTGTCAGATGTACTACTCTGAGCCCCTTTTTTACAGGCTTCTCTTTAACACAGGTGTTCTGAGAGGTGTCTTTCCTGAAGTTTCTGTTTTCTTAGCAGATTTATATTTATGTGGATTTATTTTTAAAGTATGTGTACACTGAATTTCTGACAGTCAGCAGTTTACTGATTGCAGTGAGTCTAGAAATTAATTTTCTCAAAACAACCAAGTTAGTGGTTGAAAGTATCATGAAGGGCAGGAGGTCTGAGGGATTCAGAGCATTAATTCAAATGTTTAACAAGAGATCATTTCCTTCAAAATCACTGCCTGTATGCTGGTGGGTGTACCACAGTGTTGGTTCAATATACGTACCTTTGTAGTTCACACTGAAAGATGCTTCCGTTTTAGAACACATTTTTAATGTAGCTTGGCTTTCACTGTTGCTTTATATTTCAGCAGCCAGACCTTGGGAGCTACATAACATGAAGCTTCCAGGAAGACAGGGCTTGAGATCTCTGAGATTGCTATAGTGACCTCTCCTTAAACTCAGAGAAACAAGTCATGCTTGGCTCAAGGTAGATCAGGGATCACTGCCTGCTCTGTTTGATAGAATATAATCTGGGGAAACACAGGGGCTGAGAGCTCTTGATAGACTCACCAGGGCTCTCATCCTGCTCATCCTCGTGATGACAAATACTTTCTGTGCCATGTTGTTCCCTTCCTGTGCATGGCAGTGGCTCTGTGTGTCACCTTACTTGCTCCTCTCCATTCCATTTTTGCTATCCCTCACAAGCTCAGGGCCCTCTCTGTGTTTATCTCCTTTTTTTTTTTTTTTTTTTTCTGTATGTACCCAATCTCTCTTCACATGCTGAGAACACAAGTTTTCTGCTCTTTTACTTTCCTGTAAGCTTTCCTTTTCTCTACAGGCACCTCCAATCCCTGCCAAGAACTCCACTTGGTGCTATTTTTCTTTTCTTTCTCTTCGAGAAGGAAGCCATGCAGGGTGCTAACATTGCATGCTCCACCAAGCTGCCGTTCAAAACTGACATATGTAAGGGCAATGTTATCCTGGAAGGTGTGTATCTGTGGGCAGTTCTCAATCTGTCCTCATTCCCCTCCTAATTTTTACAAAGTTTTGACTACCATGACTGAACAAAAGCAGCAGCCAACCCTGCAGACAAGTGCTGCTACATTTGGATATAAAATTGTCATGGTTTGGGCCCAACACAACAAAGGAACAGCCCCATGGCCGCTCACTCAACTGTCCCCCCCCCCCCCCTCCACACACACACACACACTCTGGGATGAGGAGGACAAAGCTCCTGGGTCGAGACAAAGGACAAGTAACGTTCTTCACGGATTAAGGTCCTGGGCAAAACAGACTGAACTTGGGAAAAAATAATAATTTAATTTCACACTAATTAAACACACACAGGACACAGACAACACACAGAGCAGGGCTTGCATATGTTACCCCACCCCTCCCTTCTGCCTGGGCCCAAATCACTTTGTTCCCAGTTTCTCTCCCTCCTTCCCCCAGCAGCACAGGGGGACAGGGGATGGGGTTTAGAGTCAGGTCACAGGCTGGTGGTTCCTGCTGCTTCTTCCTCCTCAGGAAGAAGGATTCCTTACAGTCCTGCCCTTCTTCCCCATGGGGTCCCTCCCATGGGAGAGAGTCCTCCACCAACCTCTCCTTCATGAGTCCTTCCCACGAGGTCTGGAGCTGCTCCAGCCTGGGCTTCCCACAGAGTCAGGGGCTGCTTCGGGAACAAAATCCCCTGGCACCGGGGTCTTCCAAAGCTGCGCAATCAGAGTCCACTGGCAGCAAATCCTCTGGCCACAACATCCAAGACCACTGGCCAAGTTCACCCCTCTTGGCACCTTCAGTGAATGTTCCACCACGTTCCTCCATGAGTGCAGGGGGACAGCTGCCATCTCACCATGGGTTGCAGGCAAACTTCTGCTTGGGCACCTGCTTCCCCTTCTTCCTCACCAACCACCAGCACAGCTCTTCTCCTTTAGCACAGCTCTTCTCCCCCTCTCTGCTTGCTCTGCTCAGGTGTTATCTCAGTTCTTTCGTATGTTAATGGCAGAGGCCCATCTATTGTCCTTCTAATGGCTGGTCTTGGCTGGGTTTGGAGCAGGGGGAGCTTCTCAGCTTCTTACTAGAGCCAAGCCTGGGGCCCTTCCCCCCGCTACCAAAAATCCCGCCAAACCAAACCAGAACAAAAATACACTTCATTGTAATTTGATACTGCTTTAAGTTTAGGGCAAAATATCATCAAAGGTCAAATAATACAACCTGTACTAGTCTTCTAGTGGGTACCTAATAGTTAAAATTTAAATCAGTTGCTAGTATAATCATTTTGGTACACCATGTGTTTGCTGAACTTGAAGTCAGTTTAGTAGTCTATTGTAGTTGTTAGAATAAAATAAAATTTAAAAAAACATCAAAGTATCTGGATGCCATGCTGTTTCGTGATACAATAATGGCAATTAAGCAGGCAGGGGAACCAGTCAGGCAAGGAGTGGTATAGCGGCAATTTGCCTACAGTGGAAAATTATTAGATAGATTTGTGTACCTGGAATCCACACCTTGGAGAGGCAGGGATTTAAAACTAAATGCATTTCAGGTAAGAACAAAGGTATATCTTTACATATGAGACATAGTGTCAAATATACTAATTCCATCGATGAGGCTCTAAAAATAATTTTCTTTCTCAAGAAACCTTCTATTTTAATTTAAAAAATCCCCAAGATTTATTGATATCTAAAATAGCCTACTATATACAGATGTCCATTTCCATCCCTTTCTTTAATTGCCTGCTAAAGCCAACAATTCTGTCTTGATCCGGTGACAATTGTATTGCCATGGAACCACACAGTCCTGCATTGTTGGTCACAGTGGGACTTGATGCAAACCTGGTGGTCTGCACTGAGCAAGAAGATTATTTGCAGCTTCATTTTTATGATCACTGCCGTATTTTCTTCTTTCTTTTCCTGTAGGGAATTTGCAAGATATGTACATGAGGCTTTTTTGCCAGTGTCATGACCTGAGTAGGGCAACCCAGGGAGATTCAGATCAGCCCCCCTTGCTTTCTAAACTCCTTCTCAGAAAGGAGCCCAGGTGCAGCTGGATCCAACCTTGGTCTCAGACCTGGCCCTTCCAGGGAGAGTGATTAAAATGCCACAGTCCAAGGAAATGCTGGACTGCCTGATACTCCTTGATCAGATTAAGGTGAAACAACACTCAAGGTCTGTTTTTGAATTAGATTTAATTAAAACATTAGAAGGAATATGGATACTTCAATTATTATCTTTGGCTGCACAATCATAAAGGCTGACAATTAGATCACAAGAGTACAATACATATATGTTTAAGCTGCAGAACCTGAGAACAAGTCGTGGTTAGGCCTTGCATTACTTAATGATGTTAGGAAGGAAGAGAGAGAGAAGAAATGTTTAGAGGGATAGGTAACAGAAAGTCACCAGTCCTGGACCCAGCATTGGGCCAGCCAACAGGGGAGAGTTCGTGTCAGTCAGGCTCCCCAAGCCCACCATTGCAGCCCCCTGGTTTACATGCCTAGTTTCCTTGCTTTGCAAGAATGAGCAAGTGTGTTTGAGTCGTAAGCCTGAGCAGCTGGAGTGGACCTCCACCCCCTCCGCCCCTCCATCCTTGTCTCAGGCACTGTAGATGCAGCTGCAGGCCATATGCAGCCATCTGCATTGTCTCCATCCTCTCAGGCAGGCCTTTTGGGATGCAAACAAGACTTTGTTTAGGGTTATAATGGGGTTTCCACACCAATTCCAGCAAGTATAGGTCCTGAGGGCTGGTCCCTCACAGCCAGGATGTAGCCTGCTATGTTAAGTCTTGGAAAGGATGTGCAGCCAGCCCTTTGCTTGTCCTGGGACTGATGTTCAGTCACTCTGTTTGTGTGATCCTACCTTGGGTATGGGCTTCCTGCATTTCCCTGCGGAACCACGTCGAACTAAACCTCATGTTAGAACATTGATGGGTGCTAAGAAGTGTTGGACACCACCTATCTGCATTTTACGTGTAACACAGGTGTCAAAAACATTATATAAAGTAAATAGTTCTGTTAAAATGGACACTGAAAAGTGCACAGTTTTAGAGGATTTTTTTGCCAAATTGCAGTGTGATAATTATCAGTCTCTAAACAGAAGTGCTGTAGCCATGAATGATAAGTATCTTGCCTGTGTGACTCTATAACCTGTGATTTTAATCAGAAATGTGAGTTCATGTGCCTGTGCTAGACAGAAAATATCTATATGGCTCATTCTGTAGACACTGGCATTTTCACAAATTTGACACTGAGCAGTTGAGAGGTTGGACTAGCTGCACGGCAAGTCTGCTGTCAGTGCTGCCTGAACTTCAAGGCTTCTAGCTGTGACGTTCATTCATGCATAATTTAAGGTATAATCTATGTCCCTAAATTTGACTTTTCAACAGGATTACCAGGAGACAGGGCTCATTTTACACATGACCTTTTCATTCCTGGTTTTTTGTTTCACATATAATGGTCTTCTCTTTGACACATGCTCTTTTCTTCATAGTTTCAGGAAGGTAACTTCAGCAGGAAGACTCCCACCCACATAATTGCTTGACTTGTCCATTATTGTGTGTCTTGAATATCCTGCATTCAAATTAATAATTCGATGCAGCTTTTGTACTAATAGAAGAACACCTAAATAATTTTCACTTGTCTTGGAGCATCTGCTGTCTCTTCCCATTCTTCCTTAAATCTTAACCAAGGTTGTCTTAAAGAAAACCCTCCTTCATAGTTAAACTATCTCCTCCATTGGTGCATTTTTAAACACATTCATTGTTCTGTGAATGGAAGATTCACTTCATTCTTTTGAAACGCTTTTGTGTTGGAAAATTACTCAATAGCTGAAGTGTAATTTTTTTATTTTTTGAGTAAAGTTTCTGATCACTGTCTTTTTCTCTCGCCTCAGGCAGTAGCTTTCTCAGCCAATTACAGCTGGGCAGCACTTGCAACGGGAATTCATAATTTTAGAAGACACTCTTGGAAACAGATGGCCCCATATTTTTTGGTGAGGACTGCTGAACTCCTTTAGCATCTAATTTAAGTAAAATCTGTAAGCTGACAGCAGGATAGGACTTATGCTATATTGCCAGCTTCAAGCATTAAAAATATAACAAGCTTTTTAAAAGTAATTAACTTTTACATTTGCTTTGTGATTATTGGAGCTTCAAATTATCTAATGTTCAAATATTTATCTGGAAGAATGAAAGCTAAGAATCTGCCTTCATTTCAAATAAAACCTTTAATTCCCATGTAATCCTAAGGATTTGGAAACTGAGTTTTCATCAAAGGCGGTGTGAATTTCACAAAAATAACCCCAACCTGGGACTTGCTACAGTGTAGCTGACAATACACAGCAGAGCAGTTCTGCAGGCCCATGGGTATGGGTGTGCACATGCAGACACACACGGTGCTAAATTCAGAAAGCTGGCTTTCCTGTAGTGATCATCTCTCCAGTAGCCTATCAGTCCCGTTTCATAAACATGTCCACTGAGAAGGAGAAAGTACCTGTTAGCAGCCAGAGAGAGTTAATCCTTTAATGGAGCTAGCTGGAGTGGTGGAAAGTGGCAGAAGAGCGAGATACTCAAAGTCGTCTACCAGCTGGAGGTTACCTGCCACATCTGCTTCAGATGGGGGCAACCATTTGAAATCTTCAATGCCAGTTAACTCCCCTGCAAAGTTAGACATGATCTCAAATCACAGATGTTCACTGATACTGCAAAGATACAAAGATACTGAAAAGTAGATGTAAATTTACATCTGGATTTCAAGTAAGTGTGCTTAGAATAAGTGCAAATTACCATGCAACCATTTTCTACATCAGTTCTGAGCATAGTCCCCAGTCATCAGTGTTTTGTTTACACTTGGTTAATTTAATGCAGACTAGCTTTGGGTAGCACAGGGATGACAGGTCACACTGTTTTCATACCACACCAAGACATGATGGCTATAAATCATTCTTTATTAGATTTAATAAAAATATAATAAGATGGAATTAATCTTAATAGAACTTTACTGGAATGATGAATTTACATTATAGAATTTACTGATTTAGCTGAATGCTAGCTGACTAGGTTATTGTATATTTAGTAGAAAGATCTGAAATGGAATCATGCTTTGTGAAAGCCACCTTCTTGGGTAAATTATTAGCTACAAAACTATCTTTCAGCAACGCAGGAACATCCTGTAGATAGAGGTAACAGTAAAACTTTTGAGTCCAGCCCTGCTTCTGCAACTCCAGAAGACCTTTTTTTTCTGACACTTTAAACAATAGGATGTTGATTTAGGCTCACCCTAGGCCTTTGTATGTAAATAGATAACAAACTCCAGGAACTAGGGGCCTTGCAGTTGAATATTAGCTGAAACCAGCTGGATTTGCAGCCCGATATTACGCATGTGTGGGAGAAGGGATTAACACCTCGGAATGGCTCCCGGACCACTGAAGATGCCCCACCTAAGAGCCTTAAAGCACGTACATAAGGAGAATGCAAATACTACAACGAGGAGCTCCAGGAAATCTGATGCTTTTGTATCTAGTAGGATAGTCTTGCCTGTTTTCCCTTATGGCATGCACGACTTTGAGGACTATCTCCCATGCATCCAGTGCTGCCATAAATAATGCCTGCCTTCTTAGACTTAAAGACAAGTACTAAAAGGGTTCTTTCAGCAACCAAATTTTACGGTAACAGACAGGGAACATGTAGAAAAGCAGATCTGTGCCACGGTCCCCAGCATACTTGTTGAGTGGGTGGCAGAAGGTGGTTAGCACTTAGTTTTTGTGGTATTGCAGCATCAGGATGCTGAGCCAGTTTCTCTTTCGGCTGCAAGTGCTTTTCTCCACTTTAAGGATTTTGTGACAATGGTCCATGCTATTGTCAGGAAAACAAACAACTCCTTTCCAAGCAGTTTGCCTTATAAAGAACGTGTGAGACAAAGATACAAAAAGGGAAAGTAAACCCGAAGCAATAAGTGGAGAAAAAAGCAAAAAAAGAGAACAAGAATGAGGGTATAGGAAAGAAAAAGAAAATAACTTGAAAAAGGGAAGAGTGATCAATAGAAGCAGGAGGGAAAGGAATCTTAAGAGATGAAACTGTATCTGGAGCTCTCCTGAAGGAACACCCCACTTCCTTAAGGCACCTCCCTGCCTTAAAAGGAGCTGCAAGGCTCCAACTGCACCTGAATCTGTTTTGAAGTGTTTTGTCTCTGCCAGCTCTGCTTTCTGAAATTAGGTATATCTTTGTGACTAACCCTAGAGAATCATAAAGCTATTTCTTAGATAGCCAAATTTATGAGTGTAATTTTGGGGTTGATTTTCTTGTTTTTATTTAAAAGGTCTGTTTCTTTTTTCTCCTAGCCAAGGCACAGAATCCTGACGGGGAGCAGCAGTACCATCCAGGGTACTGCAGCAGAGGGAGCCACATCATCACCATCCATCATCGGTAATGTAAGTACACTGCATTTACCTTGCTACTCCATGAACATCTGTCAGCCAAATGAACTCTCACTTGCTTGGGTGGAAAATTATTTATAGAAAGAAACATGTACTGAACGCTCAGGCCTCCTCCATCACTACAAAGGACCGGTTTACTTAATAAATACAAAACCAGAGCTCTCCCAGTAAGAAACAAAATCAAAGTTGGCACACAGAGCCCCACCCAAAAGGGTTTATTTCATTTGATAGTTGTGGGTCACTAGGCCTCAGATGAGAGGTTTGGTAAATTTTTCAACTACTTTCCAGCAATGTTGGTTTTACCTACATTTGCATGGCTGCTGCAGTGGCCAAAGCTTTGAAGAAAAAGGAATAATTGCAGGAGTACCTAGCATGCTTTGTATTGCTTTAATGGTAGTGATTCCTCTGTTAGACTCTTCCAGTAATATGGTATTCTGCTTGTTTGGATGCTATGTACCTCCATGTGCTTCATGCAGTAAGATAAATGGAACAAAATTGCCTAATAAAAAAAACAATTCCTAACTTCATGTGCCAAATGTTTAGCATCACCACTGAGCATTATTATCTTTGAGTGTAACTGTGACAGGTTAATAAAATATTAATCACAGCTTTGTTACAACACACTGAGGAAATACAGCTTAATGTAGTTACCTGCTGAATCCTGATCGAATTTTCATAGGAAAAAGTACTCTGGTTTGGGGTTTGTTATTTTTGTTTAGTTGGTTTGTTGGTTTTAGTTGGTTTTATTTTGTTTTTATGTGCAAGAACCAGACTTTTAAATGCATTTAAAGATCAAAGAATACAACAAATAGGAGGGTCAAATGGTGTCTTCTCCTCTCATTATGTACCTGTTTCTTGAAAAGCTTCTGTTAAGGCTGCCCAGTCACTTGTGAGTATAGGGTTAGGTTTATATGTCATTCACATGCTTTGATGTTGTATTTGAAGTGGTTTTACTAGAGTTAGTTTTTATTGCCTGGAAATAAGTATCATTTAAAAACAGGCCACACAATCTTATTTCTTCAAGACTTTCTAGTTTTTATTTTGTCTTTAGAATATTTTATGTCAATGCTGCTCAATTTTTACTTTTGTTTAACAGTAAAAGTATAATTGGGTTCAGATTACAACAGCTTTCTGGCTTTTAATCCTGAAACCTAAATTAACTGGACCCAGGATGGTTATTTTTCATTCAAAGGGAAAAGAAAGTATTTTTTTGTTTTTTTAATTTAATGAAACCAACAAATTTGTAACTGTATTCCAGGTGGTATATCATACAAGTAAATGAGAAGATTAAGGATATAATTTAAAAATACTTGCTAGCTATTGTTTAATGTAATTTACAATAAACTATTACTGGAAAGATGTTACAATTTTGAGATCCATTACATTATTTCATAAATTTTACTTTCTTATCCCCATACATAAGGTGTTGAGACTACAGAATCTAGTTAACCCGGTTGCTCATTGCTTCCCCTCTCCCAGAGCTTTTAATTAGTTAAAACAAACCAAAAAATCCACTAATACTGCAGATTTTGTAGTCTTTGGGATCACTGGTAAAACTGAACAAAGCTCTAATATGAGAGAACTTTCAAGGAAAATTCCAAGTTTGCATACTATTGTAGAGAAATAAGCAAAGGAGGGCATCCTGTTGTAGTTGGTAGTATTTTCAAATCTTGCTAGTAAGTACAGTCTTAGTAGCAAGTTCTTAATAAATATGTTTCATGTTTGCCATGCTGAAGTTGTCTTTTTTGCCTGCTTACACATTTTGACATGCTTAACTTTTTTGTCCCCACTTTCCTTATTCTTACTGCTCTCAGTGAAAAGGCAGGCCAGCTCATATTTGTACTGGTCTAAAATTCTGTGAGTTAAATGACAGCTCCCCTACCAACACTAGAAGTCTTTTTAAAATTCCTTTTACTTAAGTAAAAGTTAGATGATTATTCGTTTTGAGTCGTAGAGCAAGGTAACAGGAAACAAATGAAGCTAGGAGAAATTCTGCGTAACTAATAAATTATATTCTCTATGTTTGCTAAGTAGCACTTGAACAATGCATGTGCATTATTAAATTCTGAGAAGTACCTCACTGGCATGTAAATTTCCCTGAGGCATGTGGTTAGATCACTAAATACCTGCATTTGTCTTTGGAAAGGGTGGATTCATATGTAGTTGGTCATGATTTCATACCAGATTTACACCCTCTGCAAATCCCCCTTCTGACTGAGTTTTTGGTCTGTATCTTGACAATAACCTTTTGCGGCTTTGGACACTTAAGAGTTTGTAAGTAAAAATTACCAAAACATGGATGGAATATAAGGTGTATTCAGAGGTGACACTTCAGGACAGGAAAAAAGGTATGGCACAAACCAACTCTGCTTTAAAGAGGATTGATACCTAAAAGAGATTTACTTCTAATTACCAAGTTTGATTCTATGGTAGTTCAGTTTAATAGTATGGAAACAATGTGAGTGGTACGTCAATAAATATGTGAGATGGGCAGTTTGGAAGTCTGACTTCATTCAGCTTAGAGAGGAAGAAGTGTGAATTAGTCTCAGACTAGGCATCTCTATGCATTAATCATAATATTCTACTTTGATATTCAGTCGAGCAGTAGAACACATGATACTGCAGTATGTGTAATTTAGTTAACAACTGCAAATTGAGAGATTTGTATATAAAGCCAGATGAAATTTTTCATACCAAAATTTCATTTGCTGACAATGCAATTTTGGATCACCTGGGACTGCTTGCAAATTCACACTAGAATTTGGCCAGTAAGCTTCAGCCAATGAATATAGAAAATCCCCTAAAACATGAAACACTTTAAAAAAATATAGTATTTTATAATGAGATATGCTACTTTTTTATTTTAAAGTCATATGTTATCTCCAGATTTGGTTAACTCTTTAAGATGGCATGAAAGTATATTAAAATGTAATTAAATAATATTGGATTTCAAAGCTTTTAAATTTTACCCAGCAATCATTATTACTTTCTATATTGATCAGTAAGAATCCACAGCCTTTTCTCATTAGCAGATCTTAAACAATTAGCTTTTAAATATCACATATTTGTTCACCTTCTTTATTGAAATGAAGAATCTATTTCTTCACATTTAATTTTAGGAAATGCTCTGCATTACCAATATACCAGATGCAGCTTGAATTTTGCATATTTACAAATAGGCTCTATCACTACCTGCTGCTAGTGGGTACATCATGTGGGAGGGGAACCTGGACTATTCCTTGAACAGCACAACTGAGGAATAAAAGCATACAACTTAAAGGTGCTTCAAATTCTGAAGCCAAATTATAAGTGTGCTTAATTCTCATACAGTAACTCTAGATGTTGATTTACAAAGACAAGGAGGATTTTGTGAATTACAGGAAAGATTGCTAGTGAACATAATATTAGGACTTTCAAAATGCCTTTTATGAGATTCCTCCTGAAAAACTAGTAAAGCAATTACGTTTTCATGGGATTGGAGGAAACGTCCTTTCGTGATCTGAAGTGTGATTACAGGATTACATGCAAAAGAAAAGGCAAAACTCACTTTTCAGGGTGGAGAAGCTCTCAGGAACTGGATGTGAGGCTGCCTTCATTCAACATTTCACCAGTGACCTGGAGAGGGCAGCAGACAGCAAAATCCTCACATTTGTGGAGGTTGGCAGGCAAACTATGCACTCCTGGTGGGGAACGGAGTGAGGGGTTAAAAAGGTGGCAGATGTGCCTCAGTGCAGATAAAAGTATGGTTAGTATATCTAAGTCACGCTTACACGATATTGTGACCGAAACAGGCAGTTAGAGCAGTCAGGAAAGGGCTCATGCTGCCAACACTGGCAAGTCCCTGAAATCATTGGCAAGAAGCAACAAAACTGTCAGGGCACCATAGGAAAGGGTCCCGGTTACAAAACAGATGACATCTTGGGGTGCTGCAAAGGACTGCAGCAAGCCCTGTGCCTTGCATGCAGGCAGATCTGGTCCCATGCAGCTCATCTTGGGCAGAGAGGCCTCAGACACGACAATGAAGTTTTCAAGGAATGGAGCCATTGTCTTGCACAGGAAGACCAAAAGTCTCAGACTGTTCTGTGTGGGCGAAGGTGGGTTACAAAGTGACAATAAGCTGAAAGGGAAACTGTCATTCACCGAGTCTCACAATGTGGGAGCTGAGGGTCACTTGAGTCAACTAGTAGGAGAGGAGTTTAAAAGAGATGAAAGATGTACTGCTCTACATATCAAGGTTTAAACTTCTGGAATTTGGTGCCCTAGGACATTGTGGTTCTTATCATAGAATCATAGAATGGTTTGTGTTGGAAAGGACCTTTAAAATAATCTAGTTCCAACCCTCCTGAATGGACAGGGACATTCCCCACTAGACCAGGTTACTCAAAGATAAGTTACTCAGCTAACCTGGTCTTGAACACTTCCAGGGATGGGGCATCCACAACTTGCCTCGGCAAACTGTATCTCACCACCCTCACACTAAAGAATTTATTCCTATTATCTAATCTAAATCTCCCTCTTCCAGTTTAATGTTGTTATTGCTTGACCTCTCACTCCCTACCCTTGTTCAAAGTCCCTCCCCAGCTTTCCTGTAATCCCCCTTCAGGTACTGGAAGTCTGCTATGAGGTCTTGTGCTGGTTTGGCAGGATTTTTGGTAGTAGAGGAAGGGCCACAGGAGTGGCTTCAATAAGAAGCTGAGAAGCTCCCCATGCTCCAAAACCAGCCAAGGAGCCATTAGAGGGACAATAGATGCACCTCTGTGATTAACATACAAAAGCACTGAGATAACACCTGAGCAGAGCAAGCAGAGAAGGGCAGAAGAGCTGTGCTGGAGGAGAAGAGCTGTGCTGGTGGTTGGTGAGGAAGAAGGGGAAGCAGGTACCCAAGCTGAAGTTTCCCTGCAACCCATGGCGAGATGGCAGCTGTGCCCCTGCACTCATGGAGGAACGTGGTGGAACATTCCCTGAAGGTGTCAGGAGGGGTGAACTTGGCCAATGGACTCAGATTTGCTGCCAGTGGACTAGGATTATGCAGCTGTGGAAGACCCCGGCGCCAGGGGAGGTGACTATTCCCGAAGCAGCCCGTGACTCTGTGGGAAGCCCAGGCTGGAGCAGCTCTGGACCTCGTGGGAAGGACTCATGAAGGAGAGGTTCGTGGAGGACTCTCTCCCATGGGAGGGACCCCGTGGGGAAGCAGGGCAGGACCGTAAGGAATCCTTCTTCATGAGGAGGAAGGAGCAGCAGGAACCACCAGCCTGTGACCTGACTCTAAACCCCATCCCCTGTCCCCCTGTGCCGCTGGGGGGAAGGAGGGAGAGAAACTGGGAACAAAGTGATTTGGGCCCAGGAAGAAGGGAGGGGTGGGGTAACATATGCAAGCCCTGCTCTGTGTGTTGTCTGTGTCCTGTGTGTGTTTGATTAGTGTGAAATTAAATTATTATTTTTTTCCCAAGTTCAGTCTTTTTTGCCCAGGACCTTAATCAGTGAAGAACCCTCCTTGTCCTTTGTCTCGACCCAAGGGCTTTATTGTCGTGTTAGGCACAAAACCATGACAGCCCTTCTCTTCTTCAGGCTGAACAACCCAACTCTCTCACCCTGTCTTCATAGGAGAGGTGCTTCAGCCCTCAGATCATCTTCGTTGCCCTCTGCTCTTGCTCCAACCGCTCCATGTCTTTCCTGTGTTGGAGACTGATGCTCTCAGCAAGCCCAAAAAAGGCCCAGGCAAACTGTCTTCAGATCCCTCAGCAGATGGTCATACTGCCTAACCTTCCTCAGTCCAACAATGGTGAATACTGAGGGAATGTGCTGCAGGAAGCAGCTAGGCTCAGGTGCTCTCCTTACCTAACCTCTCCTATTGCCAGTGCTGGGGACAAAGCATTTGTTCTGGATGGTTCCAGCACAGGACCCAGCAGGGATGTTTTCCTATTCTTATATGCCTAATTTTCAGTGACATGTGGGCTGGTCAATCCGTATGGTACTGAAAGGAGCTTAGAAGAGCTGTCACAGCTGTACAGGGTGGGTTCAGTAGCAGACTAAGGGGCTTTACAAGGGGGGAGGAGAAGAGAGCTGGTAATTGCTTATATTCACAGGGTTCCCACATGGGAGTTGGGCACAATCTAAACTTTTCTCTTGTTGCCTTTATTTTATAGTGGTGAGGACAAGATTTTTGCTGAGAATGTGTGTGAAAGTCATGGAGTGACAATGAGTAGTCTGATCGTGTTCATTTTTACGATAAAGGGTGGGGTTTTCTGTCACTTCTCAGAAGTCCTTTCTTGGAGATGGTAGCAGTTCCTTCTGTGGTGCTTTTTTATATACAGAATAAGCTGAGAATTAGGAAAGATACATTCCTGTCTGAGTCATCAGCCCTGTTCAAATGATAGCTCAAAGCTGTATTGTGCTGGAAATGCCCACAACTGTGGAAGCCAATTTGAAAAGTACTTATTCCTTAATAAATAATTATGAGTAACTCTAGAGGACAGGGATTGAGCTGCCACAAGACACCTTTCTTGGAGTAAAAGCCATCTCACAATGTCAGATGCTTTGACTGCCTCTGGGGTGCCAATATTGCCTGTAGGAGATAAACGAGTATGCATTGAAGGCACAATAATATGAAAAACTCGTCTGCAGAGACTTTATGTGAGTAAGACAGCCGAAAACAATCCACAAGCCTGTAGAAAAGGAAAAAAAATACTGAGGTTTATGATGAAAAATACATTTCAAAGGCTTAGAGATCTAATACACCTCTCTTTTCCACCATAGTTTTTTGTGAGATTTCTGGAACATGAAGCCAGATGTTGCTGCCAAATCTGCAGCCACAGGGGGCTCCCAAATCATAAAAAAATTAAAAGCTCTTTATTCCATTAACATCTTCAGATTTATAGAATTACTGTGCTAAGGACTGGCTTGATGCTAAGCACCCTCCCACAGTTCAACCGGCTGTTGAGAGAACAGTCACTGGTTGTTTTCCCCTCCAAACTGGATATATCTGAGAACATCACAACTATAAGACTTCCTGCTCAAGTGATCTTTCAATGTCTCACCCCAGCACCTCCATTTGCACTCCTCTGTGCTGAGTGTAATGAGGGATTTTTCAGTTTATCGACAAAGCTGCAAGATCCATGCTCAGGCAGACAAAAGCCAGGATTACTTTTCAGATTCTAGCTACATTTTAGGGTGGAAATATTGATTTGGCAAAAGGAATAAGGTGTTACTTATAGTTTTAGAAGAAAACACATACACACACAAGCCCCACAATAAGCAAACAAAAAAACTAACAACAATCCAAAAAGCACCACCAAAAAAACTACACTTGAGTTGCACTTGGAGTCTCACTAGCAGCCCATGCAGAACAGATCACTGCCAAAACCTCCTCTGGAGCAGGTCCTTGGTTATAAGCATATAAGCAAATCATTACATTTTGCAGTCTTTTCCATGTGGCCTCAAAGCTTGTATTGCTGTAGATCTGTGTTGCTCCACTGACACACAGTGCAGATGGTTTACACATCTGAGCCAGATTCTGCCTCATTTTGGGTTTTTTCTCTTAACTTTCTTCTTCATTTCCTGTTCCTCCAAACTGATGCACATTCACTCCCATTCTGTTTGCAGTTTTTATGCATCACATTCTGCTCTTAGTTACAGTAGTAAAAATCTGGTGTTGGATTGACACAAATTTATCTGGTAAGAAGTGCTAAGCTGTGTTATTGAGGTTACTTTCACCAGGTAGGGTGGATTCTACCATTCCTGCAGTAGTACTGACTTTGCAGCTGTTGGCAGGGCTGCACCTTCAATGACTCCCTAAAATCAGGTAACACAAGTCAAATCTGCATTTTCAGTTAAGTCTGTAGATCTTGGAGAGGCAGTAACACTGAGGGAGAGGTGACAATGAGGAGTTTCAACAGTAACCTCTTAGCCAGCTGGAGCCACAACAGCAAATCTAGCTATGGCCTAAACTGCTGTTTCCCTTCTTTCTCCTTTTATTTTTTATCAGTTTATTTCCTTCATTACTTAAAAAAATTCTGAACATTTTTGTCTTTCATCTCCTTCAGAAATGCAGCCACAGAAATGGGGCTAATGAGAGAGATTCAAAAATAAGTAGAAATGCATGAATGTACAGATCTATTTATGTTCCTATTTGTATTCCAGATGCTTTATCAGGATTTCTTTCTTCAGTTCTATTTTCTTTTAACTCCCTGTTAATGTTTTCTTTTTTTTCCAAGCCAATAGTATGCCAGAGGTTGTATTAAGTTCACTGTGGAGTAGAGATGCCAGTCAGATAATTATCATGGTTATTTCTAGTAAACCAGAAATGTACGTATACTTAGTTCCTTCCAAATAGACTCAGATGACAAATATTCAAAGCAACTTCTGTTAGCTGATTAGCAGCTGAACATTTTAAAGAGTTTTGCCCTAAGAGGAGAAAAAGAATTCCACTTAAAAGGCTTTATTGATTACAAAAATACTTAAATGATCGAACAGGTTAAAATAGTAACGAATACCAAAAGGCTAGATGATGCCTCCAGTTATACCACATAAGTGAGTTTAAAAAATGGAGATGAGCCAATTCTATAAACCAAGAGTAAACCAGGCTGACAAGATTATGGCTCAGAGGGAAGAATGGGCTTCATTAATTCTAGTTTTCTGCAGAATCCTGATTTTTTTCTGCTCTAGCCTTAACTGCATAATTGTTCAACACAGTTTCCTGGCAGATTCAGCTCTTTTCCTTATGTCTATGTATATTTCCAGGGCTCTTTACACAGAAAAATAAGTTTATGAAGCTATGCAACATTAATGAACTTTCAACATTACTTTGCATCACATACACATATTACATCTTCTTATTAAATGATAATCCCAATACATATTGGCTGAAATAAGATTATTGAGAGCCCATATGGATTGCCAACAAGCCTTCCATGGCTCCACACTCGGTAGCCTTCTGTCATAGTTCTACTCAACCAGTGCAAGTAGCAGTGGAAAATAGGAGCCTTTTCTTTTTCTAAGAGAGGAAGCAGCAGGATAACCTATAATATCTACATTAATGTGCAGGGCACAGTAACTTAGTGAGTAGGCAGGGCTTGCCACAATTCTCTGTTCCTGCCTTTTCACTGCTCTTTGCAAAGGTCGTTGTCACTAGTTTCACTGGGACTGTGAATTCAGGGATAAATATGAAATGGAGATGCATACTGGAGTTTGCACTCTGTAGAGCACATTTCAGGCTCTCAAGTGTCTTACATTGCATCAATCTCTTTAGAGCTCTTGTTTCAGGCCCTTAGGCAGATGACATTGCATCAATTTCATATTGTAAAGCTTTTATTCTTCCTCTAAATCTTTCTGTAACGGCAAGAAACTTGCCATTTCTTTTTTATGAAAATGCAAATTGTGATGTAATCATATGGCACTGTGAGCTGAAGCCCAAAATAGCTGTATTATACTGCCTTCACCATAAAATTACTGAAGGATTTACAGTATTCCCTAAATGTTGCTAAGGAGGAACAGCACTACTAGCACGAGAGCTAACATTATTGTAAGTCATTTAAACAGTACAGGGATTACATGCTCCTCTGTGCGTGGCACTGTGTCAGCTCAGGTGCTTCTGGAGCATTTCAGTTCAAGGAACCTCAGACTGGCAGCTGTGGGATGGTTGTTTTTTCACAGAGGATGTTTTTTACGGAACCCAGTAGGCCACTGTCCTTTCATGCTCTGAGACAACACTGAGAAATAGAAGACAGTTATGCCATTATGGAAACCCAAGCCTTCCTTGGCAGTATGCCTGTGGAGACTTGGGTCACCTGGCTGGGATTCTGCACATGCCCAGCAGTGTCAGGAGTTCCTGCTGCGTGTTCAGCGAAGCAAGAGATCAAAGGCTTCTAGAAACACAATATTCACTGTCCTTTGTTTTTATATTATGCTGACAAATGCTATCCCACATCAAGGAAGCACCCACCAAAAGTGTATTTTTTTTTTTAATTTTTTGGTTTTTTAAGTGTAAAGGCTCTAGTTCTTACAAGTTCAAACCTGATATTAATGATTGTTGACAGTCTAAATTTGCCAAAACTGGTGTTCAGGTTCTTAAACTACTATCTTTTTTTTTACATTGCATTGCACAGAGTAATTTCAGTTCAATTCTTTCTGGGAAGTAGGTTGAAGAACTTGCAAGGGGTAATATGTCGACCTCAATGTAGATTGTTCATCACCCAAAAAAAAGAAGTCTCAATTGTATGGGTGGAAACAGTGATTTGGCTTAATATTTTACATAACTGAACAAGTCTAATTCCCTTCGTACTTTACATTAACAGAATCAGCTTTGAAAATAATTATTTCCCTCTACAGTAAATCTCTGATACTTGTTTCTATTCTGTTATCTGCTAAGAAGGAATTACGAGCTAGGTCTTTTAATATTTTTATTCATAATATGGTTCAAGCTATGCTTTTTGTAAGGGTGCTGTGCTACTTTTGAAAAAATAATCTAGAGACAGAGTTGGTAGCCAATCTATGTTTCAGACAAAGCAAACCTGAAACCTGTGTGATGGTAAGGAATATCTGTTGTAATTTTGTGACCATCAATGCTACATTTGCTTGTATTGTCCAGCTGGGTCTTTTTCTAATCCGTAAATAGATTGAGATTCGGGGGGGGGGCGGGGGAATTTCCAGAGGCACTGGGAAAAAAATCCTCCATTTTCTGAAGTACCATACCTTATGAAAACTGAGCGGAGAGCTATAACCATGATTCCCCTCCCTCAGCCTTTGTTTATAACATTTCAAGTGTTAAAACTGGAACTTGTGCTAGCAGAAAAGGAGAAAATCAATTTTGAAATCCAGTACGAGATGGTGCAAAACCCTTTGGACACAGCACATAAAATAAAATTATTTTATTCTTTCAGAAGCTGGAAAAACGGCTTAGATCTGCAAATCCTGCACATTCACTCTGCTTTCTGCTCTCAGGAGGATGGTGGATACCTGTGCCATCATGTGGAGCTGGGATACTCAAGAACTCAAGAGCCCTACAGCTGCCTGGGATCTTGCAGGTTGTGCTTCTGTAAGGTTTGCCATTCTTCTGAACAGTTTTTAACTTGCTACAGTAAATCTTGTGATTTTCAGGGAAATCTAATTTAACTTCACCCATTGAATTTCTTTTCCTCTTAACTGCCACAGAATAAAGCTATATTTTTCTCCTGGTTCTAAATATTCTTTTCTTTTTCATGCTGATTATTTTGGGTTTTTTCAGCACCAAGTGTTTTAAAACATCAGTGGCAGTACTGTTGGTCTAAAAGAAGCACTGAGAAAAAATATGTTTTATCAGATAGATGAAAAACCAGATATTCTTTCAGGCAATTAAAAACTGGCTAAGTGTTTTAATTAAATAATACTTTAGGTCTCCTTTGAGAACATAAGGTGACTTGAAACCAGCTGTGGTTTTTGTCACTTTTGAAATTAAACAGCATAAAGAGGCTTTGAACAATCCTAACACAATAGCCTCTGTCATCCCAAATGTTTGTTTTCTACTGTAAGGTGGCTATTATTGTTTTTTAGTCCTCAATGTTCACTCACTTATTCCTGGCATCCTTTCCCCATGATTCTGGCCTGGCCTGATTTTCTTCCTCCCATAGGCTAAAAATAAGCATAGTCTTTATATAGGACTTGCCTGTGATTTTTAAACTTAGTCAGATAAAAGCATACTTAATGTGTACAATAAATTATTTTTACAAAATATTATTTTAGCTATACATTTTTTTAAATGCTGTTAATAAATATACCCATTTTGCTCTCTATTTCTCTTGCCTTTATTCTCTTCTCATTTCTGAGATCAATGTGTTTTCTTATAACGGCTGGTCTCTCTGCCTATACATAATGTACCACTGCATTTCAGCAGCTTCAGATCTTTACAGTGTTCAAAAGGTTTTCAGCAAGAAAAGACAAGAAGATTCTTGTAGACAAAAAAGATTCTTGTCTACAAAAAAGATGTGACACCAGTTTATATGTCTCATGCTCTTTTGTATCCATTGTGCCTCAGCCCTGACCTTACAGATTGGAATTTGTAGCTGATGGACTGCTTGATAACTTTTGATTTTCCTAGAGTGTCAAGACTAACTCATGGCCCATGCCAGGAACCATCAGTCCCTCAATTTTTACAAGGGTTAATGGCTCACAGGCACCTGACTATCAACAGTAGGAACGTGATATTTTAAATTGCTGCCTTTCTTGTCCATTCCAATTCTTACCCCTATCAAATGAATGTGTGTCCATTAATCAACAAAACAATCAGGATGAAAAATTATTATTTTCCCTTCTGTTGCTTTGGCAGAATCAAGTCCAATTTGTCTTATGCTTGCAGGCTCTGGGCAGCTTAATGAAATGTTGACATGCACTAATGATAGGCAGAGAACTGCAGCACTTCTGTTCACGGCGTTACTGTCTTTAAACTGAGATCAGCTTACTATAGCTAGGGCTTTCAACTACTACAGGCAAAATACAGGACATTTTGAAGCAGATTCTTCAGGTTTTAAGCATTGAGAAATGTGATATTAATATACTACAGAGATTTTGCACATTGTTACAGTATAAAATTTAACACCTGTGATGAAAAGTAGCAATGAGTATATGAAGCTATAGGTGTCTGCTGTGCCTTACAGAAGAGTTAAAAACCATCAGCTAAAGTCCCAAGGTTTTCTCAGTCTGATTCCACTATTTCACAGCTAGGCTGCTGAGCTTTGCTATCAGTGGTGTCACAACAGCTACAGTGACAACACGTTATTAACGTAAGAGGCATAATTATAAAAATAAATATCTGGATTGACTAAGTTATGCTGCTTCTCACAGCTGCAAATGGAACATACCAATTCCAATTTGCGTAAACTCCTCAACACACAAGGATCGGGTACAGATTGGTTTGGATCAATGTCAGAAAGTCTAGACTTTAATTATGCATATTTTTTCATTGCCTAGAAGACTTACAACAATTTGTTTATTGGATGCAATTTTATGTAAGAATTTCCATTTCCTACAGTTTCCTACTAAATTTTGCTGAAGTGAAACATTGACTTCTGGGAATTATTTGGATGGCAGGTAACATGCATGTATATTGAGTAGAAGCTAGTAGGGGATCTCTTTTAGTAACATTTTAAGAAGCTCTCCAAGGAGATTTTCTCTGGATAGAACTGCCAGTAGGAAGCAGCTTGCTTTTAGCAGAGCTATGGACTGCCAGCAAAGTGCTCGTGCTGCGATCACAACACTTGGATTAAACAAGAAGACAGATTTAAAGTTCTGAGTCATGTGAAGAGGGTTATGTCCCTGCATGTTTCTTTCTTGCCACTTGTGTGGCAAGAAGAAGAGTAAAAACTACATAGGTTAACCACAAAAAGGTTATGTGGCGCTTATTCAAGATTGCCAGGTACTTCTCTGTTTTTCATAAATTGGAGAGTGTCTTCATCTCCAGCACAGCAAGTAGCTTGCAGACGATTATCAGCAGTCGCTTACAGACACCCCCACAATTATAGAAACATCATTATACTTTGCCAGGCATAAGACAGCACAGTCCTCTCGTCCTATTCTGCTGCAAGAACTACATTTTGTTTTCCTTCCCACTCTGGTTACCAGACCATAGTGGAGTACTTGAACAACCAAGAGAAAAAGATAATACTAAGCTGGGTTTGCTTCACCAGACCTACTGCCTGAAGAGTCAAAAGTCAGTTAGTTAGACACTGGAGGTGTCGCTTTAAGAAGAACAAAAAGAAGTGCATTCCCATGCATTTTTGCCACTGGAGTGGAGAGACTCATCTTCCCCAAACCTGTGCAGAAGCTGTGCCCTCATGGAAGCATCCAGGATACAGAAATCTGGCAAGCAGGTGTGATAACTTACGAAAAGTCTTTGCAAGAAGCCCTGCTCTATCTTCTAGACACTCTTCATTTACCATCAGATTGTATTCACTTAGTGGAAACATCAAAAGGAGACCAAGTTTTTACCGTACTGTGGAGGAGGCACACATTAGTCAGTAAGAGGTGGTGGACACAAACTTAGAGCAGAATCAGCTTTGCAACTAACATGCACTTTTCCTCTTCTAGGATTCAATATCATCACTGATCATTGATACAAATGCCCTCCCCCTCAACTCCTCCTCTATATTTGCTCTACTAGTCTGAGGTCTCTTCCTTTCTAGTTTTACTATTGATGTTTTTTTTTTTCCTCAGAAAATCCAAAACCTCATGTCTTATACAAGCTGACCTACCTTGGTCCCTTCACAATGGAACAGAAGGCTATGAAAATTACACCTTTTAGGAAGTTCCAAAAAATGACTGTCACCATTTGACTCAGGTCCGACAACAATGCTCTCGATCCCCTCCCACCCAGGTAGAGAGAGAAAAAGAGAGAGACTTGGCTGGATTGAAATCTAAACTACACAGCTTTAATTAAACACTAATGAATGATATAAGAAAATATATAAAATTATATACAAATATGTTCAGGTATGAGCAAAAGCCTCTCGCCTCCCCCCACCCCCAGCAACTCCCACAGCACTCCCCTCCGCTGGAGCAGTCCCGAAAAATCCCGGAGCTGCTGCTGGAGAAAGCGGAGAGTGATGAGGGTCAGGAGAGCTCGAGCCTAAGGGTCGACGGTGATGGATGGATGGACGGAGTCCTCCCCGGACACCGGCCATGGACAGAAGAGAAAGGAAGACGAAGAAGGAAGGAAGTTATCTTCTATGACATCTGACCTTCCTCTGAGGTTATGTAGATATATGGAATGGAATATCTCTGGCCAGTTTTGCTGTCTGTCTAACTTAGCCTCCTACGGAGGGGGGGGGGTCATAGATCTCCCTGTAGTGTCTGAGCCAGCAGAGTGAAGGTGCGACCTTGAAGCCCCAGCAGTTAGAAAAACACTCCAATGTCTTATCAGCCTAGCTAGAACAGAATGTTGCTAGTTAAAAGAAAGCTCACTGAAGAAAAAAAAATCAGTAAAAAGGAAAATTGGCTTAATCCTGGCTCAAACCAGGACAATGACTTTGACAGTTAAAATGCAATTGCAACATAGTACTTAATTGCCTGGTATCTTCCCCAGCACTCCTCAATCAAAGCACACTTGGCAGGTAAGATCCAATACAGCAAACATATCTTTCCAAAGAAACCTTATGCATCACAGACACTGAGAAAATATTTAAAAAGAGAAAGTGGATGTCCTGGTTTGAGCCAGAATTTAGCTAATTTTCTTTTTACTGATTTTTTTTTCCTCAGTGAATTCTTTTCAACAAGTGTGCTCCTTAAATTAGCAGCCAGTTTTCCAGCCAATGGACTGATAATGCTTAAATGTTTATAGTTACTACCGAGAGACCAAGGACGCTTTGCTCTGCTTGTTGCTCTGCTGCTGCTTCAGACACTAAAGGAGCAGAATAGTTGTATCTGCAACCCTCCCATAGGGAACAATGGACTAGACAGATGTCAAAGTTGGCCAGATTATTCCATTGCCATATACATCACACGTGGTGTAAATTCAGGAATCACTGAAATCAAGCTCTCTTTTTTCGTCCATGGCCAGCATCCAGGGAGGACTCCATCTATCCACCACTGTTGATCCTGTGCATTCCTGACCCTCATTAACTCTACTCTCAGGTCCTGTCTGCTCTGCCACTATCTCCAGCAGTGGTCTGGGTCCTTATCAGGACTGCCCGAAGCTCAGAGGAAGTGACATGGGAGTTGGGGTGGGGCAATAGGGTTTTGCACATTCCTGCACATTCCTTCTCTCCTTATTCTCTCTCTCTCCTTTCCCTGTCTGGGTGGGAGGGCGAGGGTCATTCATTTAATTGACAATCCTACAATGAACTGTGACAGTGGAGTAAAAAGATAAAAGTGCAGTTTCATTCCATCAACCTTCTTCCTTTGATGAGTTTCTGGGATGGAAGATGAGTTAAGTGTGATGCACCTACTAGTTGTCTTACTCCTAATCTGTGTGTATTTACTTTCTCAATCATTTCCTTAATGCAAAGAATAGTTATACTTTCTCCTTCCCCATTTCTCCCAGACCTGAACAGGATTCAATATCAAATACAGTGATACAAATTAACTAGGACCCACAGGGGATGATTTCAGCAAATGCCTGCTGTGGGGCCTCCTACTCTTGTAAGGATATGTGGCCAAAGGGTGCTGAGTGAAACAGGTTTTTGTCTTACTCCTCTCCTGCTAACTGCCAGATGTACCTTTAGCAGTATGTCTCTCTAGCCTTGCCAACTTCATTCTTCGTGACATCCCAATAAGTGGTGGCTATTGCTCTGGGACTCTGGTTTCTGCTTTCAGGCTGGCTTTGCTTGTCCACTAGAGCCTGACTTCAGGGAGTGCATCATGCCATCTCCATGGCAGGTTGACAGTTTTTCAGGCATTTCTTGAACCTGATTGAGGCAGAGCTTACCAATGGGACAGCGTACACTGCTCCTGCCAGCAAGGAGAACCCGGCATGTTTCTTGCCCCCTGGGCCAGACCCTCCCTGGGCATTCACCACCTGTGCAGTGAAGTCCTGCTGCTTTTCCCTGAGCAGATAAATGGAGGGTCATAGCCAGGGCAGAGAAGGAAAGGTATGCATCCTGCACTCATGTGAGGGACATCAAGAGGAGGCAAATACATCACAACTTCCATAATTCCTGCTACCACTTCTTCCTATGCAGCAGGCTAAGCAGGCAGTAATGGCAGCAGAAAGGTAGGAAGGCTGGGGGCCAGAAATAGAGAGGGGAAGAAGAGAAGGAAGTTGGAGATGTGGAAATGCCATGTCTTCCCTACACTGAAGTTCTGTGTTCAAATATCACCCATTATCTCATCTTCCCACTGCGAGTTAAATTAGGGTGAATGTGGTGTGTCCAGACTGCACAGCCCAAGCATGGCTTTGGTTTTTTACTTCCTTCCACTGCATATTCAAGTTCATTCTCAAGCTGGGCCAAGGAACATAACTGGCTGGATCAAGTAGCCTGAGACGAAGGAACTGTCCATGGGTAGTCCTGTGTTTTCATCCCAGCTCTTTCACAACACCTGAGCGTTGCATTGTGTTCAAGAAATGCAGGGGGTGGTAAATTATCATTATTAGAGTATAAATATAATATATATGTATATAGCCTAGTTTAGTTAGTTTATAGTTGAACAAATAGAAGTGATCATTATAGGCAGCTGAGGTCAGCTTTGTTTTAGTTAAATCAGTTTGAAATTTTGGTATCAGAAAATATCAGAGGAACAAGATAGAGAACGGGGGCTTCTACAGACAGAAATAGAGAAAGCAGCCTGAGTACCTAGCAGCTGACAAACATTCTATCTTACTTAAACTTCAGATGGTACGATCATATCCAAATGCCTTTTACAGTTTGACCTATCTCGTAACCTCAAGTGAGATAATGAAAGAGAGGTATTGCACTCTGTTTGTACTCCTCTGACCCTGAGCTGTGCTCAGGCAGAACTTCCTGTCCAAAGATTTCCAAACCCTTCTTGAAATACAGTCATGGAACCTAGGTAAGGCAAAACAATGTCAAAACAGGTAGTTTCCTTCTTAGCATTTCATTGGCATAACCTACTCCTGATTTTATGTATCTACTTTTTACACTTGCTTTTATTTTCTTTCTGTATTCACAGAATCATAATTTGCATACAGCAGTTCAGCATACGACTGCCAGGGTCACATCTGAATCACAGTGTTCTTTATTTACGGATTCTGCTGCATGATTAGACAGCAGACTACAATTTTTTTTACCTGTTGCCATGAAAACCTCGTCTTTGGGGATAATTCCCTGAACTCTTGATTTTCCAGCTTGAATTCCACGCCTAGACTGGTGGAGGGCTTTGATGGCTTCTGAGCTAATGCAGGTAAAGAAGGCCAAGTGGGGAGCTACAGCTGGGCTTCAGGGAGTGAGGAAGTACCCACTCCATCAGTCTATTTAACACTTGCAGGCTTAGGATAGACTTCGTTTCACTCCTTTTTTTTTTTGTTCTGCTAGCTTTTGGTGCATTGGTGCTGCTCTCCTGTGCCCAAGGGACTCTTTCCATTAGGATGCTTCATATCTTGAATTATAAGACAAGCCAGAAGTGCCTTACTGACCTTTCCCCAGCCAGGACTGCAGTGTGTTTCCCCTGTTTTCTCATCAAATCCATGCTAGAGGCAGCTTAAGAGCGATTAAAAGCCAAACAAAATGTGTGAATCCTTTGCAGCCCTTATCTAATAATTAAACTATACCTTGTAAACTCCTGGGACTTTTTTTCAGTCGCGTCCAGTGATAGGACAAGGGGCAATGGGTGCAAAATGAAGCATAGGAGGTTCTATGTAAAGATCAGAAAAAACTTTACTGTGAGAGTGACAGAGCACTGGAACAGGCTGCCCAGAGAGGCTGTGGAGTCTCTTTCGCTGGAGATATTCAAAACCCACCTGGACACATTCCTGTGTGATGTGCTCTAGGTGACCCTACTCTGGCAATGGGGTTGGACTAGATGATCTTTCGAGGTCCCTTCCAACCCCTAGGATTCTGTGTGATTCTGTGTGACTTGGTGGATCTCAGAAAGTCCTCAGCAGCTGTAACTTCCCACTGCTGAGTCAGCAGCTGTCATGAACCTTCCTCTTACTAAATCTCCCTGAGTGGATCTTACTAATTTTAGGTTTGCATATTAAACAAAGACCCAGAAGCAGGCTGCAGTACGGGCAACAGGCAGAAACAGAATCCTCTCTGATTATCTGTAATCCTTGTATTTGTGGATTGAGTTTTCCTTGCCAAAATTCCCGTAGCTCTAGTGCTATGACCCTGGCTCCTGAACGGTGCAAAAAGATGTGTTAATTACTTTTTCTGTAACATCTGTAACGTGCTGCTGCTAGCTATGTTGGTTTTGTTTATCAGTACAGATGTTCCCTGAGCTCATCTGGAAAGTTCTTGTTACTTTTTCAGCATTCTCTTCTTGCTGATATCAACCCTGTCTTATACTTCTTCCTTTTGTCCTCCATCAATTGTATTTGGGAAGACCGTTGTGACAACCTTCAAGGTTTGGATTTGCTTCCATTTTACAGTGTCATGTTTTCCTGAATGACAATTCCTGCAAATCCGTGGACAGGTTACTTGAGTGGAAAGGTAAGTCAGGAAGGGTACTCCAGACATCCCTTGCCTCATGATGAAGCTATCTTTGTCAAAATGCAAAACTGAACTCCTGCATTGGTAATATTTTGAAGATAATGACCTTTAGAGTTTTATTAGAATTTTTTTTTTTTACAGAAAGGAAGGGATGTATTTGACTGTTGCTATGTATTGTTGTAATGCATGATATTTTAGAAATACTTCAGCATGGAAGTTTCTAGAAAAAAGGGTCAATTTTACAACCATTTTCCAGAAGAGTAGACTGTCTTTTCAGTGAGAAGTAACAAAAGCACTGAGTACAGACAACTGAGTTAGTTAAGAAGTCTGTCTTCATGTCAAATAAAAAGTAAATTGTTATCTTTCTAAAAGGTCTCTTGACTGCCAGTAGTGCTTATTTCAGCTTATTTCAGCTGACAGTAATAGCAGTTTTCTAAATGTAATTTAGTTCTATCTGATGCTTGACTATGTAGAGCCAGGTCGTAAGGAATGCTGAGAATTTTCTGTGTTCCTATGACAGTCAATAAAATTATGAGTCATTTATCCCCTTTCAAAAAACTGGACTTTGAACTGTCCCACATGCAAATATACTCCAATTTTTCTTTTCGTTTTGAGGATGGGTCATCTAGCCAGTAAATCCATTGGCTTGAAGAGTGCCAGCAACAAAGCAGTATAATTTATCAGTATTAAGACATAAAAGGTCTGTTATAATGAGTTTAATCCTCGGGACATCCTACTCTGATAGAAGCACACTACAGTTATCCCCTGTAATAATCTGGAGATCAAAAGTGGTAGCCAAGGTGCACAATCATGAGCAGTGACTTTGATTCCAGAAACGCAGAGCTTAGCTGCAGCTCCTGGGACTTTAATGCAGGATCTCCAGTGCATAGGTTGGCAGAGACACATCCTGCTGTGGCTCCTGTTTTCTGTGTTAGAAATGAATGTCTGCCAACAGACTTCCTTTCTCTTGCAGCACCAGTGCTAAATGCATCTCTTTGCCAACAATTTCTTATGGATAGATTTCAGTGTGAGAAAGAAGGGTGCCCCTGCAGTACCCACTCATCTAATTGCTTGTAGGAGTAAATGTTCTGTGTATCCTTTATTTTCCAGCCCCCTCCTTTAACGGTGAGCTAATCCCCATTCCAGGAGGACGTTTCATGTGCTTTAATTTTGTTTTGAGCAGAAGTTCTGCCCTGACAACCTACAGCCGTCATGGCTTGGGGAAACCTGTTAAAACTTCTCCCACATTTCCTCCCACAAGGCGCAGTTAGCTGTGCTCTGGATAGAGGGTGACTAACTCTCACTTTCATAGAATCATAGAATCATGGAATGGGTTGGGTTGGAAGGGACATTAAGAACTTCTAGTTCCAATCCCCCTGCACAGGCAGGGACAACTTCCACTAGACCAGGTTGCTCAAAGCCTTGTCCAGTCTGGCCTTGAACCCTTCCAGGGAAGCAGCATAACTTTATCCATCTGTAAAATTTAAAACACCACATTCCAGAAAAGCATGGCTCAAGGAAAAGAAATTGAGGCCTAAAAATGGAGACGTAAAACAACAAATGAAAAAACAAACAAACAAACAAAACCAAACATTATTTGAACCAGAAGTCTTCCCTGCATGGATTTTTAATTCAATTTTGGGGCAAGAGAAGCTTCTGAAACAGAGATCTGTACTATAAGATAAATTGTCTGGGGGAAAAAAAAGAGTTTCCAAGAGTTTACGCCTGAATTTTAAAAATGCTACTTGCTTGGGCAGCACTGATTCCAACTCCTGTCTTTCAGGTTTTGTAATAGATAGATAGATAATTTAAGTTTACATTCTTGGAATGCAGGTCCTTTCTTAAAGTGAGATATGTGAGACAGCATCAATAATACCTTGAGCTGCATTTATAGTTTGACAGTTACTCCCCATGACAGATCTCTGTCCCTTGAAAAAAGCAGATTAAATATTAGTGGGAGTAGGAGGCTCCTTAGAGGAGTAAGGGAAAGCAGTAATACAGAGCAAAGATGCCAGATGAAGGAGCTGACATATTTTTAATTTAGTTTGTTGGTGGATTTTTCCAGACAGAAATCCTTCAATGTTACTTTTCCCTACACATTGCCTAGGGATTACTTCTCAAGGCAAGAGTCAACTTTGACAGCACCCTGTGATAGTGGTGAGATAGAAATGATCCAACTGGGAGAAACAGCTATTTATGTCTACCTCTGAAGAAGCTCCTACTTATTCACTTTGACTAGGGATCTCCTAAATCCCTTTGGGTCAAGCTGAGAATCGGGTACGTCACTTCAGGGAGAATGGCACTGACATACAAAACACGGAGCTCTAAAAGGACACCTGATATTTTTCAAGCATTTTTAGTTTGGTTTCTTTGTTTCTTTGCTTGACTGCATTGCTCAGTAAATGGGACAGAGCTACATGCAGCCTGTTGGAAGTGGCTCTCTTCACTGCATTTTTCCATACTGTAGCAGTTACATTATTGACCATCTCTCATTCAGTTAAAAGGTGGAGATTCCCAAGTCAAATGCAGCAAACAAGTCATTTTAATCCAGTGTGCACATCGTAGTGACTGTTTTCCCACAACTGCAATGTGCTAATAAGTGAATGATACACCAAAGAAGCTGTCAGTTTAATTCTAGGGCCAAAATAAAACAGATATATACAGCCCCAAGTCCCTCCAGGGATAGTAACAGAATGGGACTCCTTTGTTTGGTTGGTTTTTAGGTTTGCTTATGAATTTGGCATTTACTGAACTCTTCTTCTGAGAACAAGCAGTTTTGCAGTGCAGGTTCATGATCTTGTTTTCTGACAGACTTTCTGTGTGGTGTGGTAAAGAAGACCAACTGTTTCATACTTAAAAGGGAAAGGTTAATGATCCTCCCTACAGATGTTGTCAAGACTGTTCATTTCTGACCTACTTAGATGTTATTTTGAGGTGGTTTCTACCATATACCAAACATTCTGAATTCAGTGAGATTAGTGTGTACTCTAATCTCACTGTGTACTCTAAAGAGATGCTTTTCACATTTTGCTAAGAGATGGAGAACACATCAGTTTTGGCAGAACCACATTTACCCTATCAACTGGTATTCAACTAAACAAAACCAATACTGGGAAGACTCACTGATTTTCCTGAATTGTGAATATCAGTGAACTGATTTAGAATATTCAGAGACCCTTCTTGTTTTGATGTCATGGCTTTAGTTACAGCTTTCATCAATTAAAAAGCAAAGTCAATCCATTAACCATCAAAAACAAAGCAAGAAGCATGCATGGGCTGTAGCAAACTAAAATACTGAGATGCTCCTTGCCATAAAGAGTTTAAAAGCAAAAGAGGTGGACAATACAGAATGTAGAAGATGCAAAATTATTTGAGTGTGCATTACATCATGATGGCTTGTGCAATTATGGAGATTAGCAGTGCTGCCTGCTGGGAATGACTGACAGCTCCCCCAGAAGACCATTACTAACTGCTCATACATTTGCCAGATGTTACAAATGGCTTACAAATCAATCTTTTCAAGCTGTTCCAGTCCAACACCCAAAAACATCAATCATCCTGGGTGATAGGAACTAGTTTTTATGTTTTCTATGTTTTTATTCATCCTTAGTTTATGAGTATGAGTAGGAGAAGAGACATTTTAAGCAGCAAACCCTTGTCAGAGAAGTAAGGTAAGATCAGAGTTCAATGCACTGAGTTGAGTGCAGCTCCTCTGTGTGCAGCCTCGCCGCCACAGCTGCCTTCTCTCACTCGCTCATTGCCGCTGCATTCTAAGCAATCTGCAAACTATGCCCAGCACACTCCTTTCCTTTTGACATCCCTGACTAAAATTATTTAGAACACAGTCAAAGAAGTCAGGAATTGCATCACACTTACGTTGCTATTTTGATATCCTTTGCACTGCCAAGATGAAAACTCAGAGCCTGATTCTTTCCATTAGTGCAAAAAAACCAGAAGTGCATTCTTTCCAAGCACTGCTGTTTCATCCAGTGTAGCATTTATGCTAAGCCTTTGAGCAAAACCAGTTTTTTCTTTCCTGCAAAGAAAACAGTGAAACAGAGTTACAGTCTTGGATGACCTAGCACCTTCTGTGTAACTGCATCCTGTCAGCAGTATGGAATCCCAGCTGCCCCAGGATGCCAAGATGTTTTGGTAATTACCCTGCAAGGATATGCTGCAGAAACTGACAGAAAATCTGGTGTTGAGGGGCATCCTCCGCAAAATTTGAACTCCTGTGTCTTGCTGGATCTTTCAAGTTTTGCTGGTGTGCTATTGGATTTGATCTTTAACATTTAAATAGAGATATTCTGCTACAGTATATATATATTTTTAAAAGCCATTGCTGTCATAACATTCGTTCTAAACCAAGATGCTAACTAAGTCCCTTTGTAACAATTAGTATTGCACTCATATAAACAAGAGCTGATGATCATTCTTTGCTCTCTTCTGTGATGACACAAATCTGGTGTCAGTTTTCCTTAATCAGTCACTCAAGATTTATGATAGTAAAAGTGAAAGCAGAATCTAATGTTTTAATGGCTTTACGTATTATGGAGCAGTATTGTAAAACAGAATTATTTGAAGCGAAAAACCACAATCAGGCTTTTATGCTCCAGAGTTGGCACATGTATGACCTGCGGTACGGGAATAATGTCACCTTGCTCTTACCTACTACTTTACATAAAAGATAGGAAATTCTAGCTCCTTTTTAAAAAACCTTCATGTGTAAGATTTCTGCTCTCCAAATCAGTATGCTCACTTAACATGCAGTGAGCTAGACTTGAAAGGTCACAAGGTAGCCCTGAATCATTACCTATTTGAGAGAATTAAGGGAAAAGGGGGAAAAAGTCAACTCTGTCTTTAGCTTTGAAATTTATGGCCATGATAGCATCTGGCGGAATGAAAAAGTGATCTGATCAAAAAGCTGAGAGACAAGGATACTTATCCTTTATGCATCTTTAAAAACAGAAGAAGCCAAGATTTTAGAACCGTAGGGAAGAAGTCAATCTTGCCTTCAACTAAAAGATTTACTAAAGCCCATGGCAAAGAATTTAAATGTTAACAGATCCATTTATCTTGCAGAAATACAATTCTACTGATTCTCTTACATTTTTTATTCATTTACAGGCAAGGCTCTGTAGAACAGGCAATTTAGGGTGGGAGCAAAGCAATTTGTCTTTGGATAATAAGACCACATGAAACTAGATAGCCATTAAGACCTTCTGTGTGGCCTCAGAGTTGTAAGATTAGGCCATTTAAGTAGCTAAAGATAGCTAAGTCACTGTGACTCCCCTATCCCACTTTCCCCAGCCCCAAGGGAAGAAACTGTATAAGCACTTTAAAAAGAATTATGTCTGTGTATAAGGCTGTATACAAGGATGCATTTTTATGGAAAGTTTAATTCAAAGGAGGTTTGAGCACAGCAAGAACTGGGGTGACTTTGATATATTGTAAGATAAGTGCCATAATCCAAATTTATTTTCCAGGGCAGTTCTGTCCTCTGCACTTTTGCTCCCTCCCTTGGGTGGAGAATTTTGTTATTTTAGTAGAAGTTAATTTTCCCAGGGAGCCATGGCCACAAAAGTACATTATGCTCCAGAAAATGGGAAGACTAGGGTCAACACATGAATATAAATGTTGATCTCAACTCTACTCAAAGATAATTTCTGTGGCTTGTTGATCGTACTGACTTGGAGACCTGCATTGTTAAGCAATAGCTACCCCACTCTCAACTAGACTGCTTCTTAAAAGCCTTACAAAATATAGTTTTCCCCTTCATTGATGCAGACTGTGAACCTCAGATTTGCTCAAAAAACTGATTTTAAAATAAAATCTTGTGTGAAAACATCTGCATTTCAGTCCCAATCCAGACATACCCAAAGGTATATAAGGCATATAACACACCTTTCCCTTGGGTTGATAGGCTTCACCTCCATTTGAGAGTAATGGCATTGAACCCATCTGATGTTGATAGGTAAAGATTCACAGACTGAGTGGCCATGACGATCTCTATTTTGAAATCATATCAATGAGCTTGGTGGGTCCCCATTGTTGGACTCCCAAGGCCATATTTTGTGGGTAACTCTTGTTTAGAAGCAGGCTATGTAACAGGATGAAAAATTGACCAACATCAAGTCAGAACTTAGTGGCAGCTGATAGGATGAAGATATAACCTCTAGTTACCTTAGCTAATTTCAATACTAAAAATCACACCCCTTTGTGAATAATAAGCATGCTAATCTGGTAACCACCCTAAAAGCTTTAAACATGAGCTTAAATGCACATGGAGTGGTACCTGAATAATTGGTAACTAATCACGTATTTTGTTGTCATTTTCCTTTGTTGCTATTTTCTATACAAGACCCTCCCTCTCTCCCAAAAGGTGTGCTGTCTGATGTTAAATGCCCAGCACTCTGCTCAGCAGACTAGAAATGAAGATGAATATTTTGACTCAGTGTTGACTGGCTTACTGCACACCAGGTGAAGAACCCAAATTTGGGGCAACACAGCTCTGAAGGGTACCTCATCTTACAATGGCAGCAACTATGGGAGTGAGGATGCCTCACTATGTCAGTGTCACAGACAACAAGGAGAGGCAGCAGCTTCTTTGAACAGAAACAAAACAGCTGCCTGAAAAATGTTCGCACCTCCACTTAGTGATATTTTTAGCTTTTCCAGTAGCCAAGGAAGTAAAAAGGTATTAGATCTTGGAAAGAAGGAAGACAGTATTTCTAACTGACAATTAAGTTGTCTCTCTTTTATAGCATGCATTTATATAAAAAACAGGGAATACATAAAAATATGTGGTATTAGTCTGTCCTTCAAGTAAAATATCCATTATTATTATTGCTTATGATGAAGTGTGCAGGTGTGTCTTGGTCTCCTGCACAAGCTTCCACATCCATATGTAAATCTTTGAAGTAAATGTTACGTGTTGGATTTGTCTGTTACTATGGCAGAAGTTTGGGTTTGATACCTATTTTATATTTCAAAATATGTAAATATTTGCCCTGACAAGCTAGCTTAAAGTAAAGCAAGACCTGCCATGCATGCTTTGCATCTTAGATTCAAGCTTCATAGAACTGGCTATGATCCTTTTTTGTGGGGCTGAACTTGGAGACTTTGCTTGGAAATAGGATCCCTCTCCTCAAAGAATGTTGATTGTTTATGTTATGGGCTTTTGTTTCTATTACTCGGTAACGTATAGTGCGAAATCTTGGCAGGAAGTGTGAAGATATGCCACCTCCAGAAGCGGGGAGTACCAAATGTGTGTTCTTTATACGCATCAACAAGATCAGGAAACAGCTGCAGAGGCAGGATCACGGAACACAGCCAGGCTAAATGAACAGCCACTATCCTGGTACAAGTTCTTCATTAGTTGATGAAGCCAACTGAAGCCTACTATATCCAGTTTTAACTGCAGATCAGACATGAGAAATCTAATTCAGGCAAGCTATAAATTATGCTACATGCTCATTCTTTGTCATGATCTCCAATCTGTTTTTCTGGTGTAATCTGGGAAATACTCCTTTCAGTACTAAATTAAGCCAAGAATATGGTATGGATTTTTGTGCAAATAATGATACATTTTACAAGCTTATGAATCTATATAAATGCTGTATTACCAGGCTGCAAGGTCCACCTTCTAAAATGACATTTTCCACATCATCTGGTGTCGCAGAAGAAAACAATGTGGCTGCCTAGGCCACATACATGCAGTTTTTGAGAAAAATAGGATTTCCTGCTGCAGTGCTATCTTTGGCATTTTCCTGAGGCTTTAGGATTAAATATAGCCTTGCAGTGAAGCTATCTCAGTCTCTTGGCTTTTCCATATTTAAATGTTCCTGGCAGTTAGCTTCAAGATGTAGTAAGCCTGTTCAGTGGCACCCACAAGGCCAGCTGTATTTTCCAGAATGTATTAAAGTTAGGAAAAGCCTTGTTAAGCTGCTTTATCCTGATAAGATCAAACCCATCTCCAGGTGCATGCTCCCCTAAAAATTATACTATGATTCTGACTGTTTCATTCTCCATAGCCGATAGTAGCCTGTACACAGAAGGAGGTTGAACTTGCTGGTACACTGACTGAGAGAAAAGCACAGCATGGAGAGGGACATTTGGTCAGAGCTATACTACAAATTGCTCCAGCAACTTTCCCCAGATGCTTTGCCCTGCAAAGATCTCCTCTAGCTGCTTGTTTTGTACTCACCCACAGACCTGTAGTCTGCATCTTCCCCCTTATCCATTTATAGCAGGGAGAAATTGCTCCATCAGCTGCAAGGACAAGCAACTAGTCTGAATTCATTGCAACTCTGGCCTCCTGCATCTCCAGTCCCCTGCTCCTAATGCCATGCTGCAGGTATTGAAATGGGCTGTCTGCACCAGTGAGCTAGGGGCCTGTGCTTCCTATTCTTAATTACCACCATTTAACAGGCATTTCAGATGACTTAAAAACATTTTCTCTCAAGCTTCTTCCTCATTTAGTGGACTTAGCACTAGACACTGACCACTCCTTTCACCAGACAGCTGAGGGCTGCAGAGAACTGTCTCCCAGAACAGTGTTCCCAGGGTGAGTCAGGCTCCATTTGATACCCATACTCCATTGGTGGGTCCTGTGAAGGGCACCTCATGCTCTGTGCATCACCTGGTGTACTAAGAGCACAAGCATTAGAAAACCTTTGCAGCACCTGGGGAACTGGTTGTTTCCTACTTGGCTTACCCATCCCCTCTTGGGGTTTCGACTCCTGCTTTAAGGGCTGCTACTGATGAAGCACTTCTCTGAAGCAATTAGCAGAACTGTTGGACTCTGGCCTTTCATGGCAGCTCTTACTAATCATTTACTTACCTGCAGACAAGGAAATAATAGGTCTGCCTGTAAACTCTTTTTTAGCTGTTCCAGCATCAGGTTTGTACAACCAATCGTAAATCAGAATTAAGATTTTAAAAGAGAGTGTCCTGAAAGTGCTATTGTTTCTGCCTGAAAAAAAATCCACATAAAGAAGGAGAGGATATATGGCAGCTGACAGTAACAAGGGACAAGAGAGTTTATTTGTAGTCCATGCCAGAAGACAGTTACAGATATATTTGGTTTTCTTTGGAAAAGACTGTGTTTATCAAGAAAAAAACAACTGTTCTAATGTATCATGAAGGTATCATGTACAGTTTGTTCTTTTTTTAAATATAGATTTTGCATTTGTAAATACTTTGCAAAAGAATTTTCTGACCATCACTATTCAGAACAAGACCTGGGCAAGCTTTTACATTTATGTTTTGTACTTGTGCCAGTGTTTTGTCATTCAGGTAAAACAAAAGAAAGTCCAAAAGCTGCCTGAAAATGGGGCTATTTAAAGCAACGTTTGGCTGGGATTTTCAATCCTCTTGTCATACTGCTAGAAAGGGGGAAAAAAAGGTTAAATCAAATGACCTGTGCTGTTCCAAATTCATTGATAGCGAAGCCTGCATCTGCTGCCCAAGAAAGAATTATTCTTGCAGGGGCACACTAGGCAGCAAACCATTACAGAAATAATATCCTTCAGAAAACTAATTGCAAAAAGTAACTTTTGAAGAGAGAGGATGCTAAGAATTGTCTTTAATTTTTGAGCAGTGGGAGGAACACAACAACAGAGTTTAGACTTTGCTGGTATCAGCAGCCTTTTAGAGATCTAGGGTATTCCAAAATCTGAAGAATCAGCTTTCTTAAACCAGTAATTTATAGCATCTTTCTCTTTCTCTCCCTTATGTTCATGAGATGCTGAAGCCTGGGCAGCAATGCAGATTGGGACATAACTGCTTGCCAGGATAGGCTGCAGTAATTTTTAGGCATTTTAGTGCTGGTGAAGGTGATTTAACTTTAGAAAAAAACATATGCTTATTTTTAAAGGACTTGTGGTCAGGTAGTTCCAGAGAGCTACAAACACCCTCATAAAGGTAAGAGGGATGTTTCAAATCACTTCATGGACTGGAGATAAACTTCGAAAGATTGCCAAGGAAATGGTGAGTTAAGAAATGGCAGTGTTGTGAATAACTTCTCCTGATTTATGTTCATAGCAGTGTTCAAAGAATCAAAAATAGTTCTTTAAAGATTAACCTTTCAAAATTCATTCTCCAGCATATCCAATTTCTTTACAAGTTATTAGCCAAAATAGTCATTTAAAACTCTGGTCTTGGGAGCAGAAAAAAAAAAAAAAAAGGCTAAACACCACACTTTTCCTAAAGTTTGTGCTGATTACATTATATATATTTATATTTACATGTTTGTGGGCTTGGTACTCATCATTCCTTAGCATACCCTCAAAAAATGCATGTGTATATTTAATGTGTGTTGAACTGGCTGGACAGAAAGACAGAGTACAGTTACCTTGAACTCTGTTCCTCCAGAGGTTATGTGTGTGACAAGTGGCACTGACTTGGTCCCCAGTCCCTCAAAATTGTCTCAACAAGGCTGGCAGCCAAGCTTGGGTCTTCTCAACCTCCCGTCCCCTGCCATGCACTGCTCTGTCCACAGCCTCTCTCCCAAAAGCAAGGACTGTACCCTGCAGGTGACTTGGTGAAGCATGAACGTTAGAAGGGACCACAGTACACAGGGCAAAGACATGTGGGATATCCCATCAGTCCCAGTTCAACTCTGCTGGTACAGCATCATCATAACTGGAAGAATCTCAGGCAAGTGAAGGCAAACCACGGGCTGCAGGTGACTTAAGTTCAGTGGCACAAGGAACCCCAGCTCAAAAGCACTGTAAAGAAACCTATAGAATCAGAGAGAAAGCTGAAAAAATTAAATTTTCACAAAGAATGAGCTTCTAGAATTTCCTGCCAAAATAGAATAAAATTATTTGGGAAGTACCACTGCTGGCAATGAATGAGCTCCTCCAAGTGCATGAGTAAAACAAGAAACTGGTGGGTGATGCTGAGATGTCAAACTTGTGTGTGGACAGGAAGGGTGGGAGAAGCCTGCAGCTGGGTATTGTGGGGTACCCTGTCTCCTGAGCACCTGCATCACCGGGGCTGCTCTAGAGCTGGTGACTTACAAGAGGGAGCTCACAGTGCTGAGGAGGCCTAGTCCTTAGGACTACCAGTCTCCTGATGCAACCCACCTCACAGGTTTCTGAACAAGAGGTCAAGTTGGTAAAAACAGTTTGCCCTGAAATTCTGCTGGTATCCTATTTCTACAGAACATTTTGGTAGGTTGTTATTTTCCATGGGAAGGATATTCTTCAGGGAGTTTGTCACTGGCTGACCTTGCCCATACACATGGAAGACCCCATTTGAAGAAGAGGAGGCTGAAGGGAGACCTCATTGCCCTCTACAACTACCTGAAAGGAGGTTGTAGGGAGGTGGGAGATGACCTCTTCTCTCAAGTGAATAATTACAGGACCACAAGAAATTACCTGAAGCTGCACCAGGGAAGGTTTAGACTGGATATTAGAAAGAATTTCTTTACCAAAAGAGTGGTTGGACAGTGGAATAGGCTGCCCAGGGAGGTGGTGGAGTCACCATCCCTGGAAGTGTTTAAAAGAAACATAGATGTAGTGCTTAGCAATGATTTAAGCACTGAACAGGTGGATTACGTTATGGTAGGGGGATTTAGGTTATGGTTGGACTTGACAATCTTCAAGGTGCTTTCGCACTGGGATGATTCTATGATTTGTGGCACCACTAGTCACACTGATGGGAACCTGATTCATAATTCAAGAAAATGCAAGAAGCCTAGATCTCAGTTTTGGGAAGCTGGGTTTATTTTATTCCCTGCATTTTGCTCAGCCCTGGCCAAAGAAGGTGCAGGCACATGCCCACTCTGTATTAATGCTGCTGTTCTTTGGTCAAGAGCTTTTAATTGCAGTGCCTTTATGGCCTCACTTTCAGCATATGTTTTTGACTCTAGACAGCATATTCTCTCTTTAAAGTTATTGTCTGCTAAGTACCACTTAAATCCTGCAGTAAAACACAGCTTGTCCTCATGCTGTATAGAGGAATCTTTGCTTCTCTGTTCTGTTGCAAGCAGCCTTTCAACCCCCTGGTTCTTGCTTTGCTACAAAACCTTTAACTGTGCCTTTATTAAAGAATCTATTAATACAAGTCGTTAAACATTTCCTATATCTATATAAATGATTTCCATTACTTAAATTAGGCACATGCTGGCATATCTTCTTGAGTGTAGCTACCCGCTGATCTAAAGCATGTCTAAACAACCAGTTTAGGTCAGAGCTTAGCATCTTGGGCAGTCATTGCAGTAAGGACAAAGCAGGATACTCCTGAGTTTAAACAACGTTTAAGTCTGCCACATCAGAAAAGGCAGTGGGAAATCTAGCTCAGTGGGCTAAAATTGAAAAGAATTTCAGGGACTTGGGAAATCATAATTTACACAGCATGACAGTCAAGGCAAGACATATCAGTGACTTTGCCCCAACACTAGATGTCTTTACAGTTTGACTGCATGACTTGCCTTATTGTTACATCCTTTCTTTTTGTTTCTTTGAAGCCAGCATTGGCAAGAGCCATAAACAGTCTTCCCAAAAAAGCTGCCAAAATAATACCATCCAAAGTGAAGGATGTACCTTTTTCCTTGGCCCAGATTAATTTCAGTCTAATGGAATGAATCCCAGTAATCAAACAGCTTGTTGTGAAGGTCATCCCGTATTGCAACATTTAATTAACAGCATATATATATATATATATATATATATATATATATAAAAGATGCCTGTAGAGATAGATAGATCTGTATATATATATATATCTATATATATAAAAATGAGAACAGAAGATACCAACTGGAACAAATGCTTAGTAGGAGTGAATAAATCAACTTGTAAGAAATGAAAGAACCTCCTCATTTTGATTACTGTAAGACTTAGTGGAGTCTGAGAATTGAATCATCATCAGAAATAAGGACAAAGAGAATCACTGAGAGAGGCTACAAGGAATTAATTGCAAGCAAGAGCATTCTGATGCAAGACTGACTGCAAATACAAGCAATTCATTTTTAAATATAGGAAAAAGTGTGACAGGACATTAAGTCTCCCAGCACAGTGGAACCTAAAGGATTTTTGTTTAAATTCCAGCAGCAAATGTTTGCAGAGAAAAATTGTCTTACTGCTTTGCTAGGTGGTTGGTATCTCAAGAATTGCACTCTGAAAATGGCATAATCCATCATGTGAAGGGTACAGAACAAACCAGAGACAAGGATTTCAGTTCAGGAAATTCTGAATGTAAGAGAATTGGAAACCATTGAAAAAGGAGAGGAAAAAAAATGTATGTGTATGCCATGGATATGTGTATGTGTTTGTGAAAATTTACTTACTAGAAGATAAGCTGTAAATTAATTATAAATGATTCCAAATAATTCATAACCCACGATTCCTTTGTCAGTCAAACTGCAATGGGGCTCACATCCAAGAGGGCAGGTGAGTGAGCTGTATTTGTAAGTACTTTTCCCTTTGTGAGGGTGCGTGTGCCCTGCTCCTCCAGTCTGCCTTCCCTGGGACCTGCTAAGCTGTCCCTGTGGACAGCAGCACTGCTCAGAGAGCATTAAACTCTGCTCTGTATCCAGGCTGCTGCCTTAACCACCCTTCCCTGCAGGGCAACGTGGTAGCAGAAGATGCTGTGTAGCAGTTTTGCAAGTCGGCTACATCAGACGATCCAGGTGTGATTGCATCCATTTCCCATCTATTTCCCATCCTCAGCTCCTTCCCTGAACTGCTCCGTAACTGCACTGGTCCCTGGTGCAGATGATGGAGCCACAGTAACATTCACACACGCTGGACATGGTCGGGCTAAAAGAGACACTCTACACTCAGCCCTTTGCACAAGTGCTTCGTCTGCTCCTTGCATGCTGAGCATAGTGAGAATTATACACTGACAGATCACTTCATACACCATGGCTGAAAAGGTCTAGTAACAGTAACCCACATTGCAGATTGACTGATGTAACACCCAGAAAAGTGCTGCCTTGAATTATCAGTATTGCATTGAAAGCATTTAGTATCAATAACTGCAGTCATTTTGATTGCACAGTGCCTGGCACCATCTAATGTTTTAACTAATAGCCTGTCTGATAGGAAAAGACATTAGCTGGTTGAGTTTTCAGGTGACATTAGGTGGGAGGAACTGCAACTGAGTAAATGCAGAGTGAGATCCTAAAATTCTCTTAGATTTAAAGTATGATCACAAGGTAACAAGATGGAACATGAACAAATGTACTCAAATCACTCTAATTTTGCATTATGGTTACTTAATATTAAAAGCCCATTTACAGAAGCTTGCAAAGGTAAGGATATTTAATGATCAGGTGATTCACCTGGTGAATGAAGGAAGAGCTGTGGATGTTGTCTATCTGGACTTTGGAAAGGCCTTTTACATCATCTCCCACAGCATTCTCCTGGAGAAGCTGGTGGCTCATGGCATAGACAAGTGCACTCTCTGCTGGGTAAAAAACTGCCTGGAAGGCCAGGCCCAGAGAGTTGTAGGGAATGGGGTTGGATCCAGCTGGTGGCTGGTCACCAGGGGTGTCCCCCAGGGCTCCGTTTTGGGTCCTGTCTTGTTTAATATCTTTATTAATGACCTAGATGAAAGGATGGAGTGCTTCCTAAGTGAGTCTGCAGATGACACTATGCTGGGTGGAAGTGTCGACTTGATTGAGGGTAGGAAGGCTCTGTAGAGACCTGGACAGGCTGGATCAATGGGCCAAGGCCAATTGTACAAGGTTTAACAAGGCCAAGTGCCAGGTCCTGCACTTTGGTCACAACAATCCCATGCAAAGCTACAGGCTTGGGGATCAGTGGCTGGAAAGCTCTATGGTGGAGAAGGACCCGGGGGTGCTGGTTGACAGCCAACTTAGCAGGAGCCAGCAGTGTGCCCAGGTGGCCAAGAAGGCCAACAGCATCCTGGCCTGCATCAGGAACAGTGTGGCCAGAGCAGGGAGGTGACCATGCCCCTGTACTCAGCACTGGCGAGGCCAGACCTCCAGTACTATGTGCAGTTCTGGGACCCTCACTACAAGAAGGATGTTGAGTTGCTCAAGCGTGTCCAGAGAAGAGCTACCAAGCTGGTGAAAGGTCTGGAGAGTAAGTCCTATGAGGAGAGACTGAGGGAACTGGGATTGTTTGATTTGAAGAAGAGGCTGAGGGGAGACCTCATTGCTCTCTACAACTACGTGAAAGGAGGTTGTAGGGAGGTGGGAGTTGGCCTCTTCTCCCAGGTGAGTAATGACAGCACCAGAGGAAATGGCCTGAAGCTGCACCAGGGGAGGTTTAAACTGGATATTAGAAAAAATTTCTTTACCAAAAGAGTGGTTGGACAGTGGAACAGGCTGCCCAGGGAGGTGGTGGAGTCACCATCCCTGGAAGTGTTTAAAAGAAATATAAAGTGCTTAAGGTCATGATTTAAGCACTGAATGGGTAAATCAGGTTATGTTAGGGGAATTTAGGTTATAGTTGGAATTTATGATCTTCAAGGTCTTTTCTAACCAGGATGATTCTGTGATTCTATGATTCTGTAATAAGTATTTTTATAAATGGTAGCCAGTCACTGCATAATATAAAATAATAAAGTCGATTACTTCTAATTTTGATTATAATAATCTGTAAAACCTTCTAGTGTGCTTAAAATATTACACACTCATCATGCTCACAACATGCTCATGCCATCTATTAGCATCTAAATGTTTGTTTAATGAAGAAATACGTCGCAAAAAACCAAAAAATGAAGTTCTAATGCAAATTCTAAATAGTAAAGTTTACCCTCAGACACTGGTGTGGAGACACGTGCAGATGCCATTTCCTCCATGCAGGTGCATTAATTAAGCCTCACGGGGTTTCCCAAGATTTCTCAGGACATCAGCACAGTAACAGACTTGCCTTCATGCAGTTCAGCAGGGAAGCACTGATTTCTAGGATCGGAGCTGTTGCACCTGCCCAAAAATCTTCAAATAAAGAGTTGGAATAAAAGGCTGTGTTAGCTGGGGAGATGACCACACTACAGAACATCTAGCTCACAACCTTTGAATTATCCGATCCCTGTAATTCCTCTTAATTCCAAATAGAACCATTCAAATTGAGAGCTGCTGGCAAACGTAAGATAAAGTAAAGGTGATTGCACCTCCTTGAATGTATTTTTAAGTGATTAAACCTCTCCCCTGAGATCAAGCACTGCAAACTGGTATCAAAGCATCTGCCCTAGCCAGCCAGTGGATGATATTCCCAGTGTTTGCATCCCACTTCCCTTTTTTCTCCACTCAGCATAAATCCCTGGCAGAATTGCTGAACTATGGACTGGCAGGTGTCTGTAACCCATCACTGCAAGGAAGAGCCACCACATGTCACTTCTGACCAAAATTTAGAAGGAAGTGACCAGTGAGTGGAAAAAGGCCAGTGATTGCAGTCACCTCTGTTAGGTAAGAATATGGCTGTTACTATCCCCTGTGCCTTAAATAGCAGGGGAAAACAGAGTCGTCCTTGCACATATGAAAGCATAAAAAACTTCAAATCATAGGAACGAGACTAAAGAAATATAACCAAATTAATTTTAACAGTGTTTAGTTAGTTCCAATTGAATATGTTCATTATTTATCCTCAGGAAAGAAGATTCTTTGGAAACTACTATGTCTTTTCAAGAATCATGAAGGCTCCTAAGTGGAAGAAGATGCATTACTTCATATAGGTATGACATTTTCTTCATTATGCTGCACTAAGCTCATTCACTTGTCCTGAATCAAATTAAAGCAAGCATTTCTGATTCACAAAAAAATTTTAAGCAGTACCATTGTCTTCATAATAAGTGGCATTTAAATACAGAGCATTTTTTAAAATAGGCATTAAAGTTATGTGAGACAACTTCTCTAAAAACTGTCATTTTCCAAAACAAAGCTGTTTTGTCTGATGGTGGCTTATCAATTTATTATAAAGACCAACAGAGACTGAATTAACATTGTGTCTCCTTGCAGTGAGAAGCACTAATCTGAAGAATGTACTCCAGGGGAATTCTACTTAGCATTTATATGAATATGGGAAAAATGATAATATGATAATTACCACCGCTTTTTTTTGTTTTCCCAAAGCAAAGATCTTTCACAGATAAATGCTCAGCACTGATTTACATTTTTCCTGCAGCTCCTTTTTCCTCGCAATTTGAATCTGAACTCAGGCTCAAGATGTGTTAGACCTGCAATACTATTTTTCTGGTGGGGTGCATGACTTTCATCTCCCTGTGATTCCCTTTTTCAGATTTCTAGAGACTACAGCCCTTTTTGTGGGATTTCCCAACACTGACAAAAATTTTGCCCTTTAAGTCATTTCTCTACTTGGTAGGAATGATACTGGATTAACACTGAGCACTAATTAAAACCCCACCTTTCAGATTCAGCACTGAAGCAGTTCAGCCCATGCAACATGTTATTCTTTAGTAAGCTTTTATCTAGATCTTCTTCCTTCTTGTCTGCTTTCTCTCTTGTTTAAAAGAAGGAATTTCTACTAGAAGGCACATCTGTACTAGAGATGGCAGTGGAACGTGGACAGCCCTAAGCTAATTGCAAGTGAGAATTAGCCAGGATGGGAGCAGTGGCCCAGGGGTAGCTGCCAGAAGCTCTGACTTTGCCACAGTTAAGCTTCATCTGATCTGTGTACTAGTTCATTTATAATTAAGCATCTATATAATTTATTAGCTGCAATTCACAGAATTGTAACATAACCAAAGGTCAAAAGACTTCAGAAAAAAGTGGTGGGCATATGGGTTAGGCACTGTGAAACATAAACTCTCAGCAATTCCAGACACAAGCCAAGAAGTGGTGTAAACACCTTGGACTGGGCTGAGTCACCCCTTGAGTTAACCCTTTCTTCTGCAGAAGTGCCAGGAAATTAAAAAATAGAAATCCTGCCCTCAGCTCAGTAGATCGTCCCTTCAAGGAGGTATTTGTAGTCAGTAGAGCTTCTGGTAATAACAGAATGCAAAAACATTTCTTTTAAAGTGAAATCAGGGAAAGTCAGCAACAGGAATCATTCGGTGCTGGGGAATCGCTGTAGCCGTTAACACCAGGAAGTGCTGTAAATTCTCAGTGTTTCAAAACACTCGGCACATACAGGATTTTCCCCAGGGTGTGAACAGGGGAAATCCGTAAACATCCAGTTTTTATTCAGAATTTCTGGATTTTGCATGTTGTGTCAGGTGTGGGTTTTTTTTAAATGCACTAACAGCTTCCACAACAAGGCAAGCAACCATGAGCATAAACTTCCTGTTTGGCAATAAGTTTCAGCACTTTATTAGTACTGTTTAATTTAACAAGTTAATATCTTTGCTTAGTTAATGAACTGGAGTACAAACTTTTTGGTACTTTTGTTAGCAGACAAAACAATGACCCTGACTTTATTGTTTGGATCAAATGGAAAAAGACAAGGGCATGGGATTTGGCTTCATAATCAACCTTTTGCAATGGAATGTTCCACAGTGTCCACTGGCCCTAAGTTACACCTGCAAGTGTGTCCAGATGAGCAAGGGTGAATACAGCCTGATCCCGCCCATTCTGCATGCAAGTTTAACATGCATGTTCAGAACAGTACTGTGTTGTGAAGTAAATGTCTAGAGGGAAAAAAAACAACACAACTCTTCTATCCTGATTCAAGGGTGGGCCAAAGGTCTGCCTAGTATTACCAGCAGGACTCTTCAGAGAATACAAGCTGGTGCATGGAAAGGATTTTTCTGCCTCTATAAAATACCTTGCCATATAGAACTGTAGAAAAACACACTGTGTGACCTTCAACACATCTTTGAATTTCAAGTAACTGATTTTGATATTGCCATAGAAGGGACAGAGCAGTAGAAAATTCAGGCTATATTTAGTCCAGGAAAACCTTGATATGGTCTGTTCCTGGGGGGTAAAAAAAATATATATCACTTAAGCTCCATTCAGATTCTTTGCATTAAAATTAAATTAATAACAAGCTTTAAGGTACAGGACTAAATTGGATTTTATAATTGGAAAGTAAGAGAGACATGTCAAATGAGTTGCCTGCAATTAAACTAGCAGACCTCTAACCTGTTACAATTTATGTGAAACAATGGGGTTATTTGATCTGGATTTAATAAGAAAACTGAAATACCATGACAAACTGTAGCAGAAGCGTAGGTATGGATAATATTGTAGAAGTCTGAGCACAGGCAGGTTTGTATTTTAAAGGAGATATTTTAATTAATGTTGCACATTCACACCAAAGGCACTGCAGCTACAGCTTCGGTTTCTGCTGTCATCCTGAGCTGACACAACACCAGAAAACAGGCAGGGTTGGTGGTAAAATCCCAGCTTGGCGAGCTCAGAGTATCTTACATGTTAACCCTGCATTCCTACAGGGATGGAACCACTGCAGTGCTAGTGTCTGTCCCTCAGTGCCTTTGGAAGTGACTGGGCACACAAGCTCTGTTGATGTCATGGTGATTAGAAACCAAATGGGTAGGAGGAAGAAGGACTTGAGTTGGGAAAGAGGAATTTATAGAAACAAATCTCCACTGAACTTCAAGAATATTGAAATTGTGTAGGGAGGCTGAGCTTGTTACCCATTATCCTACCCAACACTGTCCCCAGAAGATCACTAATAGCTGCTGTGGAACAGCAAGTACAGCTGGAAACGGTGCATCTAAGGCTGAGCAGATCAAGAGCAGCGGACGGGAACCGTTGCAGCTTTAAATCACTGCCACAGCAACCCCAGCACCCTGCTGTAGGGATGAAGACTGGGTTAGCTCCTGACATGTCATTTGGGAAGGGAGGAATGAAAGAAAGATGCTGAGGTACCAGAGAAGAAACATGCACACTGTCACTTCCTGATTTGCAGGTTTTATTAAAAAATGCTGTATTATTTTTTCATGTCATGGCCACTGTGATTTTGAGCCCGTAAGAGGTGAGCACCCTTCACTCATATGATGAACTCAGCAAGGAGTGAAGGAACACTTCCTTTCCTGGGTGCCTTGAGGGTCCATCAGGCTTGATGTGGCCATGGAGAGCTCATCTCCTGCTCCCTGCTCAATGTAACACTGCCTGCCAGGTTAGAGCAGGTTGCTCAGCACCATCCAGCTGTGTCTTTAGAATAGCTAGGAAAGAGATTCTGCGCATCCAATTTTGTGTCTCCCCATGAAGAGGTTTCTTATATCCAGTGGGTATGTCCTCATGGCAGCTTGTGTCTGTTGCCCCTTGTCCATTCTGCCTCTTGTCCTTTCATTGTGCACCTCCAAGGAGAGTTTGGCTCTACTTTCTCTATACCCCCACTTTCACTTGCCACCAAGATGTAGTATGTACCAATACATCTGTCAGTACAACGGCTGACATTGAATATTTGGAGTGTTGTTCTCTAATGCTTCTGGGGCAGTGGTGATAAGTAGGTTGAAGAGAACCCTCAATTTAAATCTTACTGAAGTTGAATCTTCAAGTGAAAAAAAAAAACAAACCAAACAAACCTACTGCTCAAACTGTCAACAGCCCTCCTTTGTTGGGATAAGGGAACTGAAGCTCTGGATATGAATCCTATAAAGGTGCCGTGAAGTGCAGGGATGAGTGAGGAGTTGAAGAGACTCCAGCAAGGAGCAGTGCTTTCACTCCCCATTGAATGTAAAAATAAATTTATTAAAGGAATATAAATGACTGATTAAAGGAATATTAGAATTGATTGTATAAATGTTTAATGTCTGAGAAAACTGAAAACTGCCCGACATAAATAACTTGATTTAGTTTGAGTAGCTGGGGTCGTAAGGCCTTAGGCTGCAAACTAACTAAAATTTAGTTGAATTCTTGTAATTAAACCTTTGTTAAAATTTTACCCTACCACCTGAAATAACATTGAAACAAGATGTAGACAACAAAATAAATACACAAAATTATTTTGTACAATGGCAAGATGGATTAATCGCACCTCAGATCTGAGAAACAGAATTGTTGAAAGATTATCCTGATGAGAAGTAACTGAAGTAGAATGAAGAGAAGTTGTCTTTATGAGAAGCAGCTGAAGGTGAAGGAAGACCCTTAGACAGAGAAAGATAGAACCAGTCAGAAAGGGAAGATGTAATCATTGTGGAAGATAACTGGATGAGCAGTCACATGCATGTTGAGTAAACAAGCAAGTAGAGAGATTGTGAGGCCTTAAAAGGCACAGGTAAAATACACCTGGGGTCCCTCTGCAGAGGCACCCAGCTCAAGCTGCAGTAAACCAACTTTGTGGCAGAACCAAGGGTCTGACCTTGTCTTTATGGTCAGGGGCTAGGATTGCATCCATCTGCACTGAGACTCCTCTCTGAGGAGGAGTTTAGAAAGCAAGGGGCTCCAGTCCAATCCTCACAACTCAGCTGGAGGGTCTTCCCAAACTCTTCTTCCGCATTCCTTCAGGCACCATCCCACAGCACTCAGGTAGGGAAGGGCTGCTGCTGTCAACAGGTCCACCCACCATCCCAGCAAGGTGACCTACAGTCAGGTTTGGGGTCCAGTGTAGGATTCAACTGCCATGTTCTGAGCACAGCAAGGGATTAGCCCTGGAGTTGTTCACACCAGGACCACCACACCAGGACCCTCTGCCTGAGCAAGCTTAGCAGCTTTTGCTCCTTTTTAGGAGGAGCCCAAGTTGCTGGCTTTGCCCTCCAAAAACTTCATGTTTGGGTCAGAGCGACTGACACTCTCCCCACTCAACAATGTTACTTGTTGGAAGAGCACAGATACAATTGCCCTCAATATGCAAGAATAACCTGTTCTTCTTTGAACTGCACAATCTTTTTAAAGTCTGTTTCTCCAGCCTCCTAGGGGCTGGGGAATAAAATTGCTGTGTGGCAGCTCATTTCAGTTAATCCTAACATCCTTTCTCATTTTTCTCATGCTCTGCAGTGATTTTTTATAGGACAATTTCTGTGTGTAGGCATTGTTCTGGTAATAGGTACAAAAAACTCCCCATTTGCTGAGGTAGCAAAGAAGTGTTTCAGGTGGTGCAGAGTTAGCACTTTCCAGTAACACATGTACATTTTGAAGGCTAAATTCAAAGTTGTGTTTTCATTTTCAACAATGTTTCTGTAATAGCCCTAAATATCCCCCACAGATATGAGGCAACTCATAAGGACTGTTTCAGAGCGGGAATATCTAAAAATATATATGGAAATAGTGGCCTGTAGGTTTTTTCAAATTGGATAGCAAAAACATTGAAATTAGTATTTTCTAAGATGTCTCCTATTTTGTACAGCCAAGTCTGTTTCATTTTTAAAGTGGGTGTTGGGAGATTTTTTAGCGTAAGCACAATTTGAAATTGTGATCTGCATTAATTTTCTGATGTATTTGTTGTAGTTCTCCATGACTTGCTGCACAGCACAAATTTTTGTTAAATCAAAAGAAAAACAGCATCATGCTGCTCAGATCCTCCAGGTCTTTGACAAGGGAGGGGCATGGGTCACAGAGCACATGGGCAATTTGGGCAGGGGAAGGTTGTGGAAAATATGCAGAGATGTGAAGGCAAGTGGCCAGCTGAGAAGTCAGGATGTGCTCGGTACATTCTGCTGCTTGAGCCTGAAAATGCTTCAGTCCTTTGCAGCTATCCTACATCCCTGCCCTCAAAGGACAACCTACATGTTGTTATTTTTCTGATGGAGGGAGAGCCGTGGCCATGCAGCTCGTGGAGACCCAGTCTGTGATGCCCAGTGTGGGATGGCACAGCATGGTCACCAGGAGCCACCTGATAGCTGACAGGGGAGGTTCAACAGAGCAAATCTACAAATGTCCAGTGGCAGTGGGAGATGAAGCACTTTGGACCTCACTGATCAGGGCACGTCACACGTGCACTTGCTCTGAACTGCAGTGGCCTTGTAGGACAGACAGGTAAGGATACTCGTAGAAAAGCATCATTCAATGGAAAGCTGAAAACTGTAATTTGATCTCCAGTTAACTAATCTTTTTATCAGTTACCCTAAGTGCCACATACCATGTCATATATCTCATTTGAAGACTGTAGACAAATTAACCAATGCTTAGCTTAAGTCTGATTAATAATTCTCCCATTTTGAATGTCCATAAGGCACTTTCAGGGTTTGACAATGTATGTGGGTTTTTGTATGTCCATATATTAACCTAAATATATGCATATATGAACACTAGGAAGACATCTTTTCCTGCATTATGTGCCCAGGCTGACTTAGATTCAAATCAGTGTCATTTGAGAAAAAGAAAAAATTGCCATTCTATGCAAACTTCCTTTTTTAAAAAAAATAAATGGTATTTGCTTCATTTTAGGAGGGAAAAAAAGAAAAAAAAAAAAGACAGACAAGTGATTTTTGGCATTTTTAATTACATTCTGCATAAGCTGTGATCTCATGAACAAAGTCTTAACCTTATCCCATTTGAGACGGATGAAATATTAAACCTTAAATAGGAGGAATTATCTTGAAAAGCTTGTGTCATCCCTAATAAATTACTGGAGTGCTGCAGATCACTGACTTACTGGCCAAATGGCGTAACATTTAAGGGAGGTCTTTCCCCATTATAATTCTGTGTCTCTCTTCAGGAAACCTCTCCAGCTTGGACTGCAATTTGGGGCCAACCAGCTCCTCCCTTTACAGTCAAATTAACTTTGTATTTAATATTTTAAAACCTCAACATACACTACAATTGGGAATCTTTTACAGGCTGATTCTGTTAGGTCTGTGCTCATCAGTTCTCCCCTGTTATCACTTGGTTTAATGGCAAGAAGGAGTTTCTGCAGAACTCATTCCAGCTCTGTCTTGGAAGTTAGATGGTTAAATACTGTTAATTGTGCTGCTTTTTGCACAATAAAATCTAGACCTGCACTGAAAAAACTAAATAAAGTTATTCTGCTACAAGTGCTCTTGGCAAACAGAATTTGTGGACAAAAGAAAAATAGATTGACCTTGGGCTCTTATCATTTAAAGTTACCCTGGGCTCTTATCATTTAAAGTTTCCCCATTCTCTTGTAAGCAAAGCAAGGATAGCCAGGAAGTCGATTGGTAAGATGACTCAGGAGCCCCATGTCAGTATCCTTATTTTTCAGTCTATCACTTTATGAAGATTTTGGTACCAATTACATAGTTGAATTTATCTTCAGAGAGCTTCCTGGCTACACTGAGTGACACTGCAGATGAGTTTAGTCTCTTGCAGGCTTTGTGTTATTTATGTAAGGGACTTGTGTTGTCAGCTTATAACACGATCAGGACTTCATTTTGCTACACTACAACACAATGAAAACATGATCCCCATGCTGAGTGAGAGCTGTAATTTACATTTTTGGTTTTTCCCTTTTGCCTACAGAAATACATGCCAATTATATTCTCGACAGCACTGAATGAAACTGCCACAAAACTGTCATTTGTTATGAAAAGCTTATTTAATTGAGATTTTATTGGGTTTTTTGAAGAAATGTGAATAATGCTGCAACATTTTTGAGCACATGGGCCTTGCAGGAGGACTGGTAGAGTGGCCAGGATGCAAAGTAGTTGGCAAAGAACATTTTTTGTTGGGTTCTCCATTCCTGACACACTCCTGGCCTTTGCCCTTAGGCTGCTCATGGCAAGGCAACTCTGCACAGCAGTGGTTGGAGGGCTGCTGCCCTCCCACTCTGCTCACCCACAAATGGCCCTTACCCACATGGGACCTTTTTGTAACCCAGAGTTCCTCCAGAGGCTGAGTCAGTCCAGAAGACACTGAAGCACCACAGAATCACCAAAGCTGGAAAAGACCCAGCTTATGACCAAGACTACCACATCGGCTAGACCATGGCACTAAGTGCCACATCCAGCCTTTCCTTGAACACATCCAGGGACGGTGCCTCCACCACTTTCCTGGGAAGTCCATTCCAATGTCTAATCACCCTCTCCATGAGGAAGTGCTTCCTAACCAACCCAACTCTTACCTCCTACCATCACCTCAGTAGGATGCAGCACAGTCTAAAGGAAGGAAGAATCCAGCCCAGCTTCTCATACTTAGAAGAGGTTAGGGACTTGTTTTCAATATTGATTTCTCACAGCAGTATATCTACCAGTTTTCTAGGGTGTTTTAAACACCCCATCACCCTTGCAGCTGCTGCTGTAATTTTCTCCTGTAATTTGCTTGTAGGCAGTCAGCACCTGTCCAGGTTTCTATGTGGGATCACTGTGGCAACGTGCACGAAACACCATGTGTCCGTTTGACCAGTGAATTTAAAAACTAATTATGTCTCTCGAGACACAGGATGTCATGCTACATGAATGTTTATCTTTCCTACCCCTTATTATATTGCAAAACTATTTTATTTCCAAGGAATTGCTGGGCATATCTGAAAAAAGTACTGTACTGCAGCTTATATACAATATCCATTTTTCTTAATAGAAAGATGTATGTTCCACTCTGATTTTTATGGAAAACAAAGCATGCTGAGAAAAACTAAAGACTGTGTGCCATAGCAGATAACAGAATTAAATGGCAGTGAAAAACAAAAGCAAAAGCTCTAAAAACTGTATAGTATATTACAGCCAAGCAAGTCACTGGATCGTAGGATGTGGCCCTACAGATTTCTCAGTGCAGCTCTGCTGTTACATCTGCCTTGTGACCCGAAGAAAGTCATTGCTCTCTCTATATGCCTTTCATCTTTTACCTTTTGTCTGGTCTAAGTACTTACACTGTAAGTCCCCTGGGGTTAGTAAGTGTGGTTCAGCCTCCATTATAGTAAAGCAGCAGCAAAACAGCAGCTAAGAATGCATCAAAAAAGAATATTTCTGACAACTTACCAGAAGGAAGTGAAGAAAAAGGGTACAAGAAATTGCAGCTTCCTGTGCCATTGCAACTTGTAGGGGAGAACTGTATCAAGAAATAGGGGGGGCTAAGAAAAACTTTCTTTTAACTGGACTGGTAAAGTTCCATATTTTACAAAAAATATTTTACAAGAAGTGTATGCACTAAAGAATAATTCTTAGTGCTAGTGATAAAAATATAACTAATGGCCGTAATATATATTCATATAAATTAGAGTGGTACAAATGTATTTATATCTTTACAAAACCATTTGGGTTTGTTTCATGCATACTATGCCTGGAGTCTAGCCTGAACATCCATTGTAATGACAATATGTAATTCAGAAACATATGAACATATCACTGTAATGACAATAGTTCTAGGAGGGGAGCTTCTTTTTCTCTTCTATGAAAACACATCAGAAATGAGGATACATTCAGTCACCAAGCACTCAGATGAAACAGATCACAAGGCATCCTGCTTTAAATCTTTATTTTACACTGTAGTTTGGAAAAGAGACGAATGGCATTGCTGCAAGAGGTCTCAGAAGTGCAGCAGGGACACATTCTGTGTGAGGGCTGTACATCACACCTGGGAGCCACCGTTTGGTCCCAGCACTGAAACTCTGAGGAGCAGAAGTTCATTGTGGCCTTGCTGTAAGGTGCTCATGAGGGTAACCATGATGAGACATGCAATGCATGAGATTGTGGTGAACCAACTCAGGAGCCTGCCTTGCACTGTAGGGATTTTTACTTCAGAGTAGTTTATTAAATGTTTACTTACAAGCTGCATATATGCCACTAATGGGAAATTGTAATGGTAGAACCACTTCTGATCAAACGCTTACATTACTAACAAAATCAGCCTCTCAGACATCAAGACACCTCCATCTGAAAGATGAAGAGCCTTGTAGGGGCATGGTATTTATCCCTAGAAAATAAGAGTCTGTAAGAAAATTGTACTTTAGAAAGAGGTGCAAATGAAGCTAATCAATTAAATTAAATAATTATATATTATTAAATAATTGTATATAATAAATAAATAATAAATTAAAGCATAATTATGCTTTGTTTAGGAGAATGAGGACTTAAAGCATAAACTATTTCAAGGTTGTCTCTCTATCCTTCCACACAAAACCAGCCTGTAACACAAGTGAACTCCAAAAATGGTACAGTTTTTCTTACAGAGAGTGTTTTGTTCTCTGAACACTTCTTATTGGTCTTAAAACTTCATGAAATGGCATTAAGGGATAAAAAACAATCTCCAGAAAATGCTGACTACTGTAACATAATTCGTGTTTCTTCAGAAGGCAAAAGCATTTTACAGTTGTTTTGGGATACATCATGGTAACTTCTTAATGCCCCATCAGGAGCAGTGAGAAGGTTAATGTATGCTCAAGTTATGTCAACTCAGATTATGACTGCTGACTAATACAAGCAACCAACATAGGATGCTTGTATTAACTAGAAAGTTCATTTTGTAATAGTCCTCCAGCAACTTCCTTAGCATATTCAGAATAACTAAAGCCACCTACCTAAGAGCTGGCAAGAATGGGAAAATAAGTTCTTAAGAGGCTATATAAAAAATAAATTCAGAAAGATTGTAGAAAATTGACTGAATACATTTTTTTTTAAATGCTTCAAGAAATCTGACCACATTAAAAAAGCAATTGTATGTTCTCCACAGGTTTATTGAAATATGCAAGATCTGTATATGCCACCAAGATTAGCAAGGAAAGGGCTCCCTTGGAATTTATCCTGAACAAGATTATTTTCCTCCTTTCATCCCTCATAGTGGCACATTCTGTTCCTCTCTACATAAGAAGCATGCAGACAGCTAAAGAGTAAAAACAACAGAAAAAAATCAGAACAAATAATGCAAGAGCATCACTTTCCTCTTCTTGCTGCATGGCCATGTGCTCTCCTCTCTTCTGTGACATTATTTCCAGCACAGGGGTTTACTGTTCCTGGGTCAGTGCCATTTTCCTTCCTCTCCCACTCATTTGGAACCTCTGCTACCTCTGGTTGCTCCCAGTATCTCTCCTGGACTGGAGATGACACCTCAGGTCCTAATGGTGACTGCCTACATGTCACAAAAACTCCCTTCGTGTCCTCCCCAGTAGACCAGTGATATCCAGTAAAAGCACCTATGTCAAAAATTGGGACAAGGGGCAAGCAGGGTTCTGTTTGATGCCTGTGGAGCCTTAGGCAATGATCCATGGAGAGAATGTTCTGGTGGGCTCCCTACCACTCCCACTGCTCCCAGAACCCATGTCATGTCACAGGTAAAGCTCTCTCTGAAACATCATTAAATATCAGCCTGGCCATCAGTGCACTGCTGGGGCTGGCTGCTCAGTGGGGACTGCAAACACATTCTGGTAGTATATGAGAAGCTCAACATGAGCCGCCAGTGTGTGCTGGAGCCCAGAGAGCAACTGCATCCTGGGCTGCATCAGAAGAAGTGTGGCCAGCAGGGCCAGGGAGGGGATTCTGCCCCTCTACTCTGCTCTGGTGAGACCTCACCTGGAGTACTGTGTACAGCTCTGGTGCCCTCAGCACAGGAAAGACATGGAGCGGTTGGAGAGAGTCCAGAGAAGGGTCACCAAGATGATCAAAGGCCCGGAGCACCTCGGCTGTGAAGACAGGCTGAGAGAGTTGGGACTGTTCAGCCTAGAGAAGAGAAGGCTCTGGGGAGACCTTGTACCAGTACTTAAAAGAGAGCTTACAGGAAAGCTGAGGAGGGGCTTTTCATCAGAGAGGGCAGTGATAGGACAAGGGGTTATGGTTTTAAACTGAAAGAGGGGAGATTTAGGTTAGATATTAGGAAGAAATTCTTCACCATGAGGATAGTAAGACACTAATAGGTTGCCCAGGGACGTTGTGCAAGCCCCCTCCCTGGAGTTGTTGAAGGCCAGGCTGAATGAGGTTTTGTGCAGCCTGGTCTAGTGTGAGGTGTCCCTGCTTGTAGCAGGGAGGTTGGAACCTGATGATCTTTAAGATCCCTTCCAACCTTAACCATTCTATGAGTCTGTGATTCCAATACTCAGATTATTTTCTCTTCCAATATTTTCTACTGATTCTTGAAACTAGGTCTGCAGAGTAGACTTTATTAAAAATGCCTTCTTAATGGACACATATTAAAAATTAGGTATTATTAAAAAACAGGACTAAAATTATTAATATCAAACCCTTATTAGGAACTTTAAACTGAAATCTGCTCAGGTGAGCACCTTCATCAGGAGCTGACTCCTGCTGACACCAGCAGTTTCATGATTCTGAGCAAATTATGGATATGCAAAATAACCAGAGCTGCTGGTTCTTTTTATGTGTGTGTCTGTATGACCTTATTTCCCCTGAAATGAACTTCAAGACTTCACCAAGCCCAAGGAAAAAGAAAGAGAAGAGGTGGGCCTGCAGGTGAATGCAAGTGCCTTCCCAACTCTGTGGGTCTTGCAGAGCAAAACAATACAGCCACCCCAAAGTTTCAGACTTATAGAAGTTAACTCTAACCTGCATTGAATGATAAGTCCTGGAAAATAAACCTCAAGACACCAGGCCAGAAGAACACTCATTTCCGTCAGCCTAGACAACCTGTGACCAGCAGATATGTATAGAGTTCCTAAGGCTTCTGATTTCTAAAATCAGCTTGTGACTCCCACACACTTGCACCAGGCACACACTGTAAGGGAGCTATTCAGAATGCAACAGTCACAGAGATCTTTAAAAATATTCAGACCTCGGCCTTGTATGTATTTATGTAGAGGCTGCAATAAGCAGGCTTGTGTGTTTGCTTCATTGCATACAGTTCTCATGTACCTGCAATCAGGAAAGGTTTTTCTGGGATTATTTAAAGAGGATATGTTAAGATGGAGCTATGTCAAAGGACTGAAACTGTGCTCTGTGTGTGCATAACCCCCTCAGGCTTAGGGGTGGGGACACTTATCCTTTCCTGAACCCACTGAGAAGCACCTTCTAGAAACCCCCGGGTCTTGTCTGTTCAAAGGGAAGCAGACCTTGCCCATTGAAGAGCAGGAGAGTGAGTTCACCGCTGCAATACCTGCTGTAATGTATGATCCATACGTTGTCAACGAAACCACCCATCTTGCTGCAAGCTCAGAAGGTGAGAATCACCTTCATGCATTTGCCTTCTGGTGGGAAGATCATTCAGCTCAAGGAACGTATCTGAATTTGATGAGCTTTCCTGGATATGTACCTTGGCCTGAAAACAGCTTCCACTGCCCAGCATTATAGTGACTGCAAGCAAGATGGGAAGGGAAAGGAAAGAAATCAGCACGGCTCTGCTAACTCCAGGAACAGGCTCTCCTACTGGCAGAGCGTTCTGGCTTGACTCATGTCCTCTGCCACCACATTTTCCTGCTTCCCTTGAAACTTTTTGCCATCCTGTTAGCAACTAGTAACTACTTTTGGATGGGTTTTTCTGTGCTATGGCCACCTGTCCCAGCACAAATAAAAGACTTCTAATTTTCCAGACCTGCCAAATAACATTCTTCAGGTTATTGGGCAGTGCAACACAAGCTGTCCTCACTGGTTAAACAAGAGAAAAAAGGGAAAGTTTTAGGTTGAGTTAGTTGCCTTCACCTTCCAGTGCAAAGGATTCTCCTCTGAGTTCCCTTGTGATAACAGAGATGTGAAACCACCCAGGAGAAGAGGAGTGAGACATCAACACAGGAAGCCAAAGGAGAAATTCAAAGAGATCAGGAGGGTCCTCCAGCAGGTGGTCCAACTCCACACCAAGGTCTGCAAAGTATCAGCCAAGCTGTGATCCTCCACTGGTGGTGGCAGTCATGGTCCCTGGCACAGTCCATGCCCCAAGAACAGGCAAGACCTGTCCAGATGAGTGGGAGGAGAGCAAAGAGGGCTTCTGCTGGTTCCTGCAGACCAGCACCCAGTGTGTATGGACATTTGTCCTTCTGTGACAGGTGTCTGACACAACGGTGCAGGAAATTTTGGTGTATCCCAATCTGTGGCAACTGGCTGAATATTCTTGCCTATCACCTCCTAAAACAGATCTGGAGAAGGACACAACACCTACTTAGATGCCATTTTCCCTGCAGTCTCTCAAAAGTGATGTTTAACCACACTGCTTTCTTGAGCAAACTTTTGTCATTCCTCATTTCAGTGTTCTCTTGTATGAAATAAAGACTGTTAAGATGGGGAACATGTTTGCTCTTTCTAGAGGAAAGAGAATCCCAGTTTGTCTCATTGGGTTCACAGTTTGAAAGAGGGCAAAAACTTTGCCCAGATGATGTTAATGTCAGAGGCACGACTGGTTTTAATAGGAATAGGATTTTATACTCTGATGTGCCAGCTGTCATTCTCCACCATTATATCCATTTTACTTCAGAGGGATTCCCAAGAATGAAAGCCCTCTTGATGGAGCGGAGCATTTGATTTCTGTGTCTTGCACTGATTGGTGTCACATCCAAAAGCAAAGCAACCAACATAGTCAAATTAAATAATTCACTTCAGGCTTCTGGTTTGTGAGAGCATTGATTTGTTTGAAGCTAGCCCTGTCCTCATATGCTTTGTAATTTTGAAGCCAATTTTTTGCACAGAAAGGGCATGTTTTTCTTATCTAAATTCCAGTACCTTTTCCTGTTGCAATACCTTGGCAGATAGTGCACTCTTTCCTAGCCTGATTGTCTCACTTACATTTGGGAGTCTTGTTAAATATCTGTATTTGTCGGTGCTTTTTGTAATATCCATCAGAAGGGAAACATAATTCTGAGGATAGGTATATCTACAGAGATTTGTCACCAGCTCCCTCTGAGAAAGCTGACATGAGCAAAGAATAATGTCCTCAGCTAACAGAGATATTATATAGTGTTTGTTAGCTCGCTTCTGCATGTATAGCTCAGCATAATGCATTGCTTATATTGGCAAGAGCAGCAGAAATAACTAAAACATTTATTTCTATGGTGGAATAAAGATCCATATTTATTGCAGTGGTAAAACACAAGGAAAAAGTAACATACCCTGCATGATTTCCAAGGAAACAGGGCTGCTTTCAATAACAAAATTATTCAAAGGCAGGCAAGGGCTTTGCAGAAACCCAGCACAACCACAAGCCTTTCCCTGTAGCAGCAGGGTAGTAGGGCAATTCAAGGAGAAAATGTTTTCACACTCCACAGAAAGCTCTGGCTGCAATGAATGTGTTTGCTCCAAATAGTTAGGTTTCATCAAATCACCCTTTTTTTTTCTTTCTTTCTTTTTTTCTATGAAAATCACTCTGAGGGAAATGTTATGCTTTTTCCATTTCATGCCATGCAACCAAATTGTTAAGGATCTTCACACTTAGGAATTATTTTAGTCCCTCACCATATGAAATGTTTCCTGTTTAAAACAAAGTGGGTTGATAAGAAGAAGGCAATAGAACATTAATGTGAGTATAAAATAGTCTGTTAAGTGAGATATTTGCTAACAAAGGATAATTACAGTTATCACCTGCCTAAGTTTAATGTAATTAAGAGAAAAATTAAAAGTGTGTGTCTAAAGCTAATACAGTAAAACACACAAGGTCCTTGTCAAAAAAATTTTGCTGCATTTTCTCTTGCAGTTGTATCTTGCCATATTCACAAAAAGTCTTCCAACCATGGCAGGCAGCATATACATCAAAGTCTGGTTTACAAAGCAGAGCAATTAGAAGTTGTGGTCCCCATTAGTATCTCACTTGTTATGTCTACAAAAACAAGGTAACTCCTCCTTTCTGAAGAGAAGTGTCTGCCTGCTGATTTAACTGCTGATGTCAGAGCAAGCCCTGAAAGCTGCCTCTCTTCCCTTTTTGCTTTTTATTTTTAATGTCAAAGTACCGTGCAGGTCTGGAAGAGACATCCTTAAAAGCTGAGAAATTAAATAATGGCAAGGCACTTTTCCATGAAAAGTAAAAATTAACTCAGAAAAAAAAAATCCTTATCTTGGAAAGCTGTAAAAATATTATATATCTCACAATTATATATCTCACAAACCATGCAATAAAAATGTGCTGATTGTTGCCATGAAACTACTTCAAAATATTCCGTGTTCCAGTAAAACAATGAAAGCTGTTGCAAAATTATCTCTAGAAAGGCCTGTAAGATAGAAACAATGTTTTCTTATGCTTCCCCATGCAACTGCATGCACCAGTACTACCATGAGCTACTTTTTGTGTAAAAAAAATGAAGTTCTGCATGAGCCAGGCTTTGTGTAGCACCCAAGTGACACAGGAGTCCCTCCTGAAATAAAACCTTGCTTAGGCTGGGTCCCATTGTGTCCACAGCATCTGAGTGTCCACAGCATCCATTACTTAAATAGGTAAAAAAGATTTAAAGGTGAATCATTTATGTACCAAAGTGTATCTAATTCACAGAATAACCAAGAGGAGCATATGAGTGATTCCCTTTTCTACCTGTACAAAACAGAGGAGTTCTGAGGAGTAAAATAAGGATATGAAAAGTCCGAGTGTCACTCACTCTGTTGTGCTTTGGGTTTTTATATCCAGATGGAAACCTGTGACAAGTGGTGTTCCTCAAGGGTCAGTATTTGGACCAATGCTGTTTCACATCTTTGTCAGTGACATGGGCAGTAGCACCGAGTGCACCCTCAGCAAGTTTGTCGATCACACAAAACTGTGTGGTGAGGTCAACACACTGGAAGGGAGGGATGTCATCCAGAGGGACTTGACAGGCTTGAGAAGTGGGCTCAGGCAAGCTGCATGAAGTTCAACAAGACTAAGTGCAAGGTCCTGCACCTGGATCAGGGCAATCCCAAGCACAAATACAGGGTGGGTGGAGAATGGAGAGAAAACTGTCCAGAGAAGAAGCACTTGGTGGTGATGGTGGAAGAGAAGCTCAACCTGAGCCAGCAATGTGTGCTTGCAGCCTAGAAGCCCAACAGTGTCCTGGGCTGCATCAAAAGAAGTGTAGCCAGCAGGTCAAGGGAGGTGATTATCTCCCTTTACTCTGCTCCCATGGGAACCCACCTTGAGTATTGTGTCCAGTTCTGCAGCTCCCCTAACATGGACCTCATGGAGAAAGTCCAGGGAAGGGCCACAAAGATGATGTGAGGGCTGGAGCACCTCTCGTACAGGGACAGGCTGAGAGAGTTGCAACTGTTCAGCCCGGAGAAGAGAAAGCTCCAGGGCGACCTTATAGCACCTGAAGGGGCTACAGGAAAGCTGGGGAGGGACTTTTCACCAGAGAGGGTAGTGATAGGACAAGGGGTAACAGATCAAAACTGGAAGAGGGGAAATTTAGGTCAGAAACTTGGGAAGAAAGTCTTTAATGTGAGGGTTGTGGGACCCTGGAACAGGTTGCCCAGGGAGGTTGTGGAAGCCCCATCTCTGGAAGCATTCAAGCTTGGATGGGGCTCTGAGGAACCTGATCTAGCATGAGGTGTCCCTGCCCATGCAGGGGGGCTGGAACTAGGTGATCTTTAAGGTCCCTTCCAACTCAAACCATTCTATGATTCATTCTGTGATTCTCTTATAATAATTGCCAGTACCTTCCATACTGTATTGTCACTTGCAATTATTTCTTTCCCTAAAAATGCACACAAAGTGTTTTCATTGGCCATACACTGCACAGATACATTTTTTGCTGTGATATATTATTTTATTAGAAAAAAATCACCTTGAAGAGCACCTTACTTTGCAAACAGAGCCTACTGAATTTCAGATGGCTCTTAGTTTTTGCACAAATCTATTCTGCAGCCAAGGAGCAGTCTCCAAGGAAATGCTCATTTCTACATCAGTGAGTTTTGTACTTGCTGCAAAGCGATCCACTGTGCCTGGAGAATGAAGTGGTCAAGCACAATAATCATCCTTCAGGTCATGGTCTAGGTGCTTAGAGCTGGATCATTGATGATATCAAAGATATGGAAGATAATCTAAAATATTCTGGTAGTCAGCTTAATAAGGAACTCATAGCAGGTTATATAGCAAAATTCTTTGCTAGCTGCTATTTTCTTAACTCCAGTGGCTCCATGCCCAGATGTATTTTGGTGCTGCTGGGAGGTGACAAAGGCAAGCATTACTGAATCCTTTCAAGACTCAGCTAAACCACAAGCCCCCAGAACTGAATTATTATTAATATCATGGGGTTGGTATTATATCTATGAATAATGCAAGTTTATTTAAAGGAATAAAGCAGACGAGATTATTTAAAAGACATTGACTGCCAAGGCTGAATATAAATTTTTCCAAACATCTTCATCTGTTAACAGAGCTGTTACCAGAACCACAAGGTAATACTAGTTTTGTTATGCATTACAAAAGACAGGAAAATTGCTGCCTGTCAGCATGGGAGCCAATCTCCTACCCAACCAGAAGCAGTAGGAGATGCTGCTGCAGACATCACAACCAGGCATCTTCTATAAATAAGATATCCCATCTCTATAAAGATCTGCAGACCAGATCAACTGCTTCAGCTAAGCATCTTCCACCAAAAATAGCTGCAACTCTATGAGCTAAACCACTGCCCCTGCTTCCTTAGTTTTACTGTTCATGACCCACCTGCTGCCTTTGGTTAAGTGGTGAGAGGGACAGTTGGAGACACTGGAGCAAGGTGTTGTGCAAGCCCATCCCTGCTACCCATCATCTTCAGGTTTTTGAGGTGAACACAAATAGTCCTCATGGTTGCACAAGTATGAGATACCCTCCAAGAAAGAGCTGCTTCTTGCTGGTTTCTGCAGGTAAAACACCAGCCTGGAGAGGTCGCTTTCCAGGGACCTTCACAAGCTTCTCTTTAGGAAGCACTTTCAGCTCAAGGACACCTCCCAACAGTACCACAACAGGGAGCAGCTCTGAAGGGAGGTGAGTAGAACAAACACTGCTGCCTGCCTTCCCATAGCATGTTAGCCACAGGTGACAGCTCCCATCCCTGCCAGTGTTCAGCCCATGCCAGGTCCCAGGGGCACTGTTCTGCAGGTGAGCTAGGAAGCAGCTTCTGGTTTCTCTAATTGCTGAGGAACAATTCATTAGATATGCAGTCATCTCTGGATTTCTTCACTGCTGTTTGCTTAACAGGGAAAGGAAAGGTTTTTCCTTTGACTGAAACTTGGCAGTTTCTCTCCACAGAGTCATTGATTGACCTTTTACTAAACAGAGATCCATGGGTCAGATCTGCAGGTGTGGGACAAGTGTTTGGCCTGAAACTGCATTTTGTAGACTTTAACTGAACCAAGGGAATGAGCAGGGGTAACTGGCTGACCAGCAAGGTGAAGTGAATCTATTTGACCCTAAAGGTTTTCTGTATTCAAGAAGACATTTTAAGAGGAGATGCTAAAACAGTTTGGTTTTTTTTAGAGCAGGATATTCTGGCAATAACATATTATAGATCTTTGGCGGATGTTTTGACATTACTATAGAGCCCAAGAAGAATCTTTATGTGCTATATAACATTGGACTGACATTGTTTTGTTCAGTATATTTAAGTTCAGCTGGTCCTTTTGTCCTTTATTCCAATGTGGATAGAAATTAAGTAACTGCATATAAATACATTATTTTTACAAAAAAAAAATTGCTACGATGAGGAAAACATTCCTACAGTTTCTATGTTCCTGTTTCTTTGCAGCTCTTCAATATCTTTCCATCCTCTGCTTAGCTTTCTCCTATGGTTTTGAAGAAAAGCTAGGGGTATTCTCACACAGGCTTGGGCATTTTCTACTGATTTTTTATTTATTTTTTAATTATTATATTGCTCTCCCAGACAGAACAGGGAAGGAAGAGGCACTTCCTTCCCACATCTTCTGCATGTACTCGAAAGAGCTGCCACATGCACTCCTCCTTCCAGCAGCAGGGAAGGAAATATTTGTGCTGCAGGCAGGGGTAGCAGCAGGTAGCAGCACACTATGCCCTTTTTTTTTTTTAATGAAAACAAGTGGAGGATTTGGAAAAAGGTATGGCAAGGTGGAAAAAATTATATAGCTGTCAGGGTGACACTATGGAGTTCAAGTGCTCCTTGGCACAGCTGCCAAATTCTTCATGGCAGTGCTGCTAGTGTTGGGCTGACAGCTCCACATCAGTGATCTGTTGTAAGTGTTCCACCAAGTCAGTGTTTAGCAACATTTTCTGCTTCACCCGGTAGTTCTAATGACAGATACTGCTGGAAAGTGTGTCATTCATATCGTCAACTAACTTGTTTAACACAACAGTGATCCTCTACAAGATATCATCACTGCTTCAGTACCTCCAGTATCAGTGGCTGGTGCTGTTATCTCTACTGAAGGATTTTAGAAACAGCTCCTGGCAGGAGAAGAAAGAAGTCCAGGCTTTGTTGACTCAGTTTGCCTCTTGAAAAGCACTGGTAGTCCTAGCGTTTTCAAGTTATTGGAAGAGAAGCTTTACTCATTTTTTATTAAGTCACTCAAAATAGTTTACCCATGAATTGCAAAACCCTTCTTTAACTAAAACTGTTTTCATCATAGGATGGAGTGCTGGGAATACAAACTTTTTTCTGAAGAGCATGGCCTTTGAATAGAAAACCCACCTTGCTTATTCAAGCTGTTTACCAAGCTCTTTTATTCAAATTTGATTACCTAAGATAATGTTATTAATTTAATTAATTTGTAATTATATGACTGCAATATAGACACATTTAGCATGTTGGTTTGTCAACTTTAAGTCTCATTGCTTCATTTCAGGACACTCTCAACATCCTGCCACACAATGTATGAATTGTTCCTAATCAACTGTCAGGTTTTATTTTCAACTTTCTTGTCTTTCTTAGTCATTCTTTGAAAGATCTTTTAGGAATGAAGCCCAGTTCAAGGGAAGCTAAAATGTTTGGGGGCTTGGGGAGGGGGTTTCCTCCAAGATTCACATGATTAATTGAAAATAAGGTTAAAAATGCTATTCTTTCTACTGATTCTTTAGTGTGAGCTCCTACATTTATTTTATTAGACTATCTGATCCATCTTCCTCTGAGCAACACACCATTTCTGATCCCTAAAATAAACCACCTCAAAGTTTATTTAGCCTACATTTTTACACCTAAAAGCCTGCATACAGTGAAGATACTAGTGAATTATAAGACTACAAATAACCCAAAAGTTTTGGATGGAGTATTTGCCAAGGTGACTAGTGATATATTAATGTATTTTATAGCTTACCTCATAATTTCTCACCCCTGTGTTATTCCTTGGGGCTGTATTTGCAGTTGGCTCTCGTTGAGGTCAACTCACAATGATAAAGTCATGTTAGTGCCAAAGCAGAGGCAGAAAGGTCAATATCTCTATAATAAAGGATCTGTGAACGCATTCACAGCTTCATGGGAACAATAGCAAAGATTTTTTTGAAAGATAAGGCAGGCAGGCAGGCAGACAGGCAGTCAGGCAAGAAGGATGGAAGGAAGGAAGGAAGGAAGGAAGGAAGGAAGGAAGGAAGGAAGGAAGGAAGGAAGGAAGGAAGGAAGGAAGGAAGGAAGGAAGGAAGGAAGGAAGGAAATATTATAAGCCGTCATGTTGTGTCCTGTAATTTTGAATATTTCGAGGAAGGGTGAAATTAAAAAATGAAATAATTCATTGACTGTCAATACTCGTAACAGTATCCTGGCTCTAATCCTGTGGTTTCATGGCTAATTTAAAGTCCATTGCTGGTTAACAGGCTTGTGCTGCCATGCTTCTACCTCCAGTGCCACCTGCTTTCCTTCCCAGCTCCTTGTCCCCACCCACTCCATGTTTGTGGTGGTGGGCCCTGTGGGGCCAGCAAAGCCCATGGTAGGCTCAACCCCATCTTTGCCACGTCTAGGTGAGGGAGAAAAGTGGCTCTGTTGGGAAAACTGACTGCCCTGGTTTGAAATGCATCCCTTATAAAGTTATATAAGAGGAGAGATCATGTAGGAGGAATAAAAATAATAAGCTGTTAGGATGATTTGCTGAAACTAGTCTTCACCTCAGCTCCCACAGAAACACAGAAATAAAAGTCCAATAGACAGAGATCATCGAGGGCAGAAAAATTACAGAATGACGAGAAACATTTTCACTGGGTGTCTGCTGTCAGCAAAAGTGATGCTAAAAAAAATGGTATGTAGTTATAACCACAAGGCTGTAAGGTCAAAATTGGGTGAAGTCCACAGTCAGCAAAGAGACAATGAAGCACAAAAGAAATGCTCTATTTATGGGCTGTGACACAGGAAGAGCATGCCTGCCTTGTATGAATAGTTGAAAAGGAAAAAGCTTCCTTCTCTTTAGACAACAGTTACATCAAAGGTCTATAAATTCAATAGATTAGAAAGACTTTTAAAAGGTTATAAACAGCTCATATTTCCAGAATATCCATCATATCTGCTCAGAACTTCTAAATAGTCAGTATCCACCAATTGCCCACATCTTAGGACAAGCTTAATATTCACATTCACGTATTCATGTGAATTTTTTTAGAAAGATACATTGGTCAATCCAATTTCTATAAAAAGAATAAAGAGCAACAGATGTCATACCACATTTGCTATATGACCCATTTCATTCTTAGAGTCGTAATAGCAAAAGATAGTTACATCCTAAATTTCAATTACTGTAGAAGAGGTGATGTAATTATTAGCATAATACAATTGTCAGTGATAACGATGCCTTAGAGAAACAACCACTTTGCTAGTATTTCCTGCTGCCATTTCCTTGGTGCAGATGGGCATATTTGTGTAAGACCTCACAGAATCAGAATTTCTTCTGCCCTTGCTCTGAATTATGAGTTAATTTGGGTAATAATGCAAAATACATTTGCTGTGGTGTAAAGGAGAGAGATAAAGTGCAGTGAATAGATGTTCTGTGGATATTAAAAGGGTAGTGGGCTACGTGTGCCCACAAACTGACCTAGGAAATGTCCACATAGACTTGACTCTTGTGTGAAGCACAGCTACAGCACCTCACCAGTTTTCCTGCTTCTTACCAAGTTGTGTTTTAACTTTCCATATTTTACCTTTACATCCTTTAGAGAGTCTGAGAAGAATGACACCCTAAAAAGTTGCCAACCTTGACATTGTAGCAATTTAATTCAAAATCGACTTGAACAGTCTTCAGGTGAGGGCAGTATTCTCCCCACACCCCCAGCTACATGTGAGGTTTCCTCTGTGGTGTGTAACCTAAAAGGTCCAGCATCATGTGTTATAAAACTACAGATTCACTCCAAGTGCCACTTATTTCTAGGTGTAGCACTATAATTTTCTAGTAGATTAGCCACTAAATGGCAGGGCAGCAGTGCTGCTCACTTTAGCAGCGTCAGGAGATTAAGCATGTGACCAAAGTGTGGCTTTATTCAATCTTTCTGGCAAACAACAGAAGTGCCAGAGCAAATTTTAAGACCGTAGTACCTAAAAGGCAAATGGCATTGCCACCAGATCATCTTGTCAAGACTATGAATCACACATTAATTTCTCCTCCATAACTTGGTTAATTTGTCTTAAGTTTTTGCCAGTCATCCTTAGCTGATTAATAGTTGGGCAAATCTTCCCTATCAAATTGCCACAGAAGAACCTGCATTAATACTGCCTTGTTATTATCCTCCTACTACTGTTAGAGCTAATTTAACATCAATGGTACTACCTCAGCTGCTTTGGGAGGGGCTGGAGGAGGCTTCAGGAGATGGGGAGGGAATTTTAAAGACTCCTACATTGAATCAGCCAGAACATGGTCACAGCACTACTGTACTGAATTCAAGAATATCCCAGATACTTTGCATGTGCTAGGCAGAGCCACCTTACTCAGCAGACCTGCTTAAATTAATACATGTACCCTTTCTTTCCTGATTATCTCCCAAGAAGACCATGATCTTAGATTAAACTTATTTTGGCAGGGAGAGGTGTGGGCAGGGCATGAAAGCAGAAAATTTCTGTTCAATGATGCAAGTTTCTACAACTTTTCTGATTAATCCTGAGCTTTCTTCCTCTTGTAGTTTTAGTGCTTCTCAAGGAGTCACTTTGGATTTCTTTCATGGGTACTTTTATTGCCACAGAAGCAATTTTAAAATATGCAATCATATCCCATAAAAGCCTTCTGAGCAAGACTTAGCTGCAGAAGTCTTAGGAAAAGGCTTGACTTTGGTGAATATTTCCGGTTTTGAATGGTAGTAAGAGATAAAATATTCCATTCTTCTTCCATCATAATTCACACCTATTGTCACCTGAAAATCACCACGTGTCTGCAGTAGGAATTTATTCAGTAGTCTGCATGCGGCATATGGCGTTGCAGAGTCCATCCTAACTGAGCTGACAGAAAAAGCCCTTGGATACATCTGCCAGTGTAGAGTGCTGTACCTTGTCAGGCTACAAACCCAGTAGCTTTACTGGGAAATGTTATTTTCCGTTCATACAAATATATCAAGATAAGTAACACAGCAAATAGCTGGTTGCAGTTTCAGCTGAGACATTTCAGCAGCACCAGCTCATGGTCCCTTCCCTATTCCACCCACACAACAGCTTTCCTGGCAATAACCCTTCCCACACCTACCTAACTTTACCTCATTGCATGTATTTAGGACAAGCACACAAGGATCCAGAAGTCCCCGGACCCTCCCATTGGCATCTAGAAACTTCTGTCTCCTTCAGAAAGAGGCAGAGCAGTGTGGTGCCCGCTGGTCAGACTTCACACTCAGAAGTGTTTGGGACTTGGGTCTGCACAGGAGGTGGTGGGACTCCATGTGACAAATGGTTCCCAGCAGGAACATGGCAGAAACGCAGAAAATCCTGCAGCAGTCCTGAGGATTGTAAAAGCTTCAGGAAGGCTGTAAAAGGAAATGGTGCATGTTGAGCTAGCTGCTGCATTTGAAGTCCCACTCATCTTAGTGGCATCAAACCTTTTGTGATAAAATACACCAAGAGATAAAATCTGCAGCCAAGAGTGATAAAGTTCTGGTTCTTGTCCAGCTGATTGGCAAACTTTTTTCTCCATCTGCTCTTCAGTGAATAGGAGAAAAAAAATATACTTACTGGAAGGGGTTTGTGCCCTCTCAACTTTCTCCGTCTCTACTGGATGATGATACTCTTGGAATTACCTTCTTCTTCTTAATAATGATGTGATTTAAAAATAACATCCTTTTCTTTCACAGAAATGCAAATATCTCTGAGTTAAAGAATGTCTGTAAATAATACAAATGTCCAGAAAAAAATCACAGAGATTTGTTTGGATACTACATAAACTTGCACTTCATATTTTCTGGAATCAGCCTGTTACTGTCTCAATGTGGCTGGAAAAACAGTGGTTGCATATCATGGGGCAGGGAAGGGAGGGTTGTGTGACACACTGTCCTGGTTTGAGCCAGGATTAAGCCAATTTTCCTTTTACTGATTTTTTTTTTCCTTCAGTAAGTTTTCTTTTAACTAGTCACAGAGCCTTCCAGCTAAGGCTGATAACACTGGAATGTTTTTCTAACTGCTGGGTCTCCAAGGTCACATCTTTACTCTGCCAGCTCAGGCACTACAGGGAGATCTATGACCCCCACCCCACAGGAGGCTGAGTTAGACAGGCAGCAAAACTGGCCAGAGATATTCCATTCTATATATCTATGTAAGCTCAGAGGAAGGTCAGGTAACACAGAAGACAACTTCCTTCCTGCTTCTTCTTCCCTTCTCTTCTCCATCCATCCACCACCGTCACCCCCAGGCTCAAGCTCTCCTGACCCTCATCACTCTGTGCTTTCTCCAGCAGCAGCTCCGGGATTTTTCGGGACTGTTCCAGCTCAGGGGAGTGTGGTGGGAGTTGCTGGGGGTGTGGGGAGGCGAGAGGCTTTTGCACATACCTGAACATATTTGTATATAGTTGTATATATTTTCTTATATTATTAGTGTTTAATTAAAGCTGTGTAGTTTAGTTTTCAATCCAGCCAAGTCTCTCTCTTTTTCTCTCTCTCCTTCCCTACCTGGGTGGGAGGGGGGGCGGACTGAGAGTGTTGTTGTCGGACCTGAGTCAAACGGTGACACACACGAGGGCTGCAACACAGCTGGAGACACGAGTTCTGCTCTCCACTCTGCCTTGACTTGCTTTAAACTGAAGAGCTCTGCCGTTTGCAAGATGTTTGTTTACCTGGTTTGTTTATAGATGGCAATCATGTCTCCTCTCATCCCTCTTCTGCCAGACTAGGCAAACCACACTTTTTATCTTGTCTTGTGTGATGTGTTTTCACGTCCCTTCATCATCTTAGCAGATCTTCTCTGAACTTGTTGAGTGTCTATGGGTGAGAATCGAAGGGAAAGGCAATAAGGCAGGCATCTTGGTGGGAGTTTGTTACAGACCCCTCAACCAGGATGCAGAGGCTGATGAAATATTCTACAAGCAGCTGGCAGAGGCCTTACAATTGCTCACCTTTGTGCTCGTGGGGGACTTCAACTTCCCAGATGTCTGCTGGAAATATAACACAGCAGAGGGAACAGTCCCGGAGGTTCCTGGAGTGTGTGGAAGACAACTTCCTGACACAGCTGGTGAGGGAGGCTTCTAGGGAAAGCGCCCTGCTGGACCTGCTGCTTGTTAATAGAGGAAGTCTTGTTGGGGATGTAGAGGCTGGAGGTCGCCTTGGCAGAGTGATCACGATATGATAGAATTTTCAGTACGTGGTGAAGTTAGGAGGGTCATCAGCAAAACCTCTACCTTGGACTTCTGGAGGGCTGACTTTGGTCTATTCAGGATGCTGGTTTGGAGAGTCCCTTGGGAAGCAGCCCTCAAAACCAAAGGGTCCCAGGAAGGCAGGGCTTACTCTAAGAATGGAATTCTGAAGGCTGTCCCCGTGTGCCAAAAAATGAGCTGTCAGGGAAGAAGACTGGCCTGGTTGAGCAGGGGGCTTTCACAAGAACTCAGGAAGAAAAAAGAGTGTATCAACTTCGGAAAAAGGGGCAGGTGAATCAGGAATTGTCTAAGGATATTGTGAAGTCGTGTAGAAAAAGAATCAGAAATGTGAAAGCTCAGTTAGAACTTGATCTGGCAGTTTATGTTATGGAAAACAAAAAGTGCTTTTATGAATACATTAATAATAAAAGGAGGGTCAGGAAAAATATCTCCAGTCCGTATTAGATGGTGGGGAACAAAGTAACAGAGGACAAGGAAAAGGCTGAGGCACTTAACACCTTATTTGCCTCAGTCTCTAACAAGAAGGGTGGCTATCCTCAGGACAACTGGGCTCCTGAGTTGGTAGACAGGGATGTGGAGCAGAATCCCCCTCCTGTAATCCAGGAGGAAGTAGTTAGGGACTTGCTGTGCCACTTAGATCCTAAAAAGTCCATGGGTCAGGATGTGATTCATCCTAGGGTGCTGAGGGAGCTGGTGGAAGAACTGGCTAAGCTGCTCTCCATCATCTGTCACTGGTCCTGGCTGACTGGGGAGGTCCCAGATGACTGGAGGTTGGTCAATGTGATGCTTATCCACAGGAAGGGCTGGAAGGAGGATCCGGGGAACTATAGGCCTGTCAGCGCCTGCCAAGGTTATGGAGCAGATCATCCTGAGTGCCATCAAGCACCTGTACAAGACAACCAGGGAATCAGGTCCAGCCAACATGGGTCCCTTCTAGGACTGGGCGACCCACCTAGTGGATGAGGGGAAGGCTGTGGATGTGGTCTATCTCGACTTCAGCAAGGCCTTTGACACTCTCCCACAGCATCCTCCTGGAGAAGCTAGCAATCCACGGCTTGGACAGGTGCGCCCTTCACTGAGTTAAAAACTGGTTGCATGACCAGGCCGAAGAGTGATGGTGAACGGAGCTGCATCCAGCTGGCGTCCGGTGGCCAGCGGTGTCCCCCAGGCATCAGTACTGGGCCCAGTCCTATTCAGTATCTTTATTGATGACCTGGATGTGGGGATTGAGTCCATCCTCAGTAAGTTTGCAGATGACACCAAGTTGGACGGGGAGTGTCAACCTGCTCTCCAGCAGGTAGGAAGATATTGCAGAGGGATCTGGACAGGCTGGGTCGATGGGCCGAGGCCAAAGGCATGAAATTCAACAAGACCAAGTGCAGGGTCCTGCACTTTGGCCACAATAACTCCCGGCAGCGCTACAGACTGAGGGAAGAGTGGCTGGAGAGCAGCCCGGCAGAGAGGGACCTGGGAGTTCTGGCTGGCAACCAGTTGAACATGAGCCAGCAGTGTGCCCAGATGGCCCGGAAGGCCAGTGGCATCCTGGCTTGTATCAGGAATAGTGTGACCAGCAGGAGTAGGGATGTGATTCTCCCTCTGTACTCAGCACTGGTGAGGCCTCACCTGGAGTACTGTGTCCAGTTCTGGGGCCCTCACTTCAAGAAGGACATTGAGGTGCTGGAGCAGGTCCAGAGGAGAGCAACAAGGCTGGTGAAGGGACTAGAGGGAAAATCTTATAGGGATAGGCTGAGGGAGCTGGGGTTGTTTAGCCTGGAGAACAGAAGACTATGGGGGGACCTTATCACTCTCTATAACTACCTGAAGGGAGGTGGTAGTCAGGTGGGGGCTGGGCTCTTCTCCCAGGCAATTAACAAGACAAGAAGCTGCACCAGGGGAGCTTTAGGTTGGAGTTTAGGAAGCGTTTCCTCATGGAGAGGGCAATTAGACATTGGAATGGGCTGCCCAGAGAAGCGGTGGTAGCACTGTCCCTGGAGGAGTTTAAGGAAAGGCTGGATGTAGCACTTAGTGCCATGGTCTAGCTGATGTGGTGGTGTTAGGTCATAGGCTGGGCTTGATGATCTCCGAGATCTTTTCCAGCCTTGGTGATTCTGTGATTCTTGCACAGGTGCCAGTCATCAGTCTTGCAAGCAGATGAAGAAGATGCCAAAAGGAGTGCAAGGGAGAACGTAGTAAATAGGTTTGCAAAAGCACTAAAATAGGGATGAGACTCTATCTCATCATGCAGAGGAATTCAGAGAGGGTGGACCTGCCCAGCTGTGTGCACCAAAGGGTGAGTGCCTTTTTCCTGCACAATGAATGGATCAGAAACCATGCAACCATGTTAGTGCAACACCAGGCCTACACTGGTATCCCCTACCTCTCCACAGGGGTTCTGGGAAGGCTCTGAGCTTCCACTGAAACTTCTGTGGGTGTGGGGCACTACTACCTGTATGCAGAACACTGTGTAGACTCACAGTCTCAATGGAGAAACCCTCCATAAATATAGAAGCATATTAGCACTTCACAAAAGCTCTAGCTCTTTGGCATATAAATATCACAAAACAGATTTGAATATCACAGAAGTGTCACTTTTGCAAACAAGTCTTGGCTAATCCATCAGCAGTAGCCAGCACATCAAGACAACGACCAGCTAAACCCTCTCAGATTACCATTATCCAGTAAAGTTGCTCTGGAACAGTAGAATAAAAGGCACTGACTATTTAAAAATAATGGTCCATCACACACCCAGACTCTTGCTTGATGGTCCATGAAGGAAGTTAGACCTTATTCCTGACAGTGCTACTTTATTCTTTTAGTGATGAAAGAATCTGCTGCAGTTGAGCCCCCTTTTCATTTCCAGATTGTTCCACATGCAGTGTCCAGAAGTATCAAGGTCACTGAATAATATACCTCTAAGCTGTGAGACAGGATATTTTTTCATATCAGAAACAAGAAAATAAATCAAGGAAAAAGAACAAATTTAGTTGGGATTTTTTTTTCATATTTTTGTTAGTGTCAGGCCCCCATTCAGATGTTGGCCTTCCTGAGCTGCTCCTTTGGATGCCCTTACTGATGTGTGTGAGTTTGCTGGTGGTGAGTTACTCTGGAAACTTTATATTCAACCTTCAGAATTTGAGCTGTATTATTTTGTTTGGCTTGATCATAAAAATCCCACCGGAAATTTTCAGAAGAGTATAATCTTCACAAGCAAAGGACATGAACTAAATGTGAGCTGTTATAAATTCTCATGAATGAGCAGACTAGACAACAAAATAAAAGAAAGATGAACATATTTTTGAAAGCAGGAGCCTACGCCTTTCAGAGGCCTATTTTTTACCCAAAACACAAAAGTCTGTTGTAACCTCAAACCCACAGACATCTTCACCCTGCAA